>NC_000079.6:42752567-43352567 GCF_000001635.26 Mus musculus
CAAAACACAATTTCCCCCAGGTTATGGACCTCTGGATGCCTCAAACTGTATGTTGTGTTGTCATTTAATGTGACTCAGTTTGCAGTAGAATCTGAACTTTTTTCTATCTCTTGTCCTATTATCTCTTGATTGAGGGTCCACCTTGTTCTCTGATAGTGATGCCAAGACTAAAATGGTCTGATTCTGAGATATGTATTTTTCACTGTATAAATAATTTGTCCCTTGACCACTGTTTCCAAAATAGAAACCTACCTGTTAGTGGTACCCAGAATCTCAAGATTCTCAGAGAAGCGCATGTGTGGTAGCGTGGCTTGGAGTGAATGATAACTGCATATTTGATGGACTCTCCCTGGGTCTGACAATGCAGAAATGCAGAACACTCCAAAGCTAGAGGCTATGAGCAAATTATATGCAAGAGCCAAAAGCAATTGATATCTGTCTCTGCTCACTGTTCTCAGTGCCCTGTTGTACACTCACGTAAATCTCATAATCTGCTTACCAATACTCATGGCTAGCTATCAGCACTGCCTTATAGTTTTCAGTAAAGACGTCAGGAAGTCAGAAATATTGGGTATCTGCCCAAGGGTACTATGTTTGTCAGTAAAAGGGCCAGGCCATAGAGCTGGTATACCAAACTCCATGTGTGAGAGAGGACAGGGGTAGAGGTGATTGGTGTAGGACTCCAGTAGGAAGCATATAAGACGTGGGGCTTTGCAAATGTAATAGAGGTGGCTAGTCTACCATGCATAAAATAGGAGGAGGGCAGACTGGTGGCATGAAAGCCCCACTTCCTATTCTGTAACAACCAGCTTACAAATGGATAAGGGCAGCCAAGCATTTCCTGTTTCTTGTGGGAAACGTCATAGAGTGGAGGTCAACCACCTAAGAACACACATTCACTGGCTGTGCATTGTGCAACAAATCAAGGCCAAGTTCTTTTATTGAACTGAAATCTGAAAGTTGGTCCATCTTTTACGTGTTGGCCCTGCAAAGCTTGTTCACTGCTGTGTTCTATCCATGCGATGTGTATGTGGAAAGGTGACTAATTGATAACTTACTCCTTTGAGCATCTCCTAAGTTGATATTTTAGAGTTTATTGACAGAAACACAGAGAAAATAAATGGTAAACATGCAAGGGATTAGTTGCTTGGATGGAGGAGACATTGAATGGGAGAGAGAGGGAGAGGGAGAGGGAGAGGGAGAGGGAGAGGGAGAGGGAGAGGGAGAGGGAGAGGGAGAGGGAGAGGGAGAGGGAGAGGGAGCGAGCTTGTGTAAGACTTACACCTCTTGAGACTGATAAAGACCCAAAGTAATTTGATGTGTATAGCACCAATTTCCTCATGGATTCTTCTCTTCCCCTTTCATCACTGTCCAGTCACAGTGGCCTTTTGTGTGTGAAGACACACCTAGTTCTATTCTAACTTGGGGCTTTACACCACTTGTCCATTCTAGAACACCCCTGCCTTAGATGAGCTCTTGCTCCTTTATGTTATATTGGTGTCTTCTTAAAAGCTACTTTATCCAAGAGTTAATTCAGACCATCATATTGAAAGCAAATTATCTTTATTCTCCATCTGTAGTACATATTCAGGACTCTTAACAATGACCTAACGTATTATTTCCATGGTGATTTTCTCAGGCCACTTATATTGTACCCTTTCCCAAATACACACACACACACACACACACACACACAAACATACACACATACACATACACACACACACACACACACACACACACACACACACACACACACACAGTACACTACACTATACTACACTCCATAAAGGAAGGGACTTTGATTAATTACTGTATTCTCAATGTCTGGCACTATGCTCAGCAAAATATCACCAGTCAATAAGTAGTGACACGAAAGAAAGAGGGGAAGAGGGAAGGAAAAGATAGAAACATAGGGGAGAGAAGAAAAGGAAGAAAAAAAGAAAGGGTGGTAGATCCCCGACAGTGTCTTGTGTGGAATACTGATGGGAGCTGAAGCATTCCATTGTATGTTTGTTAAGAGACTATGATGGAGATCTGCCACATTGCTGTGTACAGCAGGTGAAGGTAATCTATGGTATGGATAGGATTATGAAGCTGAAGGATGGATATGGCCATTGCCTAATGTAATAGGGAAAACCTAGAGAAAGACAGAAGGTGATTCACGATTCCACAGGGTTATTGTGGTTCTAAAACTTGGTCGCTACAGCAAAGACCCTCCAGACTCAAAGGAACCGCCAGACATGACTACATAATAACCCTCACGTAAGTAAAACAAGATGGCATTACAGTGAGTGGCAGAAGCCCAGTTTAAAGTCAGTCTTCAGGTGATATCACCAGCTGCTTCCTTCTGGACTCTCCCCACAAGGTTTGCTCATCTAGCTTTGTAAGGAGAGGAAGAGGACACAGCCTATCTGCTTTGGGTGGTCACTTCAAAGGTCATTATGTCATCTAAGAGGCTGTCTTTAACTCTGCTACCTTTTTCAGAATGCCTTTCTTGGCTCCTGATTGGGGACACATAATGAGCATATGCTCTGGTTGTAGAATAACTCATACAGCTTCCACTGGCAACACTGTACAGCCCTTTCCTGAATCTCTATCACGACAGGGGGTGATCTCTCCATGCTTTTAGTTCTTGGCTGTTCTCCCCCAATTCCCACTCAAGGGAATATTCAGAGTCTTTCTGCTCCCTTGTTAATGATCTCCAGGTGGCAAATAGAAGCATTGTGTGGTTTCCAGACACTGTTGGCTGTGAGAAACTTGAGTAGCATGATTTAACTGTCACATTATATTATAAGACAGAGATATAGCCACTTTGTAATTTGACCTTTCTTTAGTGCATGTTCAGTCCATGTGGCTCTCGTCAGCTTTCCCCAAGAGGTAAAATTTATAAATGACTCTTCATGTGTGTAGTATTTCATCATCAACTATGAGAAGGATGGATGAATGAAGAGATTGTGAATCAACCTAGAGTCACATGGGAGCTGGGGTCCTACTCACTTGGAGATAATTCAATGACATTTCTGTTTAAAGTCCTGTTGTCCTACCACCAATGTGTACGTTCATACAAAATTGTTAGTTTGTAAGTGATGGCCAAGGATACCATCTTCAAAATATCAGGCTCTTCTCAATTTTTATTTTGGTTTAAAGAATCCTATGTTGGCACCCTACAGAAATCTTAGATATTTCAAAACATATGATGGTCTTACATTTTCCAAATGTTCAGCATATTTCCACCAAGTGTTAACTTTCCATCAGCACAGCAAGATATCTGACATGATCAGCGTATAAACAGAAAGGTGTGATTATGTTTACAAAGATGTTAGTAAAGGATTAGTTGGACTCACTGCTTTGGGCCTCTGTCCAGATAATATACTGGGTGTGTATGGCATAACAAATTGTTTAAAAGAGGGAAGGAAGATGACGTGATGAGACAGACAGACAAACAGAGAGAGAGAGAGAGAGAGAGAGAGAGAGAGAGAGAGAGAGAGAGAACTACCCCTTTAAAAGGCACACTCCCAAAGACAAAAGTCTTATCTCTACCTCTTATGAAGGTTCTACCAGCTCCCAACAGTGCCATCTTAAAGACTGAGCTTCTAACACAGATCTTGGAAGATACTAAATATCCAATCTATAGCACACAGGAAAAAAAATAGTGGGGTTTTTTTTTCCATGCTGAACATAACACCCATGATGAAGACACACACTTTTCCTAACTCAGACATTATCAGTATGTGTCACCAATCTAGGTAACCCCAGCCCAGCGGTGCAATCATGTGGTCCAACTTCATGATGATGTAGTGTCCATAATGTCCCCATCATAGCTTAAATTCAACTTAATATGACCTTGAGGATGAAAGGGAAATGGAGGCATGAGTACAACTTTCCAGAGGCAAATTTTTTTATAAGCGAATGGACATTAGCTGAAGTTGCTACTGGTAACTGACCTTGGCATCCATGCAGCAATCATGTTGATGGCATGGCACACCTCTTGGCAATTACAATTCACTTTCATAGCCCTGGTTACACCAATCTTCCCAGCAGCACTCTATGATCATGTCTAACTATGCTTGTGATCACCGTGATATTGATGATAACCATTCAAGCCAAAGGCATTAATAACCATCCAAGCCACAGTCAATAATAACCATCCAAGCCAAAGGCAATAAAGACACATGAGAAACCCAGATCCTATGAGGTCAAAACCAAACCATCTTCATTCTCTCACTTCATGGAGAAGGAAGAAAGATCAACAGCAGGGACAAGAAGTCAGAGCATAGACTCTCCTTAATTTCTGGAACTGGGTGTTTATTTACTGGGTTAGAATGAGTTTGGGGGCATTTAAATCCTTGGAGTTCATTTTTTTAATCCATAGATTATTACTCCATAAGGGCAAGAAGGGGGGGAGGACTCAAAGTCTTGGCATTTCCTCAAAAGGCTACAACCCAAGATGAGGAAGGGTGAGTAGCCAGGACATGCAAGGAGGCCAGTTTTATCTTTCTGCTGTTTGCTGCCTATCACAAACTTTCCCTGGCATCTTGCTAAAATAACTGATTTACACGTCATACCTTTTTGTTTCTCTTAAAGACAGAAGAGCGACTCTGAGTGTTAATAGCAGGTGCTTCTTTGGGCAAAATCATAGCAAAGAACTTTACAACCTAATGATGAGTTATCTTTCTAGAAAACATGAGTTTAGAAAGTTTAAGTCCATTGGGCTAGTTAATGGCCCAGGGACCCTTCTGTCCATCAGTGTCTAAGAGTCAAACGGTGCTAATAAATTTTTGAGTATAACATTTTTAAGTAGGATAATGCTACTGGAAAAATAGTATATAATTATATACTAATTATATGCAGAGGTCCTATAGTGCCTTTCTATTAAAGACAGTAAGGTAAATAACAGATGTATCAGCACTCCTTGAGTTAGTCAAATTGTATTGATAAAGTAATTTGGACAAGATTTACAGTGTGTGAATATTGATGCAAGTCCAGAGGAGAGAGTATACAAAACTATTAATAAACTCATTACAGATGGATTCAGGAAAGCATAAGCTCAATTATGCAGGAAAAAAAGTTAGTGAGGAAACGAACGGGGTTCAAGCAACTGAATGTCCACTCAGCAGAATTGATGCTCTGTGCTCTGTTGGAATCTTCATGGTCAGCAGTTCACCAATCCAACCATGTGTGGCTGGGTCATTTCACTGGCAACGGAACAGAAGCCAACTAGAGCAAGTTCAGAGGGGGCCATGCAGAGACTATAAAGGTTCATGCATCCGGATAAAAATAAAAAAAAAGAACAGAAGTTCCTCGCTGCTCGGCTGACAGCTATGCCAGGGCGGGGACAGCAGGAGGAGGAATTAATTGCAAGGAAGAAGCTGAGACATCTTTGGAAGTTCAGGCAGGAAGCATTTAGCAGAATCCTGGGATGCTGAGGCAGTGTGGCATCTCGGCGATCATCTGGAGCTTTGGTTGGAATTAATGAGACTAAATTAAACTAAGGAAACTCGAGGTAAAAAAGCAAGAAAATCTGCTTGCAAATGAGAAGTGCTTAACAGGGCTTCACTGACCCAAGAAATCCCTGTCTTGTCTCCTCCCTGGAATCCTGGAGTAGGAGGAGAGGATCCTGTTACAGCCTGTCAGTTAGAATCTTAGCTTACCCAGGTCAGGAGTTGACTCCTGTCCTGAGACATAACTGAACAAAGTGTTGGCAGCTGCCATCATCTGATAGCCCGTGGGCACTATTAACACCACTGTGCACAGCACCACTGAATTCAAATTTACATAATTACATCCAGAAAATATATTTCCTGGGTTCTGGTATGATAATTTCGTTCTGCACAGACCTTTGGATTGTAGGGAAATTGAACTATATATTAAAGTAGATTAACTCAAGTAACTGCTATCAAGCTTGTAAAGGCAGTTAATGCCAAAGACACCGATTTGATTTGAACCTTGGCTTTTATTCTCAGCCCCAAAACTTATTAAAATAAATAAAGACGTTTAGCCCTCATAAGCCGGAGTCGTCATTAGCAATTCCTGATAGTGTGAAAGTAAAAAGAAAAGAACAGTCTGGAGAACAAAAAGCCAAGCCACGCTCAAAATTAATCATTTTTATGTGCTCGTAAATGGAATATATAATTGGGCAAAAATAGGAACAAGTTTAAAAAGAGAGAGAAAGAGCTGATGTGTGTACATGCATTTTTTAAAAGAACCAATTAGAGATGACCTGCCTGATCAGACTGAGTTTAGAAACTGGAAAAGCATCTGCTTTTATCTCGTTGAATCTGAAATGTCATCAAGGAGAAACTGTACCATGGTTTTAACTGCCATCAGAGAACGCAAAACCAATTAAACTCTGGCATAGCGCTTTCTTCGTTGCTTCCATTATGGGATGTGTTCTGAGTTTTTAAGGGCCGCAGTGCTGATTAGAACTGAGGGTCTCAGGACTGATGAATTATATAGTATTGGAAAGTTAAGGACACAAGGATTGATCACAGCTTCATATTCAGGGGGTGGTGACAGTCTTTCCAGGGCAATGCCCTTTGGCCCCCAAGATCATTTCTATTCCAGTTTGAAGGTAATCAAAAGCTTTGAGTTTTGATCGTCTGCTTTGAAAGAAAATTAATACAATTCACTCTCTGTTCTCAGATGAGTGGGATGGGAAAATAGGCAGGTTTATGTATATGGCTATATAAGAAGAGACACATCACCACAGAGTACAAGAAGGAAGCCTGGGTATGAAAATGTCAAGCTGCCCAAATTAGCGCACTCTTCCCCAGCTTGTGTGTGTAGCCTATTTGTTGGCATGCTGCCATCTCTTACTCTGCACAGATGAGTGTAGCTTCTATGTGGTCCCGTTCTTGTAAGACTTCTCTGCGCTAGCTTGTTTGAAAGGTGGACGGGCTGCCACTCCCAAACCTGATGATGTACAGAGCTCTAGCCCCTTTGCACCAAGCACGCAGGCTAATCCAGCTATGAGCCCTGATAGGAGGCCAATGGTGGGAGGCAGGGTGGCACAATGTTACTGCCCCACCCTTCAAGAATCATTAACTCTGTTGGGGCCCACCACTTGTCCCCTTGAAGGAGGAGGAAGGGCAGATGGGATACATGAAGGAAAACATTTCAAAGCAGACAGAGCCACTGAAGGCAAACAGAAGCTTAAAGATGATGAAGATGTATCTGAGTGATGTCACTCTCAAGCTCCCCCCATGATTAAACTCTGCGTTTTCCACCTTGGGATCTTTACTAGGTCATGTTCAGTGAGAGAGAGATATTCCATTCCAACATCTTGTGTTCTTAAAATGTCTTCAGTAAAGTATGTCTTAAGAAACAGGAACAGGAAAACTATTACTGCCTCCTCATCCTAAAAAATACCATACTACTTCTCAACTTTGGTACTAGTTATATTTAGGGCAGGATAGTTATTTATTGGAAGACCTGACGGTCCTGTGCTCTGCAGGTAATTAGGCAGCGCTGCCATCTCTGGTCCTCTGTGCCAGTAACAGCCCTTTTCAGGTGTGACAACTTGTGTGGTGACCAAGTCATTCTAGACTGGGACAAGTGATCCTGAAGGACAAAAGGCTCCATTTTCAGAACCTGCACTTCGATCTCTTCAGAAAGGTCGTCTCTGAAGAATGGCGTAAGTCATCAGTTCTTCCTCCACGAAGGACTTCTAGGGGTTCTTCTTCTATAATTCATCAGTAGTTCCCAAAGGCAAGTACGTGGGGGCAGCACTCTGGATAGATTATCTAATCTCCATATGGCTAGACACAGAGTACGTTCATTTCCTGACAGAGGGCAACACTACCCATGATTATTATCTAGTTGCAGACTTCTTTTCCTTGTTCAGTTTCAAACCAAATAGATGCTCATTGATCCATCTCCAGCCTGGGTTGTCTAATTAGCTAGATGTTAAGGTAGAAAACCCCAACTTGTGTCTTAGTGGTTTCTAGGTGACCTTTTAGTATTGACTTAAATGGCTTGGAACCTCTCAGGTCTCAGAAGCTTTCTTAAGCTCTTCGTGTGTGTTTTGTCTTGCTTGTAATGTGCCAAGCCCTATCTATCCTAAAAGGAATGAGGAAACTTCACGCTTGCCTTTAACTGCCTAAGAGGGAGTACTTTATGAAAATCTAATTAGGAATATGATGAATGGTGCCATTACAAAATGAATCTTTGATATAAAAAGTCCCCTACACTGGCACCCTACGTGTATGAAAACAAGAATTCCCAAGATGGACAAGAATTAATTCATGCCAATCTATCCCTGAATGAGATCCCTACAAAACTGTTGGAGAATAGCAGGTCACTACTTTATACGATGCTCAGACCCACCCCGTTCACTGATCCTCAACATACTGCGAATGGATTGACTTCTGAGTTATTATGTGGGTTAGGATTTGCCTTTTAAGAATATATATATATAAGTTTGGAGCCCAAACCTATCAAGTTATCTTGTTAGTTCAGTTAGAAATTCTTCTCACGAAGGCAATGACTCATCTTTGCTCTTGAAAACATCACACTTGGAATTCATCACTTAACACGTTACAGGGGATGTAGTTAACAATACTGTTTAGGTGCCAAAACATTTCCACTTCCCTTTGAAATAAATTTCTTCTTAAATAATCCGGTTTGCTTGAGCGCATGGTGCTTTAAGTCATTGACAGTCCCCTTTTTGGCCTCTTTTGGAAGTGTGAAATGCCTGTATACCTTTGAATGTTGTCTCATATTCCTGCAGTCTCAAGGTACCCACCCCTCTATCGCTCGGTGTTATGGTTTGAATCTGGAACGTGTCCCATGGGCTCGTGTTTGGAATGTGTCTTCCCCATCTGGTACTTCTATTTTGAAAGGCTGTGGAGTCTTTACAAGGCCGGTCCTACATGGAAGAAACAAATCTCTAGGGGTGGGGATTTGAAGGTTATTGTCTGGCCCTTGGCTCTGGGTACACCCTGCCTCTAGCCTGTCCTGCTGTGATGTACAACTCTCTCTTGCTGCTGCCTTGACTCCCCAGACATAATGGACTTAAACTCTCCAAAACCAGGAACCAAAACAGATTTTCAATTTTTTCTTTCAAAGACTGTTTGCACCAGGTATTTTGTTATAGCAATATAAGGATAGCTAAGACATTCAGCAGCACCCACTTTGCGACCCTCCCATTCATCCCTCGGTCCCTGACACCTGCCCCCATGATGCTCCTAATTTTGAAAGATGCCACTGAGCTAATTGTCACTAGAAAGGCCTCATACTTGCTTAGCCTTAGATATATTTCAATGCCACTTTCCAGGGTTGACAAGAGTGAAATCTCAGTCCATGAACCAACCTCACAGAGATGAATGTTTCTTATGCTCGGGTTTCTCAAATCCCAATCCCCTGCCATTTTGCCGCTGTATCTCAGAGTCCTCAGTCCGACTCACTTCTCTCTCTGCACCCTTTAGAAATCTCTCAAGACAGTAATATCTGCTTCCAAGATGTGCAGCGTTTAAGCTCCCTGCCTGGATCTCCCAACCGTCTTTCTCAACACATGGAGAAGTGGCTGCACTGTCTTCTCATGAGACGACTCCTTGCTTCCTATCTTAGGCTCCCAACACCAGAACCACGGTTGCCCCCACCCAGACTTTAAGTCTGGAAGAAAGCTTTAATTTCTTTTCTCTCCTGTCATTCATTTTGCCAGGTACAAACCACACGGAAGGACTTTTGCGGTGTCTCTTCTATTTCTTCAGTTCCTTTTCCTTCCCAGAATCAGAAGTCAGGCCCCTATTTCCTCTCTGGTTTTCTGCCTTCTAAACTTTCCTACATGCTGTTGCTGGAGCCTCTCTTAGAAATGGCAGTAGCTTCCTCATGCTCAGATCTCTGCATCAAGTCCCTTGGAGTCTGCCTTCCCTGAGTGTATCATTTGTCTTGTGTCGCTATGTGTTTCTGTGGAGACCTTGGTCTGACAAGGGTCGCCACGGAAACCAGCAACATCAGCAGTACCTGAGCTCATCCGGATCCAAGTACTTAGACCTAGCTTCCTCAGACCTACTGATGCGGAGACTCTGAAGGTCAGTCCAGAGGATGGGGTTATCACAGCTGCCAGGCAATGCTGACAGTTGCAACGTTTGGAAACATGCAATGCCCCTCTCTGCTGCTTCTGCTAGATTTGGCTGTACTTTTCAAAGGGCGCTCTAAAGGCAGCCTCTTTTGAGATCATCTCTTTTGAGATTTTCCTGCTGCTTCCCTACCTCTCTCTGGTGCTTTTATCCTGGCATTTTTCATGCATTTTCGATTGTAAGCATGACAGTCTGTAAATTAAAAGACTGTGTGTGTGTGTGTGTGTGTGTGTGTGTGTGTTCACTGGGCATGTCTGAAGTGTTAGAGTCAATATATCTAATTCATTCAGTGTGGTGTTGTTATGGCTTGAATATTAAATGTCCCCATAGGCTCACATGTCGCATGCGTTTGCCAGTTAGTGGCTTTATTTTGCTAGGCTGTGGAAACATTGGGTAAAGGGCCTAACTGAAGGAAGTATACCTTTAAAGATTCTACAGGGCATCTGGTATACCATTTTTGTTCTTGTTTCTTGTTCATCATAATGGTAAAAACCTTCTTTGATATATTGTCCAAGAGTCAAGGTAATGGAGCCAAGTGACCATTGACTAAAATTTTAAAGCTATGTGCCACAAGAAACCTTTCTTCCAGTACATGGTTCATGTCAGGCATTTTGTCACAGCAACACAAAAGCCATTAACATAATCTTAAGTGGTGTAAATTCTTATTCCATTTTGTAATATTGTTTTATAAATATATTTTTATTTATTCTCTGAGAATGTCCTGTATGCACACGCCCCCTCCCGTCACTTTGACCACGCCCCTCCCATCGCTTTGACCACTCCCCTTCCATCACTTTGACCATGACCCTCCCGTCACTTTGACCACACCCCCTCCCACTACAACTGCTTTCAGACCCCTCTAGCATTTTCCCTCCCAACTTCATGTCTTTTTTTAAAAAACTCACCGAGTCCGTGCAATCAGTGCTCCACATCTGTGAGACGTCTGCATCTCATTCATCCCACGAATTCCCAGAGAAAATCAAGTAAGAGGGGGCTGGGAGACTTGAGAGTCAAAGGCTAAGGAGGATTGCTGCTAAGCTGATTGGACATGGCAGAGAGTCAGCACTAATGAACTCACTGAGTCTGTGGTTGCCCACCTATAAGACCTGAACAAGATCAAGCCAATCAAATTTCCTGCATGGGTTGGGGAGAGACTCACAAAGCCCATCCCTAGCTGAAGAGCTACTGACAGTTAATGACTGCTGAAGAAGGGGGAGTCAGTCTGCTCCATGGGTGTGCTATTAAATTCTATTGAATTATTTATGGCATTCTTTACTAACAACATAAGCATAAGTAATTATGTGTGTACACCTAGTCTTAAAATACTCATAGATCCGATTTTCTCAAGTGGAGAGCGGTATTCGGGGATGAAATAGCAGAAAGGACAGGGACGGAGAGATGGCTCAGCAGTTAGTTAAGAACACATGCTGCTTTTGTAGAAGGCTAGAGTTCAGTTCCCAGCACCCAGGTTTTGTAGTTCACAATCACCTATAACCCCAGGTCCAAGAGGCTCAAAAGCCTCCAGCCTGCAGGCAGAAGTGCTCACATATGTATGTGGACACACACACTTTAAAAAAATAAAATAAAATAAATCTTTAGAAAAGACAAACATGGGAAAGAAAGGCAGAAGAGACTGTAGTCTCGTTGTAAAACAAGGCTGGCAATAGACAATGAATAATTTCAAATCTAGCCACCAATTTCAGGAAACTTTATTTTATTGCTTTCCTCCGGGTTAGAACAACTATTGAAGCAATGGTTAATATACTCTTCAAATGATTGACAAGAAAAGAGTAATTATCCTAATTTAGGAAGTGCATGGTACTGACTCAGCATCAAGTACTGCAAATTTGCTGTCCTTGTGCTTTAAGCTTTCTAGAAGATTAGAGAGGAAACTCACCCAGCAAATAAAACTCCTGAAGCAAGGATCTATAAGCTGCATTGGGGGTGGGAGGCATTCATGCAACTTCAGGTCCCACTGGATCGCCTCCAAAGATTAACTTCAAGGATACTCCGTTATTCTTGTACTTCTGCCCCTAGTACATTCTTGAGTTCACCTTGAGGAACACAATCTCAAAACAACTCAAATCAGCACCAACCACAGTATATCCCCTTCTCCTGTATCCAGCATCACTGTGTGCGCAAACATCCTCTCAGGCCTTCTCAGCATCACATGGATGCTGAGTAGATCTCTGTGTGACAGTCCACTGTCTTTCAAATCTTGGAGAGTGGATTCTCCCTGTTCCCATATGGAGAAACCTGAAAATATCTGCACCTCACTGCAGATATGCTCCCCTGCACCAATCCCCAACCGTTACTGCAGTATATTAAAGAAGAAATGAAATAAGCTAGAGGCAGTGACCAAATATGGGCTACACATATGAGATAGGCTTGCAACACCAGAGGACCCATGGAAGGCTTCCTCCCACATCTTCTGGATGATTATAAAATAGGATGTAGAGATTTGGTAATGTGGCAAATAGAAATATGGCTGGTGTCTATTTAAAACACTTACGATGGGATTTTTTTTTTAGGTTAGTTGTTTTAAGTCCTTAGTATTATTTGACCTGGGAGCCTGTGCATGCCTAGCAAGTAGTCTTCTATAAAGGGAGCTGCATACCTGTCCTTTTTCATGTTTTTTTTATAGAGAGAATATCATCAGGGGGTGCAAATAGTGCTTGCTGTTCTCAACTTCCAGCACCCAACTCAGGTGCTAAAGAAATGGTACGGGGTGGAGGTGGGGAATGAGGAGGGCTGCTGGAGAGAGATGGCTTAGTAGTTAAGGGTACTTGCTGCTCTTGCAGAGTACCAAAGTCAGGTTCTCAGCACCCACGTGAGGCAGCTCATAAACACCTGTAACTCCAGTTGCAGGGGATCAGATGCCCTCTTCTAGCCTCTGTGAGACCCTGCCTGTACATACATGCACACATGTGTACGTACACACGCATCCACATACAATAAATCCTAAAGTGTATGAGTACTGCCATTCTCTGTGTGTTGTAAAACAAGAAAATTTCCTTTTACAAGACGTCACATAGAACAATACATTTTAAATAAACCAGACCTACATTATACATTTTCTCTAGTAATACATATGAATTGAATCTTCAGGATAACCAAAAATACACATCAAAATCCCTCGACAAACGCTGTTCTTAAAAATATCACTGAGAGGGCATATATTTTCAGAGTTAGGAATTTGTTTGCCTGAGAGCTGTGATTACAAATCTGGAGTTTTTAATCCGGCAATCAGATGACAAGTTGAGCAGTTACCACTCCATGCTTAACTATTTTTATGATGCTTTTTTACTTTTTTCCAAAGCAGCTGTTGCGGTTTCAAAGGCACCAGGAGTCTTGTTTTTTGTTGTTGGTTTTTTTTTTCTTTCCACACTAGAATTTATTGGCAAACAAATGTCTGTTTCTCCAAACACGGAGTCTGATTCCGAAGGATGATGTTGTGACACATGTGTACTTCATGCATTCCCAGCACAGCCTTAGCCTACGGAGGAGGGACTCACTTTTCGTAAATACCTCGCAGAGTTGTATACAGAGCAAATAGCCAAGCTGGTTATGAGTGGATGAGTGAATGAATGTTATTGGAATTATTTAATCATATCTTTGGACAATAACTGTTTGTCTCTGTGACAGCAATTTGGAATGAAAAGACAAAATATTTATTGATTTCAATTTTATTCTTCCCCAATAGGAGAATAGCATAAAGTAGATTTATTGGGTAGACAGAAAGGAAGGAAGGAAGGAAGGAAGGAAGGAAGGGAGGGAGGGAGGGAGGGAGGGAGGGAGGGAGGAAGGAAGGAAGGAAGGGAGGAAGGGAGGGAGGGAGGGAGGGAGGGAAGGAGGGTGGGAGGGAGAAAGGAAGGCAGCAGATAGATTAGCAAAATGATTGATAGATGATACATAGATAGATATAGATAGATGATATCTATACACATACAGAATTTTTCAGATAATACAAATAAAAGTGGAATACACACTAGTTAGTTTTATCCTATTCAGAACATGCAAAAATCTATATTTTTCAGTTCCTTTCTTCTCTTGGCTGAAAATTATAGAATGGATAACAGGGAGATAGATGTTTCTAAGTTGTGCTGTTTTCCAGACCCCTTATTTTGCTAGCATGTCATTTAGATTACAAGAATCAAATGAAGAAATTACAAAGAGCAGATAGGGACTTGCACCAAAATTTCCCTCCAACAAAGCCTTCCCAGAGGAGACGTCTTAGAGTGAATGTCTTTTATAATGAATCATGGGCATGCTTGTATTTTCTTTTGCCACTATGTCTTGGACTTTCTCTCAGCCATGAATAAAGGCTAAGACTGTTTTAGCCTTTTAATAATCTTTACATGTGCTGAAAGCATCTGTAGCTACCTACAGATGTTTATGTGCCCTATAGAGTGGGTTGAACTAAATGTGCTGAAGGCAAACCTATCTGCCACATCTGCACCACATCTGCACCTAGGTTACTTAAGACAGATTTAGAGTGTGTAAGAATAATCTTCAGGTTGAATTTTCCGCTTAGGCGGCAGGGCCATTTCATGACTTAACTCATCTGGCTTGGTCCTGATTTAAACACCAGACTGTGCTGCAAACAGGGTAGCAGGGTAGAACTTTGTTCTGCAAAATTATATGAACTTTTTATGATTGCTCTGAGACATCTCAAAGTACAGTTTGGTGCGATGTCCTGACCTGCCTAATGAGTCAAGATCCTCGTGACAAGCAGGTATCTAGCTCTATTATATCTTGTGTTTAAAAAAAGCATTTTGTCACCTACATAGTTCCAAATATGAGATTATTATGATTCATTGTGTGCAGAGACTAGTTTAGGGAAAGCTAGTTGTTCAGCTAAACCACGGAATTCTTTTTATCAGTTTCTTACATCTTAATCAGTCTTTGGACACGTTTAAAACTATCACTTTTGATATTTAAAGATTTGATGAACATGTTTCTACAACATTTCAGGACAATTCATCGATACATATAAAAATAATTTGAGTTGGTGTTGTTTCAGAAATTTGTTTTAAGAATGCATGTTAGTATAATAATCACAGAGCTGGAGACATGGCTCAATATTAAGAACATATACTGTTCTCCCAGAGAAACTGAGTTCTAGTCTCGGCATGTTACACAGGGTACCTCATATCCTCCTGTGACTCCAACTCACTGGAACCTGATGAACACAGGCAGGGCCTCTCATGTGCTCATACAAACACACACACAGAGACACAGACACACACAAACACACAGACACACAAACAGACCCAGAGACACATATGTATACAGACACACACACATATAGACACACAATTAAAAATAATGAAAATAAATATTTAAAGCATCATGCCTGTGCATAAAGATTTGGTTACAAATTTTTCATGGAATCAGGCTATTTCAGACAATAAAACTTAGGAACTGCTATATACAAGAAGAGTGATAAACCTACAGGAAGACTCACATAAAGAAATTCCAGGGAGGTATTTTAAGTGATTCAGAAAGGTTTCAAGTCGGGTTACAACTTGATGAATACTACATTCTTAGAAAATGGCGCTTTGGTGTGTGTGTTGATTGTTTTGAACCCAGATTTGGCAATTGGGAATACAAAGGTTGTGTTGGCATTTACACATGGTTTTCACTATGGGGTGGGTACCATGTAATGGTGCAAGAAGGCTGTTGTTCTTGATTACCAGCCCCAACTCCTGTGCTACAGTAGACTTCATCCTTCAATTCTGACATGCCACCCTGAGCTTTCTCATGAACCTCAATTATTCTCAGCACAAAGCCCTAGGCAGTCTTTATCATTCATCTAAGTTGGGATTGGAGACGAGCCCCATTTGCCAACTCTACCAAACATTACACAAACAAATAGAGAGGTGACGCAGCAGTTAGAACACAGGTTCTCAACCTGTGGGTCCTGACCCCTTGGGGGGGTGTCAAACATCCCCTTCACAGGAATCGCTTAAGATCGCCACAATTTTTTTACAAATATTTACATTACTATTCATAACAGTAGCAAAATTACAGTGATGAAGTAACAGAAAACATAATTTTATGGTTTGGCTCACAATAACACGATGGACTATGTTCAAGGATTGCAGCATTAGGAAGTTGAGAGCCACTGAGTTAGAATCTCTTGCAAAAGACTGAAGTTCCTAAACCCACAGAGGGAGGCTCAGAGACCACCTATAACTCCCACTCCAGAATCCAATGTACTCTTTTGGATTCTGCATGTACCCCTTCCGGTACTCACATGCACACATACACACAGATACACATATACTTCAAAATAAAATAAATACAATGAACTACAACTCAAGCCCTAGGCGTTGAGTCTAACGCGTTGCTGCATTCAGCTTCTTGTTTTCCGGTGTCTGTGCCTCTCATGGATGAAGACTTTATTTCCAGGGAATATTATGTTCACTGAAAAGAAACGATAGACATCTTTCTTGGAAAAAAAATAATGATGTGGTTGTTCTTGCCTGCAATCCCAGTACTTGGGAAGTGGAAGCAGAATTGTGACCACAATATCATTCTCTGTTAGACAATGAGTTCCAGGACAGCCTCGATTAAATGACACCCTTCCTCCCAAAAAAGTTTTTTGTTGTTATTGATAACAAAACTTAGGATTCATTGACTCTTGTAGATCATTATTTTGAAAAATGCATAATATTTGAGTTTTTTAAAAAACAGCACATTTAAAACAAAGTATCCAGAGCCCTAAGGTCAGCGATAGAGACATGGAATACTTGAAAACTTACTTAGAACCTCTAGACAGCCAACTGCCATTGCCCAAGTGGACATCTTCGTTTTTGATGAATCCCTTTTCAGGTGGAAGAGAGTGTCTAGCAGGTGCAAGGCACTGGTTCAATTCCAAATACCTCAGGAGGTCATTCGGGCTTTGCACACACAGTGCATCAACAGATGTACAACAAGCTAACCAGGCAGATCTTATATAGGGTACAGATGAAGCAGATCTGAGGACCATGGGTCAAAGAAGCAATGCTGAGCTACCTAACCCATCTGGGGTTCCGATCCTTGGGCTTCTTGTTGGAGATCTTCCACTACTCCAGGTTTCTCTCCTTGAAGAACTAGGAATGTCCACCCCTCATCCAGCCTGATGGTCTGTAAAGTCCATGCTTTGTATCTGCATCAGCTGGTACATCAGGGATGCTGGCAACACAGTTCAAACAAGTCACTCCTCCAGGAATCCTCTGTTTAGAACCATGTGTATCGGGTCTAAAACTTTAAAACTATACACACGCTTAAACGAATGTATGCAGATAGATAGATAGATAGATAGATAGATAGATAGATAGATAGATAGATAGATATCTCCTGTTGTATTCCAGTGGTGGACTGTAGGATTTCCATCACCTTGAAGCTCCAAATCTATCCTGCATCACCTGACACTCATCAAAGAAGCCCTCTTCCAGCTCTGTGTTGAAGAAGAATATTGGTATGTCTCCAATATTCATGAGCATCTCTAGTCAGCAATGACCGAGGTGGATTTTAATAATTAACTCATTAGACCAATTTATTTCTCTAATTGCTTGTGAAGCTTTGTTAACTAAGAGACAATAAAACAATTAAAATTTGGGAAAATATTAAAAATCTTGGTTGAGCGGCCGTATTAAGCATTCACAGAGCAATGAAAACAGACAGGAGGCCCTAATTATTGTGGGAATGAGTGTTTAAATGTTTACAAATTTCACTTTGATTAAAATCATTTTGTTTTTATAGATATGTGCTGCCTGCTGCTTACAGTGGAGCTTGGGTTGCAAGAGTTCTGGGAGCTCTGCTAGGTTCAAAGACCTTTCTTCTTAGCTTTGGGAAGAAATCTATTGGGAAATATCTATTAAGATCTGGGACTTGTCTACAGTATTACACACATGTGTTTCTTAAATAGAGATGTAACCATCTTCGCAGTGTTCTATGGTCTGGAAACCCCTACAACATAGCATTCTCTCCATCCCTCTAAACATCGTCACTGTCCAAGTTTATGATCTCCCCGTGCAAACTAGGGAGATATATACATAGTTTGTACAGCCTACTGCCATGCCCAAATTTCTGGTGACCAACCATCTCCCATCCTTCCACTCATTATAATCACAGAGAGGGGACTCTCCAGTTCCCACCAGCATGTCTCTTATTAGCAAACCAAACTGAGCACCAGATCAGAAGTCCCATCAAAAACCGTGAGCAGCCCTGAGCCATTGGGATATTAGAAGTACTTTTGTGGAGGTACAGAAGGAAATTACCCGACTTGTAACCCCAAGAGGCTTGTAACCACAAGGCAGCGTCAGCAGACTCTCTTGGGAGCTTCCTAGATAGGCAGGCCACCACCTACATTTAGAATCTGCAGTGCAGTGAGATGCTCCCAGGTTCGTAGAACATCTCGGAAGTCGGGAAGCCCTGAGCTCTGTGCATTCGTATTCATTCTCAGGCTGATTACTTCTGTTTTGTTCTCATATAAAGCCATACTCCTTCCCCAGTTCAGTTTTCATGGCAGCTCTTCTGTATTAACTTCAGTGCATGTCGTTCATGCCTGTCACCCGAAGCAGTAGCTATTCTGTGTATATTTGCTATTGCATCCCTGTGGTCTGAGTTCCCAGCCCTTTCTGAGGTTCAGACTCTTCTGGCTGCAGGATCTTGATGGTACTGTCATAAAAGGACATGAGGAGTTTGCCATCGCAGACTCCTCCTGTCACCTGCGGGATGAGCCCTGCCATCGTAAGAAATCACTGCTCCTCCCTGTGCTTTGTTTCTTCATCATTGCAGTGGTGTCTCTAGCATTAAACACAGATACATAAGGGAAAATATTCCATGCCTGGCCCAGGACAGAAGGTCCACAGATGTCTCTTTGCCATTACAGTTGCCCTACCTCCTAAGCAGGGATGAGACATTCCAAGACCCTAAACCTTCTGTTTGAAACTATTTGTACTGAATATATATATATGCATGTAATAAGGTTTAACCCATAAAATAGGTGCAGTGAGGTCCAATAATTATAGCTAATAAATACCAAAGTAGAACAATTATAACTCTGGTGGGCTAGTGCACACTGACATCTCAGGACTTACGAGGATGCTGCAGGAGGAACCTGAATTCCATACCTCACAACAAGCTCCTATCTCAAAACCCCAGTCCAACCCAACCAACCCAAACGAAAATAAAGTAAGAGTCATTTGAATACAAGCCTCTCACAATCGTTCACCTTATAAACAACAACCACCTCATGAACAATAGAGAACATAAACAATTTTGTTTAAACAATAAACAAAACAAAGGGGGTTAACAGACAAGAGGTGTCTACTTATAGGGGATACACTGTACAAAAGGATGATGTTCGTTCAAGACAGGATCAACTGGAATGGGGTACGATCTCATCAGAACCGTGCTCAATTTAAAACTGATCAATCGCTCAGTTCTGGGACTTTCCATGTAATCATTTCCGACAGCATTTGACCTTGAGTAAGTGAAATGCAGACAGCCAAAACAGACGAGGGGGCAGCTTTGTAGTTTTTAAGTGAAAAGCACCAATACTTTATAGAGGGCACGGTGAAACTAGAGGGAAAAAAAAATCTGTTCCTCTGATAGCTAGTCAGGCTGTGGCAAGTTCTACATGAATTTAAGTATGTTCTTTTGCCCTAAACTTTCCAGAAAAAAAAAATAACGTAAGGCTTTGATTGCAATGCTGTGTATGGCTCTTGCTGACTGGTCCTATTGTTTCACAGAGGAAGCCACTCTCCGCTGCTCCCAACAGATGCTCTGTAAGCAGTGAGGGGGTGGAGTGGCTGTCCTCTGTGGAATTAGTCCTAGACTCAGAAGCGTCCCTTGAGACTAATACAGTTTCATTGTTCCACCTCCCTGAACATTAATCCCCTTTCACTAGTGAGTCTGGGGTGCACTGACTGCTTTATGCAACCTCGATCCCAAATCTTCTGTCCTCAGTGAGATATCCTCTATTAAGTTTGCCTCAGAACACAGCGTGCTTGGTGCGCACTGAGTAGAGTTGCAAATCCCTCTGTGATTCAATGAAAAGATTAATTTTAAGCTTCGATACTTTGTGTTTATCCAGCCTGGTGATAACTATCATTGTGATGACGCTGGCTCCAATGCAGACAATTGAAGATCCCGCTCGAGGAGCCTGCTCTAATTGCTTAGCTTCAAATTATCACTCACTGTAGCATTATCTCTTGTGCAATAACTAATTTTTTTGGAAGTTTCATGAATTTATTAGTAACCAATAGACACTGCATTTTCTCTCTAGGACATTTTGAAGAGGCTTCCTGAAAACTGGAGAAATGCAAAGAATGACTTAGATAATGGCTTGCCCCTTAGATTTCAAAGCGCCAGGCTCTCGCTCCAATCATGTGGCCACTCAAAATTTCTCTTCCTTTGGAGAGTCTCACACTTTGGAATTTTTCATGCCAAATTTATCTGTTTTGATTGTGCTTTCTGAAGCCAGATCTCTGCACTGTTTCAGCAAGTGTGACAAGTAAGGCTATTCCTGAGTATTCACTGGGTGCCAACCCAAGTTCTGTCGCTTCTCTGTGGTTTTGAAATGGGAAGGAAAGGAAGTAATCACCCTCCTATTGTTTGGTGTGGGTTGGTAGGTGCATGGGAGGAGGGAAGGAGCGATGCAGAAATACCTACTTAAGTAGTTCATCTTCTTCCAAAGTAAGATTTAGAAAAAAAAAATCCTAGTTATCCCAAGTGAGGGACAAAATGCAGAAAAGCAGGGGGAAGTGGGTATTGCATTTACACTGTCTTTTGATTGTTGGAGGTTTTTTGTTTTATTTTGTTTTTCCTGTTTGTAAACTCTTCTGGCCTATGCTGCTACATCATGTAATTAAGCCTAAAGTGGTAAGGAAAGCCTCTCTACAAGAAATCAAAGTCAGTTCCCTTCTCTGTGTGGACGCCGCCTTCTAGAGGGGCATGGAAGATAGTTGGCCTTTTCCCATTTCCCAAAACAAGGAACTTTTCTTAGGATTCAGTTTCCAAAGGCAAGAATCCTTCCAATGTGGACAAGGGGGAAAAAGCAAGTTAAGACAAGATACTCCCTCACCCTTGCAGGTAGACCACATTCTATAAGTGAACACAGGGGTGCATAGCTGTGATTAGTTCTGTAACCTTCTAGATGTATTGCCTCAAGAAATCTCATGACAGCTCAGAATTGGAAGCAGTACTGGTTCTTATAGAGTCAGAAACCTTGGCACTGACATAAGGAACCAGCACAGAAGCCACCCACTCTTCTCCTTTAAACTTTGGATAATAACTAATATCCTCACAAGAAGGATGAGCCCACTGTTCTCTTGCAGGAGAGCTTTTAGCAGACCTGTCCTTTTGAGTGTTGATGAATAGATGTCATCTCCTGAGCATTGGTCCCTCCCAGAATCTCAGGTTCTCTCTAAGGCAAATGCCATCGTTCCTGTTGGTCTTCTAGTTAGGTAATTAAACTCTGTGAGTGTGGATCTTAGGTTTCCCTTCAGGGAAAGATAAAGCCTGGTTGCATTTACTCCCCAAGGAGAGAAGTCATTACCCTGAGACATTGGGCTTTTGTTCTTGTACCTTGTGTTATATTACATCATGGTTGTGAGACATTTGTCATGGTGTTGCTGTGCAGTGAAATCCTAGCACACATGAGAGTACCATATACTGTTTCAGAAACTAAATCTTGTTTTCGCCTATATAAATTGCAACAACCAAAGTCTAGAAGAAAGCCACTTTTTTTTTTTACACTGTTTTTCTTGTGTTGTAAAAATACCTTCTGTCTTCAACTAACAAGCTTGATCAGTCAGGTATATATGTAAATAGCTGGAAAGACTACATGAGATCCGTATTGTGAAATAATACCAAATAATGCTTACACTAAGGCAGGGTGTGCAGCTGAGCGCTGTTTCGTATTAACTGTCATCATCCCCTCTGGGTTTAGCTATGAAGGGGGATAATTGCTACTTTGACAACCAGAAAGACATTTTTAATTTATAACACAGGAAGAAGATAGAGATGACCTAGGGCTATGTTGCCTGGGGATGTGCATGTATGTTAGTCTATTTGCATAAGTCTATGTGGACATATATATAATGATATTGCTTTGTGGGGGGTAATGTTACTTCTTTGATTGGTGGAAAGATAAGATTTGTGTTACATTTTGCCATAACCTATAAATTATACTTATTATTAATCATGTACTACCAATTCATATTCTTAGTGAGTGGATTAAAATGCAATCTCTGGCAGAGAAGATCATAACTAAAGAAACAATGCTAGAAGACAGAATTGCAAAGTACACTCTAATGGGGATTCTGGAATTTTGTTTTCTCTAAAAAAACACACACACAGAGATGTTAAAGAATGTGCTTTAAAGAGAGGCCCATTGAACTTGCAAACTTTATATGCCCCAGTACAGGGGAACGCCAGGGCCAAAAAGGGGGAGTGGGTGGGTAGGGGATGGGGGGGCTGGGTATGGGGGACCTTTGGGATAGCATTGAAAATGTAAACGAGGAAAATACCTAATTAAAAAAAAAGAAAGAAAGAAAGAAAGAAAGTCTTACCCTGCTACAAACCTTGTAAGTTATAATCATTACTGGCCTGGCAAGGCATGACAACTGGTGCAAAATGGCAAGAATGTAATGGAAGTAATAAACCACTTTCTTAAAACGTAAAAAAAAAAAAAAGAATGTGCTTTCATTTTAATCTCAGGTGTGGAATGTGGGGCTGCGGGATGTGGGGCTGCTTCAGACTGTGCGCAGCAGCTGACTGTGATTCGCCTCGTGCTCTAGCAGATGTATGGTTTTGCCAGGTGCAGATAGTTTTTGCGATTGTGTGATGTGGAATTCTGTGAACTTCTCAGGTGATATATAAATGCTAGGGACCCTATAGGTGGGATCAGTGGTTGTTGGTTATTGAGGGTAGGGCATTGGTTGTGTTTTGTTAGTATTTGTGCTCAAAGAAGAAATAAAAGAAAAATTAGATTCAGGGCTTCTTTCTCTCTTGCTTTCTCCATCCTTCTTTCTATCTATTGATAGGGGGTAGCACTGTGGGTGTGGATAAAAGCTGAGTCAAAAAAGAACCCACAAAGTAGCAAAGACCAGCTACAGTGCATGAAAGTTACCACCACACACTATGCTTCTCTCTTCTGTGAACTTCCTATTCCTTCCCCACTTCTTACCTTCCTCAAGAGATGTCATTCACATTGAATTATAAACAAGAAATTTATTTTTGCTTTTGAAAAATTTAGAGAAGCAAAATTATATTTAATCATTATTTAAAAAAAAAAAGCAATGCCATTAATTGCTCAAAGCAACAAAGATCCATTTTACCATTTATGAGATCAGAATAATAATCTCAAATCAGGAAGAAAAGGAAAAGCTGTTTCTATTGGTCAGGACTCATCCATGGCAGCTCATTCATCAAGGCCATTCTCGTCGCTCTTGGGCTGCCGGGTGCAGAACTTCCCATTACTTACTTCTCCAGACACAAGTGTTGCCCAGACAACTGGCAGCCTGGTTCTTAGATAACCACTCCACACATTAACAGTGCTTGATTCACATGAGAAAGAAGGAGAAGCTGAAAGCTAATTATATGTAGGAGCTGAGGACTGTTTCATGCAAATATGTGTGATTTGTCTCCCCTGGGCCTCCTTGATGTCACACATAGCCAATATAGCATCAATGAGCAAGCACATTTACTACTTTGAAAGAGCTGTGAGAATTTGCTTCAGCTCAAGGGTGTAACGCCAGGACCCTCCTCCTTACTTGTTGCTTGCCCACCCCACTTTCCCTTCTCTCTCCTGTCCTCCTCTCTTGCCATGATGTGTTGTCTCCTTTCAGAAAGGCCACCCACAGGGAGAGCTACACGGACACACATTTTCCACTTTGTCATGAGAAATTAGAAATTAATTTCAATTCAAAGAGGTGAAGGTTTAATGGAAAATTGGTTTCTGTGTCTTTGTCAAACTCAAAAGCATATTACAATTGTTCTCTTTCTATTAAAAATGGGGAAGAATCCAGGCCTAGTGTCACTCGTCTGTAATGGCAACTTGCGAGGTGACAGTAGGAAGATACTGAGTTCATGTCACCCTCCATTACATAGTGAATTTGAGGTCAGCCTTTATCAACACAGGTGTAAGCTAGACATTCTGTCTTGCTGAGGTCAACCACTGTGGCTCATCCATGGGGTTGTATTTGGGATTCTCAGAAATGGAGGCCAAGTGCATGAGAAAGTCAATATGGATGAGTGTGGCTCAGAGAGCAAGCCACAGACAAAAACCACAGGAAACTTCTTACCTCTAACCACACTGAACTCCAGCCTGTAGCCAATGTGTGTGTGTGTGTGTGTGTGTGTGTGTGTGTCATCTACATATACATACACATATACATCACGTACACATACACATATATTGTGTATGTGAGATAGGTGGGGAAGGGGAGGAAAGAGAAGGGAAGTGAAAAGGACAGGAGGGGAGGGGTGGGGAGGGGAGGGGAGGGGTGGAGAGGGGACAATGAATTAATTCCCCTTTGTGCTAAGCCACCATGACATTCCTTGTTCCCCAAGTCCCTTTTCCTTCCCTACTTTCTCAAGCCTCAGAAGAAGGGAGAAAGCTAGTGAGTGGATGGGGGGAGGCAGAGAGCAAGCTCCAGTCAGGAAATTAAAAGAAATGCACCAGTCCCTTTCCCAGACCCTTCCTGGGAGGCTTACCCTGCAAATTCACCGTCAAAGAACCTTCAGCGTGTACAGAGTAAACCTAAATGATCATAACAAAGATTAATTGACACACTGTCAAAGACTAATGGAAGAAAGGGGCTGTTGTTGTTATTGTTGTTTTTTTTTTAACTATTTCTGAGGAGGTGGCTGAACATAATAAAGTCACAGAGAAATGAAGGGATGAAAGTCATAATAAGTACCTTTTGATTTATTCTTCGGGTCCTCTTTGACAATGCCATTTGAGTTGGGCATACAAGAGAATTCCTCAGGAACAAGTAAGGCTAATAGTTTACTAACTGATACTATCGTGAGGGACATCTTCTCATCCAATCAGAGGAAGGCTGTATGTCAAGGCAAACTCCAAAGCTTGACTGTGCTGAATTCATCTAATGACATGGGTTCCCACCTCCCACATGACCTCTGAGTCACACACACGTCTTCTATGTTTACATTTCCGAGACCGAAGAATGGAAAAGACTGACCTTAATCGTCTGGATTGCGGACGGAAGTAAATATGGTCGTAACTGCTTAGAAAAATTAAAGACACTTGGGAAACATTTTGCTATCTTAAAGGAACCTTATTAAAATCAACACCATGAATCTAAGCCATTAATTTGAAAGCGTTAAGCGAGCAGTGAATTTTAAATCAATAGCCTGCAACCATCAGAAACTAGTCCGTGAATGTGTGTGTGTGTGTGTGTGTGTGTGTGTGTGTGTGTGTGTGTGTGTGATGAAGCGGATAAATGTGTTAAGTGGGCTTTCTCCATAGTGTTTGCACAGCAAGCCAATCAGTTTTGGGTGTGTATGGATTGTGAACATCCTGGAAGTAGATAACCCACTCTGGTTTTTAGAGCCTGGTGTTATCCAGAGCAGCACTAACTAATTTTTTAAAAATCCCTCTATCAGCTGGAACTGATTTGGTCTCTTTCTAAAAACAGGGCAGAAGCCCATTTCCTGCTGTTTTAGAAGCTTCTACTAAGTGTTCATTTATTACAACCCCACCCCACCCCTGTTTTACAAACACACAAACTGGAATCATCAGTGAGTGGGATCGTTTGCCACTCCATCCAGGTGTGACTGCACATTGATTTGGTGCACTTTCTATTTATTCCTTCCAAGAAAAGAACAACCCAATGGTGTGCCTGAGATTCCTAGTGAGAGTATACATATACCTACTGTCAAAGAAGAACAAAGCATATAAATCGCTTTCCTTCCTTCCTTCCTTCCTTCCTTCCTTCCTTCCTTCCTTCCTTCCTTCCTCCCTCCCTCCCTCCCTCCCTCTCTCCCTCCCTTCCTTCCTTCCTTCCTTCCTTCCTTCCATTCTTTTCTTCTTTCTCTCTTTAATTTTGGTTTTGGTTTTTCAAGACAGGGTTTCTCTGTGTAGCCCTGGCTGTTCAGGAACTCACTCTGTTGACCAGGCTGGCCTCGAACTCAGAGATCCATTTGCTTCTGCCTCCCAGGTGCTGGGATTAAAAGCGTGCGCCACCACCTCCCTTGTAAATCACCTCCTAGCAAAACATTTTCATTCTCAGTCTGCCTCTCTGGGAAGAAAACTTGTGATGGAATTTGGAGGGAGCAGGGAAATGCAGAGATGTCCAGTTCAGACTCTGGATCCCCCATGACTAGGAGTCCTCACTAGGATCACCCTCATAGATTTCCACTGCACTGGGCTTCCACACCACCCCTACATCCCCCCAATTCCAGCTGTCTACTCCTGCACTCTCTTCTCCCAGTCATCTCCCCAACCTGCCCCTCCATCTCCACCTCCACCCACCCCCAGTCCACCCTAAAATCTATTCAATTTTCCCTTCCCAGAAAGATCCATGCACCCACCCCCCAGAGCCCTCCTCTTTACCTAACCTCTCTATGTCTTATAGCTTGGTTATCATTTACTTAAAAGCTAGTATACACTTAGAAGTGAGTACATACCATATTTATCTTTCTGAGTCTGGATTACCGTACTCCAGATGATATTTTTTTCTGGTTCTATCCATTGTCCTGCAAATTTCATGGTGCCATATTTTTAACAGCTGAGTAATATCCCATTGTGTAAATGTACCACATTTTCTTCATCCATTCTTTGAGGAACGTCTAGGTTGTTTCCAGTTTCTAGCTATTTTGAATAAAGCCACAATAAAAATAGTTATGCAACTGACCTTGTCGTAGGATGGTATATATATATATCGGGTATATATGCCCAAGAGGAGTACAGCTGGGCCTTGAGGTAGACCAATTCCCAATGTTCTAAGGAGCCATTGCGTTGATTTCCATAGTGGCTGTACACATTTGCACTCCCACCAGCAATGGAGGAGTGTTTCCCTTGATCCACATTGTCACCAGCCTGAGCTGGTAGTATACACAATCACTTGTGTTATTGATCTTAGCCATTCTGACAGGTATAAGATGAAATCTCAAAGTTTGGGTTTGCATTTCCTTGATGGCTAAAGATGTTGAACATTTGAAGTGTTTCTCAGCTATTTGCGATCCCTCTATTGAGAATTCTCTGTGAACCCCAGATGTACCCCATTTTTAATTTGGATTATTTGTGATGTCTAGTTTCTTGAATTCTTTATACATTTTGAATTTTAGTCACCTGACAGAGAGCTAATTTCTTTTTGCCTCTTACTTCATCATCATGTCCTTGTAAGTTCATCTGCTAGGGTGCACCACCCCCATCCTCAGCTCATTAGGAAAGTTTTCAAAGTTCACCTTTGCTCTCAATAGCTTCTTCAGTCACAGCAATAGAACTCTTAGTGCATGGGTGGGAAAGCATGCAAACAAAACAAGAGAACTTTAGACAGTTTTCATCACTAAAAAGACTCCTGCTCAGGTTTTCTTACAGCCTCAAATTTTATTTGAGTTTTAATTAATAATTTGAATCAATGAAAATTGTTTCTCAGTCAGGCTCTGTGTTCTGACATAGGTTACAAAACAATGTAATGTTGAGAGCAAAAGTAATTTTCCCCACGTTTAGCTCTGAAAACACAATTTTCTGATTGATTTAGAATCAAGAAAGCCAGTAAAGGAAGTATTTATTATTATTTGTCATTTCAGTAATTATCTTTTCTTCTGGAAAGAAATGGAATCATATATAAGAATATGGATGTGTGAACAAGTATATATTTGATATTTGTGTTAATGACCTTGATTAGGGTTACTGACTTGGGTAGAAAAGTAGAAAACTCAATCAAATGTAGTAACAATTCCCAATCTTTTCTCTGCTTTGCCCTCTGGGACAGAGAGGACTTTGTGAAGAAAATCCTTCTGCAGAACCCAGCTAGCTACAGCCAACTACAGCCAGCTACAGCCAGCTTGCCTCTGGTTATTTTGGTTCTCTGTCACTCAGGGAGAAAGCATTTAGCAATGGAAATGGCTGACATCTTTACAGGATATCTTTGAGTCCATTCTTATCTCATTCCTTAGTATGTAATCTTCAAACCCTGTCGTCTTGATATTCATAATAAAAACCACCAACAGTGCATCTGAAGCCAACAGACAGTGCTTGAACCACTCCGAGGTTTGCACAGTATACCGTGTGTTCATAAATCAATACGAGGAAAGAACCACCCTGCCTAAGAATAATTTATCTTGCTATGCAGACCAAGCAAAGGTGCTCAGGGGACTTCTTATGAGCACAGAGACATGTTTCTCTCTGACATCCTGGTAGGAGAACTACCAAGGAATTACATCGACTGCTTATTCCCACAGCTTTTAAAATGGGTTGCTAATAACACCCAAATAAGCAACAAATAATGACATTTTGTGGGATAAAAACACCCCCCCCACCACCACCACTCCCATCTTTCCTAAATGTTTCTGTGCATAAAACTGATGTCATTTCACTACTGATTATTTCAATAGCCAATCTCTCCTGGACTAGTGGTACTGGACAATGTTTCAGGAACTTTCTGGAAAGGACTTTTCCTGACTCTGTTTCAATCACTAGATTGTAAGGACTGCCTACATATCTGCTGTGATGTTATCATGTTATCTATGAAGGCAAATGTGCCCAGTTCTATTTACGGTAAAGCAAGGGTTCTCAGATATCTGAGAGTGACAAAGAAACCAAGGAAATGATCCAATATCTGGACACCTTCCACAGACAATGCACAGAGATTTATGGCGTTAGAATGCATTGTTTCAGGATGTTATTAACCTAAAAGCCACACACACCATGACCCTTGATCCAAAAGATGCCATTCATTCTGACTTAAGTAGCTCAGCTCTGGGTATCATAAGATCTGTGCATGTAAATGAAATGTTCTATATGGAAAATATACCTCCAGGGCTTAATGTGGAAAGACCACATAAGTGTTGATAGACAATCTCAAAGAAGGTATTGCGATTCACTGAAAAGCAGCATACATCTGCGCTCTGTAGATACCGATTCAATTTAGCAGCACCTGCAGATTCTATTGCTCCCAACTGAACTATCCTTGGGGTGGAAAAGATTTAATATTTGCATGGGAGCAAACACTTAAATTGTCCACCTTTCCTGCTTTTTTATACCAGTGGTCCAATGGCATAAAGAAAGCTGAGGTGGATTTACACATAACATAGCGTTCGTTCTCCCTGTGAGAACATCACAATCAACCAGGACTGCACAGAGAACCCCTGCATCAAAACAAAACAATAACAATAACAAAAAAGAAGAAGAGAGTTGTATGCATTATATTCTTTCTTGTGGAGAGGGAGGAGTCCGCAGTGCAAGGCTATTTGAGCCGTCACAATGCAGGAGCCGGGTCTTCATGACACTTGTTAGTCATGTCAGTTTTCCGCCACTTTGCAATGTCCTTTTCTCCTATCGAAGGCTTAATTTGGAATGGGACTGTCATGCTCATCAGAACTAGAATTATCTCTACAAAGAGGTAGCTGTGGGCTTTGATTACCTGCTAACCTCACAAGTAGCAGCGGACCGAGTGGGCTGGCGACGGAGCTGTCGTTCTGTGGCTTCCATGCACACGGTGCCAGTGCGTCAGAGGGATTTATTTATAGAAAAACCATGAAATTCTCAGCTTTAAAGTGGAACATTATGCTCCTCTATTCTCTGGCTAATTAGGAACTGCCACAGTCTTTTGCGGTTACCTACTTAAAGTAGCACGGGTTCTTATAGAGCACGTTTGCTAAAGCGTTTTTTATGTATTTCCAGTACAAAAGAACTACACGTGATGGGCTCACCAAAGGAAACTTAGATGGCACAGAAGGATGTGCAAGTATGTCGATATGTTATTTTATAGGAAAACAAATAGGAGAAGAAGATAATCGCGCTTATTCTGTGCTGGCTCTTTCGGTTCACTTTTGTTCCCTTATTATGATAATTATGTGTGTTAGTGTCACTTCAAATCCACACTTGTGGGCTTTCTAGGCTGTGATATTCTTGCAGAAGGGGGAGTTCTGAGAATCTGTAGCTGTGTCTATATGGGTGGAATCCTGGGTGACTTTTAGTTCCCTGTTTCTTGACATGTGCTTCCAAATTTCTCTGTAATGAAAAAGCCCAAAAGATTAAGATATTTGGCTGATGGTTAAAAAAAATGACAATTCCATGTATAAAGGACACATATTAAGATTTTTATATTTTTAAAGTTTTTTTTTTGGGGGGGGGGGTCTTGTGCCTGAGTGTTTTTGCTTGTCTATAGGTACATTTACCATATATGCAGTGCCTATGGAGTCCAGAAGAGGGGATTAGATACCTCCAGGAATGAAGTTACCTCTGGTTGTGAACTGCCATGTGGGTGCTGAGCATTGAACCTGCATCTTCTGGAATAGTAGCCAGTGCTCCTAACTGCTGAGGTATCTCTTCAGCTCCAATACACAAGCCTTCAAAAATGTAGTTTGTAATAGAGGCAAGATGTACCACTAAGTGCTTGACCAAGAATGTCCTTCCAGAGGCAGGCAGGCTGATAGCTGGTTTGAAAGCCTAAGGTGGGACTTCCTAGGAAGATGAAGCAAAACAAAAAGAGTTTACAGGCAGGGGGGACACATGGAGCGGAACCATCCCTAGAGCAAGCTCGGGAGACACTGTGAGAGACCCAGGAGACTTGTTCATTGCATTATTGTTTTGGATACAAAACAGTGGCATGCTATGCTTGGCTAGGGTGATGGGAGTCTGTTGGAGATGGCTGTGTGGGTAGGTTATGAGATCGCTGTACTTAAAGAAAAAGTCCTGGGTAGTGGTATGGAGCACAGAGTGAAAGAGGAATGGACTAAAGGAACAGATTCTTTAAAATAATGCAGATGGGATGTTGAAGTGGCTTTTGGTTCTTTTTTTTTTTTTTTTTTTTTTTTTTGGTTTTACAAGACAGGGTTTCTGTGTAGCCCTGGCTGTCCTGGAACTCACTCTGTAGAACAGGCTGGCCTCTAACTCAGAGATCCACCTGCCTCTACCTTCTGAGTGCTGGGATTAAAGGCATGTGCCACCACGCCTGGCTATGTGGCCTTCGGTTCTTAGGGAGGAATGAGAACCATGCATGAAAGATTAATTGTGCAAACACGAGGACATAAGCACCACCCCAGAACCAACGTAAAAATGGCGGCCAAGGTGTATGCTCTTATACTGAGGAGGCTGAGGCAGGAGGATCATCCCTGAAGCTCACTGACCAGCCAGCCTATCAGAATCAGCAAGTCCTAGGAAAATGAGAGGCTCTGCCTCAAAAATAGGGGCGGGGAGGGCAGGGGAGCAATAGTTACTGGTAGGTTCTCCATGACACAGTGGGTGACCACGTGTCTATGCTTATGTGAAAAGACCTAACTGGTCTGGGAAAAAGAGAGAGGAAGAGGAAGGAAGGAAGGAAGGAAGGAAGGAAGGAGGGAGGGAGGGAGGGAAGGAAAGAAGGAAGGAAGGAAGGAAGGAAGGAAGGAAGGAAGGAAGGAAGGAAGGAAGAAAGGAAGGAAGGAAGGAGGAGAAAGAGAGAAAGGAAGGAAGGAAGAAAGAGAAAAAAGAAAAGAAAGAGAAGAATGATAGAGAGAGAGGATGATAATGATGATGATAGATAGATAGATAGATAGATAGATAGATAGATAGATAGAATGATGATAGAGAGATATAAAGAGATAGATGATTGTGATAGATGATAGATAGATAGATAGATAGATAGATAGATAGATAGATAGATAGATAGATATGATATGATAGGTAGATGGGACACCTAAGAGGAGCTAGAGTAGGAGGCATGGATGAGGAATTTGATATGATCAGTATAAGTTGTATACATGCATGAGATTTTTAGATTAAATCTAAAAACCAAGCAAGCAAGGTAGATTAATGACTCCTGAGAATACCCACAGTTGACTTCTGGCTTACACACACACACACACACACACACACACACACACACACACACACACACACACATATATACACACACAGAGTTTATTTTTAAAATTTAAGATGTCCCGACTTTATGTTGTCAGAGGCTTGGTTTGTTTGTTTGTTTGTTTGTTTGTTTGAATTCAAACTTAACTGAAGTTTCAGAACTATACAAAGAAGGGGGAAGAAGCCCGTGGTCAGGACACACAGGGACCTTACTTTCTAGTCTCTTGTTCTATCGTCTTAGTAAAAAAAAAAAAATTCAACATTAAAGAGATTTAGGAAGAAGAGACTGTGAGAATACATGGACTTGAGTATCTCTTTAAATCCCTGCTTTATGGAACGGACATGGTTAAGCTCGCCTAGAAGGAGGAAAAGCCGGTCATCAGAGAGCAGGGGCATGAAGGGCTTGGACTTTCACTGCTCTGCCATTGCCTGATAACAGAATGTGCTAAATGAAGACTCATCTCTTCTGAGTCAAAATTAAACATTTTGAAAAGTGGAATTAAGCCAATTTAAACATCTAAGGTTACATAGACACATACACACTCATACACTCACATGCTCACACACATGCACACATTCACTCACATACACACACACGCCACACAAATGCACTCACACACAGATGTCACTCGCCTCAAATTGTAAGACAATTCATCTCCTAAACAGGAGATGCCGCTGGGTTCTCTCAATCTGGCCTTGGTAATTGGGATGGAAATAAACTGTTCGGGGAGTCAAGAACTTCTCCCATAAAAGCTAATAAGCTCTCAACCTGTGATTGGAATGTTGCATTAAATATAATTCCTACAATTCCATCTACCCCACTGCTTATTTCAAAGTTCTTTATCTCCGGAAAGAATTATCACTTCTAACTATAATTTGAGACAATAAAAAATATCTCTCCATCCTTTGTTCTCCATCATTGTGTAATCGGGAACACAGAAAAACCCAGCAATAAACTCAGAGAGGAAACGAAGGGCTGAAATGGCTTTGCTCTCTACATCAGATCACTGGGCTTCTTTCCCATCACATTCCGCCAATGTCTTAGCACATGTGACTTGGCCCTGCAACTGTGGATGGGTTCTGAATCTGTGGAGTCAACCAACTGTGGATGGAAGACAATTGGGGGGAAGCTTGCATCAACATTAACCGCATGCTGACATTTTGTTTACCAATATTCTGCAAGCAATACAATATCAAAACCTTGCCTAACCCTTACGCTGCATCATGGGGGATGAATCATCGAAGGTAATTGAATGTACAAAGGAGGACAGGCACAAGTTGTGTGCAAACGGACACTGTTTTATGTGAGTCTGGCTTCTCTGGAAGATCCAGTGTCCCTAGGACATGAAGGGACAGCTATACTTACATAAAAGACATCTTCTTAATTGGTCGTTAAGAAGTCTATAGCTTTAGACCGTCAGCCATAATATAACCCAAAAAAAAGGCAGAGTCCAGAACAAAGGAGGATGGGGTTCGAGACTTGATCAAGGTTCTGGAGTCAGCTAATCATGTGCTCCTAAGGAGGCTACTTTATCTTCCAGGCCCAAATGACTTCTCACCCATAAATGTGATCTCCCAGGTCCCTGCTGTCTCGAAAATGCTGAGACATCAAGTACCTATGCCACTCGGTCTCTAACACTGACAAAGGACCCTCAGAAATAAAAGTCAAAGAGGGCGGGTTTACTCAGACTCCTGGATTCGGAAGTTTTAATGCAAACTCACCTGACTCTATGGCTTATCAGTGGCTCTCAACCTTCCTGATGCTTCCACCCTTTAATACAATTCCTCGTGCTGTGGTGACCCTGCTTCACAAAATTATTTCACAGCTAACTCATAATTGTGATCTTGCTACTGCTATGCATTGGAATGTAAATATCTGATACGCCACCTCTAATAGGGGTCACAACCCACAGGTCGGGAGCCACTGCCTTAGAGGCTGAAGAAAGGCTGAGCCACCTGGTAGTGAGAGGGAGGCACCTGTTCACCTGACATCCAGGAAGCAGAGAGATGCCCGGGACAGATGTCCTTCAAGTACTGCCTCCTGACTCTTCGCAGAACTTTGGGCCAATCTGTGGTGTATCATTCTCATAATCCCACCAGCTCTCACCAGCGACACCAGCTGAGGACCACGCCTTCAGCGTGTGACTCTCTGGAAACATTTTGTGTCCAAACCATCTACATGTTGTCCGTGTCTTGCCTTCTTTTCCGTATTAAAACTAGGAATACCTAAGGCATATTTGACATATGCAGCAAGTGCTAAAACTAAATATTTTTCCCATTGCAAATTTTTTTACACCTGAATGAGAACTATAGAGAGGGCCAGGACTGAGACTGTGTCCTTGAGGAGAAAGAGCCAAGTAGAAGAAACACTTTTAAACGTTATCAGCTATAATTTATTATACTTGCTTTTAATGAACTCTACATCATCATTTCAAAACTCAAAAGCTTCAGAAGACTACATAATTTTTTTAAAATCTCTTTTCTATGAAGGAGATATATGATGGAAGATAGACTGGATGTTAGTGGTGTAGGACATTTTATATGGTGGCTTATGACCAAGCTATTTTCGTGTACTAGCCTTGCCCTAGGAGCCCTCCTCCGTTGGCCTTCTGGGTACTGAAATTAGGCCCAGAAATAATGGCTTATTCTTTGCCACAGTTTCACAGTATCTTGTCAATGCCCCAGGAAGTAGATAATACTGCTCTTATTAATTCTATTGTGATGAGAAAATGGGCCTCAATAAGTAACATAACCAAGACTTAATAACTTTCTAGCAAAAAAAAAATCTAGAATAAGACTCAAGATTTTTGAAGGCAAAGAAAATAAATCAGTAATAACTGCAAATGGAGATGTTGATATACCAATTTTACCCACAAATTTTTAAATGCTACAACACAAGCTTTTGGGTTCCTTTCAGTGAGAAGAACAAAATTAAACAAACAAACAACAAACAAACAAAAAAGGAATGGAAAGAAAGTACCAATATCTCTACCATGTTTCTTTATAAAAATTCTGGTGTTTTCTTTAATGCTACAAAAGCCACACTAATTAATGATGACTGTGATGTTTAGGAATTAAGTGTGTGTGTGTGTGTGTGTGTGTGTGTGTGTGTGTGTGTGTGTGTTGGTTTCAGCATGGATTCTAGAAACATTAGGAGGCCGCCGGGCTTACCTGGTACTGAGCAGGGTCTGAAAGCATAGGATATGCAAGCCGCCTCTGCATGCAAACCGCCTTTCTTCCTCCTCTGCAGACGCTGCCTCTTTTTTTTTTTCTTTCTACTTTTCATTTCTAGATATATGAAGAAACAACACAGTCCATGTTCCATTGTTCAGGCAATTTTTCTGCTTTTGTCTAGTGTCACAGTTTTGTGGATCTTAAAAACAACAGAAAAACCAAACAAACAGCAACAAACCTGCAAAATTGGGAGCCTGGTTTAGGGTTATGCTATCAGCTATACCGATCTTTTGAGGGGTTAGAGGATGCCACAAGTCTCCGGCAGGAGCTAAGCTGCAGTCCCTGGGCTTGGGAGAACTACCAGAATAGTCTTTCTTCCACTGTTACTGGAAGCCAACAGCATCTGTCTAGCAAGGGAGATGACAGACTGAATGTGCGTACAGAGCGCCTCTGACAATCGGAAGGTGAAGGGACATCTTCACATACTGGTTGCTGCCGTCTTTGCTAAATTTATAGAACAAGTACCATAAATAATAATATACAGAGATATCACAAATCCAGGAGGTGGGAAGGCTTAATTTAACTTTGGGGTCCATTTCTAGAAGCAATAATTGAAATATTCCCCAATATTATTGCCAGAGCCATGAATTATATGCTTTTTAATTATACCTGTCTTTTCATTGCAGAGATTAAGACTTCTCAGAAAGCGAGATCCCCCTCATTAATAATTTAACATCTCTAAAATCCTTTCAAGAATTAATTGTGCTAGCAAGCCTTTCTCTGGGGATGGGAGTGGGGGCAAAGAACTCCTTAAAGCCATTTCTTATTCTCACTTATTCCGAGGTCATGAAAGGAATGGGAACAGAGTCCTTAGCTTTTCTCAGTTCTTTTGAAGAAAACAGAGTGGCCCTTTATCCAGCCCACTATCATCTACCAAGGCAAAAGGCAAACCAATCACAAAATATCATCGTCCTACTTTAAGGTGGACGTATGTTGCTGGACAAGATAATGAACTCCGATGAGCATTGAGCTCTATGACTTACGTGAGAACATTGAATTCATTAGAGTGACACTGTGAGCAGGGGCTCACAAGATACACCTGAGGGAGTGACAGTGAGTCCTAAAGAGTTAACGGGTTCTTTACTGTCTATTGGGCCCTAGGCAGTGTGGCGAGCTCTCAGATATAGTTCTTCACATCCACATCATAGTTCATAGCGTTTTATCCCTCTCCCAAAATCCTGAGATGATCAACCTAAAGGGAGAGAGTACTTATTTTCACTCAGACCTGTTGACCTTCTTGCTTTGTGCTTCTGCAGGGAAAGTGTACAGGAAGTCTTCCCTCTAGCCTCCTTGCCAGATCTCCAGGTTGAGAAACAAGCCTTTAATAAATATGTTTTGTGAGGGGCATTCCTGAACTATAACATACTGATTCTCCGCGCGTGCGTGCGTGCGTGCGTGCGTGCGTGCGTGTGTGTGTGTGTGTGTGTACTGCTCTTCCAGAAGGTTCCATTCCCTCTATCCACATGGGGACTTACAATTGTCTGTAGCTCTAACTCCAGGGCATGCAACGCCCTCTTCTGGCTTCCGTGGGCACTGCACAAAAATGATACCCAGCCATATATGCAGGCAAAGCACCCTTACACATACAATTAAAAAACAAACAAACAGAAAAAAACAAAAAAACTGTCTCTACAATAGCTACATTAAGGGACTTTCCAAGGGTTACTAACTTGTAATTGTTGCGTTCTGGAAGACTGATCAAGTTTGAAATGGAAGGAATCTCTCAATCCCTTGCAAGAAAAACGTGATCTAAATAAGTTGAACCTCAGACGTCAGGTTTTTTGCTTTTCTGTAGCACGAGGGAAGCAAGGATGCATTTGAGGATGGTGATGTTAGGTTAAGACCAAATCCCCATCATGCTCAGCGAGAAATCTTAGGAAGAGTAATATAATATGGCAATGTTTACTGTACCTGTGCAGCCAACAAAGACCAGAAATGATGTTTAACACATAAGGACCATATTTAGATAATTAAATGGAGTTGGCCAGAGAGTGTTGTGAGCATTTCAACTGCATGCTGAAATTCACTTTGATAATTACCTTGCTGCACCAGGCACGCCTTTTGTATGGATCATTAGCACCTGAGTATGTCCTTATCTACTGATATTATCACTTAATTGAGCTAGTCATAGCTCTTAGTTATTTGAGGGATCCAAACACGATTCTTCTTAAAATAAAGAAATACTCCTAGAACTTGTCCCGATTTTCTCAACTGTGCCTCGGGTCTCTAGCACCAAAGAAAGAAATCCTACACCATCTTGGTACACTAGCTAAGTTAGATACTTTTTTGAAGATTTTTTGTTAGAAGGTAGAAGGATTTAGGGTACATGTCCTATGATACAAGTATCTTCTTTTAGAGCTGACACAATACTTTGTTTCCTGAGAGTAATATTTTTTCCAATTTTTTATTAGGTATTTTCTTCATTTACATTTCAAATGCTATCCTGAAAGTCCCCCATACTCCCCCCCCAACTCCCCTACCCATCCACTCCCACTTCTTGGCCCTGGCGTTCCCCTGTATTGGGGCATATAAAGTTTGCAAGACTAAGGGGCCTCACTTCCCAATGATGGACGACTAGGCCATCTTCTGCTACATATGCAGCTAGAGACATGAGCTCTGGGGGTACTGGTTAGTTCATATTGTTGTTCCATCTATAGGATTGCAGACCCCTTTAGCTCCTTGGGTACTTTCTCTAGCTCCTCCTTCTTTCTTTCTTTCTTTCTTTTTTTTACTTATTCACTTTACATCCCATTCACTGCCCCCCCTTCCTGGTCACCCCTTTCCATGATCCTTCCCCCACCCCTCCTTCTCCTTTTAGCCAGTGCTCCCCCCCCCCCAGGTATATCAAGTCTCTGTGAGGCTATGTGCATCTTTTCCCGTTGAGGCCAGACAAGAAGCCTAGCTAGAGGACCATATCCCATGCAAAGACAACAGATTTTGGGACAGTCCCCAGTCCAGTTGTTCCAGACCCCATGAAGACCAAGCTGCGCATCTGCTACATACATACGTACAAGGAGACCTAAGTCCAGCTCATGTATGTTCTTTGGTTGGTGGTTCAGTGGAGAAGCATTTAAAGAAATATCCAAAGACCTTAGTCATCAGGGAAAGGCAAATCAAAACAACTACGAGGTCCCATCTTACACCCATCAGAATGGCTAAGACCAAAAACTCAAGAGATAGCACATGCTGGAGAGGATATGGAGCAAGGAGAACACCCCTCCATTGCTGGAGGGAATGAAAACTTGTGAAACCACTTTGAAAACCAATTGGGCAGTTTCTCAAAAAACTGGAAATAGTTCTACCTCAAAACTCAGCTATACCACTCCTGGGCATATACCCAAAAGATGCTCCACCATCCCACAAGGACACTATTCTCTTCTTAAATTTCTCCTAGTTGGGAGAATGTCACAACCTTCTCATTACTAGGTAGAACAGTAATGGATTTTAACCAACATGAAAAGACATTAAAATAAAATCCACTTCAATCACTCCAGCAAGGACTTGAGCTGAGCTAACATTTGGATAACAGACCACAGCTCTCTTGTTGCTGTCCATTTCAATGCCAACTTATGACATCCGGGGGGGGAGAAGAGATAGAGATAGCGAGTCACAGAGCCTTTTGAAGAAGCTGTGGTGTCGGGGAAGTAGCAGAAGCCAAGAAAGTGGAACTATCATCTATGTGCACATATGAACATATGTAGACCCATATGTGCACATATGTAGACCCATGTACGTGTGGGGGGGGGATAGGTATATAGACAAAAAGACTGACTTACCTACAAATGCCTATTTCTTTTGACACTGAAAAACAAGCCAGTTAGTTGCTTAGAAACCATTGATTCTTTAAATGAGACATGATAAGCCAACACTTCAGACGGACACACTGGCAACTGAGTTTACAGGTCCTCAGAGATACTTGCATTAAGGGAAGGAGATGTTAGGGAAATGCTCTCCCTACTGGGAATGTCACTTTGCAGACAATTGAAAAAAAAAAAAAGAGTCAAACTGATATTTTAGCTTAAAATGTTATATATGGTCACAAAAACCTTTCCTTTCTTTGGAATGAAGAAGAAATAAGGTAAGCTGTGACCATGTATTTTTTTTAACCATCTCTAAATTTCCATTTTCTCTCATTAAAGTGAAGTCTGAAATCCCACTGAAGCCTCAACGTCACTGTGCCAAGCAAGGATAACAGAGCTAGGTAGGCACACAGGTCTTGCAATCCCTGAAGATGTGCTAGTCTTGAAGATTGTTCTACACCTAAACGGCACAGAGGCAAAGCTCTCGAGAGGTGTCCAGCAATTGATAGTTGTTATTAACGCATGTAAATGCTCCACGGTAGAATGCCGATAGCGACTAGATGGGGCACTCACCTTCAAAAGCCGGCAGTGTTTGCAGTGTTTCAACAAATGTTTGAGTAGTAAAAGAAAAATAAATAAAAGATAGAGAGATGGTGAGATAGAGAAACTAGGCAGCAGGGGATATCACTAGGGAGCGGGAGGAAGACTTAGAAATCAAGACAGTAAAAGCTACTGAGAGCACAGAGTGCACCATGATGTGTCGCCCTCTAGTGGTAAAAACAAGTAATAGCCTCAACAGACAGCCTCAGGGGAACGGCAAGCATAAACAGGACAAGACGACTTCATTCATTTCTCCTCTTATAAAAATATTTTTGGGGAAAAAACCCCACAACGATGTACGTGTTTGCACATATATCTATGTACACTTGCGTCTGTATTTATAAATACTGGGGCTTCTGTTTTATTTACAGTGTAATTACGTGCTTGCTGTGCTTATAAATCTTCGCATGATTTTATAAATCTTTGCACGATCTAGGAGAGGGAAAGTGAGGAAATGCTATAAGTTATTTTAGTCTCTCTTCTCCATCGGACCTCCTGGAGCGTAAAAGCCGCCCCATGTCATAACCCCGCTCCCTCGCTCCTGTGCCTTCCGGTCTCCACTGCCAGGCGCTCACTTGTTCTTTTGCAAGAAGGGGGGAAAAAACGAGAAGGATGCAAAGACGCCATTGTGCAAAACCCCTCTTAATGCTGACAGTCTGTCATTTATCATCCACAGTGCAGCAGGTACTGCCCCTAGGGGATCACCGTTTCTGTTCCGTGCTGAGACTGAATGGTCCAGTGTACTGAGATTATTATCATCTATACGCTATTATGTATTGTTTAATCTCCCACCCCTCCACCCCCCAAAGTTCCGAGATGGAGATAGTCAGGGAGGTTAGTTTCCCAGGTCTGAACAGCAGACCTCTGTCCTATATTAAGTTCCTTTTGTGGACTCTGATATGGCATGGCCCACGTGTGTCCCTGGAATAAATAGACGTTATCTTATTCCTTTAAACGGATGATTAGTCTGACCAGAAGGCAACACTTTCTAGGATTCCGCAAGAATAGCCTTGACTTCTTTGTTTAAAAGAGGGGTCTCATTGCCCTTAACATCTCCTTGAAAGCGAACTAATTATGAGCAGACATCACATACCTGCTGAAAGTATGTCCCCCGCCTCTACCTTGTCCCTGACTGTAGTGTGATTCCCTTGTAGCAGAAGCAAGGAAAGTCAAGGGGACGGAGCTTACTCTGAAGCCATAAAAAATAAGAATAAAGAAATACTGACTGTGAACATTATAGAATAGAGGACCCCTCCTTTCTCTTTGGAAGGGTCCAGCCCTCCCCCCCCCATTAAATGCCTAGCATACATTGAGCCCTGTGTATCGCTTGGACATTTTGGGGCCATAATGTTCCCTGGATGAGTCGTTAGTAAGTTTTCACAGAGGAGAATTTAATCTTAACTGCTGTAAAATTAAAAATCTTAATTAGAAAACCAAGTATCCAAATGGAGACCACAGTTGTCATAGGCAAGGTGGGAATCTGTGGCTCAGAAAGAGCATTTTTCTATTTTTATTTTTAAACTAATTTTTAAGTTAGTATGAAAATGTCATTGGACTTTTTAGTCACTTTTTTGGTCGCTGACTTTTTCAAATAATACCAACCTTATAGAAACTCTGAAAATATCAAAATAGATGAAAATACAAAAAGTTATAATGGCACCCCCTTCACTTAGTAGGTAAGGCCCCACATAGCTTCTCCTCAGTGGCTGTAGAGAACATGTGACAATTGGCCGTGGTCTGTACACCACATAACTTCCTGTGGGTTTTTTTTTTCAAAATAATTATCAAGAGTAAGTATTACATGTTTCTGCAAGGTCTTTGAGTTGTAGATAATTCCACATCCGATACAGTCATATTTACTAATGTCATATTTAATAGTTCATGAGCGGGGGCGTGTGCTATCTCTGCACAGTGTGTGGAGGGAAAGATGCTTTTGCAGCTCACGTGCAGATGAGGCAGTGTCGTGTGAGACTTTTCTCAGGGAGACAAAACACACATACACATGCACACACATGTGCTCACACATGCACACATACATGCACTCACATGCACACACACATGTGCACATACATTGCACACACATGTGCTCACACATGCACACACATACATGCACACACACATGTGCACGCACACATACACACTGCTTCACCCCAAAAAGAAGAGGAATGTTTCATTTCAGAGGAAACTGATACATAGCAGTCAGCCATTGAAGCTCTTGCCCATTCAATAGTTGAAGCAGTTTGGAGCCCCAGGACCCAGAACATGCCAATAAGTTTTGTGACTTGCCTGAAATTCCAACCTTAGAAAACAGAGGCAGGGATCCCTGGAGTTAGCTAGCTAGAGAGCCTACCCATATCTGTGAGCTCTGGATTTGGTTGAGAAGCCTAACCTCAAAGAATAAGGTGGAGGGGCTGGAGAGATGGCTCAGTGGTTAAGAACACTGACTGCTCTTCCAAAGATCCTGAGTTCAATTCACAGTCATCTGTGGTGGGATCTGACGCCCTCTTCTGGTTTGTCAGAAGACAGCTACAGTGTACTCAAATACATAAAATAAATAAATCTTAAAAAAAAATAAAAGAAGAAGAAAGAATAAGGTGGAAAAAAAACAAGGAAGATATCAACATCAGCCTCAAGATTCCACAAGCTTTCACATGCATGCCACACCCACATACAGATAAAAAGAGAGTAAAGACAAAATTTTAAAAGAATAAACTTCAAAAGTGCTATCACCTTTAACATCATATATATCCATGCACAAACATACATATAGCACACAAATATGTATAACCACTATATTCATACAAGGGGGGCATGATGAATGACAAACAACTGTAATCCTTGTGCATGCATGATCTCACTACTAGGGAAGCTAAGGCTGAAGGATGACAAGCTTGGGGCCAGCCTGGGCTACATGGTATGATTTTTAAAGCCAGCCTGTCAGCACAGTAGGCCAGCCTGGGCTACATGGTATGATTTTAAAGCCAGCCTGTCAGCACAGTAGGCCAGCCTGGGCTACATGGTATGATTTTAAAGCCACAGTGGGCCAGCCTGGGCTACATGGTATGACTTTAAAGCCACCCTGTCAGCACAGTAGGCCAACCTGGGCTACATGGTAGGATTTTAAAGCTAGCCTGTGATTATAGTGGGACCCCAATTCAACACACTCCCCCAGCAACAAAAAGAAACCCATAGATAATACATACATGAGAAGACATCAGTGCCCCTCTATTTATAAACCAAACAACCTTATCTATTATTAATGAGCTCAACTAAATACCAAAAAGATGTCACTCAGAAGCCTGGATGCCACAAGCTCTTGACCCTCAGTTGTAGAAAATACTTCTTGGCGCCCACATAGAATCTGTCAACCCTCTTTTCTGTCAGTGTTTGACTCACTTGGTTAGGTGGTGATTTGGCATTGGTAATGATACTGTAAAGGCCGGAACAATTAACTCAAAGAACAACAGTAAATCTGTGCAAACAAATGAAAAACCTCCACAAGCACAACAGGTGGGGAGGGTCATTGAACTAGGGAGAAAACTCCCCAGAGCACACTAGGATGCCCTGGTGGCTCTGTCTCTTAATTAAGATTCATAGTGATAAACGATTTAGGAAGTGCATTTTTTGTATTCATGATTCCTGTTTCCAAAGCCAGGGGAAAAGTTCATTGTTTTGACAAATTTTCTTCCAAAATTAATCTTAAAAATTAAAAATGGCAGTCCTATATAAAGATTTACCTCTGTAAACGTATCCTCTATAATCTCATTTAACTGATGTTTTGAAAATACTATTTCCAATCAGTCATTCGTTATTGGAACCTGGATACACCTCCATCGTGATATGTTTGAAGGAAAGTGTTGCTTGTGACAGCAGCTGATGTGTGGGCAATCACCTTCATAAGAGAGAAGAGTGTATTAAATAGCCAAAAGTATTTATAGACTAATTGTGCAGAAGTGGACCTGAATCAGCACTCACATCCATCTATAACTCTAGGCTGGACCAAAGGCACACATTGGCTATAGACAATGTATAATGGCCAACACACATAGAGATCAAGTGTGTGTCTTCCCATCTGTGGGAGTTTGAATAAAAATGGCCCCCAGAGGCTCACACATTTGCTTCCTCACCAGGTTGTAGCACTATTTAAAAGGATTAGAAGGGCTATATGTGGCCTTGTTGGAGGAGTGTGCCCGTGGGGGTTCTCTCTCTCTCTCCCTCTCCCTCTCCCTCTCCCTCTCCCTCTCCCTCTCCCTCTCCCTCTCCCTCTCCCTCTCCCTCTCCCTCTCCCTCTCCCTCTCCCTCTTCCTCTCCCTCTCTCTCCCCCTCTCTCCCCCTCTCTCCCCTTCTCTCCCCCTCTCTCCCCCTCTCTCCCCCTCTCTCCCTCTCTCTCCCTCTCTCTCCCCCTCTCTCCCTCTCTCTCCCTCTCTCCCTCTCTCTCCCCCTCTCTCTCTGCCTATGAATCCCAGCTACTTCTCCAGCACCATGTCTGCATCTCTGCCTGCGTCATGCCCCTCTATGTTCCCCACCATGTTGATAATGGACTAAATCTCTGAAAGTGAAAGCAAGCACCCAATTAAATGTTTTGTTTTTAAATAGGAGTTGGCATGGTTGTGGTGTCTCTTCAGAGTAATAGAATAGTGACTGAGACACCGTCTTTATTCTTAACTTGCTAGAAATGACCATCCATTGCTGAAAGATCAAAACATGTCCATTTTCTGTATGGCACATGTCCATATACAAATATTAAATATACAATAGTTTGCATTGACTCAGAGATGCATAGGAGTTAGCTCCTTTTTCTCCTACTTTCTGCCTTTTTCCAAGCTTAAGATTCCATTGGTCTGCATCAAGGCAACTGTCTCATTTCTATGAAAAAGCTGGTGCAAAGGGGCGAGACTTTTATTTGGAAATTTAAGCACAGTAAGGGGAGGAGGCATTTGATAAAAGGTTTCTGGAGACAATTGGTTTGCGATGTACCTGCAGACAATCTTACTTTTAAATGGCATTTAATAGCTTTCTTTTCCACTTCACTGATAAACATTTCAGTGTAACTGATCACACTGAAAACAAGACACGGGCACTTGAGCAGAAACCTGAGGAAATAGCCAGGTTTCTTGTTCTCAGATATTTTCAAATGGCTTTCTGCTGTCAGAGAACAATAAGGAAATCCCCCAGAGAAAGAAATCCTCCATATCAGTCCAAAAGTAACAGCTGGAGGGTTCTCTCCCCCCCCCCCCACGTGTGTGAGTGTGTGTGTGTGTGTGTGTGTGTGTGTGTGTGTGTGTGTGTATCCTCTCTAACTTTCTAGACTAACAGATGAAAATTATAAAAGCTTCATTACAACTCAAATGCCAAGGACAGAAGGCTTTTTTTGTTTCCTGTTGCACTTATTCCTCAAAGCACATTTAATCTGATTGCCTCTAATTGTCCATGATTGTTCTAGCTATGGTTGCAAAGACAGGCAATATTCTCCTTAGCTGCAAGTCAAATGACTTTGCAGATGGTGCCTGATTTATTTTCTTCACTGCACAGGGCTTGCATAGGTGAGGAAGCAAACATCCCTTCTCCCCAGCAGAAAGCATCCCCCAGTCCCGCCCTGCCCCGCCCTGCCCCGCCCCGCCCCGCCCCGCCCCGTCCCGGAGTGCTGGTGAGGAAAGCTGAGGCTGAGTGGTCAGCAGAGCTCCCTAGGAGTATATGAGAGCATTGGGCAGCTAGGAAAGTCTGACCATGTCCCCGGTAGTTCTGCAAAACTTAGCATAATTCCTGCAAAGAGTGATGAAACCCTGGGGAATCCTTGCACAAAACACACTCATGCCGGGTGCAAGGGTGGCCTGAGAAGGGTGTGATAAAGAGAACTCCAAGTGTCCTGAGGTCCCCTGTGGAGAGGGACACTTGCAAAAAGAACTCTGTGGAGACACACCTGACCGTCAGGTATGCAGAGGAAGGTGGGAGAGGCATCTAACAATGATGGCAGCTGACAGGCTGGGCTGACCCCCATGAAGGCAAGGTTTAGAAGACAGGCAGATGAGATTCTACCTGTGAAGTGAAGAAGCAACAGCAAGGGCTAATAGTTTGCTGATGTTATAATCGGATTGCTGGACAGAGTTGATGAGGCTGGGATAGTCTGGCTTCGCCAGCCATGACATCACTGGTTATACTCATAAACCACAGTAGTCCCCGCAGCGTTTGCTGGTCCGCCATCTTCCAGATAATCAAGCAATCATGGTGAAAAGCCTTCTTCTGCTCAAGAGGTAGAGACAGAGAATCAAGAGTTCTCAGCCAGCCTAGGCTGTAAAGTGAGACGTTCTCAAAATATATATACATATAATTTCATAAATAAAGGGAAAGTCACCTTATCTCAGACACGTGCTTTCTTTTTCACCATGTCCCCTCAGATATAGGGTAGTGGTCTAGGCAAATAGGATGTATTTGGGGCTGAACTGCTTGTGTCAAAGAATGTGTGCACCTTGGCAGCATCTTTCTTGTTCTTGTCAGTCCTGGAGGAACGCTCGACTGTGAGCTTGCAAGAGCCACTCTGGGATGGATGGGTTTTCTCCAGGGACTTCCTGATTATCTAATTTTTAAAGATTTGACTCATAATCTAAAAATGGCAAGAGAACAGGACACAAACGATGAATTCATCCCATGAACAGTGGCCTGCACAGCAAGTGCTCTTAAAAAAATGATCCATCTCAGGGGCTGGAGAGATGGCTCAGCAGTTAAGAGCACTGACAGCTCTTCCAGAGATCCTGAGTTCAATTCCAAGCAACCACATGGTAATGGGATCCAATACCCTCTTCTGGTAGACAGAGACAGTGTACTCAGATACATAAAATAAACCTTTTTTTAGAAATAGCCCCAACCCACACATGGGAGTCATAGTAGTCCTGCCTTAGAAACCCTCTTTGGTTGGATCATTAGGAAAGGCCGATGTGTGTTTATTATACTCGAGAAGGCTAACATATATAAATTCCAAGAGTAACTTGTTAATCTAGAGACAAATACATACACACTCAAGGACATTGGACTTCAGTTTCTCCTCTGCCAACATACCAAAAGCAATAGTGAAAAATATATTCTCTGTGTCTTTCATAGACTGGGGCTCAGTCTGGAGGTGGGTGTGTTGGACATGTTGGTAAAAGCCTGCAAGTTTGGAATCCCATGTTTGGAAAAAAAAAAGATAAACACAAATTAAAGGTCACCTTGGACTTTATGGTAAGCCTGGCTATCTGACGAGAAAATGTCCAGAGATCCCCGTTTCTGTCTCCCATCTCACCGTGGTAGTGCCGGAATTGCACGTGCAAACCATCATGTCCAGATTGACTGGGTTCTAGGGCTCCAAACTCTGCTCCTCGTGTTTTTACAACAAGGACTTCACCCACTGAGCCACCCCCCAGCTCCCTCCCTCTCTTTATTGTTCACAACAAATACACCTCTACAGCCGTGTATACAAAGTTCAGTCTGAGAGTTATGAGTGAAGCCATTGCACACCCAGCTGCTTAGCCTGTGCAATCTGCTCAGCCTCTTCTTGGTCATGGATCTAGTCTCATAAACCATTCCATTGTGCCCTTGTTCAGGAACAATGTAGACAAGGATATAAAGCCAAATAAAGTAGGGGTCAGTTCAAAACACACACACACACACACACACACATACACACACACACATACACACACACATACACACACACATACACACACATACATACACACACACAGACACACACACATACACACACAGAGACACACACACATACACACACACAGACACACAGACACACAGACACACACACACAGACACACACACATACACACACACATACACACACAGACACACACACAGACACATACACACACATACACACACACAGACACACACAGACACACACACATACACACACACATACACACACACATACACACACACATACACACACACAGACACACACACATACACACACACATACACACACACACACAGACACACACACAGACACACACATACACACACACACACACACACACACACACACACACACACAGAAAAGAAAAAAGAAACCTTTTAAAACTGGTTTTAAAGCTAGAAACCATTACCAGGACATCATTGAGTTTTCTGCAAAACTTCTAGCCTTTAAATCAAGGATTTCTTATGTGCATTGTTTGTCCCTGTTTATTCTAGAGCAGCAAGAGTCACTGCTGGTCTGTTATACAAGCTCTATTCATGATGGCTAGGAAACAGAATAAGTTTAGGTGTGTATCAGAAGATGAATAGAAAATGAATACGTGGTACACACACACACACACAATGGAATTTTACTCCACCTGACTTCTAACACAGTATAAGGATATCCAGTAAGAAGCAGATGGAAGAAGAGACTTGTGGGCAGACATTGTAAGGCAGCCAATCTTAGCACTCCAGGTGTAAACACTCATGCTGGGATGCAGGCGAGAGAGCATGTTTAACTAATGCCGGTGAGTCTTGCATTCTCCGAAGCCAGGGTAGCAGGGCCGCAAGCAAAGGCATCCCAGTGAGACATCATAAAAAAAAAAAAAAAAAAAAAAAAAAAAAAAAAAACTCTGACATCATAACCCATATCTGCGAGGTGGTCCCAGAATGGAAGACTTTGAGAAACACAGAAGCACCATCATTGTCCCTTCAGGGCCACTGACCCAGGGGGCATGGTTATTGTGATGGTCCTTATGTGAAGAGCCACACTCCCTTGACTTTCAAGCTCCAGAGAGGGAGGAGCAGCAGTGGTGAACTATCACCCACTTGACTGTTGGGAACTGAATGGGCTTTAGACCAACACACTTGATTTAGGAGCATGTGCCCCGGAGATCACCATGCACTGTGTCTTTTAAAACATCAATGTCTAGGGACAAGGAAGAAAATAAATGGCAAAGGTCCCATCTTACCTAGTGTGTCAGGACAATGGGACGACTCCTTAAATGCAAGAACTTTTTGTATTTTGTGTTAGCAATTAGTTAGAGTAATTGCACATGGACAAACACAACCTCGTACCGGAGTCTATATGGCAGAGTCTAAAAGTGTCCATGGAAACAGTTATGCCACCAAGCAACCATGTTGTTGTCAACAGAGCTGGAAGATAGGATTTCTACACCAGAGTTCTACTCCTGATCAGCCCAGTCATCAACCAAGACATTAAGTCTCCAAGAACCCTTTTCTACTTTTAAAGGAGAACTCTGATATTTACTCATAGTAATCCATGGAAAGTCTTAAATTAATGCACCTAAAAAATTCGACCGCCGCCATGATCATTCACCCACAAATGGAACAGGCAGTAAAGTCATGAATTTAGAATATTTGCTATGTATGTTTGTTTGAGATGATACAACCAAATACTGCACAGAGTTGTTCACACAAGGATTTTTTTCCCCATAGTTCTGGAGTTGAAAGTCCAGGTCAAGGTGCTGTTTCCCCCACCCCACCCAGAAGGTCTCCTTCCTGACTTGAAGACCAAGACCTTCTCTGTGTCTTCATGTGATGGGAGGAGACTGAAGTCCTGTTTCTTCTTTGTTCTATAAGGTGCCTGATCTAATCACACTCTCCCAAACTCATCTCAATCCAAGTATCTCCCAAAGGACCACTCCAGATTCCATAACACCAAGGTTCAGAGCTCCAACACATGAGTGTTCAGAGCCTAACACTGTGACATTGAAACGACTGTTGCTTTTAGTAACTTGGCGGAAAGGCAATGGCATGGAACTGTATAGAATGATCTGAGTGGGTTTTCTCCAGTCAGGAGCCAAGAGCCCCAAGAACTACCCAACCACAGAAGAACAGGCCCATAAGGGAATCCGGGAAAGTCGTTTGAACGATCGATGCTCATAAAATCCAGTTTGAGTAAGGATGGTTTCATTTTACGAGAATGGATAATCCATGTGATACTCATCCTCTTCATAAGATTTATGCTTTCCATGCTTTTAAAGGAGGAATAAAGTATCTTTGGCATGATTCTAAAATAAATGGGAAAATACGGGTAATTTTTGGACAGTTTCAGTAGCAACCAAGAACTGGGGCCAGTTCAATGAAGCCGAGTGCCAATTCATAATTGATATTAGCTCATGAGCAGATAGGAGGCAGAGGTGGGAATCATAGAGGAGACCATGGCTGAGGATGGTCATGAGTCTGGTACCATGTTCAACATACTCAGCCCTTCCTTGCCTCATTATGACACGTCGTAGTAGTCAAGGGTGTTCCTCATGGATAGGGCAGAGAAGGCATGAGTGTATTCACCCAGTGGTTCTCTGGAGAGGTGGAGCAAGTGGAGATGGCTGTCCCCTCCCCAGACTCTCTGATTGGTCTGGTCTTGGGTACAGCCTGAAAATTTTTATTTCTAACATATGCTCTGATGATATGGAGGCTCCTGGTTCAAACTCCTTATAATTAAATGAGAACTCTCCCCTCTCCCTCTCCCCAAGTATTGATCATAAATTCTAAGAAGTAATAGCTACCTTATCCTTTTGAACGGAAGTTTTTAAAGTTTTAAGTTATCACCCAGACTTTAGTTTCTGTTGTGGATTTTCTCCGTAGCATAGAGGATTTGTGGTTGTTTTACATAGCCTGGCATTTATAATCAACTTCATTCTTTGCTCTTGATTTCCTCCTCTGTGTGTCACTGATTAAATGTTCTTCAGCTCTGTCTATATAGCTAAGCTTGGTGAACTAATGCTAGTTACTGATAGCCAAGGGCAAGATGTGGGGAACAAGGAGGGGAGACAAGAGGCAGGGTGACCAGGTTCCTTTTAAACCTAAAAAGCTCCTCTTTCCAAGAAATCCTCCAGTCCTTGGTAAGCCAGGACAGTTGGCCGTCCTGGGGGAAGGACAGAGTGCTATCAACCGTGTGCAGGAAAGAAGACAGGATGACTATTACTGATAATGCTATTTACACTCTCATTGCTGATTTGAACTGGCAAGCTCCCCTGATAACAATGGCATCATGGGAGCCAAGAAGCGTCCTTCAATACTGATGAGTTACGTGGGCAAATATTGGCAAGAATATACCTTCTGACTTCTGAGGACTGCAGCATGCAGACATTGCTTAGCTACCGTAGAACTGGTTAATGACTACATGTGAACACAAGCCTTCCTGTCTAAGATTTATTCGTTTGAAATTCCTCCACCTTTTTATTCTCTTTCAGGTGCCTTTGTGCACCATTAGTATAGGCAGTCACTGCCATTTGTTTCGTAGTCTAAAGCTATAATAAAGTTCCACGGTAAAGGCCCACTAATGCCGTGTGTATTAATTACCACTATTCAATTACTGCATATGACAAAGCTGTAGGATTATAGATTTGCATTCTTCACCTTACAAAACAGTCTCATTGCCTACAAAAAAAAGTGTCTTTCATTTTGTTGGAGTCAGTGATCCATTTGGGGGTAGGAGTTTAGAGAGCTTGATATTATGTTTTGTTTTTCTAGCTGTAAAAACATACAGTTCTGTTCCTGCCAAAGAACTAAAAGACCCAGAAATGAAGTTCAATGAAAGAAAAAAGATTTGAGTCCCTTGTACCATTCTTTTCTTGTCACTTCATCTGTCCCGGTTCAACCCCAAGGGTGCCTGCCTTCAACAAAGATGTCTGAAGGTGCCCCTTAGTGGCTGTCTTTGTGATTGGCACTAGGAGGCTAGCTATAGGTCTGTCGGCTATGTTTCATGTCTCCGATAGACTGCTTTTCAGCAAACCTCAGTCCCGGCAGCTCCCGAAGAATTATTATGGTTGAACATTGCCAAAAGATTTGAGTCTTTGCTTGTGCCTGAGAGACGTAAGCCGCTGATGGTAATCGCGCTTGCACTCTCAGGGCTTAGTGTGGCCTTACATCCAGAGCGAGACTGATGGTTCCTGAGTGAACACCTGCGTGTGTTTCAGGACCTGAGATTTTCTCGGTCAAAGCAAAGACATACAGGGAAATATTGAGGTTGCACTTTAAAATTCACTGTGGTCTCCTTTAACCGCTTCCTCTCTCCCCCCACCCTGTTCCAGAAGTACGGGGGAGGGGGGAGAGTTGACAGGCAGTTCTGCAGCTCCCTCACCAGCACCTCCCTCTTCAGAAGAACAAGAAACTTTGCAGAATAGTTCCCCTGCAGCTCAGCACTGCCATTCTTTCTCTGGAAAGAACTGGTACCCAAAGTCAGCCCGCTCAGTCGTCCTTCCTCCCACACACACATCCCGACCCGGCATCTTTGCAGGCTGAGATGGGGTAATTGAGAAGGCGTATTCAAAATGTACCACTTATGTTCACTGAGGGTAAGGAGCCTCGCTGGGGCCTCTAGCCTCCCTCTGAAAGGGCAGTGTTATGTAAGTCGCCTGCCTGAGAAGAGATGCTGGGTCTTGGTGACTGCAAACAAGTTATCGACAATGGAAGGACAGGGGGTGTTTCAAAAGGCTTGTGAGCTAGGGAGTCAGGGGGCTGGAAGTGCTCTGCCAGCCTTTCTGTTTCTGGCTGTTATGGAACTGAAACAAAGCTTTCAAAGAAAGTACATGGTCCCTTACATGTCACTGGGCTCTGGGCCCAATTTGAAAAATGCTTTTCTCCTTCTTCTCCCCCTCCCCCTCCCTGCCATTGTTTATTATGTTTGCTATATTTTAAGCTTCGCTATTGGTTCAGAAATAGTAGCACACAGAAGCCAGAAGAGAAAGGAGGTAGATGGAAAGGTAGAGGTGGGGCGGAGGAAAGAGGGACTCAGAGTTCCCTTTTCATGGGGCTGTGGGCTGACATCCCTGGAAACAACATCTGGGTAGAATGAGGTATGAGATGAACGAGGAGATGGCAGACCTGAGCTGTAAAGATACCAAACTAGAGAAATGGAGGATATAAAGATGGGTAAAAAGACAGTCTGGCTACCAGCAATGACAGATGAAATCATGTCATTTTAGTCATATATAATGTATCTATGACCAATTCCTGATGAAACAACTTCAAAGAAGGTTGACTTTGGCTCATGGTTCCAGAGGTGGCAATCCATCAAGCTGAGGAGGGTGTGGGGAGGCAAAGCGGTTACCATCATGGCAGCGAGGGAGCAGAGAGAACGAATACAGGAGGAGCTCAGGACAGATAGCAAGCCCCTCAAGGATACACCCTGATGTCACCCAGGTAGCCCACACCTCCTTTCTCCTCCACCTCACAATAATGCTATCATTATGCATCCATCAAGCCATTCATTAGGCTAGACCCCTTGTTATCTCTTCATCTCTGATGGGGAGGAATTGGTCCATGGTTCCTGCGAGGACAGAGGTATAGACCAGTCTGTATAACAGGGCCTGCGTTCACACTGCTACACCGACTACGTTCTCATCACAGTTGACATCTTTGCTGGGAACAAGATGCTTACCTGCTGACCAGCACACACGATGACTCTTCTATGTCTTCATAAAGTTCTTAAATAATAATAACCATAATTTTCCTGTCACTTATGATATATCGATCAACCCATACTCAGAAGATATATTTGGCATGAAAAACATATCCTAGAGATAGTCTGCTTCCTAGGGGAGGGAGGCAGACCATGTGAGTCAGGGAAGAAGGGGAGGAGATAGATAATCTATCATCTGCCAAGACTTGTATGTAGATTCTCAGAAACTTCTCATCCACCATCACTTAAAATGTCACCAGAGCACATGACAGAAAATGAACAGAAACCCAAAGTGGAAGAGAGATAGGACTTCATGTAATCTTTCCCAAGCACATGCAGAATTGCAAAGTCAGGGGACCTGAGCCCTGTGCCTTCGATCTGTGCCCAGGTTCACTGACAACTCTAAGGTCCCCTTTTGCATCCCAGCTGCCAGGGTTTCAAGGTCACTAACTCATGGGCTCACTGGGATTGGAGTATTTGCATGCTACAACAATGTTCAGCAAAGTGCCCACTACAGGTCCTTGGTTATTTTTTGCAGGGAAGGAGAAGAAGGAAACAAATTAGCCGGCTGAATGATCACTGTAACTGAAAGGGGGAATGATAAAATTAACAAATAAGTAAAAGCCACCAGTGTTTCCTCTGTATTAACAGCATCCTTAAATTGGCCCAAGGCAAGCAGTACACTCCCCTCAATAACATGTCTTAGAATGTTGCAGTGCATGTGGGTGTAATAACACAGTGCTCTGTCAATTCAGAGAGACGCTCCGACATTCTCATTTCAAGTAGAGATTATTCAACGGAAATGCGCATCTTGTTTGGGGTGCTTTTCTGCTGCTTTCTTTTTTTTAAGTCTATTTTTCCCCCAGACTGTTGCTGTATAACCTGATTCGATTCTTCTGAAAGGAAGATCCGTTAGTGTATGATTACCTGTTTCATGGAGGATTTTTTTTTAATTCCCTTTTCAGAGGAATTTGGAATGCTGACTTTTATTAGAAAATGCTAGTCTTTGGGAAGTTTAAAATTAAAGTCACCCAGGAAAAAAATACCTGGAGGCTGAGTGCACGGGAATTGCATTAGAAACATTCTCCCCACAAGCATCTGCTGTTACTCATACACAATGAACATGGACACGCACCTATATATGTTCTTCTATTTGGCTTCTGTTGCACGTGGGAGAGCATTGTCTCCATTCTGAGTAATCAACCCTCAGAAGACCTCACTGCCTCCTGATCCATCTAGGAGTGAACAGACTCCAAGGCACACTTGGGCCAGCAGCAGCTAAGAAGATGCTCTGGTTGGCTTGTTCTCATGTTTTAAAGCCTTGATTTTTCCCCCTTTTATGAATCAGCTCACTCTTATTTTTTTTAACAGTGTAAATATTAGAATAGCCTTTGTATAAGTTACTTTCCTCTCCGTGACAAAAATACCAGACAAAAGCCATTTAAGAAAGAAACAGTTTATGGAGGTTCATGGCATGGTGAAAGCACAGATGCAGGAACACGGGGCAGCTGGCCACATTGTATCCATCCATAGTCTGCGCACATTGTATCCATAGTCCAGAAGCAGAGAAAACCCAAATGTTGGTACACAGGAAAACTAAATGGTTGTCATCAAACTGGGTTCAGATCCCACTTAGGAGAGACACCTGAGATGTGTCGGGGGTGGCGGCATCTCTAGATAGTCTCAAGTCAGGAACTCACCTTGGATGTAGAAGGCACCATCTCATGACTAGAGTCCTAGACTGAATTAAAAGGTGGATAGAAACAAGCAAGCTGAAATCCAGGCTTCTTGACTATGGCTGCAATGTAGCCAGCCACCTCCTGGTCCTGCTACCATGCTGTCATCTCTATCATGGGATGTACCTCAAACTGTGAGCTATATAAGACTGTGGTCCCCTGTCTGCTTCTCAAAACAAGACGTAGTCCATAATCACAACAGAATCTGCTCATACAAGGTGCCTACGTCTCTGCCCCCTTCAGCCAAAGATCCATCAATTAGTCATCTATCTCCATGTGACTGTTTCATGAGCCTAATCTCCACTGAGCCATTACCATCTCCATCCCTCTCTTGTCTGCAGCTACATGGTAATAAAACCACAAATGCGATATCTAGCTAAAATTTTTCCATATCCAACATTCAAAGAGTCAATTCTTTAGGTTTCCACCAAGAGCTGTCATTCTAGAAGTTATGCCAGCTCCCACCTACCATCCCCAAACCCTTGTAACATTGCAGGGAAATAAGTACACTCACTCAAGTGACTTAAGGTACATTCTGTGAGTTTCAAACTGTCATTGTGAAAGTCGGAGCTGGGAACACCTTCACCCTCCCTTTATTTGTCTTTAAACAAGAATTACAACCAACTCTGCTTGGCAGACATTGAATTCAAGAGAGAAAAAAAAATTAAGTCCGCTGGTGTTCAAGTGAATTAAATCTTGGCAAAGAACAATCTGGTTCTATGTCAAATAAACAAACAAACAAACAAACAAACTCAGGTAAACAATAACCAAATACTTACTGTAAAAAGAATCACATTTTCAAAAGGCACTGTGGACACCAATAGCCATCAAAAGGATATCATTTCAATGTCAATAGAAATGGCTAAGAAATATGAGGTTTGACTTTCCAAGGATATGTCACACACCCAGACTTTATACAGAATATGTTTAAAGAGTGCGTATTACAGTCAATTTAAAAGTTTATTCTTTGTCATGAGCCCAGAGGGTTCTTGCTTCTCAGTGAACCCTGGACCAGGCAGAAATAAAGTCTGAGAGTTCTCTGTTAAAAGTAGAACCCAGAGGACTTGCCCAAAGTTACTCAAAGCCAAGCGTCAGCCTTGCCTGGAATTCTTGTGCTGCCCTTGTGAGTCAAAATCCCCCTCTACTACCTTACTCCTAAAGGGGCGGCAGTGAGAACTGCCCAGCCCTTTGACCCAGATGTAAAAGCCCCAGCCTTGTTCCATCAACCATCATCAGCTTTCCCAGCTGACATTAGAAATCTCTGTTTGAGGCCTGAGGAGGGACAGCTGTGCACATCTGTAACCCCAATGCTGGGGAAGACAGAGACAGGAGGATTGCTAAGTCATGCTGACCATCACCCTAATCACAAATGGTGAATTCCGAGTTCAGTAAGAGACATTGTCTCAAGGAAATAAGGCAGAGATGTCCTTCTGTGACCTCTGTGTACATACACTATGGCATACACACACACACACACACACACCATAGTGTGCATACCAACAGAGAGAATTCACTGGTGTGGAGACTTGGGTGGGTCCATGTGTGTTAACAGGAATGGTTCATTCTCGTGCATGAAGAGCTTGCTATGGGAGCTTGACCGGTATCAGAGTCTCTCAGGCTTTTCTGAGAGAGAATGAAGAAACCACACGTACGCACAAGACAGCCTGTACGTGCCTTGTGAGTTACTTATGAAATTCCATCACTCTATGGGAGTGTCTCCTCAAAGGCAGATGCTCATAGTGCCCATCACATAGTAGGCAAAGGCTAGCACCCGCTCATGTAAAACTTAGAAGATCTCATGTGTTGATATCCTGCTCTCCCAACTACAGTGGTCTGTGTAGGGCTTGCCCGTTGGGGCTGAAATCATACCTTTTCACCTAAGACTATGGAGACTTGGCCAACTGACAAAGAAACGGCTTTTGGCGGGTGTTGTATCAAATGTGAGGATGAATAGACATCAAGGGAGGTAAGAATCTTTGAGGGGATCTTACCTTGTTTTGGAGGCAGTAGGGGAGGAGGTCAATAGGGAAGCGTTAGACAGACTTCGATGCACTCTTTACAGGACACTCGCTTAGAACAGGGAGTTCGTGCAATCAATCTTCTAGTCATTTAGGAACTCGTTCCGCTCTACCTGTGTCGACTACAGAGAGATGTGTGGAAGAGCTAGGTGCTGCTGATGGTGGGAACAGGTGGTGCATGCGCATTTAGCGCACTGCGGTTCTTATCGGCAAGCAGCTGAACTTCTGTTCAAAGGTAGAGGAGACCACAGGGGCCATTGCTGGTAGCCAGGAAGGTACAGGGGGACTGTGATAGTCACCTGAACAAGAAACTTTAAACCAAAGCAGAGACAGAACAGCAGGTAAGAAGCACAGACCTGGCAGAAGAGAGGAGTTTTGCCAACTGAATATGGAAATTGAGAAAGAAGATGGAGTGGAAAATATTGCCATTGTCCAGACAATTCGTTGCCCCAAGCAAGGCAGCCATCAAGGCACCCACCTCCACTCCAACATGGCGGCCCCTTCCATAAATAACAATAAGGATGAATCTAGTCCACTCAGCCTCATCTAATAATTTGTAAATACTGTTCTTGCTAATGTCAGTGCGGAGACTATTTGATGATTTGGTTTGATGTCTGTTGAAAGCACACTCCTTGGAGCCATGTTATTCCTAAATATCATGCTGGACAGAGATGTAAAAAATCCATGAATTGAATATTTATCATACCCAGGCTTACCGCATGCTCATGCATTCAAACCCAAGCAGGCCAGCATCATTATCATCAACTCTATTTCACAGACAATGAGGTAATGCCCCAGAAATCAAATGGTGATGCAGAGAAACATGTGAGAGTCAAACCCCCACATTATCGCAATATTTCATACTTTTGTTTGTGGGGTTTTTTTTTTTTTGGTTTTTGTTTTGTTTTGTTTTGTTTTGTTTTGTTTTGTTTTGTTTTTCAAGACAGGGTTTTTCTGTGTAGCCCTGGCTGTCCTGGAACTCACTCTGTAGACCAGGCTGGCCTCAAACTCAGAAATCTGCCTGCCTCTGCCTCCCAAGTGCTGGGATTAAAGGCGTGTGCCACCACACCCAGCTAATTTTTCATACTTTTAACTCACAGCGTGGTCTTCTGCAAGACAGGAATGCCCCTCCCAAATTTATATATGATTAAAAGCCAAAAACATTTATGCTAAGATATGCTCAGGGATTTCATCAACTCAACATCAATTCCCTCGTGTGGGCAGATGTCTCATGACATAACTTGCCTTTTCATGATCTAGGCAAATGGGGACTGCATCACAGAAGAGCAAAGATCAGGGAAGACCCGACCATGGACAGAGTCCATACACTAGCCAACTAGACCAACTGTTCTGCAGGGCCAGAGAATCTGTGATGGCAGAAAAGGTGATTTGTGATTCACAAGAAAATTAGAAGCCTAGAAAAGGCTAGAAAATTAGCAGCATTTCCAGCCTTGCTGACCTGGGATGGGGATGTAGGAAAATCAGGGAAGAGAGAATTGATGCTTCTTTCTGTTTCCTGTTGCTATATCTGTGTGTGTGTGTGTGTGTGTGTGTGTGTGTGTGTGTGTGTGTGTGTGTGTGTGTGATGCTCAGTTATATTTGTAAAGGGAAGGCTCCTTCAGGCACATGGTTCTAGAGGCTGGGCAAGGAGAGGCTGGCACTTTTAGGTGGGACGTTGATGGACAACCGAGATCTGTAAGTTGCTGTCCTAGTAACTGGTCCAGCTCCCTGGGAATGGGCGCTCAGACATTCCATCAATGCAACATCAATCCCCTCATGAGGGCAGATGTCTCGTGGCATAATTGCCTCTCGACTCTCCTACCACTTCCCAATGCTGGCACTGTTTAGTGAAACATCACTTCAAACAACGACGACCATTTTTGAGGAAAGGTTGACTTGGGTTTCAGATGAGCTATTCCTGCAGGAACGTTGATAATAGCTAGTAGGTCAGGGGAGTCCGAGAACAAGCACTCTTTTTATGTAAGTCTTGATGTAGGACCCTGACTTGGGGGACATCTATAATGATAGCATGGGGTGGTCTTTCACTACATGTGCCAATGGCTAGTTCCTTCTGATTCTTCAGATCTCTGCTCATCACTTTGTATGAGACACCTTCCTTGCCTAACCATTCTAAGTCAGGGTAAACACCATCACCCTCCAGTTCATAGTCCTGCCTCGTTCTTCCTGAAAGAGTATGTCTCTCTATTCTTAGCAAAGTCCCTGATCTAAGCAGACAGGGACTGGTCCTGCTTGGAACAGCATCTCCCCAATTAGCAAATAAATGTTTTCAACATAAGGAGATCCCATGCATCTTACCAAATGGCATAAAGTAGTGCAAGGCGTGAGTAATTAAAGCTATAGTTTTAATGTAGACAGGGAATACAAAGGGAGAAAAGGCACAAAGTAGCAGCCTAACCCCTTAGTAATCTATGCTGTGTACAAAGCAGGGGGGAGGTGAATAAAGGGGAGAATGGAAACATCAAGGTAAAAAAAGAACCAAGACTCAGAACTGTCCTGACTTCTATGGTATCCTGGGCTGTGCTTAGGCTTCTAGGTGAGCGTGCCGGAAGATTGGCCAGGAGTATGGTACCACTGATAGTTGTTGGAATTCTTAAGAAGTGGGGCATTGTGGGAGGCATGGAGTCCTGAGTACTCTTCCCACCAAAGGGATTAGCTGTGCTCACAGGTACAGGGTAGGTCTTATATGACTCGGTTACTATAAAAGCAAACTGTCCTGCCCTTGCCTGCACTCAGCCATTTCCAGCCTGCTTCTCTGTCATGTTATGACATCATCACGGAGACTTTACAAGCACTACGATGCTTGAATTTCCTAAACACCACAGTCTCGAATCAAATAAACCTCTTTCCTTTATAAAATCCCACCCTCAAATGTTTTGTTACAGTAATTGCAAAATGGACTAAGGACCAAGGAATGCTAAACAAACTTCAATGATAAGACAACACAGAGACATTAAGGAGAATGACATATGGGGACAGGACATTCGACTCTGGGCGGGATGTCCCCCGCACTGAGGGAACAAGGCTGAAGTGAGAGCCACACCTATGGTATGGGAAGATAAACACTGCCACGGGCCCAGAACCAATCGCTAGAAACATGTGAGTGAAAACCACAGTTGAAAAGTAGGGAGAACCTGAAGGGAAAAGAATATAAGAAGCAGTTCCGGAGAGAAGAGATTTAGATACAAAAGGGAAGAGATCCAGAGACCAAGAAACAGGACGGGGGGTGGGGGGGGGGGATCTGTCCCACAACAGGAGGCATGGGAAATTGAACAGACCCGGATAAATAAATTTCCCAAAATCTCAGAATGATTTGTTGTGGATTTGGTTTAATGCTTGCATTATGTTATTTAGTTTTCCAAAATTTCACGTCCCGCATTTCCAAAATTAAGAATCCTGAGCATGTGAGAAGCTGAGGATCCCTGCCTGCAGCTGGTTCTGATTGGTGAATAACGTTGCTGGTAGCCAATGGCTGGGCAGTGAAGACAGAGGCGGGCAAGGGGGCGGGGGGACAGAGAGGAGAGAGCAGAATCACCAAGTCAGGAAAGGAATAAGATGCAGGCTTGAGAACTACAGAAGGGAGGGCACACAAATCATGTGAGAGCTGGGGAAGAGCAGACCCAGAGGGCCCCTCACGGATCTAGGGAAGCAAAGATGGAATGTACATTTTAGTAAGAAATAACTCTGGAGAATCGGAGGGGAGGGGAGGCACTGGCAACGTGGAAGTTTGAGAGTGGCCCAGTCATTGAGCTGATTAAGAGAGATATTAAATATAAGGCTGCATGTGTGTTTCTTTAAAAAAAAATCCAGAGCATTGCGGGGAGGGGGTGGGTAGTAAGGAACCCTCACCACTGCCGGGCAGATTCGAGGGAATTAACCAGCTACAGCTAATGTGGAAACAGATCTCATCACATGGTTATAACCTCAAGCCAATGAAAAGTAACATCAAAACACCCAAAAGAAATGCTAAGGCTCTGCAGCCTGGGAAAGCCTTTGCTTTCAACAATTCAAGGGAGGAAAAAAAAACAAGCTGACAAAGCAGGAGTGGCTGTGATCAGAGGAAGCTGATTACAATTGTCAAGAGAACAGTATTAGCTTCTCATCACCATTTGGACTAGGGAGCCCCCCAGTTGGAGCAAACCCCCATCTGCTATCAAAATAGGGGGCTCTTCTGGTGCCGTGTATTCCTTGCGAGTTTCTTGGTGGTAAGGCTCAGAAGAACAATAGTGCTTGTTAGGATTTAGAAGTGTGTTGCAGATGAATGTGATCGGTGCCGTGATGCTTGCAAGCACGCCGTCACTCCACATGTAACAAGACAGCTTCAAGCAGACCCGAGGAGAGGTGATGAATGGCCCCAGCAGCCTCCGCAAAGAGAGGCAGGCACTTGTTTCAAGAAGGCACTGACCCAGCAGGAGACATAGTGACCCTGGTGATGTGCTGCCCAGGGTCAGATGCTGTGATAAAGAGACTGACCACCATCCCCCCAGATACGGCTGAAGAGAACCATCTCCATGACATTCATTCTCTGATATATCAAACCAAGAATACCAGGCATTTACTAAGCACAGAGATCTTTTAAAATTCCATGAAGAGACAAGGAAATGCCGCCCCACCTCCAGGTCCAAAGAGGTGTGAGTTCTCATTGTCTTGCACTCTCAGGAGTGGTCCCAACACCCATAACCCTTTCTCCTACAGACCTTGGAGCTGGGGCAGACTGAGAATGGTTGATTTTCTCAGCTCTAGGGCTGATAGATATGGCATTTTGGATCCTGCTTGTGCCCCATTCCTCTCTTGTGTTTCCTGTCTTTCCTCCTATATAGATGTGATCCTCACGTGGACTAGTTTTGAGCCTGTGCAATTGCAGTATATATAAATGCCTTCCCCTGCTAGACACGCGCAGCTCCACGTGCACTGCCACACACGTATCTCCATCCTGATCACTAGAATAGAAAGGCAGGGAAAGAAACACACATGCAGCCTTATATTAAATTTTTTTTCAGTGACTGTCATACTGCTATGTATTAAGGGATTATATTTAACTTTTTTTGTAAACTTAGAAATAAATATAGACTTTTGTGAAAAGGTCAAATATAGAAATGAGTTTCAGGTTATAATGGAATTGGACTGCTGAATACTTAGGTTTCTTTTATTTTCCCGTGCATCTGAGTGTGTAATGTACATGAGTGTGTATGCACTTTCACATGTGTGTGTGCACACATGAGCATGAAAGTATAGTATATGTGCATGTGTGTGGTCATAGGTGTGGAGGCCCTAAGGCTAATGTTGGAAGTCTTCCTGGGTCATTTTCCACTAAGTCATTGGGACAGGGTCTCTCGATTGAACCCAGAGCTCCCAGATGCTGGGAGTCTGGCTAATACCAGAGATCCTTGCATCTGGCTTCTGAGAGCAATCACAGGGAGGTTGCCACACCCACAGAGCATATACTTGAGTGTTGGGGACCTGAACTCTATCCTTACATTTGCCCGGCATGTTCTCTCCCCACTGAAGCATCTCCCCAGAGCCAACATCTTAGGATTTCTTCTTCAGCAAAATCATTATTGACAGCAACACGTCTTTCATTACTCTTTCTGTGCACGCTGTGGGTACACGTGCATACACACACACACACACACACACACACACACACACACTATTCCCCACACAGTTCTAGGCCAGCCTGGGCTATGCAGTGAGAGCACGTGTGTTTTACACAGATGCTGGAGTGTCACACTCAGGTCTTCACGACTGTGCAACAAGCACTTCACCAACTGAGCCATCCGAGCAGTCCCTGAGCGTTGATCTTAAGTGATTCATTTGCTGTTCCCACCGTGGTGCATTGTGGGATGAGGTTACAGAAGGAGAGGCAGAAAAGACTGATGGACAGGCTTCCTAAACAAACTGAAATCCAAGCTTCCGAGCTGGGTTGTTCATCAGGACCAGAGACATAGACAGGATAGGGCTGCACTCACTTGGCAATCCCAGCGAGCACAGACTTGAGCAGAGCCCACGTCCAGGACAGCTCATGGTGATGTGTGATACAGATGGTGGAGTCAGGGAATACTGTTCTATAGTGAGGGCATGGTCACCAGGAAGCCCGGATACTCTGGTGACTCCACAGTTCCATCTCTGGAGATGCCTCAGCTGCTGGCTTGATAAGTGCGCCTCAGACATCTTCACTGTGATGTCTCACCCATCAGCGCCATCGTCACAATGTGCTTCCATGGTAAGGGACCTTTGACTGGGTTTGTATATGGTGACTTCTTTCCTGCAGCTGGTCAGGACTATGAAGCAAGTAGACTCTTAAAGAATGCAGCCAGAAAGAAAAGTGGAGTTTAGTTATTGTTTAAAAAAAATAGCAGTGGGGATGATTAGGAGGAAGTGAGCGCATGCTAAGAAAGCTTTGTTCCAAGCTGACTTGGGAACAGTCCAGATGACGACGATGACGACAATGATGACGATGACGACGACTCCTCCCTTTCTTCTCTTCCTTCTCTCCCTCCTCCTTCTTTCTCACTTCCTCCTTCCCTTCCTCCTCCTTCTTCTCTCCCTCCTCTTTCCTTTCCTCCTCCTCTCCCTCCTCTTCTTTTTCTCCTTCCTCCTCATCTTTTCTCTCCTCCTCTCCCTTCTCCTCCTTCTCCCCCTTTCCTCCTCTCCCTCCTCCTCTCCCTCCTCCTCCTTCTCTCCTTTCTCCTCCTCTTTCCTCTCCTCCTCTCCCTCCTCCTCCTTCTCTCCTTCCTCCTCGTTCCTCTCCTCCTCTCCCTTCTCCTCCTTCTCTTCCACCTCCTCTTCTCCCTCCTCCTCTTCCTCCTCCTCTTCCTAACTTTCTCTTTCCCTCCTCCCCTATTCCAGCCCTCCTTTCCCTTCAGTTTTATAATTGAGTCAGAGGTTCATTTCAGCACCAAAGGCCTGGTGCCCTGCTGCTTTCTGCTCCTCCTCATACCCTTGGAAGGCAGCTCATGTGCTTCTGCTCTGACTTTTTCTGAAACTTCCTAGCTAATTAAAAGCCTGCCTGCTAGGTGAAGCATCCATAGCCCTCCATCTGCTCTGTGAGGGACCTTAGCACCTAACAGTGTCTATCCAGGGGACATCCTCCCAGGGAGAAGCCCTGGATGATAATAGCATGATGCTAGTGCTTTGCTGTTTTCTTTATTCATGTGTTCACTTGTCATCTGCTTTCAACAAACGCCTAACAAGCTGTCTCAGCCACTGCTCTGCTGCTGTGAAGACCAGGACAATTCTTAAAAATGAAAAGAGTTGACTAGGGGGCTTGCTTACAGTTAGAGAGGATTAGTCAGTGTCATCAGATAGGCTTAGTGCTGGAGCAGGAGCTAAGAGATCTGTACCCTAATCTGCAGGAGGAGGGGAGCTGGGCCTGGGGTGGGATTTAAACCCTTAAAGCCATCCTCATTGGCCCCGCCCCCTCCAGCTTCCAAATCCTTCCCAAATAGTTCCCCTAGTTCCACTAACTGGGGACCAGGCATTCAAACTTAGGAGTCTATGGGGGACACTCTCATTCAAATAACCTACTGTGTGCCAGGCATTTCTCTAAGGACAGCACTATTCTTAATCACAAGATGAACAGTGCTATGGTCTGAATGCCCCCCCCCATGTTAATTCCTTCCCCCTCTCCCCGCCCCACACCAGTGTGTTACTAGGAGGCTCCTTTGGGGAAACCTCTGTCTTGTAAGTGGGTGACTACCTCATGAAAGGCCTAATATACAACCTATATCAGGCCCTCTGCGTCTTTCTGTCCCTCCCGTGAAGCTCCTAGACACCCAAACTGTAGACACTTGATCTTGAACTTGCCCAGCCTCCGAAACTCTAAGAAAGAAATTTCTCTCTTCTTTGTAAATCATCTACCCTCGGATACCCTGTCACAGCGACACAAAGTGGTACCCAATTGATACTGTACATATCATTTAACAGAAATACTCTTGAAACCCTAAAACTATACCTAAGTTGACAGGTCATAGCTAACATAAATTCTAAACCCTCAACTTATAATGTGTTGCCCGGGGACTTGGTGGTCAGCTGTGGTTCAGTGCCATGTCTCCTAACCTTGGAACTCATCCCACAGGTGTCTGGTTTGAGATGTGCACTGCCTTGAATTGCTTCTAATTCAGAGTAGTGCACAGCACACCCTGGGGTGTCGAGTTATCTAATACTGGTTCCAACACTGAAGGTCAAACTTACTTTTCTGTCTTGTGAGAAAACACCAGGATTAAGGCGACCTAGAGAAGGATGGGCTGGGGGGTGGGGCTTATGTTTTAGGGGGGTAAGAATGGTGGTGAGCCATGGCAGCAAGCGACAGACACGGTAGCAAGGGTGGAAAACAGAGAGTTCACATCTTCCAAGGCAAGCATATGGCTTTTAATCTCAAAGCAACCCCCATCCTGCCCCCTAGCGACACTCTCCCTCCAGCAAGGCTGCAACACACACACCTCCCAAAACAGTGTCACCAACTGGGGACCAAGCATTCAAAGGCCTGAGATTATTTGACGGAACATTTTTCCTTCAAACCTCCACAGGTAGAGACACACTCCTCCCAGAGGCGAGGGAGGGGGCAGGGTAGGGGCGGGGTGCCTTAAATGTCCCTCAGTTAGATTACTGGGCTGGTGAGGAGGCCCCCATCTGTCCTTGTAAATGGCAGAATGATAAACACATTATGCACGGCATGCTGGGAGAATCACAAATGTAAACGGTGTAGGATACTTGTGCCTGGCACCGGGTTCTAACCCTTTCCCATGCAAGAACAAAGCTAAAGGGCTTCTGTGAGTTCACTCAAATGTTTGTGCCCTACGACCATACATGGCATCAATAAGTGTCGGCTGATAGGCAAAGCCACCTTCCTTCAACCGGGTGCAACCTTCCACACTTCAAGTCCTGAGCTCATAAACTCATTTATTTTAAAAAATGAGGTAAATGAAAGATGTGATCAAAGCTTTATTACAATAGAAAAATCTTCTGAGGCTCCGTTTTCCAAGTACCCTGAAACTGCCGGGGCTGGGTTGGCGCTGGGCTGCCTGAGGTCTTGCAAGCATTTTCTCTCCTGCACCAGGACCACGGCCATCTTGCCACGGTCCTCACCGGCAACCGCTGTGCTCCTGCCCCCTGCATTTCCCAGATCCACCACCAGAGGGAGACTTTCACCTCTATTCGCCCAGCAACCTTGAAGTAACAGGTTTCACTTGGCGCACGCCTTTTTTTTTTTTTTTTTCCCATTTTTTATTAGGCATTTAGCTCATTTACATTTCCAATGCTATACCAAAAGTCCCCCATACCCACCTCCCCCCACTCCCCTACCCACCCACTCCCCCTTTTTGGCCCTGGCGTTCCCCTGTACTGGGGCATATAAAGTTTGCAAGTCCAATGGGCCTCTCTTTGCAGTGATGGCCGACTAGGCCATCTTTTGATACATATGCAGCTAGAGACAAGAGCTCCGGGGTACTGCTTAGTTCATATTGTTGTTCCACCTATAGGGCTGCAGTTCCCTTTAGTTCCTTGGGTGCTTTCTCTAGTTCCTCCATTGGGGGCCCTGTGGTCCATTCAATAGCTGACTGTGAGCATTCACTTCTGTGTTTGTTAGGCCCTGGCATAGTCTCACAAGAGACAGCTATATCTGGGTCCTTTCAGCAAAATCTTGCTAGTGTATGCAATGGTGTCAACGTTTGGAAGCTGATCATGGGATGGATCTCTGGATACAGCAATCACTAGATGGTCCATCCTTTCGTCACACTTCCAAATTTTGTCTCTGTAATTCCTTCCATGGGTGTTTTGTTTCCTATTCTAAGAAGGGGCAAAGTGTCCACACTTTGGTCTTTGTTCTCTTGAGTTTAATGTGTTTAGCAAATTGTATCTTATATCTTGGGTATCCTAAGTTTCTGGGCTAATATCCACTTATCAGTGAGTACATATTGTGAGAGTTCCTTTGTGATTGGGTTACCTCACTCAGGATTATGCCCTCCAGGTCCATCCATTTGGCTAGGAATTTCATAAATTCATTCTTTTTAATAGCTGAGTAGTACTCCATTGTGTAAATGTACCACATTTTCTGTATCCATTCCTCTGTTGAGGGGTATCTGGGTTCTTTCCAGCTTCTGGCTATTATAAATAAGGCTGCTATGAACATAGTGGAGCATTTGTCCTTCTTACCGGTTGGGGCATCTTCTGGATATATGCCCAGAAGAGGTATTGCTGGATCTTTCGGTAGTACTATGTCCAATTTTCTGAGGAACCGCCAGACTGATTTCCAGAGTGGTTGTACAAGCTTGCAATCCCACCAACAATGGAGGAGCGTTCCTCTTTCTCCACTTTAATCCCAGCACTTGGGAGGCAGAGACAGGTGGATTTCTGAGTTCGAAGTCAGCCTGGTCTACAAAGTGAGTTCCAGAACAGCCAGGGCTATACAGAGAAACCCTGTCTCGGAAAAAAAAAAAAAAAAAAAGAAAGAAAGAAAGAGAAAGAGAAAGAGAAAGAGAAAGAGAAAGAGAAAGAGAAAGAGAAAGAGGAGAAGGAGAAGGAGAAGGAGAAGGAGAAGGAGAAGGAGAAAGAGAAAGAGAAAGAAAGAGAAAGAAAGAGAAAGAGAAAGAGAAAGAGAATGAGAAAGAGAAAGAGAAAGAGAAAGAGAAAGAGAAAGAGAAAGAGAAAAAGAAAAAGAGGAAAAACCCCAGCCCTTGCCTTCATGCACGGGGTCATACTTGACCTATAACTTGATTCGTGCAATTTCTTGCCTCTCGCCAACCTCCCTTCTCATTACTTCCTCATCCCCAGGACAAACTTATTCCCTGTTAGAGGCCTTCCTTCACTGACTAGGGCGATCTTCCCCCAGAGGGAGAAAGAGAGAGAACTATCGAGCTAACACCTCCACTCCACTTCAGAAATCTGTAAGACCTCACCTTCAAAATGAGGCATATGTAAATCACTGGCTTTGAAAATTAAAACTACCCGCCATACTTTCAGTCCTTCAACCCCCTTTAGTTGTCTTTAATACCCTCTCCCCACACCCCGTAACCTCTTGGCTATTCCATGTTCTGGGGTTTATTTGTTTTCATTTAGTTTGGGTTGGCCTGTACTTGCAGGCTGCCATCTGCGGCAGTGGTACACAGACACACTGTGACTGTCATGCCAGGGTCGTGGGAGCATTCAGCTCCTCACACGAGGCATTTGTTTGTGCTGAGAACATCCAGAGTTCTCTTGGCAGCAGTTTTGAAATACACAGTGCCCTATTGTTAATCACAGCCAATCGTCCCTGCAAATGACGATCGGGTCACCTCTCCCTATCTGTGCAGCCAGAAAAGCCAGAGCTCACTCCCGTTCCCGACTGTAACTTGTGTATTATCCACTACCTGCCCCCCACCTCCCACTCCCTCACGAAGGCCTGATGGGACTGCCTATCTGCTGCTGCAGCCCAACTGCTGATAGTGATGTATGGCCCACACTGAGGCTCAGTTCTTTTTTTTCTTATGTGTAGCAGGGGAGGGGTGAGTACATGTGTACATGTGCATGCTCACGTATGCCTGCCCGCAGAGAGACGAGAGGTCAACCTCACAGTGTCTTCCTCTACCTCTCTTTGCCTTATGCTTCAACCGGCTTGTTCACTGAACCTGGCGCTCACTGCTTCAGCTAGACTGGCATCCTCCTGTCTCTGTGCCCCAGAGTTGGCGTTGCAGACCTGTGTGACTGAGCTGGTGTTTAGCGAAGGTGCTGAGTATCTGAACCTGCATACACACACACACACACACACACACACACACACACACACACACACACGCTTGCAGAGTAAGCGACGACCCCATTCACCCCACCCCCCACCTTCCAATACTATTTCTTGATGGCCGATAGAAACCCTATCTTCATTCCTTGAAATAAAAGCTCGAGAAGAATTTTTCTAAATCAGGCAGCTACGTCCTTGTTTTACCTGCTTTTCAAGGGAACCTTTAAAAAGATGTGTTTTGCACTTGGTCATCCATATTCATTGTAGTTCCCTTCTTCAAAGCCGGAAATTGGAAACAGCATAGACGTCCATCAACTGGAGAATGGAAAAAGGGGGCTCTTTTGACATATTCTTGTCTAACCTTTCACTCACCCTGCCTGAACAAGCCATTTGCCAGGCTCAGGACTCTCAGCTGCTCTAACAGCACATGGAACATGTGGGCGAGGGGTGGGGGTGAATAACGTGAGGAGTGTCATCCATTTTACAGGTCACATGATTGTTCAGCGAAACCGGAAGTTATTTAAAGCTTAAGCACCCTTTCTAGAACTTTGCATTTCATACTTTAGTACCATGCTTGGCTGCAGGGAACTGGAATGTCAGGCAGTTAAAACTCAGCTAGAAGCAGAGTCCAGGACCTTGAGAGGTGAAAGGGGTGTACATAGCTCCTCGCTGAGCCAGACAAGGCCCTGTGGCTCCAGCGGCTGTTTTATAACAGACAAACAGTGCAATGTGGGCTGAGAAACTAAAATCGGAGCGAGGCGGAGGAGGGACGAAGAGAGGAGGAGGGAGAGGGAGGATGCGTAGGGGGATAACAATGGCCACAGACTCTGCTGTCATCTCTCGGCATGCTTTTATCTGAGGTAGTGCACGTCTGCAGCCCCAGCACCCTGGAGACAAGGGCAGGGGGGAGTTCCAGTTCAAGGCCAGCCTGTGCTAAGTAACAGGGTTGTGGTTTTGTTTTCATGGGGCTTGAAGTTCATCCTCTCTCCGGACATCTGCAGAATCTCCACAAAAAATGAGCTGGGGTAATCACAGCAGAGGGGGCCAGAAGGTCACGGGCAGCAAAATAAATGCGTTGTAAGTGAACACTTAGTCTATAGGGGGGTTCCAGGCATGCAAGATGGCTCCGTGGAGAAGAGGGGACTTAAAAGTTGTATTGGGGGCCCCTTCCCAGGCCTCTCATGTAGCCTGTTGTACTTTTGAGCCACATGTTTGGGCACTTACTGTTTTCAGCCAATTCCTACGTGCCTTTCTCTTCACGCTGGCCAAAGCCCACGTGTTTTCTCCCATCCTTGCTCAGATACTCCCCTCTCTGGCCAAACAGCTCAGGGCCTCCCCTCCCAGGAAGATGGCTAGAGGACTCCCATGAGCCTCCAGACTCACCAAACCAGTCCCGACGTTCAAGGCAAAGAACATTCTAGAACCCCAATTATATCTACTTGAGACCAGTGGCACCCTTCACCTGACAGGCACAAGAGAAGATGCCTCCGGGTAACAATAACATATCTACCCAATTTGCTCGCCTGAGTGGTAGCCTACAGGGCAAAGGGATACATTCCTGTAGAAGCCTCCACACCCCGCTCACCTTTTAAGCTCTACCGCCATCTCGTGGCTGGCTTTGGTATTGCATGTGAACAACTGCGTTCACTTCTAACAGCCCCTACAAATTGCTAATTTCTTTCAGTGAGTACTTCCCGGGGGCCCTAAAACTGCAAACACGTGCAATTAGAAAGCAAGGTGATAAAGCTACACAGTAAGAAAAGCCTCTGGCTGTTATTTCAACTACTACACTTCAAACCTGAGAAAGAAGATGAGCCGTTTGCTGCCATGTAGCCAGAGGCTTCAAGTTTTTGCATTGTTCATTAACCTTTTTGCCAGGCCATGTTGTCACCGCAAAGTTCTTCTGTCTGGGAAGTAACCAGGTACTATTTCTTTGAGTGTTACCCCAGAGGAATTCAGCTTCCTCTTGTTCTCAAATGCTTTTCTATCTTCAGACAGGGTCTTTCTCTGGATAGTAAGCTGGCCTCCTACTCACCATGAGGCCCAAGCTGTCCTGCAGAGTCTTGGTCTGCCTGCCTCAGTCTCTCTAATGCTGGGATTGCAGACGTGACCCTCCACATCACCTTCTGGTGAGGTCGCCCTCCTCACCTAAACCTCTCTGAAAACATCCTCACAGGCATGCCCAGAGATGTGTCTCCTGGATGATTCCAAGTGACACACCAAGTTGTCAATGGAAACTAAGGGTCAGTGCTAGTAAAGTGGGTGTTGAAGATTTGCTGGCATCTATAGATTCGGCACTCACTACAGGCCTTAGGACATATTCCCACGGTGAAGGAAGTTGACTGGAATTCTAACATGAAGCTAGGGCTGAGAATCTGATGATCCACAGGGCTCATGCCAGGGAGATCTCACTAGTGTTCTGTGCATAGCTCCAGATGGACAGACAGACAGACAGAGTCGTGTGTACCACTGCACCTCAGAGCAGGGCTGGAAGCTCTGTGTCCTGGTGCAGCTTATAGCCATCACACTGACTTAGGGATTAGCAACAGAAGCCCTGCAAGTATCGGTAATTTATTGGATGTCACGTAACACTTCTTGTATAAGCTATAACCCTGAATTCAGGAGATATAACGACTACTCGCTGTTAGCAGACATCGTCTGTACTACTCAACATGAGCATGAATGGGCTTCAATAGGAGGGTAGGTGTGGAGAAGCATCTTGTCTTAGATTCTTTAGAAATGGGCCATGTGTTCCTTCAACTGTTGGCTTAGCCTGGTTGCTGCTAAATCCTTGCTTGTGTTTCTCAGATTTTCAATAACAAGGCACACAGATCGCTCACTCCCTCCTGACGCCCAAGGACAAATTAAATATTTCTCATGGGACCAAACTGCCAGGCAGCCCTGTGGAGTGGAAAGAGGCATAGGAGAGCTGGGTGTAATCCCAGTTCCTGAGAGACGGTGGCTAAAAATAAAAGTCAACCGCGGAGAGGCACTCACTCTTCCGTGACCAAAACACTTCTAGATGATTTCTTGGGGGAACTAAAATATCTCTTTTTAAAGAAAAAAAATAAAACATCATGAACCAGCGTCTCCTTGTCTTGCTGATTTTGATCTGGACACTTCTCTTGCCTTGTAAGCGCCATTTCTGTCCTTTGTATTTATCTAGTTATTTATTTCAAAGGTTGGGAGGTCTCTCTGGAGGATGAGAAAGTTAGCTCTCCATCTCCAGTGGGCTACGGATGCTGCTGTTCTAAGAGTACCTTCTTGGTGGTGATGCTAAAGGTCCCAGTCCTCACTTGTGGTGATTTGAATGAAAATAGCGCCAAACAGGCTGGAGGGGCCAAGAGTTCTACACTTGACTCAGCAGCAGGCAGCAGGAAGAAAGAGTGACACTCTTTAAATAAGCTCACAGGGAGTGGCACTATTGGGAGGTGTGGCCTTATTGGAGTAGGTGTGGCCTTGTTGGAGGAAGTGTGTCACAAGGGGGCAGGCTTTAACATTTCAGATGCTCAAGCCAGGCCCAGTGTCACTCTCTCTTCCTACTGCCTGCTGATTCAGATGTAAAACTCTCAGCTCCTCTGGCACCATGTCTGCCTGGATGCTGCCATGCTTCCTGCCATGATGATAATGGACTGTAGACTTCTGAACCTGCAAGCCAGCCAGAATTAAATGCTTTCCTTTATAAGAGTTGCTATGTTCCTGGTGTCTCTTCACAACAGAAACTCTAAGGCACCCTTGTTAATCAGTTCGTGCAGCATCCCACCTTAATCCACAGGCAGACCTGGGGAAGTTCTCCAGGCAGGATGGTGCCGTGCATTCTCTCAGAAGAAGCCACTTCTGAAAAGGACACAATTGAATAATGAACGCAAGGCTTCAATCTCAATTTCTGTGCCCTAATTTTACAGAATGAAAATATTTGACAGCCTCATTCCTAATTCTCACTCACCCTATGTGGGAGCATTAGTGAACAGCATATAGTGATATCTGAGATCTGAAAATGATGCCAAGGAATCAATCTATTCCTGCAGTGCAAGGGGTGCCTCCTACTGGAAGTTAACCCTGTTTTGTTGGGCCTTGCATCACCCTGTCCTACCTTAGCCAGGGTTTCTCAGCTTCCCTGGATAGCTTTTCCTGCTATTCTCAAACCCATATGCATCCCATTCATAGTAAAGAAGATGGAACTTGCATAACTTCTCCGAAATCGTATTATTGCATAGTCTATTACTCCAGTGTGCCCACCAGACAGACACTATCTATCAATCTATCAAACAATCGATTGATCTATCTACCTACCTACCTACTCTCGCTACACTTAGCTTGCTACCCACTTTCTTTCGCCCTTCACTTATATCTTCAACTTTGTTTCCCCTCCATCCCCCGCTCCCGTTACTCCGCTAAACGGTCACCCAGTATGGCCTACTCCCTTGCCCCAGAATGCACTGGGCATTTGTAAGTTTGTGTTCTATAAAACCTGGGGGAAGGAGGACAGGGAACAGCGTTCAGGAGTTAGACCTCTCCTTTGGTTTTCCTCTGCCTGCAGGCCACTACATTCTTTAGCTTCTTGCCCTTCCATCTGCTCACAGAAGCCCCGCGGTTACGCTCAGGCTTGCCCTAGAGGCTTGTCTCTCTTGTCCACAACCCCCCTACACAGGGAACTCCCCACTTGCACATCTCTGGCTATCAGCCGATGGTTTGTAAAACCCCACATCAACCCTGGTTGCTCTTCCTCTGTCCCTCTCTGTGGCTGATGCTACTTTAGCCCAGGTCACTGGCATCACCCCACACTGGTACCACTCCTACCACATCCAGACTGGTACAGTCCTTTAGTTCCTGATCCAGCCTCCATGCTCTAACAACCACAGCGCTACACACCACACAACCTGTCTCTCTCCCCTGCACCCTCCCCCCTTGGCCACAGAGAATGTGCTTTCGTTTTCATAATGCAAACCCCTTAGCAGATGTTCTAGAAGGTTCTTTGGAATTGCCTATAAATCTTCGTTTAAGTTCTTCTACCACTCCGTCCACGCGGCCCCTGCGCTGGACTCTGGACACTGAACTCGGGGCACACAGTTCCCATACCTTCCTCACATCAAGCCCTTTGTCCATGCTGTGTCCTGGGTCTGAAGGGCAACTCCCCAACAGAACCAGCCCAAATGCTCCTTTGCCAACATCTACTCCCATACCGAGCTCCTGATAAAGACCCCATAGATACCTTAGGCTCTGACAGTGGCTTCCTGGCATTCCCCCCAAGTCCCAGGGCCTTGCATTCCACTACGTAGTACTTAACATTGCCGAGTTTGTCTGTGTCTTTCCTGATTTCAGATCAACCAAGGTTGACTGAATAAACTCAGCCTGGTTTTACCTTCCAGTGCAGGGATTTTATCCGGAAGAATAACGGCTTTGCTTTGAAGGCGCCGTAATAAAAATAGACCACCGGGCAATGTCTTACCTGCTACTGTCATGCGTGTAAATTTTCAACTAATAAACCTCCCTTTGCTTGTCTGAATGAACAAAACTATCATGAAAACGTGTGGCAAGTGCTCATGGGATTCTGACACTGATGTATCTAAGCAGCAGGTGAAAAGGGAGGCAAATTTGGGTTTCCTTCTGCTGAGGTTACCGTAAGTTTGCGCCCTCTTCTGGACAACCTGGGAATAGCTCAGGATGACAACCCCAACTGTATGATTCTGATATTATACGGGCTGCAAATGAATACAGGAAGATGTACCAGGATGGATACAGGACTTCTGTTCTCCTTTGCTGCCTGAATTCATTGTAGACGAGGCTGCCCTCTCTGGTCTGGGCTCCAGTGTGCTAGGTGTCCCTCGGGCTGAGAGAAAGCCCCTTTCATTATTGGTGGTCTCTGGTCGGGTAGTCAGAAACAGCAGTGGAGGCATAGTCTCCACCTAGCAAGCCCTGTAAAGCCTTGGCGGCAAGATTTAGCCAATACTAGGAAAAAAACCCTATCCTGCCCTCCACCCTGAAATATCCACCATAGGAAACTCCTGAAACTCCATCCTGACATACCTAGCATAGAAACTTATTGCCCCACATTCTCACTATAGATATTTCTGTTCAACCCCCAACCACAACTCTGGTATCTTAGTTAGGGTTCTACTGCTGTAAAGAGACACCATGACCAAGGCAACTCTTATAAAGGACAACATTTAATTGGGGCTGGCTTATAGGTTCTGAGGTTCAGTCCATTATCATCATGGTAGGAAGCTTGGCAGCATCCAGGCAGGCATGGGGCAGGAAGAGCTGAGAACTCTACATCTTGTTCTGAAGACAAACAGGAGAAAACTTTCTTACAGGAAGCTAAAATGAGGGTCACAAAGCCCACCCCCACAGTGACACACTTCCTCCAACAAAGCCACACTACTCCAACAAGGCCACATCTCCTAGTAGTGTCACTCCCTGGGTCAAAGCCTGTTTAAACCACCACACCTGGCATTACCCACCATAGCAACCCTCCCCACATACCCACCATAGCAACTTCCTGCCCCCCCACATACCACCATAACAACTTCCTGCCCCTACCCACACACTCACACACACACACACACACACACACACACACACACACACACACCATACAACTTCTAGGAGGCTCCTGGTAGTCTGACTTCACCTTTCTACACTTTGACTCTTTCCTCTAAAACATTACTCTTAAATTGCTTCAAAATTAAGACTATCTTTTAGTTCTCTACATATTATCTTGTTCAATGTGCTATCGTTTCTTGTTTGCTTGTTTGTTTTGAGACAAGACGACACTCTCTACTCTAGAGTGTCCTCAGAACTCAGGACTCGCTGGAATCCTCCTGCCTTAGCTCCCTGAGTGCTCTGGGTGCCAGCCAGCATACACCACCAAATGCAGGCTGCCATTTCCCCTTTAGTTCATACTACTCCCCTGCCCCACTGTGCTTGGTCTACTGCCGCTTTCTCGTTCTTCCCTGTCATCTGTAGATGAGATGCTTTCTGGCTTTAAACATCCTGCTTTTTCCATTTACAAAGTCTTTGCTCATTTTAGTATTTTAACACGTTTTCTATTAGGGTCAAGTTTCAATATTTGGCCCTTGTATAGGAATTCCTTCCTTTGCTTCGTCTTTACACTGTGTATACTTCATTAAGCATCTTTTATTGTTCAGTGAATCTTCTCATGTTACACTTTCACTGTCAGGTGTCCTTATTTTACAAAGGGCACTTTAGGAAACCTGATAAAAAAGGATGAGGGGAACCTCTGGAGAAAGCTCTGTGTCTGTGTGTCTGTGTGTCTGTGTGTGTCTGTGTGTGTCTGTGTGTGTCTGAGTGTGTGTGTTTGTATGAGTATCTGTGTGTATGCATGTGTGTATATATTTGTATCTGTGTGTATGCATGTGTATGTGTGCATGTATGTGCGTGTGCACATGTGGATGTGTAGATGTGTGTGGATGTGTAGATGTGTGTGTGTGCACATATGTGTGTCTGTGTAGATGTGTGCACATCTGTGTGTGCACTGACATGAGTGTATATTTATATGTGTGTATGTATACATGTGTGTCTGCCTGTGTGTAAATGCACGTGTGCTTGTGTGAATGTATGAATGTGTGTATGTGTGTGCACATGTATGTGTATCTGTATGTGTGCACTTGTGTGTGCACTTACATGAGTATATTTTGCATGTGTGTATATATACATGTGTGTGTGCGCATGTGTGTGTATGTGTGTGTTTACATTGGACCCAAGCCACAAACAGGCTAGAGCAAGACTCTATCACCTACAGTGTGACTATTTTGGGACCCCGGGGAGGAACTCCTGAGTGAGGAGAAGGAAGCCTCGGGCTTGGGTGAGGCTCACGGCAAAGGGGGATTCTGTTAAAGGGGAAGCATAGCCTGAGGTCATCCGGAGAGAAGCGCGTTGCTCACCAGTCACGCCCTCATCTACGTCATCACAAGTGTCCCCACCAGATGTTGAGCACAGGGACAGGCTGACCTCTCCAAGAGTAAACACACAGCTAACCAGATTTCCCTTCCTCCTAGGGGCACCAGATTGACTCTGCCCTGCATCCTGTTGCTTGGTTCCTCCTTTCCAGTTGAGAGCCCCGCAGAGCTTTATCTGGCCAAGCTTCCCTCTTGCTTGCTTGGTTGCTTCCCCCTTCTCCCTGGCCTCTGGGGCCGTTTGGAGCTGGCTCCCTAATAACTCTGCATGTAATTATTATGAAACACAAGCCAAGCGGAACGTAATTGCTTTATTAGAGATAAAGATGTCTAGACTCTTGAGGTCATATAAAACAAAATATTTTCTTAAAGCATCGACTGTAGTTACACTCTCCCAATAGCTGGCTTTTAAAATATGCAAAAAAAAATTTTTTTAAAGCCTGAGGTAAATATTATAAGCATTCGGCTACACTGTTTGAAATGGGTCAAAAATTTGGTTGTAAAACAACGGAGGAGTTTTCGGTTTCTCAGTTCCTGATGATGTCACTCGTATAATTTAATGTGTGTTGTCATTGCTTTCATTATTTAAAACTTGAGTTTCTGAGAGACGTTTTGATCTGAAGGGCTTGCTTATCATCTTAAGGAAACCCTGGCATCCACTGCAGTAGGTGGGCGGTGATGGAGTTGCTATCTACCGAGGCTTTAGCCCTCTACCCTTAATTCAGCATCGGGAACAGAAAGCTTTATCTATGTCTCTCAAATAAGCGACTTAAGGATCGATTGCAAATGAGCCACATAGAGAAAAGCAGGAAGTAGGCTTGTCTTTTGGTTTCTTCTCTTTCTTTTTTAAAATGTGTTTACCTTTATTTTACGTGCATGGGTGTTTTGCCTGTTGTATGTGAATGTGAGAGTGTCAGATCTTGGAGTCACAGACAGTTTTGAGCTGCCATGTGAGTGCTGAGATTTGAACCTGAGCCCTCTGGGAGAGAGTAGTGAGTGCCACTAACCACTGAGCCATAGCTCTGCTCACCACCAACCACAGCACACACACACACACACACACACACACACACACACACACACACACCCCTCCCTGCTTGGTTTCCTAATTAGCAGTGCCTTACCTGGTCTGAGAAGTACATGGAACGTTACTCTTCTCCTGCTTCCTTTTTCTCTCACCTCTTTAATCTGGGAAAAGATAAATGATTCATAGCCTAGAAGATGGAGCAACACACACACACACACACACCAGTCTCCATCCCTCTTCTGCCGACTTTCTTCCTTTCTGGGTTTGTCTTCACAGAGCAGCTAGGTTCTAGCAAATGAAAAGCCCCAGAGTGAAGACTAGTCAAGATGTCTGAATGGGAAACTCCCCAGTCCCTAGCCCCCAAAGAATTCCAGATTGTTCCTGGTTTACCATGTGACCATTCTGAGCCAATAACTATGTTTAGAGAAATATGGTTGGGTTTTGTTTGATTTGCCTGACATTTACCACTGTGGTAGGAAGGCACCTTTGTGGAAAAGACTCTAGGAAAGCGAGAGGGAAAGAGAAGCCCCCAAAAGGGAAACTGGGACAAACCAATTAAGAGCTGTCCATCAAGGCTACCCCTGTTAACACGCAAGGTGTGTTCTCCTGTTCTCCCTACACAACTTTATCATCCCACTAAACAAAAACAAAGATCCAATAGAAAACCAGCTGGATTCTGGGATAGTACTTCTTCCGTTTTATGTCCTTGCCACTGTGTCTTGCCTTTCCCTTTTTATAATACGCCAAGCTTCTCCGTGGTTATTCAACTGTCTGGGAGAACTCTCAGGTCATGTAATTAATGCATTAGAAAAGGAAGTGATGGGGAGTGGTTCAGAATAAAGGCAAATTAATTCAGTCTAATCAGTTCATTTGTTATCTGCAGAGAAGTAAATGGAGGTCGGGAGAGAATGGGAGGGAGTGGGAAATTATGCCTCCGACTTGAAATGATTTCATTTGGAAATTTTACATATACATAAAAGTTTTTTTTTGAAACAGTGTTTCTCCGTGGAGCTCTGACTAGTCTGGAACTTGCTCTGTAGACCAGAGTGACCTCAAACTCACAGAGATCCACCTGCCTCTGCCTGCTGAGTGCTGGGATTAAAGAAGTGTGTACCATCACCACCACCACCACCACCACCACCACCCAGATGAAAATTATAATTTTATTTTAGAAACTTATTTTACTTTATCAATCTTTGATTAAGACAGGCTATGAAGGGAGCTATTGTCTCATATTCCTACAGTGCTATTTATTGCCCTTTGAAAGGCATTGGTCTCTTCTTAAGGATCCTGGCACTTACATAGAATCTAGCAGACCGACCTGAGTCTCAACTTTGACCATTCTTCCTTCAAGTGTAGATTTTAACTCGTTGGCTGGACACCCTAATGAGACATCTCCGTTAGACTTTCCTTAAACTATATCTGGATGCTGCTGTGCAATAGTGCGGAGACACAATCAATGCTGGCACAATGGAAGAAATGATAAATTCCAGCAGCACATTTCTATATACTAATGATACCCAGAGACATACAGAAACTGATAAGCAAGGCAAAGAGACGTAATAGTTCAACTATCTTCCAAAGTCCATCAATCAGGACCGGTGAGGTAGTTGAGCAGTTAAAGGTGCTTGCTGCTAAGTCAGGCTCACTAAGTCAACCCCCAAGATTTTTAGGGTAGAAGGAGAGAACTGATTCCCGCCAGTTATCTTCTGACCTTCACATACGGGCTTGAGTGCATGCATACCCATGCGTGCGCGCGCGCGCGCACACACACACACACACACACAGTAAGTTTCTCAAAATCCAAGCAATCTTAAGCATCCTTAGTAGTAGCTTCCAAAGATCAGCTTTGACATACCATCATATCTAGGTCTATGTGTAGTCTATGGTCTGAGCAGAGTGTGGGGGCATCTCTGGCTGGCTAAACTGATAGTTGGTAGCACCAAAGTTCCCACATGTCAAGTGTGATGGGACTATGAAGGGCTCCTGACTAGAGACAGCTTGCAGATCTAGCAGACTCAATATCTAAGGAGACCTTTCTTTGTCTGTGGAAATACAGACTTAGGAATCGTGGACACCATTCTCTTTAGCGTCATAGCAAATATCATTCCAAGAGCAACTTTCTCCATGCTGAGCCCGTGGGAAGAACTCACCTCATCTGTATTCAAAATGCCCTGTCAGGCGCTTGGCTTCACAAGTAACCGTAGTCATTTTGGAGGAAGTAAGTACCCCACAAGTAATTTAGTGAGCCAGATGTCCTGCGGACCTTATTTACATGATAGAACCCTTCCTTGTGAGGTTGTATAGCATAAAAAGACAACTTGAGGTTTAGCTCATCCAATACAACTGGAGTTTATTAAGAGAGGGAAGATGGTCAAGATGCTACAAGAGTGGTCCAGCATCTCAGATTCGTGATAATCCTGTTTCCAGTCCACACCGCTGCCATAAGAACAAGAAGGCACGGAGCGGTGGTGGTGCACGCCTTTAATCCCAGCACTCGGGAGGCAGAGGCAGGCAGATTTCTGAGTTCAAGGCCAGCCTTGTCTACAGAGTGAGTTCCAAGACAGCCAGGGCTACACAGGGAAACCCTGTCACGAAAAAGGAAAAAAAAAAAAAGAGCAAGAAGGCAACACAAACTGATGCGCACTGTGGGGTTATGAATAGTGACGACTCTTTTTTTTGGGGGGGGGGGTTGGGTTTTCGGTTTTGTTTTTTTTGAGACAGGGTTTCTCTGTATAACCCTGGCTGACCTGGAACTCACTTTGTAGACCAGGCTGGCCTCTGCCCCCAAGTGCTGGGATTAAAGGCATGTGCCACCACCGCCCGGCGTGACAACTCTTTCTTAACTGTAGTGATGTAGGTGGAAACTTGGCTTTTGAATTCCTATTATTCAAACTATCTGGCTAACTTTCAACATAAACCAAAGGCTCGAGTAAACATTTGAGGAAATCCAGACCGCTAATTGAAAAACTAAAACAGCAACAACAACCTTGACACCATCTTTAGTCTCGAGCTTGTGAGATGGAAAAATCTCGTGAGAATTCCATCATCAAGGATCATGGGCGCAAAAGCTAGAGAAGTGGCTCCTGGGTTAAGAGCATTGTCTGTTCTTCTAGAGGAACCGTGTTCCAATCCCAGCACCCACACTGGTGGCTCACGGTTGTCTGCCACTCCTGTCCCAGCTGATGCAACACTCCCCACTGACCTAATTGGGCATTTCATATATGTGGTCCACAGACCTACATGGAGGCAAAACATGCATACACATAAAACAATAAAAAAAATTTAAGTGAAAAATAGCTTGATGTAGTAATGTATGCCTCTAATCCTAGCACTCAGGAGGCAGAAGAGAATGGATCTCTAAGAGTTCAAGGTCAGCATGGTCTACATAGTCAGTTCCAGAACTACCAGGTCTGCACAGAAGAACCCTGTTGAAAAAAGGTACATAGGTAGGTAGGTAGTTGATGGAGAGAGAGAGAGAGAGAGAGAGAGAGAGAGAGAGAGAGAGATTAATTTTTTACAAATCATGAGCATACCTTTCCAAATGTTAAGCAATTGTCTGCAAATATCCAAATCATAAACATGAGACTCTGTTATAAAGCTTTCTTGAATGACATCAGACATTTAGTAATTCCCCTATGAGGGCAATTTTGTTGTACTTAATGTTCAACGGCTACTATCAGACATCTGATTTCCCTCATGGGTCTGAGCTTGGCACGGCTCCTTTACAGGCCCGATCCACTCTTCAGTGCTGCACCGATTAGATCCATGGTCAGCCTTAGTAGGACCCCCATAGGAAGCCTGGGCCAGCCAAAGAGGAGCAGATGTTCCCCGAAGAGCTTCCTAGGTTAACTCTTTAATAAAATCTAAGCATCTAGGGTTAGAGGGGTCATCTCTGCACATCTGTAAGCAATAAACAGAAATAAACAAACACACATTTTCAATGTCTCTCCTGGTGACCTGCATGTATAATTGTGATGACCACTGCTACGAGATACTCATTGGCCAGGTATGAGCAGGCCAGGCCCTGATCCTCCTGATGGTCATGAAGTCAGGTACATCTCCACTTAGAAAGTGAGAAAATGAAGGTTCAGACCTGAGCCAGCTCAGTTCGACTCTACTACACTATAGCAGTTCCCTAACCAAGGGCTGAGAACCCCTCAAACAACCTGAGCTCAGGGAAGGCAGGAGATTTTTACCTCTGTCTGTGGTACTACGAGCAGCTGGCATCTCAGAGGGAGATAAAGGGGGCTTGCAAGGCAACTGTCTTAGTCAGGGTTTCTATTCCTGCACAAACAACATGACCAAGAAGCAAGTTGGGGAGGAAAGGGTTTATTGGGCTTATACTTCCATGCTGCTGTTCATCACCAAAGGAAGTCAGGACTGGAACTCAAGCAGGTCAGGAAGCAGGAGCTGATGCAAAGGCCATGGAGAGGTGTTTCTTACTGGCTTGCTTCCCCTGGCTTACTCAGCTTGCTTTCTTATAGAACTCAAGACTGCCAGCCCAGGGATGGCACCACCCACAATGCCCCCCCACCCTTGATCACTAAATGAGAAAATGCCCACAACTGGATCTCATGGAGACATTTCCTCAACTGAAACTCCTTTCTCTGTGATAACTCCAGCCTGTGTCAAGTTGACACACAAAACCAGCCAGTACAGCCACATAAAATATCTACTTGGCTTGGAAATTCTGTTTGGATAGAAAGAGGCAAGGGGTGGAAATGAGGGAGGTGTGGTTCGCACAAGTATTCAGTCACAACCTAGTGATCTGTAAGCAAATCCTTAACACTCACTCCCAGTGGAGTCAAGCATCGAATGTGCTCAGGGTCCTAACTGACGCGCAAGCTTCTTGCCTTTGACTGCCTTCTCCCCCATGCTATGCAGACCGAATGCCAGTGTGGGTATTGTAGCTAGCTGTATTTGATGTCCAAGCTCTCGGTGAGCCTGTTCTCACCTTTTATTTCTGTTCGGGTCTCTGCAGACATCATGGTCCAGTGCTTTGTGTTCAGAGCAAAAGCTGTCAAACCAGGATATATATATATATGTCATTGCGTCTTGTTCTAGAAAAGTTGCTCCAAATGAAAAGGTCCTGTCTCTTAAACAGTGTTTCTCTTCGGTTGGGATGCTCTTCAGCTCTCTGTCAATAGAGCAAATACCTGATAACCACTGATAGAGAAGAGGGGCATTGTGGCTCTGCTTGGAAAGTTCAAGCCTATGATCTCTTGGTCCTGTTGCTTTAGGCCATGGGGGTAGTCCATTGTGGGAGGAGCTCATGATGGAGCAAACGAGAGTAAGGAGGGGTCAGGATCCTACTACCCCATTCAAGGCTACATTCCAGTGACCTAAAGACCTCCTCTTAGACCCCACTCCTTAAACGTTCACCCCCTCCCAAAGGTACCACCTGAGGACCTACATCTTCCAGTACACAAGCCTTTGGGCAATCCTACATCTAAGCTGTGATAGCTAGCGAGACAGTCTAGCCTTTCAGTAAACTTGCCCATAAACTTGCCCAGGCCCTGGCAAGGAAACACTATCTTTGAATACAATGCTTGCAATATCAAGCCAATCTGCTAGAGGGCAATATACATTAAATAATAATGTGGAAGTTTGTCTGGGAGATAACACAAGGCTTGTTTGTTTAATTCAAAGGCAAGATCCTGAGTCTGTAAAACAGCCAAACAATTGTTTGTTTGTTTGTCTTAACAGCAAGCCAAAATGTCTACCAGCATCTCAGCTTTAAAAAAAAAAAAGAAAAAAAATCAGCATGCTTTTCAGGAGGCTCAACCCAGACACCTTTATTACTGTCTGTCTGTGTCTCCTTTCCAAAGAGCTTCACAAAATCACCTCATTGTGATTTGAGGCTGTAAACCTTCTCAGTCATCGGCTGTTAAAGTCTTGCCTGAATACACTGTTAATTAACTCCATGAAAGCAGCAGACAGAGGAGGGAAAGGCTCCACAGAAGAGAAAGGGACATTTGATGACCTTGTATTTCCATGGTGGCTTCAGCTGACCACAGCTTGCTTCCAGAGGACCCTGTTTCCAACACTAAGCAGAGGGCTCCGGTTGTTGGCTGATTTTTTTCTGTCTGTCAATACACAGAGTTGCTCAGAGAGAATGCCCTGCTTGGTCTTGCAAAGGTCTACTCCGCTGGGCCTATCTGTAAAAGCAGGATAGGCGCTAGGTAAGGAAGACAATGCCAAGTGCACAGAATGTTACCCATGGGAACCCATCCCAGACACCTCCTTCTACAGGAAGCACGCTACTGTAAGAAATGGCTTGTTTTAGTCTCCTGTATCTAAGAAACTGACAGTTCACACCAGCACAGATACATGATGCAGGAGAGAGGCATCTTACTTGAAAAAGCTTCATCCAAGTTCCCCTATCCCCCAAGAAGCATAGTTTAGCAAAACAGATTAGACATCAAGTTTCCTACCGAGAAGACCCCAATGTATGCAAGTGAACAACAGGTAGAAATTAGACAGCACTGTGTGAGAAGAGGCCCAAGGATGATGGCACAGGGTCCAGAGATGCATCAGCTAGCTGTGTAGTCTGGGAAGCCAGGTTGCCTGGCAAATTGGCTGTCAGCTCTCACTGTGTCCCACGCGCATTTAAAATGTCAAAACTAATGTAAACTTGAGCACTCAAAGTCCCACGACCCCCTTGCTGAAAACCTAAAGCATCATGAAGCAGTTAGGCCCTGAGCTGTTGTGAACTGAGTAGGATTGATCATTGTAAACAGCTTCCACAGGAGACTACATCTCCCCAGAAGAAGCCTGAGTGCAGGAGACAGTTCTTAAGTCATTCAAGGCCCTCAGCTGACTCCAGAGTCCCCAGTGACCTAATCTAAGTGAATTTAGGGCCAGGGGATTGGTTTGTCTAGTATCCCAATAAAACCTGAGCCCCAGAACATCTAAGCCCTTCTTCACCTGTATCCCAGCCCCTCTTGAAGCTAGAGGGGATCTCGGGGCATACACTCCTGAGAGAGTTGCGTGATTTTCACAAGCCGGAGAAACCAGAACTGAGCAGCGGACCTGCGGGGTGTGGCTTGCACTGGAGACAAAGTAGTTATGTACCAAGTATCAGTTAGTGACACGTCACAGTTAAATCTGGAAGGGCACGCAGAGGTGACATGTTTATGCCATGATGCTTTCGAAGGTGTTTCAGAAAACAACCCATTCTTCCTAGTAAATTTGGAAGTCAGGCAACCTGGTTCCCCTGAATGGCTAAGTGGTCTGAGGCATTTTAAGATTCCTCAATGTACTAGTGAGGCTTTCATTACTATGGGGAAAGTCCCCAGGCAGGCTAATTTTATAAAGACAAGGGGTTCTTTTCTTTTAATCAGAATTTTGAAGGCATGGTACTGGCCTTGGCTCAGCACTGGCAAGATTTCTCATGGCTACCTCACATCACTGCAGGAGTGTAGGTGCCTAGATACGCATGTGTGGCCCTTCTTCATGCATCTCTAGCAGGATTCATTTATGGACATTCTGTCCTAGTGTCCTTATTAACCCCACCACCTTCAAAAGGCTCGTCTCTTTTGTAATCTGATAGGGCAGCTGTTGAACATGTCCATTGTTGGTCAAGACATCTTTATGCCACACATGACTTCTCAATGTTATTATCAAGCTACAAAAGGAAAGTATCTGGGAAGATAAAGAGGAAATGGGGGCCAGGGGAAAGGCAGGATGATCACTGGTGCTCGCTGGCAGCCAGGCTAGCTGAAAAAAACACAAGTTCCAGACTCAGTGAATGAACTAGAGAGTTATGGCAACACCGCCGCCAGTCTCTGTCTTCCTCATCACACACGGTCGGGGTTCCTCACCGGTCGGGTTTCCTCACCGGCTTATCGGAGCGAGGGGAGGGGTACTGAAGGACGTGACTGGAAGTTTGAGAAGTTGGATTTCCAGGGCAAGCACGTCCAGACCTCACTGGAAAAGAAAGGGATTCAGCCCACCTGGATACAGGAGCAGCTCCCTGCATTGTTGAGGCTGCCCCGAGGACATTGAGCCTCAGGAACTGACTCTGGAACCAAGGAAGTCCAGGGAAAGTCTGAGATAGGACAGGAGCACAAAGCCTGCGTTTGCACAGGGACAGATGCAGCAATAGGGTTCCCATCTGAGCCAGAGCAGTAAGGGGCCCCGGGTGACTTCACACTGAGGGTGTGTGGCTGGGTCAGGGAGTTTCTGGATGTCCCTACATGTAAAGATGCTGCCACAGCGGAAGACAAGATACATCTACCAAACCAGGAAGTGCAGCTGGCCTCTTCCAGGACTGTCCCTTTAGTGATCTTTACTGGCCTAGTAGAGGAGGACCACTTAGTGTCCTCCTCTCAGAGCAGGCCCTGAGGGGGTAAGTGTGGCACTGATCAGTGTAGCATTCACCAATGATTCCGTTTCCCAAACTGAACATCTGCTCCATTTGCCACGTTTGATTACTGAATCCTTCTAATGGCTTAGATCTGTAGAACGGAATCCACTCTTCTCCCCACCTTCTCCCTCCACACTGTTCTTCAAGCTACTGTTCGATTCTGACAAAATCCTTTTGCTTTAAGACCTACTGTGTCCAACTGGCAATTCACAATATTACCAGGAGAAAGTGATCGGGGGTTGGGGGGGGGGGGAGATTTCGAAGGACCGTCTACAAAAAAAAAAAAACGCTCTCTTTTCTGTTACACTAAAAGAGGCTAAAACAAAACACAAACAAACATAACAAAATCGCCCCTGTGACTTCTCTTTGCCAAGCCCCTCGCCTTGGCCTCAGGGTGTTCTCTCATTTTTCACTTCTCACCAAATTGGGCTAATAGAATATAACACAGTTGAAGAGTGTTGGCCTAGCCTATGCAAGGGCCCAGGTTTACTGCCAGTGCTGGGGGAGGTGGCGGGGGGCAGGAGGGAGACCAAACTCAGTTCTCAGGACTACAGAGATGCCCAGTCAGTGAGGCACCTGCCCTTTAAGTACAAGGACCCAAGCTTCATGCCCAACAATAGAGCAGGTGTGGCCATTCATGCTTGTAATTCCAGCACAGGGCAGAGTTGAGGAAATAGGAGGCTCCCTGGGGCTTGCTGGTCATCAGCCTTAGCCTTCTTGGTGAGTTCTAGGCTAATAAAAGTGTCTCAAAAATCAAGTGACTAGCACATGAGGAGTTAAGTGTGAAGTCGCCCTCTGGCCTCTATGCACACATGTGTACACACACACATACATGATGCCCACCCATGCACACACAATTATTTCTCACTTGACTGAATCTCATATTTGAAGCCCTGGATTCCTCCAGCTCTTGTGTGACACCTCCCTCTCTTGCTTTTTTCTTTCTAGAACCTCCTACTGATCCCTAAGTTCTATCTTACTTGTCAACTTTCCCTGAAACCTCTCCAGACACCCAGTTCTTTCTCTCTGCTCTTAGTTCTCAATACTGAAGATTTTAAATTCTTGTTTCCATGGAGCATCTTGTCGTGTGTTTCTACAGCAGAGGAAGAGACTGCTTTTTTCTGCAACTATTTATGCCCACACGTGGTACAGTGCCTGGTACAGAGAATCTACTCATATTCAATGCATTTGTGGAATGATGTATGACTGAATGGTGGCAAGAGTACCTAAGCTGGGTGACAAATTTATTGTCATATTTCTACAGTTGGGAGAGCATTATCATATAATGCATCAGGATACCTATTTTGTAGGGAAAAAAAACAACAACAAAATGAAAACATTGTACCTTCCTCTCTGTGTACCCTTAATATTAAGTACAATGTTGACAGTCAATTTTCAATCACTGCTCAAATGATTAATAACTAATAGATCCCAGGAGCATTAGATCCTCCTGAACCTGGGCTCCTCTGCTGAATAACTTATCAAAGTGATGAACGATTAATGTTGTGGTTGTTTTTCCTCTCAATATATTGATATCCAGGTACCCTCACCTCAAATTTCACCCAGATTAGCTCAGTGATTCAAAAAAAGATGTCTGGTTGAAGAGTACTGTTAGTTACCTTTTAATAAGCTGGTTAGAAAATGCATAGCAGGTAGGACCAACGAATATACTTGAAATGGCAATTCAATATAAGTGGTTAATTAATAATATAGCTAATATAAGTAGCTGTACCAGGCTTCAAGTTCAGTGCTGTCTGTGGATTATCTCACTTGAACTCACATTGACTTAACCCCTTTCTCATGATTGGGAAATAGTAATAGTAGTGTTATAACATATAGTATAATAGAACATATAAATTTAGAAATGATGGTGTATTCTCTCCAAGTCAACCTCTTATTAGTGAGGATGCTGATAATAGTATGTATATGTATATATGTATATATATATATATATATATATATATATATATATACACTCTCTCTTTCTCTCTCTCTCTCTCTCTCTCTCTCTCTCGTCCTGGACTCATCACTTTTATCAGTTTAGGACAGGCCCCAACACAGAGCCCCCCCCCCCCCCCAGGCTCTATTTCTGCCTGATTTCCATAGAGGGCTGGCTGGTGGCCATCTGCAAATCTTCTTGATGCTTTTCTCCTTATCCAAGAACTACTGGACAACTCTATAAAAATATGGGGCTGACATTTTAAAATTCCCCATGATTCCTCCCATCAGCCATAGCCGTTGGAATCCCACATACCCATAAGACCCATTGCAAATAAAATAAGTTGTACATGTAATTGCATCGCTACTTACTGGAAGGGGTTGAGCTTAAATTTAGACAGTGAATTTACAATTGTGATTGATGGTATGCCATTTGTGATTGTGTATGAAATTAGTCATGTTTTGTGACAACTTCATAACTGTCATTATTTTATTTGCATATAGAAGTTGTCCAGTTGCATTTTTAAAAGTCATTAATTTAACATGATATCATTCCAAGAATAAAATACATTGTGTATCATATGAAATTTAGCTGTCTTCCCCCCTTCCGTAAAATGACTGGCAAGCACCTAAAATGATGAGGATATATTATTAAATCTAAAGACATAAACAAAAGACATATAACCCTAGACAGAGCCCTGGAAGTAGGTGAGTCTCCTGGGGAAAGAGACCATGAATTTAATTTGTACTCAAGGTGGAAAGAGCCTGCTCACTCACATTTTAATGTAAGCCTTTTAGTGGCTGTTAGAAAAAAGGAAAGAATTTTGACATTTTTTTGGTTCTAAAATGCCATTGTTAGACTATATTTTCAGAAATCGTGTCTTATAGTTTGTTACTAACATCCCATTGCTTTATATAGCTCATCATTGACTTTAAAAGGCTTTGATGAAAAACAGGAAAACAACACGCATATTGAATATGCACGCTGGTGTTATTAAGTTTTGGATATGAAATGTCCCTTGAAGGGTTATGTGTTGAAGGCTGGGTCCCCAGTATGAAGTAGAGTTTTAAGGAAAAGCTCGACTTAGGAAGGATCATACTCAATGGTCCAATAACTGATGGAGTCCGAGTTGAATGATTATTGGGGTGTCAGGACAACTGGGCAAGGCTCATGGGAAGGCTGCTTGAACAGGTCACTGGGGATATCTTGAGTGGAATTTGACCAGAATACATTGTCCCCAGCCTGCCTCTTCTCTCATGTCTCTCAGCTTTCTGGTTGACATGAGGTGAACAGCTGTCCTCCACACCCTCCCACCATGATGTCCTGTCATAGGCCTGATCCAAAAGCAATAGAGGCCACTGACCATGGACCCAGACCCCTGAAACCTTGCATGGAAACAACTTGTTCTTTCTTTAGTGGTTTAGGTATTGTGTGGTTTTGTTGAAAAGTTGAGCAACACAGATTGTAAGATGTATCAATAATCTAGAAACAGAATTTTAGACTGAAGAAAATTTTAATAAACATTTTACTTAAATATCTGAAAAGTTGGAACTAACTTTCTTATGAAACGGGTCCTGTCTCCCATTCCTCACTGCCATCGCTGGGAAATTAAAATCTTTAAGCTATAATATTACGTATGAAAATTAAGTGTAGCATGTTATAATGTGTGCTCCAATTGTGATCATCTAAGGAGAGACTCCAATGTCTATTATATCATTTATTTGTATTCATAGAGTCCTGTCCTATAAAAAATTCTTAAGTACAAAAGACAAAGCAAGGGTTTGTTGCTATAGGGAACTGTGTTCATTCATAGTCCATACTGCATTGCCTATAAGACACTGGCAAGTCACCTTCTGACCTCAGTTATAGGCAATTTTCTCATCTTCAAGAATATTGCCTTGTAGAATAGGGACAGCAAGATCGCTGGCATGCATTTCCTCTAAAATCCATAACTAACCCAAGAAATGCTGGCATCATTATTACTGATACCATGATTGTTCACAGATACAGATCTGCTCAAATATTGCCTGGAAGTATCCTAATGAGATTAATAAGTATGAGCCCAGGAGGGGAGACTGGGAGAGTAACTAGTGGGCCTGGCAGCACATGCCTGTGATCCCAGCACTTGGGAGTTGGGGTGGGAGACCAGAAATTCACCCTTATATACAGTGAGTTGAATGCTATCTTAAAGGACATGAAACTCTGTCTCAAAGGAAAAAGAGGGCGGGATAACTAAACTGGTTTCTTCTGTTCCATCCCCAATTTACATGACAATAAGGACACAGAATGATAAAACATTTGATCCTAGGAATGGGTAAAAGTCCCCAGCAAATTATAGATAGTCCCAAATCACTATTCTACAGTTACCTCAAACATTTCACACCCCTGTCGTTTATTATGAAATTTAAGTCGCTTCCATCTTCCGTTTCAGTCACACATCGGGTTAAGAGAGCCGATTAAGATTAAGAACTCTTCCAAACCCATGAGTGCCAGAAACTCTGATTCACAAAGATGCAAATGAGTGGCTTTCATTATCTTTTAATTAATGGTAATCCATTCATCATCAAGCTTTTTCCTATCTTCCTGTTTCTATTTTCCCTGCCAGAGACATTTAAGGACGAAGGCAGAATGTGATGGTAAAATCGATTTTTATCTATATATTAGTAAGTTGCCGAATTCCAATGAAAGTGGTCTACCATTATCAAACTGCCCTCAAACAAGGCCTCAGAACAAGGCTGCGAAATAGGAGACTCATAAACAAGAGTGAGAAGAATGTTTCCCTAAGAGGTTGTACCTAACTGTTCTTTTTTACAAATTTGGGGACCCAGAAATCATCCAGAGTCCAGAGGCCTCACTACTGAATACAGGCAGTTGAAGTTTGGGGATCAGTGGACTGGTAGCTGGAATCTGTGGGTCCCAGTTTCTAGCTTTGTGTCTCCTTGACAATATGGCTTCACAGAAGACTCTCCCTTAAAGACCTGTTTTCCACATTTATTGAATGACAAAATTAGAATCCAGATGACTCCAGATCTTCATAGTTGTGTGATTGAACTACTGAGGGAAATGTTATATACATTCAACAGAATTATTTGAAGTACTGTCTTACTGCACAAGTAATATTGACTTCCAAGTCTTGCAAATGTGTATTAATGACACCCATTAAGAACAATAACTGAAGCTACGACTGAGTGTTGGCTGAGCATGGGACGAACCCTGGAAACAGTCATTTACTTGAGAGCCATGTATGGAGCACCACAGGATGGAACCGTTAAAGCCAGGCCTGGGGTGTGATCCAGCTATGTGGCAATGGCCAAGACAGGAAGATAAATTCGAAGACGACTTGGGTAACTTGGTTCGAGGTAAAATGCTTACCTAGCATACCCAAGGCCTTAGGTTCAGTCTTTAGCCTCCAAATTGGAAGAAGGGAGCCTCTGTATCTTTCTCTATGTGTTTATGCATATGCCTGTGTGTGTCTCTGTGTGTGTGTCTGTCTCTGTGTGTATCTGTCCCCGTGTGTATATGTGTGTATGTGTGTGTGTGGGGGGGGGTGTCTGTGTCTGTGTCTGTGTGTGTGTCTGTGTCTGTATCAGAATGTGTGTATTGAATCTATAGTTTTAGGATCTAAGGTGTTTTGTCCTTCCTGTTTCACTACATTGTCATCAGAGGCCATAGTACACATAGACACATTGGTACATTTCAAATTCTGACTCCCCATTACTAGCTGTCTGGCAACTGTTCTTGAGTGGTCACTTTGAGTTCTAATATGCCAGCATATAAAGGAAGATAAAGCTACTGAGGGTTTCCATGGGGGACTTAATTACACAGTAGTGTATTTACTATGTGTAATTACTGACACATAGTAGCTGCTCAAGAGTCCACCAGGTTGCTAGCTAGAATTGGTTTCACACAATGCCATAGTTCATGTACATGGTAAGAGCCAGCAAGCACATCCTAGAGAACCACTTTCACCAAACACACGCCTGCAGGGGTCTCTTGCTATGCCAGCCCCTCCTCTCAAGCCTCACTAATTTACACCGGCCTCCAACTCAGCCAAGGCAAGAAGTATAATCTAGCTGAAAGAGGTCAAGCCAAGACGAAGAACTTAGGAACTGAATCATAACCTTCCCATAGCATTTTATTTCTGTAAGATGGGAATAATGACATCCCAGTGTTTACTTTATAAAGGTAAGAGGATTGAATAAGAGATTGCTTTTAAAATACTCACAGGAATACAGAGTTGTACAAACGATGAGGCTCTTTGCAGGTAAATGGTGCTGTAGCCTAGGGAACATAAATCAAAGGTGTGGGATTAACCCATGCAGGGCCATCAGCACTCCTAGAGAGTAAAGCAAAGCTCCCTACAGTCACCTAAGAGCTTAGTTTGAGGATTCAGAGAGCAGGGGGTGGTGCAGAGAGCCATGCTCACACACTCAGAGAGCAGCATCCAAGCGTTTCTCCTAGCTGAGCTCCATGTGTTAACTTCAGTGTTCTCAGCTCCTGTTGCTCCTTTATTCATGTCCTTGGTGCCTTGAGTGTCCCAAATAAAGAAGCTCTGCTCCCCATGTAGTAACAGGAAGGATAGAAGGAACAAGAACCGAGTACATTCAATCCAAACACAAGATTGCTCACTCATCTCATGATGGCCTTGGCTGAGGAATATACCATCAAAAGTACAGATCCAGGCACTGCCTCTAAAAACCCCACACTAATACGTGTGTCCTCGTTCAAATGCTATGGACCAGAAGAGTCAAATTCCATAGCGTTTCTTACTTTAGTGGTTTCTCTATTGAACCTGATTTAGGTATTCCTTCCATCTGGCTTGGTAGGCATCCTCTCTCTGAAAAGGCAATGACTTTTCTAGAACCCAAATGCCATCACCACAATTTTGTCAATGCTGCTGGCACAACTCGTGTTGCAAATGATCATTACACACAGTTATTAAGACTGCTCACTGGGCAAAGACACCTAGCCAAGAAGACAAGGATCTAAACTCCAGGCTACTAACAGAGAAAGCATCTAGGTACAATGTGGAGTAAGAGTGAAGTAAGGGTGACCCACAGTCAAAAGGGCTTCAGTTCAGAACAACTGCCTTTCTAGGCCATAAGGATTGGGTAACCTGATTTCTCTATCTTTATTCCTTTAAGGCCTAATGAAGTCTCTTATACAAGCTTGCAAAGAGTGTACATTATAGAAGATTCAGAGCACAATAATGATATCAACATGTTTAATCCTTTAGGTTACATGTTTTGCATGGATAACTTCACTTAGGGGTCGCAAGTCTATAGACAACATGCCAGTATGCTTCCATTTGATAGAATGGGAAGAGGGTGAGACGTCAAGCTCACTTACTTGCTTAAATTCACACATTCAGGATCTGAATCCAGGTCTGTCTCATCGCAGAGCCTGAGCCCTTCAATATCACAGCAAACAGAACAGGAATCATGATATTGACCACGGCCCTACACCTCGCACAAAAGAGAACTTGGCAGCCAATGGTGATAAAAGCCTGAGCCATAAGACAGTGAGGCTCCAGTGTGTTTTTACAAAAAGCAGTGTAACTGTGAGCATACAGAGGCATAACCTATCCACCACCACGAAGAAGGTAGCTTTCCTTGCAGGGACAGTGAAGCCAGTCCCCACCCCCCACTTAATGTTTCCTGAGACTTAGAGCAGAGTTTCTCAGCCTGTGGGTCAGGACTCTTTTGGAGTCATGCAACCTTTCCAAAGGTGTCACCTAAGACCGTGCAGCATATCGGATCTTTCCATTGCAATCCATAGTAGTATCAAAATTACAGTTATTGGGTAGCAACAAAGGGGGGGGGTCACTACAACAGGAGGAACTATGTAAAGGTTCACAGCATTAGGAAGGTTGAGAACCAATGACTTAGAACAAATGGTCCTCCCTGCAGGTCAATGCCACTCGGATTTCAGAGGGCAAAGTCTCCCTCTGCTGCTTGCGGGCATCTCTATTTCTGCCCCTTGCCACCAGCATTATCTCTCTCTTACCAGATGTGAGCCCTGGCCAAAGTGTTGGCAAATGGTCTATGTCACAGAAAGCTCTGTGTCAACTCTCAAGACCCTCTGCTGACTCACATGAAGAGCGATCCATCACTTCAAAATAATGTGTCAGCCACATACCTTATCTTTCACACACACACACACACACACACACACACACACAACCTCAGAGTTCTTGCACACCCTGAGCAAGAGACAAAGCAAACTTGTTGGTGAATGAGCAGCTCTCATCTGCCACAGGAGCAGGGAAGGCATTATCCCCAAAGCTGTCTTTCCTAAGTGTGTTAAAACAACACAGTCCTTCTATAAGGTTGCTTAAAGGAACCCCTACACATCCCTGGTCCACCAACATCTATCTCATTCTCTACTAACAAAATTGGCCTAAAATGAAGCTCAACATTTCTCATCATTCGAAAATCTAGAGCAGGGCAGCAATGGGTCTTCATTTATAAATTCTGAACCCTTTAACTTTTGGTTTTCCCCAGAGCCTGTTCCAGCCCTGATAGACCAACCGCTTCTTCTTCAGAGTTCAGGAGCATTTACAACTCATTTGATAAACTTCAGTTCCACTCATCCATGTACCCACTGGTTCTCTCATTCACACACACACACACACACACACACACACACACACACACACACACACACCATGAACGCTGAGGTTGTCCTATGTGCTGGGCACTGTGGTAGGAGCTGGGGATGGCTAAAGCTCTGCCCTATATTCTACACAAAGAGCACAGTGGAACGGGTGAGGCAGATGAGGAGCCGGATAGCTCCGGAGGGAGATCGGTGTGACATTCCAGGATATATGGAGGCAAAGATGCTTGGAAGGAGTAAAGTTGATGTGCCCATCTTTCAAGGTAGGAGCAAGGGTAACACTGAAGGTGAGTGGAAGGATCATAAAGAAAAAGAGGTGGGGAGCAAAGGATTCGAGCAAGGGCTCCACCAGCTGAAATGCCTGATGTTAAGGGCAGAGCAATGGTCATCTTTAGAGACTTACAGATGACTCCAGTGTGCAGCCTGATTTGAGCACATCTCTGGAAACTCTGCCCAGGAATCTATGTCCCACTTTCAAACCTTCCATCTTACCGCCATGGTGGCTCACGGCTAGTGCACAGCTGGTGAAAGGACTGACTTAGAAGGACAAACAGCAGATGTAAGAGGTGGTGTCCAGTGACCCATTCCTCAGTTTCCCCAACTGGTCAGAAGGAGGGTAGTTTCCAGCTAACCTCACTTCTTGCTGAGCACCTCCACCTCCTTTGGGTACTTGTGTGCTAAGCCAGATGACTGGAAGCTCTCCCACGCTCTCTGCTTTGCCGCACCTAACTCCACGGATCCCAGGCATTCAAACACATCACCCGTAGGCTCCACAGTTGTAACATTCTCTAGGCATGGGAGGCACATGCTCTAAGACGCCATCCTCAGGAGGTTCATGAACCCTCCATGGGAAAGACTCCAGGAGACAGCTGCCTTCACCCAAGACCCCAAGGCAACAGTGATTCTCAGCCTTGACACAAATCTCAAGAACCAATGATTCACTGCCCTTCAGTCATCTCACTTCACCCGCTGCCACTTCCACCTTGTTCTGAGGACAGTTTATGCACAGCCAACCCTTAGACCCTGTGGCTCTGTCATCTTGGCTTCATTCACAACACCCAGGTTCCCTGTGATAGTCTTGGATAGTTTCTAACTCATCTGCACCCACTGAGATTGCTCCTTCTTTCTAGCTTTTCAAAAATCATTGTTTTAATTCTCTTTAATCACCTTTGTGGCACTCATTGTTTGAAGATAGTGATACGCATGACAGTGTCTTTTGAGTCATCATCGTGGCTATGATCTTTAAATTTTGTTTGCATTTCTGCTTTGTAGATAAAATATTTTACTGCCCAAGCATTGCAAGTGAATGACTTTCAATCTATTGGATAAACACTCAAACCCTCCCTTTGGATGGGTCATGAATGTGTGTGTGTGTGTGTGTGTGTGTGTGTGTGTGTGTGTGTGTGTGTGTGTGTGTGTGGTGCACCTCTGTTGGGAACACATGAATAGAAAGAGAAATGACACAAGGCCCAGAATATGTCCTCAAACAATTACACCAGTATTCAGTGCTCATTGCTTTGATTTGTGATGCTCTAAGGGCAGTTGTGTGTCTTTACTGCTAACTATACCTGTCCTTCAATAGCTATGGAAGGACAATAGCTTCTTCCCTAGTCTCTCTCCCAGGAAATGAATCATTAAAAAGAACACAAGAGCCAGACAGGGACTCTGAGGACTGCTTGGATGAGTAGAAACAAATATCACCTTGAGGCCAGATAACAAGGACAGCTAGCCTTCTCCAACCAAGTATTCTGCTGCCATGAAGCAACTCGCTCTGCATGGACAGAATTCCTGGGCAGCAAATGACTCGCCATGCACACACTTTCCTTCGCATGTTTCTTGTCCTTATTCTCTAACCACACACTAGAGCCATTATTCATGTGACATTCCCATTGTAATAAATGGTGTAGGTGATGCAGAGATGACTGGAAGTATACACAAGGTATATATGAGGACCACACCACTTTGTGTAAGGACTTGGGCACTCATGGATTTGGTCTGCACAGGGGTTTTCTGGAACCAATGTTCTGCAGATAGGGAGAGAAGCATGAGATGAGAAGTATGAGATGATGAAGTATGAGATGAGAGAGGCTTTATTAGTGCTAGGATACTAGAAGTTCATGTTGAATCTTGACTCCTGAATTCAGAAAGGTAACAAGTGATGGGGACAGAGAGGTAGCTCAGTGGACAGGGAACTTGCCTGGCAAGCATGAAATCCTGGGTTCAATCTCCAGCATGCATAAAACTGTATGTAAAAGTAATAATGAAATAAAAAATGTAAAACCTAACAAATGCAAAGGCAGCCAGCAGTCAGGCAGCCAAGAGCAGGCTTAACTAGTTTGTCAAAAGCCCCTCGTACGCAGTGTTTCAGGAAACGGGGCTCTTTATGTATCCCATGCTGGCCTCTCTAATTTGCCATCCTTCGGCCTCCATCTCCCAGGGGCTGTACAGGGCAACCCTGTCTCGAAAAACAAACAAACAAACAAACAAAAACCAACAAAGAAAAGAAAACAAACAAACAAACAAACAAAAAACAAGACCCGTATATGTCTAGGAGTCAGTTCTGCATTACTACAGTGAAGTGCCTGAAGCAACAAGCATTTGCACCATCAGTAACACCATCCCAGCAATGCCAGCATCAGTAACTCTGGGTACCTAGGACCACATCACCATCCACACAGACATCACATGGGTGATGACATCCATCACAGACGGATGTCATGAAGACATTCCTTGGTTCAGCAGCGAACCAACAGTTGTCAAGTAGCTTTGTTTCAAGTAGTTTTGTTATTACAATGAATGAGTCACGGGACTTCTATGCCAGTGGAGGGACACGGGTTAAACATATTAAGTAGATCATGGCATATCAAACAGTGGTGTTGTAAAAGATGACAATAAATAGCAACTCCTGTAAATAGGAGAGGGACAGCTTTTTAAAACTGCAGCCAGGAAACTGCTCCTACCTCAGGTGCCAAGAAGAAACCTAAGAGCTTATTGTATGAGCTGCTTCGTCGTCTCTTAAATAAACGTGTGAGCTCGACTTGTGTTCGAACAAAACAGTGTAAAAGCGAACATGGAATCCCTTCTCTGGGTTCCGAGGGCACACTCACAGAGGTTGATACTGTTGAACATTCAGCTTTTTAATCTTCATAGCGGCTTCCTGGGGTAGATGTTATTATGTTTCTAAGTCATCAAAGTGTACACAGCTAGTACAGGCTGATGCCCAGTCTTAGTTCCAATCCGCTTCGGAATTTTGTATAGGTTTGAAATGGCTGCATTTGGGCATATCATAAATAGTATGCATTTGCAGCACACGATTTGAGAATGTCTGATGGATAGGTCCATGAAAATCACTCTCCTCATCAAGGTAATAGACATAGGCTCCATCCCCAAAGAATCTTCCCTGCCTCCTCTAATCCATCCCAGTGTCTTCCCAACATCCTCTGCTCCTAGCAACCACTCTTCTTTCTGTTGCTGTAAATTAGCCTGCACTTTTCTTTCTTGCTCTTTCTTCCTTCCTTCCTTTCTTCCTTCTTCCTTTCAAGTTTTGAAGCACTGAGATTTGAACCCAGGGCCTTTCACTTGTTAAGCAAGTGTATTCCCAGCCCCACTCTTTCTTTGAGACAGGATCTCACTGAGTTGCCTAGGCTGACCCAAATCCAAGCTGGCCTTGAACTTGTGATCCTCTGACCTCAGACATCCCCATCCCCCTCCCCCCGTAGCTGGGATCATAGACCTGCACTACCAAGCCCAACAGTTTTTACGATTCTATAGAAATAGTGTTCTGGAGGGTGTGTGCTAAGTGTGTGTGTGTGGGTGTGTGGGTGTGTGAAGGGGGTCCTGCCATTCCACGGGGTTATTCTCTGATTTCTCCATATTGTTTCTGAGAAAATGACTTCATTTCCATCACTGAGTGATGTGGCAGTATACTGTTGTCAACTATCCACTTACCTGTTGGGAGACACTGAGGCTGTTTCCAGCTTTAACTGTTACAAATCAAACTGCTGGGACGATTCCTATATCTGTATCAGGTCCATACTTTCATCGTTATGTAGTAAAGATGAGAATAGAGTGCATAGATACTTCTCTGTGTGGCCAACTCAAATTGGAACAAAACCAAGCCTACCAGGTTTTAAGATCCGTCATCCCTCCCTACTCTAAGGATAATGAGTAGACTCCAAAAACTGTAGTCACAGAGCCTGTAATTCAGCCGTCATTGGGCTCCTCTGTCCTCTCAGGAGAGATTGCCTTAGATAACCCAGCATAGAAAGTCTGGCTTTGTGTTCTCTCCCTCCACCGTTCTTTTCCTCTCTGGTGAGATCCCATCAGAATCCAAGACTGAGCCTTGGCTCTCGACAATGGGAAGAAAGCAGTGGCTCATCGGTTTCCATTAAACCCCGCTCCTCCACGTCAGCTCCTATCAAGCAAAGGTGCATCTCAGAGATGCATGTGGGCTAAGAGAGCATTTATCCAAACCGAAGTAAGAGAGATGGATGAGGGCTTAAGGGTGGGGCCTCCTGGAGGAAGTGGCTTCATGTAGAGACCTGGGGAGTGATGGGAGTTGGTAGATGGAAGTCAAGGATGAAAAGGGAAAGTGGTACGTGTAGCATCCACAGCTTGGACTACGGCCCTGAAAACAGACAGTTCTTGAAAATGCCCTAGGGACACTTAGAAATCCTGTGCCACTGGGTAGCAGACCTCTTCCCTTAGAGCAGTGGTTCTCAACCTTCCTAATCCTGCGACCCTTTAATACAATTCCTTGTACTGTTGTGACCCCCAACCATGAAATGATTTTCACTGCTGCTTCGTCACTGAAAGTTTGCTACTATCATGCATTATAATGTAAATATCTGTGTTTTCTGATGGGTTTAGGTGACCCCTGTGAAAGGGTCGTGCGATCCCCCCTCAAGGGGTCAAGACCCACAGGTTGAAAAGATTACAGGCACTGTGCACCGAAGTAGCCTCTCTCCACAACCTGTCATTGGCAGCGGTGGGTTCGAATCCAGCTTTCTTGCCTAGATCTTCTTCCCCCACACAGAGCTGCTTCCTGTTGGTTTCAACCATAGACTGAAGGGAGGAACTGCCTTCCACTTCACAAAGAATCTCGGTGGCAATCACCTGCCTGGCACCATGTGTGAACATACTATGTGTGAACAAGCCCCATGTTCTTTTTCTGGGGACCCAGAGTAACACCTCACCCGCTGGGTAAGTGCTTTAAGAAAGGAAATGCTGTGGGTGTGGGGTAGAGAAAGAAAGACAAGTCACTGACTCATCTCCCCTGCCGTTAGTTTAAGTTATAATTAACCGAACTTTTAAATAAAACCTTAGCAGCACCTGCCCCACCACGCGGCAGCAGAAGCACACCCCGCTGCATCAGTTCTGATTGCACATCAACAACACAACCACTGCAAACGCTTTAGACCAATTACGTGATAATCCTTGCCACGTGGATGTGCCTGACGTGATTTAAGAGCTCAGGGTCCAGCATGGCAGCATGGAAACTGCAAAGCTGCTCTCCGTCGTTCAGTGTTAAAGGATGAACATCTTAAGTCACGCAGTTGTAAGAGGTTTGTTTTGAACTCGGGAACGCCCCCCTGTAATAGTTTTACCCTTTAGATGTCCTCAGTGACAGGAGAACAAGCCCAAGAAGTACTATATGTAGTTAAGACCACTTGACAGTGGCTGAGCAGAGTCAGTCTAGAATTCACAACATGCAGACAGCCTGGGCCTGCAAGAGCAGAGTTCTCAGGCAGTTGGTCCCTCAGCAACTCTTGGGTTGCTAAGTGGCTGAACTGTGCATGTGTGCATCTTCCTGGGTCGGCTGCAGGAGGCAGATTATGGGCCGTTGGAACAGTGAGCCCTCCCGGATCATCTACGGAACCTATCCTGAAGATGCACAGGCACACAGAGCTCTAACAGGCTTTCTCTGATGCAAGGTTTCTCTCCCAGACACTTTCTACCTCTGCAGAGTCCTGGTGATATTTAATGATTTTTTTAAAAATTATTACTTCTTACTCCTTCCCTGAAAAATGAAACAGAGAATAGAGCCAGGCAGCAGTTCCCCTCCTTGGCAGAGATTCAAAGAGACTTAAATCAGGTGCTTACAGCAGCTTTTACTTGCAAAATCTAGGAGCATCCTAACTGTCTATCAAATTGTCAGAATCGAGGAAACTCTGGACTATAACTCTCTCCTCTGATTGGCAACGACCATCACCCCTTTCCTTCCCCCAGCATGAGCCTCCAGAGGAAATTGCAATTTCTTAGGGCCCATTGTCTCTAATCTGATAGCACAGCTGGTATCTAGCCAGAAGTGTAGGGGACAGCATGGCTCTATGTGCCTAACATGCTAAAATGAAAACTATGTGTCTTTTAGCACAAGCCAGATCCTCTCATCCTAGAGTAAGATCTTCACTGGGACATCCTTAGGCGGATGGATCATGGATCTGCAGGATACTCCTTGCGGAAGCGTTTTGAAACTCGTCAATAATGAAATTAGACTGTGCAGTTTGTTTCCACTCATGTATGAATTGGCAACAGTACATCCAAGAAAACAATCGCCCCCTCCCCACGGTTAAATGGACAGTTTTCAAGATGTGAAGATTCACAGAGGTTGTAAAATGTCTGGAAAACTGGCAGGGTCTGAGTGGTCCAGGTGAATCTCTGATCTATCTGAGGTTATAGCTGAGAGTGTACGCCACCGTGACTCTGTGTGATGTGTTTATAAAAAAAATAGAGAGAGAAGGAATATGTTTTGGTGGATGTGTGGTGAGTTATGGGGGAAGGGGATGCCTCCGTGGGCCCATGCTGAGGCATCCCCTTCCCCCAGGGACCAGCCATACAATGGTATAGTATAGAATAGAGTTTATTCTGGGCATGGGGAGGGGTGTTAAGAGGGTGTGTGTGTGTGTGAGAGAGAGAGAGAGAGAGAGAGAGAGAGAGAGAGAGAGAGAAGGGGAGTAGAGGCCGGCCATGAGCACGTGGAGAGAGGAGGGGTGGGAATGAGGGGGGAGGGAGGACAGACACCGAGCAAAAAGGCAGGAGGAAGAGAGAGAGAGAGAGGAGAGAGGAGGGGGCAAACATCCCCTTTTATAGTGAGTCAGGCTACCTGGCTGTTGCCAGGTAACTGTGGGGCGGAGTTTAGACAAAATGCTAACCCTGTGGAGACCCTTTTTGGCATCTTGCTGTTGAGTTTTTTCTAGGGCCACAGAAAATGATGATGCACAAAGTACCGAAGTTCTGCATGTTTAGCTCCCAGGTCATTATACGGATTGTTAACTTTTCCCAACTCTGTGTGGGATTAATTGGGAGCAATCACGTGTTCGCACCATATTGCTTGCCTCCCTTAATTAAGAGGCATAACCCTGTGATCTACTGATGACAAAAGGGGCGGCGGCTCTTCAGTTACCAGCCAGCAGCCAAGGAAGGAAAGGGCTCAAAAAACAATGCCTGAGAAGGAAAGCAACCACAGAGGGCAGGACCCCAGCCCAGTGTCTGCAGAGAGAGACCCTGGGCCCAGCTTCTCTCTCCCAGAGAGGACGGATTCTCAGCCTTTAGCTCAATCTCTGGGGTCGCTATTTACTGCTTGACAAGATCTGCCTAAGAATGGAAAATATGTATGTTAGGGAGAATTAAATAACACCCTGGTTAGTTTAAAACAACAAAAAAAAACAAACAAAACCCTCTCCATTCATGATTACATATCTATATTTTTAATTCTTCCATTCAAAAATAAATTTTAAAAATTAAAACATTGTCTACAATATAAATATCTTCAATGGTAAAGCTCTTTAAGAATAAATTTATTTACTTTGTCCTTGTCAGGAAAGCTAGAAACGGGAGCGTGTGGTTCTGTGCCTCAAAAGACCCATCACTTCCATAAATGAACGGGTCTGATCAGATTGCTACAGTGTTCAAAGGTTTATTTTTGTGCATCGGCTTAGCAAGCTAGGTGGTACAGAGATGGGAAGGAAAGAGTAGGGACAAGAGAAATAAAGAAGACAACATTCCAGAAAACCTCCGAAGCAAGGATTCTCAGAACATTTTGAAACGCACCTGCCTGAAAGCGCTAACGGGGTGGTTCTCAACCTATGGGTCGTGACCCCCGGGAAGTCACATGACTTTTTCGCAAGGTTGTCTAAGACCGGCATATTTCTGAGCTCATAGACAGCCTGGTCTACAAAGTGAGTTCCAGGACAGCCAGGGCTATACAGAGAAACCCTGTCTCGAAAAACCAAAACCAAAACCAAACAAAACAAACAAACAAAAGACCATAGCAAAACACAGATAACTACACTATGATTTGTGACAGAAGCAAAAAAAGAGAGTTATGAAGTAATAATGAACGGAATCTTAGGGGAGATCACCACAACATGAGGCTCACAGGAAGGCTGGGAATCACTGCACTGCTCTAAGGATGGTCTGCTGCCCAGTGGCACAGGACTTCTAAGTGTCCCTGAGATATTCTCACTCTCTGTTTCCAGTGCCTTAGTATAAGCTGCGAATGTGGCACATATGACTTTTCCTTTCTGCCCTTGACTTCCACCTAGTAATTCCTATCAACCCTCAAGTGCACAAAGCCACTTCCTCCAGGAAGCCTCCCACCACCCAATACACACACACACACACACACACACACACACACACACACTCACACTCACACACTCACACACACTCATCGATCTCTAGGCACTGTGTCATTCACTACAAGTCAACTTGTCTGGGACTGGGTTGAAACTGTAGATTCCATGACAGTAAAGAACATGTTTGTCTTGGTTTTAGATGAGAATTTTCTCTCAATCTTGGTTCTAAGTAAATAATTGTCAAGCCCGTGAATAATGAACAAATGAGCTAGGAAGTATGAATGAAGAAGATTTGAATAGATTAATATTTTCTAATGTAGTATAGTTAGACTCTGAGATTCCAAGCAGAGGTGGGGCTCTGATGTTTAGGAGACATTGGGAGACATAAGCAGAGTTAACGCAGCTCATTGGTTGCAGGACTTCTCGGAGCATTTGAACTGCTAAAGAGCGTGAAATCTCTAGGGTGAGGTGGGAAACTGGCAGGCCCAATGATGTCACCCAGAACCACTGATCAGAGACTCCATTTCTGCAACAGAACGTTTTATAAGATCAGTGTTCTAAGGAGCCTGCACTGGGGGAAACCACAGAAGAAAACAAATAGGGGAACAGTCTTGACTGATGGGAAGGTGGATGGGGGGAAACATTAAAACTATATAAAATGTTAGGTCAACTTTAATAGCAGAAAACTTAGCACAAAGCACAGATGCCATTCGAGATGAGCAGGAGGAGTGTGCAGGGTCAGGATGAGCCACCAGGGTCGAATGATTTGGATGTTATGTCACACTGAAGGAATACAAGCTGTGAAAAGGCTGTCACACACTAGCTCGATTATAAAAAGATGATTCATGTGGCATTCTGGAAAATAAAGAGGAAGGTTTTGCAGCTAGAAAGCCAACGAGGTTATTGTGATAGTTCTAGTGAGAGAGGCTTCAAGTGTAGACCAGAGAAATGGCCACTGGTATAAAAGAGGAAACTAGACAGATGCATTCGAGGGTCAGAAGCTCCTATGGGAAAGAGTAAGGCCCAGAGAGAGCTTCAGACACAAGCCAATGCTCAAGATGTAAGTCAATAGAGAAGAGAAAAGAAGAAAGCACCCCACAACCAACCAGCAGTTCACAACCACCTGTAACCCCAGCTGCAACATTTCTGAGGAACTTGCTGGCCTCTATATGCCTACACACATGTATACACATACACATTCACACACACAAACACACACCAGCACACAAACACATAATATGCACATACCGGCACATTCACATACAAATACTTACATAACAACTCACATACATATAAATATATACACAAAAACATATGCATAGCAACATATACACACACAAACACATATAAATACCAACACATACACAAACGCATATACACACACAAACATATATATATATATATATATATATATATATATATATATATATACACCAACACATACACACATAAACACATGCCCATACACAGACACACACACACACACACACACACACACATCTTATACATATACAAAACAAGATGAATCTTTTAAAATATAAAGGCTACCCTTATACCAGGGCTGTGTGATGGCATGACAGTTACTTGACACAACTCTGAAAACTTTATGAGAACAGAAACCATATCCATTTAATTCATGTCTGTATGTCCAGGGCCTGCATATACATGGTAAGTTGAAAATAACCAGTGACTGACTGAGTAAATGAATATACATTCAACTGTGTGAGTGACCACTGAAATGTGGGGCTATTTCTGTTGGCCCATTGAGATGCTGAGCTCAGAACTGGTTGGCTCCCTTTCTTTAGTGAGAAAGGACTTGCTACCCTAAAACAGCATGGCCACTCGGAGATGGTGAGTCAGACTGTCAAGAATGAGAGGAAATGGATGAATTGGAGCAGGCAGCTCAGATTTATCATATTCTTTAAGACAATCCGTCGAGACTGTGGCATTTGCATAAAAGTTGAGAAATGCAGTGATAAGGGACATTAGAGGATCAGGTATCAGAACAGAGGGAAGTACAGCTAGGCAAAAACAAACAAAAACAAAAAACAAAAAACAAACAAACAAAAAAAGGATGCTCTAAGACCTGGGTAGCAAAACCCTTTCTGGTGATTGGAGTATGGTGTGGAGATGTGTCTCCTCTCTGTCTCTGTCTCCGTCTCTGTCTCTCTCTCCTTCTCTCTCCCTCTCCCTCTCTCTCTCTCTCTCTCTCTCTCTCTCTCTCTCTCTCTCTCTCTCTCTCTCTCTCTCTCTCTCCCTAGTTGTTAAGATGCTACTATTTGACATAATGATTTGTGGTAATCCTAAGACCTAAGCATTATTTATTTTCCCCCTTAGGCGCATAAGGCTATCAGAGCACACACAGCTAAGGTGTTAGTGCTGGCCCTACATGGTTCCAAGGCCTGAGCACTGGGCTATGCTGCTTTCCCTGAGGACAGACATGGGGAAGATTATATTTCCACTTCACTTGAGTTCATTATCTATATTTGCTTGGTGTGCATGTGCAGCTCCTGTCCTTGATGTACTTGGATATTTCCTAACTAGTATTATATGAAATTTGGTTTCTGAACAGATTTCACCTGGTTCCTCATTGGCATGCTAAGGCCCAAAACATTCTGAAATAAACTAGAACAGACTCATTTGAGGACTAGAGCAGAAGTCTGAAATAATCAGGTGGCAGAAATTACTGTAAGAATGAGCTTAAGAAAATATAAAAGCTGACCCCGGTTTCTTTTTTTTTTTTTTTTTTTTTTTAAGATTTATTTATTATTTAAGTAAGTCCACTGTAGCTGTCTTCAGACACTCCAGAAGAGGGAGTCAGATCTCGTTACGGATGGTTGTGAGCCACCATGTGGTTGCTGGGATTTGAACTCCGGACCTTCGGAAGAGCAGTCGGGTGCTCTTACCTGCTGAGCCATCTCACCAGCCCCCTGACCCCGGTTTCTAAACCCTAAACCAAAGAATGAAATACCCACCGGGTGTGGTGGCGCACGCCTTTAATCCCAGCACTTGGGAGGCAGAGGCAGGTGGATTTCTGAGATCGAGGCCCAGCCTGGTCTAAAAAAGTGAGTTCCAGAACAGCCAGGGTTATACAGAGGAACCCTGTCTCAAAAAAAAAAAAAAAAAAAAAAAAAAGAAATACCCACAAATGCCCTGCAAAACATTTACTTCCCGAAGTATTTGTATCCCAAAGGCAGCATCTTCCAGCATAGATACTGTTCTCAAAGTCTAGGTGCTCAATGGAAAAGGAGACCAAGTAAATTGCCCAAAGCACTATGGTTATCTGGGGAAGCATCCTGGAGGAGGTAGCCTTCGGTAATACCTTTAAATTAAAGACAGCTTAGATACAAACTAGACAAAAGGGTATGTCAGTTGAAGAAGATGTGCAACCAGGAAGGAGTGTGGATGTAGTGACAAAGATACTACTATTTAAGATTATTTAAATGCTAATACATTCACATGCAATTTTAAAGACTGTTTAATATTAATGGTTTTTAAGCCAAAGTGGCTTGGTTGACAACTGTGTTAGCGCTTTTCCTCTTTGCTATGACATTGTACCCCATGGTCGTGTGAGTCAGGAGTTGGGAAGGATTTGGCTGAATGGCTCTAGTTTCCATGCGTCATGAGGTTGCCGTTCAAGCAGCAACTATTGAGCAGTAAGAATGGAACATATGGAATTCCTGTCTCTGGCCCCTTCCCACAGAGTAGAGCGGGCTTCCTCTTAGGATGGCAGCCGCAAGCCAGTCAAGTGCCTGCATGCTAGACAAAGCTGCCTGCCTACCTATTAGGCTAGGTAAACATGGAGTTGTAGCTCAATAGCAGGGCATATGCTTAGTTTGCACAAGGCACGTGAGGTTTATTTCCACCACCAAGCTGCATTGCTTTCATCTGGTTTTGTTTTGCGCATATATATTATTCTTTGAGAATTTCACATCATACATTTTAATTATGTTCAGCCCCATTTCTTCCCCAGCCCCTCCTAGGTCCAGCCCCCACCTCCCTACCCTCTCAGCTTCATGGCTTCCTTTTTTTTTCTTTTCTTATAACCAATCAAGTCTACTTCTGCTACTAATATATTCCTGGGTTTGGTGCATTCTGCTGGAGTGTCGTCAGCCCAACAAGAGCCACCCTCTTCAAGTATAGAGAATAAGTGTCAATAGAATACTCGACACAACTGGGGCATCTCTCTCCCTTCCCCTCCCCCTCCCCTCCCTCTCTCTCTCTGGGCCTCTCTCTCTCTGGGCCTCCCTCTCTCTGTGCCTCTCTCTCTCTCTCTCTCTCTCTCTCTCTCTCTCTCTCTCTCTCTCTCACACACACACACACACACACTCCAAGACTCAGGGACCATTGCAGAAGAGGGGACAAAATGTAAGAGCCAGACATCAGGGAGGAGTGTCACTGTATATGACAGGACTACCATAATTATGAACTCACAACAGAGAGGCTGCCTGCAGAGTCAACATTCTTCATAGAGCTTAAAGGGGTTCACAAGCCCCCACTTTTTTCTAACTGAGGAACTATGGTCAATTGGCTCCCGGGGGAAGGAGAGTTAGTTTTCATGACATTGCCTTGTATAGTGAAGCTTCTTTTGTCCCTAGAATTAACAAACTGAAACTGAAACGATGCTAAATGATGCTGGGCCCATTTAGATTCAGAGGACACATCAGACTCTGCCACTTGATTGGAAAGCACCCAGCGACTAGAATATATGGGATAAGAGACATGGTCTGTCATGTCCACCTTTAGAAAACATAACCTACAACATGAAAATTTCCTGGAAGACCCTCACATGACATTTATCATTTACTGGGGACGGCCAGTCAATTTCCACCAAATCACTCTACAAAAGGGGTCTTGTCTGCATTTTAGAAAGAAGAAAAAGGATGTTCAGAGCCACGCTGACTAGGGACAGTCAGCACCTGCTATATGCTGTGCCCTGGAGATGCATCAGGCCAGATTTTCTCTTTCATTCACTAAAACTGGGTTAAATGACCGGCATGATCAGGTAGAATGGCTTGAATCCAATCCCAGGACTGTCTATTCTGCTCTCGTAGCCATTTCTGACACCACTCACATCCCTCTGGGGTCTTAGTCCTATCTGGACCCAAGTCATGACATCAATCCCATGCGGTGCTTTGGAGCAAATTAAAGGTAGCAACAACAACAGCCTCACCCTGTGGCAAACAGCCTTTTTCCATTGCTCACCCCAAGCGATTGCTGCCACTTGCATTGCGCCGAGATGACTGAAAGCAGTATGAAAAATGGCTTCTGAGATTGGCCGTGGCACTGACTTGGCAGGGAACACTGTAATAATCACCTCTGGATAGATTATTCTGGAGCCCTCAGATCAGTTTCCTGTCAGGGGCTGCTTTCGTTCTGGGAAGTCTTAAGAAACAGCTCCCCTGTCTTCCAAACAAGAAGTCTCCAGTCTCAGACCTCTCTTATTTAAGGAGTTGCAGACCTTCCACAATGAAGCAAAACCAAACTAATCTAAGGCTGAAAGCCTGGTAAACTTCATATGGCTTTGACAAGGAGATCTCCATGCAGAACATCTTATAGAGTTGCCTAAGAATAGCAAGACACAAACATCGACACTCATTAAACTCGTAATAAATGAGAAGAGGGGAGGAAGAAAGAAAAGACTGGCAGAGAGAGGAGTCAGAATGAAGAAGGAAGTCAGAAGGGAGAAAGAGAAAAGGGAAGGCAGGAAAGCAGATGGTGGATGGATCTCAGTTTACCCACATAGAAGAATAGAAAGAAGATGGGAGGGTGTAGGAGAAGAAAAGCTTGTACCACTATGCCTCCCCACAGACTCCCTGACTCAATCTCTGATGCTCCATGATGACCTAGCAGCTCTTAGTCTTAAGAAAAAAAATATTTTCCATGCAACAATACAGTCACTATCCTACCAAAAGTTCATAGACCCACCCCCCCCCCAAAAAGAATCTACTCTGTCTTTACTCCCTCAGCAGAGCCACATGTTCAAGTCTGAGCCTGTCCTAGACTCCAGAGTGCCCAGAAATTACATTGGCATCTTCTTGTGTTGGTATCAAGCCTATGGTACTGTCTATGTAGGTCAAGACCTGTAGGTGTAAGATTGAGAGCCGCTAGGTCATCGTGAAGCATCAGAGACTGAGTCAGGGAGTCTGGAGGAAGACCAGCTTCTCTTCTACAGGCTCCCATCTTCTTTCTACTCTTTTATGTGGGTAACCAGTCTTTCTACTGGTTAAATTCCCAATAAACTAGAACAGCAGTTCTCAACCTGTGGGGCGTGGACCCCTTTGGAAAACCCCTATGTCCAAAACGTTTACATTACAAGTCATAACAGTAGCAAATTTTCTACTCTGTGACACCAGTGTATTTTCTATTTATTTTCCTTCGAGAAGGGTTTGTTAAGCCTTCAGCCATGCACTGCCGCCGTTCATGTAGCTTGGTTCCATGTTGTGGAAACAAAAGGTAGAAAACAGTAAACAGATGTGTAGCAGAAAACAACTTGTAGAACATTCCAGAGCACAGTGAGTAGAATGTGAGGCTCCTGGTGGTGGTGTTGGGGGGATAAGATCATCTAAAACCCCTGGTTCTGAAATAGATTTTGTTTTGTTTTGCTTTGTTTTAACAGTTTTGGGTCCACAACAAAACTGAAGTCAAGGGGCAGTATCTTTTGATCTCCACAACACACAGCCTTCCACATTGTCAGCATCTGAAAGCTGTACTCATTATAACAGGTTATCTTTCAACACCACACCCTGGTTCAGAACTCATGTCAGGGTTAACACTTGGCGCTATATGTTCAATGAGCTTCCACAATTACATCATGATAGCAATGAATGAGAGTTTTCCTTGCATATGGTCTTTCTTTGCATAACCAGTCTTTCTAGTGGTTAAAGTGCCAGTAGACTAGCTAGAGCAGTAGTTCTCAACCTGTAGGTCCCAGACCCCCTTTGTCAAACCCTTATCTACAAAAATATTACATTACAATTCATAACAGCAGCAAAATTTCAGTTATGAGGTAGCAACAAAAATAATTTTATGGTTGGGGGAATCACTATAACATGAAGAACTACATTAAAATGTCCTGAGTGTCCCAGGTCACCATGTATCCACACCACACAAAGCACTATCAAAGTGTGTCTTCTTTGCCCCGGCTATCTGTGAATTTGAAGACTTAAATAAAATGTAGAAACACTGAAAATATAATAAAACCCACATGCATTAGTCTGTTGACAAATAAGTTAGCATGTGAAGATGCAATTCATATATGTTGGAGCTGTGATACTTTACCAGTTTTTATGGAACAGTGGTCATATGAATGACCTTAACTTGTTCAAAGAAAATAATTGAGTTCAAGATGCCTTGTCTATTAAAAATTGGCCATAAATCATCGTCTTACTGATTCGTTGCCATGGGATTAAGTGCAATGTACAAAATGCCTAGGACAGGGTCTAACACTAAGTACTAAGAATATTGATGTGTAGTCATGAGAACAATCATGATAATGGTGCTGATTTATGGATTAGGGGAAGGAACGGGGGAAGATATCTGAATTCCTCAGGCATATATTTGTCATATTGCTCATGAAGATGATGTCATGCTTCAAGGTGAACTCAAAGGCAACCTGTACATGAGACCCGAAGAGGTCATCATCGTATGATTATGGTACATTGAGACGTGTTATAATGCATCAGTTATCCTTACACTGGGTCTTCCTGTGTATCACGGGCTGACCCCAAGCGTGTAATCCTCCTGTCTCCTCTGCTTGAGTGCTGGAATTACAGGCATCACCATGCATGGTTATACTAGATCTATTTATAAAAGTGGTGCGGTGACATAGATAGGAGAATCATAAGAGTAAAGAGCTACAGTCAATAGCTGAACAACCCTTAGAAACGAACTGTATTCAGCCAGACATAGGCATTGTAAGGATGGATATTCCAGGCACAGAAATCTGACTATAAACAAAATCATGGAGACCATGTCACAGGAAAAGACACAGACAAAACAGAACCAAGCAGTTGAAGCAATGAGGCAAGAGAGAAAATTCCCTGAAGCCAGTTATAATAAACCTTTATAATAAACCTCCAGTGTATGACATGTGGGGATTTTATCCAAAAGGGGATGATTTTCTATTAAAGCCTTTAAGTCGAGAAGTTATATGATGTAATGCCTGAGTTTGATGCATATGCACAGTGACGGCAGGGTAGAAAATGAATCTGAAGGGAGGAGGCAGAGCCTTGAAGACCAGGCTTGCATACTTGGAGTGGCTTGGTTATAGCCAAGACCCTGTGGCTTAGAAAGGTGGCTGGTAGCTTTGTTAAGACTGCATGGTTTATTTTAGGGGCTTCAGGAAATGAACAGAGAGGAGAAAGATACACATGACATGGGGTAAAATGTGACACTGAGTAGTCTATCTAGAACAGTATAGATGGCACAAAGAAGGAACTTTCTACAAACCCAAGATTTATTTGTTTTTTCATTTATGCTTCCCTGGTGACACGAACGAAGCTAAATCTTTGGTATTATCACAATTCCAAATTTATTTAATAGTTTCCTGTTCTACTTAGAAGATACTAATTCAATGATGCTATGGACTTAGAACCAAGTGAATATAAAATCCTTTTCTATTCATTTATTTTTGTTATTGCACTTGTTCTATTATTCCATTGTTTGTTACATTTATTATATGGGCACACATGCCAGGGCACATGTGTGGAGATTAGGGGACAACTTGGGGGAGTCAGTTCCAGAGATCAAACTCCGGGTGTCAGGCCAGCACCAAGTACCTTAGCCCAATGAATCATCGTGCTGTCCACAAATTCTTCCTGTAACGTTTCTAGGCAATACAGACACATGTATTACCAAAGAATGAATTCTAACCCAACAATGGCTACGTATAATCCAGGGTGAGGCTATCTAATGTGGTAATCACTAGATCTGAATACATGTGACTACTGAGGGCTTCGAATGTGACTTTGACTATTCCTGTGGTGTGATATAAACATAAAATACAAATTAAAAGTCAGACATAGAAAAAGGAATACATAATAGTCTATCAGTGTTTACTAATTACATGTTGAAATCATATTTTGAATATATTCTAAAGATAATTTCACTATTTTTTTCTTTACGGTGGCTACTATAAATTTTAAGATTATGTATATGGTCCCTATCCTAATGATTTCTATTGATGAATGCTTATCTACGAAATTCAAATTATTCAGGTAATCGATGTATGTTTTCCTATTATAATTCCTTGCCCACTCACAGGTCCAGTCCCCTGATTATTTTCTAATATATCCCAATGTGTCCTCATTGCTATTAAGAAAGTAGTTACTCCGGCAGCTGTCACAACAGGCTGTACGGTATTTACTACACCTGCAGGGTGAGACATAAACACCATTCTGTCATTCCACTTAGATTTTCCTCGCACATATCTGGTCTTTGCAAGTCAGAGCACGGAAGGCCTGATGACTGCTAATTCCTCACTGGCTTCTCTAAAGAGGGTAATAGCAGTCCCTACCGGTTCACTTCAAAGGGTTGCACGGGTAGATAGTTACCTTGGCATTAGCAAAGGCAGCTCTAAAGGCACTCCACCCATCTACTGACCACTTCTTTAGCGTTGGTCATGGGCTCAGTTTCCCTTGGGAGACGTGGATGGAGGGTCAAGGAGGGGAACTCAGAGGCTGCAGTTACTGACTATTCCCAAAGAAAAGCGAGGATCCTTTTCAAGTCCAGCCCAGAGCTTGCGGCAGGCAAGGCCCAGCTAACTTGGGAGCCTGGAGGGACCAGAGGCCACCCCTGCATAAAAATCATCTTGGCATCTTGTGAACTAGACCAACAGGCTGGGGTTTTGTAAATCTGGTCATTTTGCAAAGAGCCTCGCTACATTCTCAGACATTTCTCAGTGGCCCCTGGGCATTATTCAGCAAGACAAGGCATATGTAAATCAGGTAAACTGGAACAGAATGGAATGGGGTGAAAGGTTAAGGTTTCACTTTCCATACCAAGCTTGGAGCTTTTCCTTGGCCACCATATGTCTTTGAAGTGGTAGGGGAAGGGTGTAGACAGATCAGGTTTGGGGTGATGTAGGGTGGGAGGTGGCTGAAGACCCCTCAAGTCCAACTACCTTTTGACTCCTAGAATTAAGTGATGTGGCAACAGTAACAAACACTACAGCCTTTAGAATTTGCGCATGTGTTATAAAGCTATATGAGACTTTTCAACTCTGGGTTCAGACACTTATCTGAAACCGTTCAGTCCTTAATCTCAAGAAAGCTACCGTCGTTACACCCTGAGAAATCTCTTCTTGAACAGCATTTAAGGGGTTCTGTGCCCATGGCCGAAAAGGCTGTCCCCAAACGAAAATTCCGGAAAAGGTTAATTGTCAGAGTCTGATGTTTTGAGTATCTTTGAGGATGTAGATGATGCGTGGGGGTTTGGGCTGGGGACCTAAGGTGAGGGAGCGTTGCTGTTGGATCAGTTTAATTATACAATGGAGCCAGGAGAGTCGGGTGATGGGATTGCTAATTCCTTTTAGAAGGAACAAACTGCATATTAAAAAGCTCAACAAATATTCAAAAAAAAAGGAGGAAAAAAAAAAAAAAAACCAGCAGCTCAGGCGGTGACTGAGAGTTCCAGACTTCTCTATGGTTGAGTCCTTGGGATCCTCCCAAGCTGAGCCTGTGGAGCTGAGCTGCGGGGCGGCTGAGTCTCAAGACTCCCAGAGCTTGGGGCTGGTCAAGTGCAGGTCCAGGGTCTGGGTTGGATCCCCAGGCTACTTTCTGTTTCACTTCGAGATGTTCCTTGCTTCCCAAACCGGTGGCCTCCCAATTCCAGTGAAAGGCTGGACTCCTTGGAGACCTCCGGCTCTGTGAAGGTAAGAGGTCACCGCGGCTAGCCTCGGGAGGGGGGTGGGGGGTGGGGGGAGGTAGGTACCACCGCCCTGCAGAGTCTGGGTGGTTCCACGCAGGAGGGGAATCTGCCTGCTGCTCTGGGATTCTAAAGAGGCTGGGGGTTGGAAGTGGGTGGTATCTGAGCTTTGAAAGGGAGATTAAATGGACCCCTGCTGCTGAGATGCATGGCCACCTTCTGTGGGGTGAGTTGGATCCGTCTCCCAACTTCTCAACGAGGGAGCTGGTCAGTGGCCAGGCTCTGGCAACGCCGCGAAGGGGAAGGAAGGGGCTGCCTGGCACCGCAAGGCTGTGTGTGTAGCGTCTGTTTGCAGAGCTCAGCCCCGGGGGAGACTGTGTCTCACTCTGTGAACGCACAGCTGTTGAAGAGCTAGAGAGCAGCCCCGGTGTGGATGTGTGTGTGTGTCAGTCCAGAGATCTAGGCTGTCTTTAAGGTAGGAGCAGGAATCTGAAATCATTTTTGGTGCTTTTTGTGGTTTTCTTAAATGCCTTTTGTATTAGTTTTACACTTTGCATGGTTTAGACTTTTTCTTTTCGGGAACTGCCAGCATCAACTGATTTGGTTTTAAAATCTTCGAGCCCAGTTCCCAGGCTGTCCCTGATTTGTTATGTAGTCTATCCTTGAGGATTGGTCTGGATCTGGTAATGTTTTGTAGACCAGGGTATCCCCTCACAGACTTCACTGCAGTGGAGACACCGGGAGCCCCGGATGCCTGCTGAAGCCAGCTCTTAGGAGCCTTGGGAAGTTTCTGACTTAAAGACACAGGAAAGGCAAAACCTGAAATCAAAAGCTGTTCTTTGGGGAAGGTGGACTCGGGGAAAGCTGTATGTAGTTACAAGTGAAAGATAACTTGAAAATGCAAAGGTTATAAACAAGGACCGGGTTTGGTGGTGCATCCCAGCAACGTATTGTAAAGCTTGCTGCAAGAAGATGCGAATCAACACCGAATCTGTTCACTGGCTCACTCTGCACAAGAATTACTTTAGTAGACCATGTTGGCACGGGCTTCTAGAGAAGCAACTACATACACTAGACATGCCTTACAAGAGTTGGTTTCTAATTGTTATTCTTCTCTGGCCACCTGAGGTGCACTAAACACAGCATAATGTTGCTAAAAACAGAAGGGGGAAATGTCCTTAAGAATACCGACTAGGAAGGGATATTGAAGTTTCTGCCATATCTTATCTTTTCTCACCTTACTCCCAGATTTGGGCAAATTGTGTGAGGTGAATGTGTTGACTTAAGCAACTCTTTAAAATGGAACCGTTATTATGTGACAGGGTATTACACTATTCAAATAGAAATGTCTTATGGCTTTTAAGTCTCCAGGACCACACACCACACTTGAAAATCCAAAAGCCCTGTCATGAATTTCTGCCAATTTGTCTTTCTTGGGCACCTGACACGGTATTTATTCTGATACCCAACAAAGCCAAGAGATATCCTGAAGTTTTAAATTGAAACCAACACTTGAAGTACAGGTGCTATAATGTTACAAATATTTATGATAAATATGAGAGCAGCTCAGGTGCCACTTTGTAAAGGCCATACATAGTAGTCCCTGGGGAAAACCTTGCTTAAATGATTGAGTTTCTTTTGTCTGGATTTTTATCAGCTAGAATGTGCTAGAGACCCTTATTTCTGCACTCTGACTATATACAGAAGACTAAGATTCTTTTTAAGAATATTATTTTTATTTAATTTTTCTTATTCCCTTTATATCCTGCTCACTGTCCCCTCCCAGTCCCCCATCCCACATTCCTTTTTTTTTAATTTTTAATTATATTTACGTTCAGAAAGCTTAGCAGTGTACACTTAACCCAGTTTAGTAGTGAGTTCTTCAGCCTTTTCCTTTAGTTGCCTCCCCAGTGGCTGGGGATCTCGTCCTATCTGTTGTAATTGGTCCTAACAGCTTCCACCAGCTTAGCCAGAGCACCCCTGTCTTCTGAGTTAACCTGTGTGAAGGCAACAGCAGAATGTGTCTTCTGTTAACAGGAACCTGATAAAGCTGTTTCCTGAGCAGCTTTGCCAGTGCCTGACAAATATAGAAGAGAATGCTCACAGTCATCCATTGGATGGAGCACAGACAGGGTCCCTAATGAAGGAGCTAGAGAAAGTACCCTAGGAGCTGAAGGGGTTTGCAGCCCCCTAGGAGGAACAACAATATGAACTAACCAGTACCCACAGAGCTTCCTGGGACTAACCCACCAATCAAAGAAAACACATGGTGGGACTTGTGCCTCTAACTGCACATGTAGCAGAGGATGGCCTAGTCAGTCATCAATGGAAGAAGAGGCCCTTGGTCCTGTGAAGGTTCTATGCCCCAGTATAGAGGAATGCCAGGGCCAGGAAGCAGGAGCGTGTGGGTTGGTGAGCAGGGGGAGGGGGAAAGGGATAGGGGCTTTTGGTGGGGAAACTAGGAAAGGGGATAACATTTGAAATGTAAATAAAGAAAATAATAATAATAATAATAATAATAATAATAACAACAACATGTCTTCTTGTGGTCCAGGTACCCCAGCCTGGCCTTTCCCTTGATGATACAGTAGGGTACCCCCATCTTTCGACATAGTGCAGGAAGGAAAACCACCAGCTCAATAGGGTCTATGTCATAGGCATCACCACCAGCTGAGCCTTCCTTCTTGTTCTCTACCAAGGTGGTGACTGTATTGACCCCTGCTCAGAGGACAGGCAGTGTCTGAGTTTGCCAGCACTTTTCTTCTCAGCATGGGCCAGCAGCCTTTGTGCCTCTTGCTTTGTCTCTGGCCTGTACTTGTGGGCAAGCTTAAGCGGCTAAGTAGCTGCTTGTCTGTTCAGGGCCTGGGTGAACTGGTTAATGGCAGGAGGTACTTTGAGCCACTTACAGAGGATGGCCCTTGCTGCTGCAGCCTAATGTAGCAGGGCCATTTGACGAATCGTGTGAGATCTCTTTTGGGCTAGATGTCCTGCCCAATGCCAAAATTCATGGGCCTTTTCTCAAACTAAAGATTGACCACTTTTTTGGCCTCCAGTTACTTCACAACATTCCCAGGGCTGGGTCCACTTTCTTCCTTCCCCCTTGGACTTCTTTCCTTTGGGCTAAGCTGGAGGACAGAGCTCCCTTCCACATTCTTAAAGATGGCCTCCAGACACTGCAGAGCATGGAGCTCTGAACCACTTAGCTTTGAGTATATTGCTTTGCACGCTAATTTCCTACAGTTTGATGATATGTCTGGGTTTGGGTTCCCACATTTTCTATGCCAAAAACTCAGGCTTACAGTTCTATAGAAGATTTCTATGTTACTCTCTGTATAAAGGAATTCTGGGAAATCCCTTGTAGATGCCACGTTTTGTCCCCTACTGGGTATTTCAATACTTTATAGAGCATGAGATCAGAAGATGTAACATAGAACAGATTTTGAAAATCCAATTGGTGTAGTCGTACAGGTGCTTTGGTTAAATTAATAGATTCTGAAGCCAGGTTGAGCTGTATTCCTATTCCAATTCTGACACCAGTTTAATGAGTGTACATTAGGTGGGCTTCTCGGCCTAAGACTTGGTTTGTTCATCTATGAAATTAGATGATAGCAATTTGAAGTTGCTATCATTCAATATAATTTGAAATTGTATTGGAAATAGGAAGTGTAAAATAGGTGTATTAGGATAATAGTGTAATAGGTATATTAAAATAAGTATAATAGAATAATGTAACGTAGATAAAGAAATTGTAGCAATGTAAAGATTAAGTACCTGCTGACAGCATTGGTCTCATTTTATGGCAGTAGTGATCACAGACTTTCTGAACCAAAAAACAAAAACAAAAAAACAAAAAAAAACCCCACAACAACCACCCCCCTGAAAAAAACCCCAGGCTATTCATGTCCTTTCATGTGTTAGACAATAAAACATAAGTGAGAACCTCTGTCCTAACATCCGTGGTCCTCAGCATGCTTTGGAATTGATTCACTCATTTGTTTATTCCTCTATATAAGGAAGCATTGTGGTCCCCATGTTTTGAGCATGCTTTGTTTTAAGCCATACAGGCTATCAATGGCAGCATCATGTAAGCAAAATTGGCCCCCAGGTGCCCCTGAGCACTACACACTGGGGAACACCATCCTGCTGATCCTGCTAGAGTGGTCCCACAGAGGCAGCCCTCATCTATATAAGTTGAACACAGTGCCCAGTGGATGTTGCTTAATGCAGCCTGTTGGATTTTCCTCTACTTCGGTCTCAGCCTGAATCTGCTGGGCTAAGGGATCCCCGGGATTTTATCCCACTAGAGCAGAAGGGCCACAATGACCTATGACTACATTCCCAAGGTTCTAAAACCACAGTATGATTAATCTAAAGGTGCTCAGGGCCCTCTTTGTGCATTCCTTGAGTATTTCGAATACTGTGAAGTTTGGAATCCACAGCTTCAGACTAAGAGGTAAAAGTATGCAGATGCCCAGCTTCCAGCTTCCACCTTCCAGGGAAACAGTTAAGCGGTTACAATTTCCTCTTGAGGAATTGTCCTGAGGAAGGAACGGGGAAGAGCCTTACAGGGCTTCTTTTCCTAGGAAACCCACAAGATAATGCCAGAATTCAAGAGGATCAAGACAAACAACCCAACCAAACTTCAAGGAAAAGTGAGATAAACATTTCTAGAAAGGGAAGTAGGTGTTGATAATAAGAAGCACCCTTGACACGACCACATTGCAGTGTAGAGACGGAAGGCAAAGGGCCATGGGGGGAAAGAACAGCGCAAGATATGAGCCAAGTGTGGACAAGCTCAGCTTGTACCCTGAATAAATCATTTAGTTTTATTTCCTCAGCTACAAAATGATAAGTAGCGATTTCTACCCCCATCTCGCACCCCCCTCCCCCCGCAAGGTACTCGAGAGAAACAAACAAACAAGTCTCTGCTGAAGCTAAAGAGATGAGCTGAAACTAAAGAGATGAGCTGGGGCCATGCCTCAGTTGGTAATGCGGTTGCTAAGCGAGGGTGTGGGCCAGGGTTCTGATCCTAAAATCCCAAGAAAAAGGCAGGTGGGTGTGGCTTACCTGTAATCCAAGAGCTGGGGAGGAGACAGGGAATCCCTGGAGTAAGCTGGCTGGCCAGACTAACTAGAACAGTGAACTCCAGGCTCAACCAGAGACCCTCCCTACTTCAAAATCAATTGGGGAGTCATCAAGGAAGCTGCCCAACATCAATATTGGGCCTCGACATGCATATGTGCACACACATACATACACATTCACACACACTCACATATAAATATGCATCCGCTATGTGTGAACACACAAACACACATACTGAACACACACACACACACGTTTGTGCGTGTGTGTGTGTGTGTGTGTGTGTGTAACAAACAAAAGCCTAAAGAGGATAGGAACCTATGGTATTCCTTGTGAATCTACCTGAAAGGAATTAAAAACTATTTAGCATTTTTTAAAAAAGAAAAGAAAAGGTCACGATAAGAAGGGACTCGTGTGTTAATAAAAGCATAAAGCTTCTTACTGAAAATAAAGAAGAAAATAACTTCATATACCCTCTAACTAGCAAATAACCAGTAGGTGTTAGGTTAGTTGGCCAGGCTGTCTGTCACAACAAAACACCATTGGCTGGGTAGCTTTAAGAACCAGAAGGATCCTTTCACAGCTCTGCAGACTGGGAAGTCCAAGATCAACAGGCTGGCAAGGTGTCCTGGGAGACCTTGTGCTTGGGTTACAGACTCTAGAGAGTCTTTTCACTGTGGTTTTTTGTTTGTTTGTTTGTTTGGTTTTTTTTTTTGTTTTTTTTTTTTGTGTGTGTGTAGTCAAGCTTTGCTCTACGTTTTGTTAAGCCCTCCCTGATAGCATGCATCTCACCTCAATTGTTTCTAAGGTGGTTCACCTCCACAGGTGCTGGCAGTCAAGCATTTCCCTATGAATAGACAGCTATCAGGTTAAAGGGGTTTTGTTTAAAGTGTGGCATCTTTATTTCTAGATCTGGGGAGATCAGGAGAGGAACCTAGCATTTCCCTAAAGGAAAACAGTCCCTTCTTCAGTTGGTCAAAGGCTGGCCTATAGATACCATCTGTGACCTCCAGGCTGGCCATAAATACCATCTGTGACCTCCTGGGCCAAGCAATCTTCAAGAGAAACTTGACTTACTGAAGTGTTTGTAGCATTCCAGAAAGCAAGGGCCTTGATTATTGACTCCTACTAGATGGTCTCTCAAAGAACTAAATGTGTTGCTCTCTTATCAAGGTTGTATCTCAGCTGGATTGGCTCCTTGGGAAGAAAGGTGCCATTTTGATCAGATCTTCTCTTGAGGTCAAAGGATGGTGGCGTTCCTGTAGACAATTTCCACTCCCTTTCAACCCTCTGCCTCAGAAAGGAAGTTGAAAACTGATACTTTCATCTGGGTTCCTAGCACTATGGTTTCCATGACTATGCATGCTCACACCACCTCTGTGGCCAGCCCCCAGCCCTCTCTGTTCTCATTCTTTGGGCATGGTGACAGTTAATGGCACAGCTCCTTGAAACAGACATACGTACTCTCACACATACTCATGAACACGCCGAGTGCAGTGACAGAATCTGGGAATGGAGAGTAAAATGATTTGCACGTGGACTTTGCAAATAATTTCCTTTCTGGAGTTTTATCCTGTCCATTTCACGGAGACTGATCAAAAGGCTCGTCGGTGTTTTGGCAAGCGGGGGAAGTGACACCTGTTGTTAATGTTGTTAATGTGCAGACTCGAAAAGGCACAAACCAGGAAACGGCAGCAGATGGAGTGGGTGGTTCAGGTGTGCACAGGTGAGGCTGAGAGTACACATGCTTCGTCTCCACTTCCCACCAGCAGGAAGGAGGCTTCTGCACCTTTAGCAGGGACCACTTGTATATACTGGAGGACACCTCCCAGTTCCCACTTGGCAGTGTGAATGCTCTACCCAAAGAAGAACATTCAAACTAAAATGTTTATGGGGAAGGGGACTGGATTACACAGATGAGACGTGTTGAGTTTCCTTTGAGTTGGCTGTGGCTGACAATGAGAAATTATATTAACAAGAGCAAGGGAGTCCATGTTTAGGGACATGTAACACACCCCAGCATGTTCTTTCTCATTAAAAATAAGGCAGTGGTGGTGCTCACCCTTAATCCCAGCACTTGGGAGGCAGAGGCAGGCAGATCTCTGAGTTTGAGGCCAGCCCGTCTATATAATAAGTTCCCGGACAATCAGGGCTGTACAGAGAAACCCTATCTCAACAAAACAAGAAAGGAAGAAAAGAAGGAAGGAAGGAAGGAAGGAAGGAAGGAAGGAAGGACAGTATGCATGAGAGCAGCTAAAGGTGAGGGTGTAAAGTGTTTACCATACAAGTCTGTGGATCTGAGTTCAATACCCAGAGACCAGAACCCAGGTAAAAACCCAAATGTGGTGATGTGAACTTGTAATCCCAGAACTGAGGAGACAGAGACAGCAGGCTACCTGGGCCTTACTGCCAAGCCAGCCTAGCTACTCAGTGAGCTCCAGGCCAAGGAAAAACCTTATCTCAAAGGACAATATAGATGGTACCTAGGGAATGACAGCCACACACATACATGTGCACATGTGTTCATGCACCTGCATAGATGTGCACCCACACAAACACATACCCACCCCACAGACACACACATGAAAGGCATCCCTCCGACACTGACCTTAGATAGGAAGGTCATTCCAAGGGTGTTCCAATCATGCCTGGTTCCCAGCATGTGAGGAACACACTGCACCATTCGTAGCCATCCTCACGTCAGGCTCCTTTCTCTGGGCTCCTCTGCAGAGGTAGGGAGACAATATATATTATGGCTGAACATCAGTTTGCCCCAAGCTTCAAGCTATTTGGAAGTCCACTAAAACTATTAAGTGCTCATTGTGATTATCAGAATGAGGTTCTTGGTTTTGTTTGTTTAGTTCCTATGTAGTCTATGTAGTTTCTCAAATTAAAATGTGCTTTATAAATATCATGTCTTTTTTTTTTTCAGTATATGCAGTGCTAGGTGCTGTGTGGGGGTTGTTGTTAGTGGTGTTTAATCAGCAAGCATTTATCATCTACTGTACTAAGGGCAAGGCATTGTGCTGAGAGCTATGCAGTGCATGAAAAGATGAATCACATCAACCCATACTTTTTTTTTTCTAGAGAAATAAAAACATGTGCAGAAGAGTTTCAAGAGAATGCAGAAATGACAGCTTCCATGGGAACAGAAAAATGTGGTTATCAAGGTGGGGAGGAGGGAGAGCCGCATTGTAGCTAGAGAAGGCGATGAGGTTGTTTTTAAAAGAAGCATCTGAAGGGCGGGGTTGTTCGCTTTCCATGGGGGGTGAAGAAGCAAAAGAGAAAGGATGGAACCTTTCCCCACGAAGGAGAGAGGGGGCAGGGACGGAGAGGAAGGAAGCTGGAAGCAGGTTCTTAGAGGACGACCTCCTAGGGGTGTATGAGGCCAAGTGGCCGAGCCAGCTTTGTTGGTGGCGGGATGGGGACAGGTAGAAAGAAAGTAAACTGTTGTTAGATGACTTGGGAAAAACTTGGACGGCAAGCCCAGAATGATGCGGTGGTCTCTGAAAACTATGTGTAAGGTAGCATGAATAGAGAGACGGAGATAATGGTTATGAAGAAGAGCAAAAAGTGATAGGTTTCTCTGCACCGTAGATGCTTTGGGTTATCTGGTTTAAACTGTGCCTGGAACTCACCAGGTATGACCAAGGCAGCTGATCCTGACATCCCTAAGGCATATCTAGCTATGGAGGGGTTCAAGTACATGTGCTAGCATACGTGTAATCCTGCGTGTCCATTCAAGTGATGCTTTAATACTTACTCACTAGCATTCACGGGGACTCAGAGAACAGAGCCGTGAAGGATGAAAGTCCATTTCTTTCCACGGGAAACGAATGTAAGGGAGTGAGATTGTCAGTAAAGGACCTGCACTTGGACCTCATTTTGATCCCAAAACCCATGTCAAAAAGCTAGCACAGGGCGCTGGAGACCGGACTCCGCTGTTAGGAGCACTTGTTGCTCTTACAGAGGGTCCAGGGTTTGTCCATTTACACCTTCAGCTCCAGAGATCCAACACCCTCCTCTGACCTCCACAGCCACCAGGCATGCCTAGTGAAATAAATAAATCTTAAAACAGCAACACAACAAGAAGCCAGCGCAGCAATATGCACTCATAATCCCAATCTTCGGAAAGTGGAGAAAAGCAAGTCCCTGAGATCTACTGGCCAGCCAGCCCAGCCTGCTGGGTGAGTTCCAGAACAAGGAGGGATCCTGTATTTAAAAAAAAAAAAAAAAGCCAGTCCTTCGGGACGGACACTTGTGGTTGCTCTCTGTCTACACACTTTGGCACAACAGTGTAAGGGTGGGAGAGATGAAGAAATACGCCAGACCAGAATACCACGGTGAAATGGCATGCCTGAGGTGTTAAAATTATTTGGTAGCTGCAGAAACTGGACATGCTGAGTCCTGTGTGTTAATATATGAATTAAAATAGTTAACATTTCAGTGTTTCCTAGAATATAATCCGTGTTTTGAGACTCATCCTTTAAGTCCTTCTGAAGTTCACGTTCATAGAGGTGCAGTTCACTTACAAATGGCTCAGTAAGAGAGAGGAAGTGAAATGTGGCCGCACTGTTTGTCCCTTAGGTTTGGAAATCCTGGCATAGAAGGTCTTGATTCTCATTTCTGTTTCTACTCAGACAGCAATGATCTCTGACTTTAAACACAGCAGTCTTCCTGGAGGTGTCCTGAGTTGGTATTGATGAGCCCTGTTTGCCAATTTCTCCGAGACAATAAGAAATTAGATATTCTGCAACACTTAACCTCACAGCACTCTTGGTGCCCAAGGATAAAACAGCTCCCCAAGAGTACAGAGGATGTTCCATCCGAGACAGCTCAGAGCCATTCGTAATATGCTAAAGCAAGGTAGCAGTGCATAAGGGAGACTCAAGCCATAGTCTTGGGCTGCTTTCTTTCTAAAATGCTCCTTGACTATGTCCAAGAAGGTGGACCATTCTTCCTGACCACAATGAAGTGCTGTCTCTCAAGCTGTGCCACTCCTTCAAATACTTGCCAGCACTCAGGGCCTGCAGTTGTAGGTAGACCATCAATCTAGAACTACTGTAGGCAAGTAGAAAAGAATTCACTCAAGGGAAACTTCTATTCTCTGAAATAACCCATCTGAAGCCCTTCATTTATAAATTTAAAAACCTCTTGGAGGATTCTAAACCAGCAAGAGAGGAGTGAAAGGCAAGGTAGTAGTTGTTTCCATGCTTAGTGGACCGTAGCTTTCCTGTGAATCCATCCTGCATTTTTTTTTTTGGTAGAGTCTAGTAACATAGGAACAAAGGTTCTGAGCTCCCTTCTTTTTCTTCTTCTTTTTTTTTTTTTTTTTTTTTTTTGGTTTTTCGAGACGGGGTTTCTCTGTATAGCCCTGGCTGTCCTGGAACTCACTTTGTAGACCAGGCTGGCCTCGAACTCAGAGATCCACCTGCCTCTGCCTCCCGAGTGCTGGGATTAAAGGCGTGTGCCACCACTCAGCCACAGCCTGAAAGGATGCTGGAAAAGTGAAGCTTCGTTTGATCCAACAAACACTAAAAACCATCTTTCAAGTATCCCGGACAGAACTGAGTCCAAAACGTGCCTTGCCAAACCCAAGGGAAATTCACTGCATATGTTTCTGATTCATTTATAGTTCAATCATCAAAACGTTGCTTCTCCACGACTAGTTGTGGCCAAGAAACTGTTTATGAACCATTTAAAAACATTATCTCAAAAACAGGAAGCCTTTGTGTGCCAAGAGCTGGCAGATGCCCCCGCAGGGGAAGCCTGGATATTGAGCTTTCCCAACCTGGTAGAGCCCCCTGCCCATCCTGTCAGGAAACCTGTTCTGGATATCTGAAGTTTCTTTGCCCTTCACCACATTCCATCTAAACGATAACTCAGGAGGTAACTCATTGGTTGAATCCATAGTGTTAGCGTGAAGCCATTACAAGACTAGGGCAGAAGACTGGAGTGTAGCTCAGGTGGTAGTGCGCTCAGCTATCATACAGGAAGTCCTAGGTTTGATTCCCAGCACCGTATAACAAGCAGTGTGGTGGGACAATCCTGTAATCCCATTGCTCAGGAGAGAGGGCAGGAGAATCGGAAGTTCAAGGTCACCCTAAAGTGAACTCAGGCACAATTGATGATGCTTTTGTTTCTTAAGTAGATTTTCACAGTTGGGCTTGGAAAGCACTAGATTCCCAAGAGCCATTGACTCCAAAAATGAGGAAGGGGGGGATGGTGGAGTTGGGGAGTTCTCTTTTTAAAGTTTAAAAAAAATTATTGTGATAATATACACAAAGTGTTAAGTTTCCCATCTTAACCAAGTTCAGTGGCAGTAAGCATCCATGTTCGTCATCTTTCTCTGGAATCCTTCCTCATATGAAATTGAAATTCTGTGTCCATTAAGTGGCAGACCCCCCACCCCCACCCCATCCCCCGCACACATCCCATTTCCCATCCTTCCAGCCTCTACCAACCACATCCTACTGTCCCACTAAAATGTGACTTCATTCATCAGGCGGCATGTTCTTACTCTTCTAGTGTATGTGTGCCCTGTGAGGAATCCTGGATCAAGAAATGGAAAATGTCTAGTCAAGAACTATGCAGTTATCAGGCTGGCATAGTGACACCCTTTCTCAAAAAAAAAAGTAATTGACACAGATGGCTATCCATTGAGATGACTATCAGCCCCTCAGGCACTGCATAAACTGAAAGCTCGGGGAAGATGTGATGATCCAAAATATATAAAGACAAGTCTAAAAGACCTTTGAAAAAAACACAAGTGCATCTCAGATTAGAATCTCATTAGAATCTCACAGGGAGCCTGCTAATGCTCCCCAGATCCAGAGTGGCACTCACGGTATTCCTCAGCCTTCCAGCAGGGCTGGGGTGGTTTCTCTTTGAGCTCTGTTTTGTAAAAGAAGGTTCTAGAGGACCCGTGGATGACCCCTAGGGAGTCCTTAAAATTCTAAATCAAATATTTCAGGTGAGTGTTAGGCAACTGGAATTTTTAAGTGCCCTAGAGCTAGCATGGAGAACCTCTGACTTGGGAATGGAGTTCATATCTCCATGCTGCCTCTCCCTAAATCAAACAGCTCATATGATCCCTGGTGACTGTTTTCCTGTAGTGAATTCAGGCTTCTCTAATAGGAGCCCCAAGCAGGTATTTTTATGTTGCTGATAAAAAGAGCCAAATGCTTTAGATTCCTAATCTGTCTAGTGCATAGCTGACGTTCAACTAGAAAAATCTAGCAACCTTGTCTCCTCCCCTGTGCAGAGGTTTTCCTACATATTCAGGTGAGGTTCATGGAAAAATATGAACGGAACTAACACAAATCCTCAAACGCTAAAAAGGGGGGGGGTTAATATGCACAAATGCTTAGACATACATTGAGAACTCAGAACTCTGTATTGAAAGCATCAAGGGAAATTCTTGCGTTACAAACGTTTGGAACAGATGTTGTGATCCACTTGTCCACACTGTAAAATAAATGCAATATTACATCTGTGGGGCATAGGATTCCTCTTATAACTGCACACTGATGCACTTCCTGAGATGAGCCTCTTGCAAACTGCACCCCCTAAGAAGCTGAGAGTGCCATCTATGGTTGTGTAATTAACATCACTCGCTTCAATATTAAAGAGTTGCCTGCAAAAATTCAGTTGTTTCTACTTTAGGCTAATTGAATCTGAACTTCCCTCTCTCATGGTGTGACTTTTTATTTAGTCACTCCTAATTTCTAATGACAGAAATTATTGTGGGCCAGCTAGACGACGGCTCAGCAAGGAAGGGCACTTGCCACTAGCCTTTTGCTCTCTGAAGGTACAAGAGGAAAGGACAAAACCAATTTCCACAACTTGTCCTCTGGCCCCTGTACAAGCAGACAGACAGACAAGACAGACAGACACACACATTCATTTGTGCTTATGCATGAACACAAAGTCTTCTAGGTCACTCCCCATCTCATTGTTTGAGGCAGGGTCTCTTACAGAACCTGGAGCTCAGTGAGTGGCTGAATCAGGGCTAGACAGCCCCCGGAGACTACCTGACTCATCCCTACTCCACCAGTGCTATGCTGCAGACACACACGTTGCTGGGCCCAGATTTTTCATGGCGTCCGGGAATCTGTATTCAGGTCTTCATACCTGTATAGCAAGGACTTTGCCCACAGAGCCATCTCTCCTGTGTTTTCGTTACCAAACACTATATTGAGCACAGTATGTGGCCATCCTGGGCTGGAGGAAATCATTCAGGACCTCTCATGCTCATTTCTTCTCTGACCCCATCTGCACCATGGTGAGTCCTGGAGCCTACAATGCATTTCTTGTTACCTTTGTTGTCAGCCCTACCTACTCACTGGGACTGGTTCCAGGTTGCCCCTCAGACACCCAAGTCTAAGGTATCAGATACCCAAATCTTGCATACAGTAACATAGTCTTTTAATATACTCATCTCCCTGTTGCTATGTCACCTCCAGATTATCTATAGCATCTAAGAGAATGCAAATACCATGTAAATAACTTGTTCCATGTTATTTATAAACAATGCTTAGGTGCCTTTTTTTTTCTTGAATAGTTTCATTGATGGGTGGTTGAGGCATGCTGTGGAATTTATAGGTACAGAGGTTGACTATACTCTTTTGAAATTGTGATTTGAAAATGTACCCTCTAAATTCCAGTCGCCTGTTACTGGAAACTCAAATGACTCAAGTCTCTTTGGGGATATTTTCAGAGCGACTCAATTTTTCATTTTTTTGAAGAAGAAATATCTGTTATATAATTTGTACTGATGGCCAGCGAGCTCATAGATGTCAGTTCACTGAGACAATGTAATTCTCTTCTTGAAGCAGCACAATTCACAATTCGAATTTGGATTCTATTGAAACTTTAGTGGTGGGAAAGCCTGAGAGTCTATCCAGGGTGATCTCTGGGACAGGTCCTTAATTCTCACAGCTGGAGATGGCAGTTTCTGGTGATAGATTAGAGCCATCAAGAGAGATGTGCTTCCAATAAGATATTAGCCTCCAGGCCGGGCATGGTGGCACACGCCTTTAATCACAGCATTTGGAAGGCAGAGGCAGGTGGATTTCTGAGTTTGCCGCCAGCCTGGTCTACAGAGTGAGTTCCAGGACAGCCAGGGCTACACAGAGAAACCCTGTCTTGGGAAAAGAAAAAAAAAGAGTCCAGAATTGTTATAACACTAAAAGCAAACAACAGGCTGATGCAGATCCAGGCAGAAACAATAAAGAAAGATGGTAAATAAGATGGTAAGAAGAGAGGAAAAGAAGAAACAGAAGGGTCATCTCCAGATCCCAAAGATAGACTTCTGGGAACTGGAGAGATGACCCAGTGATCAGGAGCATTTGCTGCTCTTGCAGAGGACCAGGGTTCTGTTTTTAACACCTATGCTGGATAGCTTGCAACTGCCTGTAATTCCAGTTCTGGAGAATGCAGAGTCACAGACAACCATGGGCCAGGTAGCAAGGTCCTGGAGGGAGAGAGACAGAGATAGAGAGACAGAGAAACAGAGTCAGACAGCTATAGAGACAAAGAGACAGAGAGAGGCAGAGACAGACAAAGAGATAGAGACAGAGAGACAGAGACAGAGTAACAGACAGAGACAGAAGCGTGACACAATTATTTTTAAAACAATATTGATGCCAGCAATAATTAGACAAATTTGAGTCATGGAGGCAACTTTTCCGGGAGATTTTCATTTGAACGGCCTGGCTGTTTCTCTTATAAGATTCATTCTGGAGCAACCATACTGAATCTCTAGACATCTTTAAGGAAGATAGGAATGTCAGCCACACAAACCCTGGGGGAAATCAAATGCAGGCTAAGAATGAAACCCCTGCAGTAGCTCTATTTGGAAATTTCCTGGGAGTAGATAATCTTCAACCACACACTCCAAGTGCCACACACCAGCCATGTGTGGCCAGTGAGCCCTTGAAGTGTACCTAAGGGCAACTGTGGTGGGTTGTGTTAACATTGGATATTGAGGACATAGCCTGAAAAGATATGTAAAACATCTGTTGGTGATCTTTATATTGTTATCTAGTGAGATAATACTTACATATACTTGGGGGAAATGGAGTGTATAAGCCATGCTGAAGATGTGGGAGCTAGCCTATAACCTGCAGGAGTTAGTTCTCTTCTTCATCAATGTAGGATCCAAGGATTGAAACCAGGTCATCAGGTTTGGCAGCAAGTGTCTTTCCTCTCTGAGCCATATTGCCAGACCTTAAGAAATAACTTGACCAATTTCTTGTTATCTTCTTAGTATGGATGTTACGTGTTTTTGTTGTTGCTTGAGATCTAGCCCGGGGCCTGTGCTCTGTTTCAGAGCTACACCCAAAGCATTAGAACACATTAAACTGTGTACATTAAATGGCACTTCTCTCAGTCAGATATGCATGGAGCCTGCAGGTAAAACCATAAAGGGCTGTTCTTTTAAATACACGAATTAACAGAAAACCCCAGAAGGAAGAGCTTTCCGATACAAATTTATTGGGTTTGGGATTTAAAATGTGACTTTAAATTAATTCTGTATTGTTGTGTGGTACTGAGGATTGAACCCATGGTCTTTCACAGTGAAGGTTAAGCTCCTACCACTGAGCCATTCCCAGCCTAATTTCAACTTCAAACTTATAATCTCCCTCTACTTTCTTAGCTAGCTTGTAAACAAAGTCTAAGAGGGTGTCACAGAGACTTGGGGAGGAAGGAGCCCCCACCAGCCCATCTCCCTGAAAAAAAAAATGTTTCCCAAGTTAAGCAGAATATTGCTATGCAAATCATTTAGCAATATTTTTTCTAGAAATTGATGAGAAAAATAAAATACTATATAAGAATATCTAAAAAGATTGGTCTAGATAACGGATTGCCCCTCTCCCATTAGTAATATGTGTGTGACAGAGAGCATGAGATACATCTCTGAAACCCTAGCTTACAATTAGCTTCTCTGAGTTTACAAGAAGAAAAGCCTAAAACTTAAGATTGAACACAATTTTTTCATCCCCCTATTAATAAGTGTCTGGCGGTAGTAAGCCGTGTGCAAGGCACGGAGCACATAGTATGCAGCATTGGATAAGAGAGACAGAGCCCCTGCTTTCTCCAGGATTACAGGAAACCAACAGGCAATGACAACATAACATAATAGCTTGTACTATAAGGAACCACAGAGGCATGTTGCAAAAGAATCCAATAAAGACATAATTGGAAAGAAGGAAAAAAGACTCAAGTTTGACACCTGCAGCTTACAGAAGCCATTCCAGACACAGGGACCTGCCCAGATAAACAGATGGGGACAGGAGAGCATCGACTAAAAACCCAGAAGCTAAAACCCATGTCAGTTTGCTGTCATACAGAAGACAAGAAGGGGAGGGGATAAGCTTGGAGAAGTGACCGTGGGCCAGGACAGAGTCCATGATTCCACTTGTCTGAGGTGTCCAACAAGGTCAGTCTATAGAGACAGAACATAGATCAGTGGCTGCCTGGTTATGAGGTAGAAGATGGAAGACGTGACAGTAAGTTGTGAGTTGGTTTCTTTGGGGAATGGTGGAAATGTTCTAAAAATAGATTTTAGTGATGACAATTCTGTAATCTGTATGTAGTAAGACATTAAGTATATTAAAGTTCATTGAATTGTGGTGACTTATACACTTAGAATATATGCAAAGTGTGTCTTAATAAGGCTTTTAGTGGCTGAGGGTGTTAAGTCAATAATAGTGTTTGACCAGCCTGACCAAGGCTCTGGATTCAACCCCTAGCATTAGAGAAAGATTGATAACAGTAATTGAGAGGTTAGGGAGATGACTCGGTGGCTAAAAGCTCTGACTGCTCTCCCAGTGAACCCAGATTCAATTCCCAGTACCTATATGATGGCTGGAAATGATCCAATTCCAGGACATCTGACATCTTCTTCTGGCCTTCCTGGGCACTGCGCACACCTTGTGCACAGACACACATTCAGGCAAAACACCCATTCCCATAAAATAATAAAATAATTTAAAAAAAAAACTTGATAAAGTTGTTCAAATATGAAGCATCCTATAGACCCTGTTAAGGACTTTGGCAGCATCCTACATGGGGTTCTGCATCCTACACACCTGCTTCTGAGGTGCTTTGAACAGTACATAACTTCTGCCTGCAAAGTTGCAGTGAGCAAAGAGAACGGACCCCCATTGAGTACCTACTGTCTAAGGAACACCTGCAGGGGTACCTCACACACATCATCACATTTAAACTTCACCACAGTGTGCCGATACCCTTTGCTACAGGTTTGTTTCATTGCTGTGGCAATCGAGGCATTACCCTAATGGGTCCGAAATAGCAGCAGCCACTGTTGTTTCTGTGAGATGGTCGTGGCTCTTCAGAGGTGAGGCATTGTGCCCAAAGCTTTGCACGGGATTAGAATGTAGGATCCATAGGACCTAGAGCTTTTCACTTTTGTTTTCACTGCTCTGCAGCCCTGACAAAGAGTGAAGAAAAATACTCAGGACGGGGTTGAATTGCTTGGTAGACTGACCCGGCTGTAACACATATCCCTGGTGTATCCGTTTCCGGTTCCGACTGGAACAAATTGCCACAAACTCTGTGGCTTAAAGCAACAGATGTATCCTTTCGTAGTTCTGGAGGTCAGAAGGTCAAAGCCAACCTCACCCAGATAAAGTCAAGATGTAGGAGCTGCTGCCCCCTGAAGGATCTTGGGAAACTCCAGGGCTTCATCCTCCCCAGCTTCTCTTAGACACCTGCATTCTGAGGGTAGGGTAGGTGCCCCTCCCTGTGATAGCTAGAATCACTTCCGTTTCGCTTTCGCTTCATTCCCCCCCTCCCCCTTCTCCACTTTGTTGATTTCCTTACGTACAAGGATTTCAGCCTGTCGGGGATGTTTCAGAATCCTTTTCCCTTCTCAAGTTTCCTAATCTAATCACAACTGCTCACTGTGACGATAATGATGATGATATGATGATGACATCTGGCCTATCAGCTAGCTAATAAATTTGGAGACAAGGCCCTTATTCTGCCTAGTCTATCCAGCTCTAGAAACTTGTTTGATTTGAGTCCGAGAATAAAAGCATCATCAGTGTTTTGACCTTGAACACGAGCCTAAAGCCTTTTGTCTAATCATAACAAAAATCAAGACTGGAATAAAATAATACTCTTACTTATTTATATCTAATCTTAAATACCCTCCACTTGAAATGTGAGAAGAATAAAACAAATTTTAAAATGTGACCATGTGCAGTTAAAGGATATTTTTATCTGGAAATGTTATTATTATTCATTGATAAATTACAGAAAAATGTCAACATGTCGAGCCCTCAGAGAGATCCCCTGCCAAAGGAATGTGGAAGTTTGGATAAATGGGTACAAACAGTCATAGAATAATATTTATATTGCATCATAACCTGTTTTCAGACACACTTTGTCTTCTACAGTTTCACTTAAAACAAACATGAGCTTCACAAGGCTTGTTTTAAATGAGCCAGCATCTTGTTTTCAAAGGTTTTGTGATACCTATTTTGCTCTGGGTTGCCCCCCTACTGCCACTGCCACAAAGTCTAGGCCTGAGAGAAAAGCAAAGCCCAGAGGCCACTAGTCAGCAGAGAATCCTGACAGAGAGCACATTGAGAGAGCAGAGCTTGTCTAGTGTCCTTCAGAGCTGCTAGACTCCCTGAGAGTGTCACTCGGAAGGCAAAGAAGCTTCATAAAGTAATGAGGAACCAGCCCTGTGAGTCCTGTATACTGTGGGGGCTGAGGCCAGAGGATGGCAAGTTCAGGGGCTTCTGGGGCCACAGAGCAAGTCTAAAGGTGGTCTAGACAACTTGCCACCGAGACCCTTTCTCAAAAATTAAAAAGCAGAAATGTAAATCAGAGAGCTTAGGTAGAATCAAGTGTCTCAGTGGTAAAGCAGCAGCCTAGCGTGCATGAAGTTCTATGTTCAACCACCAGCAACACAAAACATTCCATAAACATATGTTCTAATTATATAGAATTTATTATATGTACCGAAAATACTGAAGAACAAGAATTTGGGTCGAAGATCAGGATAATCCTTCAGTGGCTATTCACTTGTTCTAAGCATCCTCGCCTCTGTTCGACCAACCAAAGTATTTTCTTTTTAACTGCTTTCTCCTGTGATGGATCACCCTGCTTTTAGTCTTTCGTTCTCTTACACTCAGCATATGGTGGTCATGGGCTGTGTTTGCTTCCATCCAGATCATCTAACAGGCTTCTGCGGTAAGTGATGCTTCACTTCCGAAGTGTCCTGGGACCATAAATCAGATTCTTCTCACTTTTAGCGGTAGTGAGGAGGGGAGAAGGAGGCTGCTTCATTACTTAGGTGACCTTGAAGCCAGCTCGTTTGGTTTTTGGTTTTTCCATAGGACTAGCTGACATCTCTGAGGTTGTCAAATACATCTATACTTGTGCTTTTCAATTCTGATATCTCACTGCCTTGGGACTCTTGGTGAATACTAGAGTGGGTTTGCAGGTTGCTTAGGGATTTCCAAGCGGCAGACCTGGGGATGAGATTTCCTAGTGCAGTTTTCTGTGAGAGGGAGCTTCATTTGGCAATACCAGAAGAGACTTTGGGAAGTAAGAAAGAAAAGAGAAGAAGACAGGAAAGGATGTAATTTTAAGGCAGCTACTGATGCGAACAACACAACACTGGGCTATTTTCAATATACTGGTGTGGAAACAGGGTAGGTGGCCTTCATGGGTTTTCTCCATCCCTGGTTGAGCATGGCTTTGGTAAGCACTGTGTCTCTGGTACTTACTCTCCATTGCCTCTACCGTGAGGAAACAAAGCCCACTACAGAGTTGCAGGTGTTCCCATCCCAGTAAGCTTTCTAATTATGGAAGCTAGTGCTGTTGAGTTCTGGGTGGCCGGGACGGGGCAATGCTGACAACTTCTGCTTCGATGAGTGTGAGAGGTGTGGGGGAAACGTGGGGAATGAATGGTCAATTAGGAAACGAGAATAGAGCGCTCTCATAAGCTTGCTGTGAATGTTCCAGAAATCGCAAGTCCTGGTTTGTCACTGCTTACTTAGCACCATGTACCTGCATGCTACCACCCATGGTGACATGCACAAGAGCATTAATCTTTAGCTAGAGACTAAAGGAGACTTCATGGGAGCCCTGAACAGAGTAACAAGAGTTTTGTCTCAGTCGATTGTGGATCCCATATATTATTTATATGGAAATAGTCTAAAAGAACCATTCCTTAAAAATATGCAACAGGATTTTCTCTTTCTATCTACTCTTCAGAAATGATATTAACATATCATATAGTTGTGGCATTTCTAGGAAAAAAATGAAACCCTCATTGCCAGTTACTTGGTATTTATTTCTAGAAGGTTCATTTTGGTCAAAAGTGTGCTTTGAATTCTTCCTGCGATGCACAGCAGGCATGTTATCTGTCAAATGGGCCAGTTAATTCTGTTACCATCCACTATTTAAAAATTTTGTACTTAGATATGCTATTGAAAATTCGTGGAGGGTTAAGAATTGGATAATTTAATTCACCTTTTTCCCTTCTGAGCTTGATTTCTGAGAAGCCAGCATCTAGGACATATAGAAGAGGCATAGAGGTTAATCACCGTGTAGGGTTGGGGAACAGAGGAAGAGCCAATTCTAAACTTCAGTCAATGCTCTTCAGAGCAAGAGAGCAGGATTTCTGCCTCCTGCCCTGCCTTAAGAGATACTGTGGAATGGAGATACTGTGGAATGAAGCCAGCTTGTTGAACTCCTTTAGGAATTGTTCTTGGAGGTGGTGAGGTTCCTTGGGTGAATTATAACTATGATTTGTAACTGCATGCACCTCAGGACATTAACTTAAAGGGCTTTATACAACATCCAATTCAACCTTCTCATTTAGCTCTGGAGGAAATCAACACTTGAAAAGTATCCCTCTAGATACAATCCTGCACACACCGATTTACAGACACACTCTTGGGTGGGCCCTGCTCCAAGTCCCATCCTCTTTCCCTTGCTCCTTCCCTAGTGACTTGCTATGAGGGCTTCAAAGTGTACATCTCATCACAACCCTGGTTTAGCCTATAGGGCCATCTCCTCACCACTCTCCCCATGACCTCTGTCCTTCCCGAGAAGCCTAGATCTTTCCTGTCTCCATTTCTAACCCTTCACTAGCCCTGGTTCCCCAATAAAAGTGTGCCCCCTCCTCGTTGCACACTATTATACACACGGGTGACCCCTTTGCTTTGGGGGGGCTTCTTCATTTTTAAAACGGTTCTATATACCTTCTTGCTAGAGCAGTACTGGCCCATACCTAATGAGGAATAAGAGTGGAATGAGGTCAGTTTCATACTAACTCCTAATCCCTGTAGCAATCTGAGTCCCAGGAGAAAAATGTGTGTGCCAAGCTTGCAAAATAGCCATGAAACACTAACAAGATCTGAAGCTCAAAATGTCTCCATTTGTATTGCATCGGCAACAGAATTATTATGGTCTTTTAACTGGTATATTCCTAGTGGTCACTGGGCCGGCTCTACCCTTGTGTCTTAGTTAGGGTTTTAGTGCTGTGAATAGACACCATGACCAAGGCAACTTTTATAAGGACAACATTTAATTGGGGCTAGCTTACAGATTTAGGGGTTTAGTCCATTATCAACGAGCATGGCGCATCCAGGCAGGCATGGTGCAGGCAGAGCTGAGAGTGCTACATCTACATCTGAAGGCTGCTAACAGAATACTGGTTTACAGGCAGCTAGAGTGAGGGTCTTAAATCCCATACCCACATTGACAAACCTATTCCAACAAGGCCACAATCACAATACACATACATACATTCAGTGCCACTAATAGTGCCACTCCCTGGGCCAAGCATATACAAACCATGACACCTTGTATAGGTCTTTCTTGATGGGTTAGGAAGGCCATCCATCTAAAAGGGAAGGAGCCACTCTTAGCCCCATTATGCTGTTAACATGCTCAAAAATGCTCCTTGTTTTTTTAAAACCTGTTTCCTACAAGAAGCTGAAAGCGTCCTACGACCTCACTCGATCAGTAGTCCAGAACCTGAGTGTGTGCTTCCTTGTGGGACAGTGAAACCCAGGTCCTCTGCATTCACTTTGTGTACAGTGTGTGTGTGTGTGTGTGTGTGCACGCATATTTAGCCTGCATGTATGTATGTGTACTACATGTATGTAGTGCCCACAGAAGTCAAAAGTGCTCATTGGATCCCTTGGAACTGGAGTTACTGAAAATTGTGAGCTGCCATTTGAGTGCTGGGATCCATACTTTAAAAAAAAAAAATTCTTGCAAGAGCAGCCAGTGCTCGTAATTGCTGAGCCATCTTTCCAGTGCCCAGTATCATTTTTTTTTTTGATACTTGAAGAATTCAAGCAGCCTCCCATGTTCTCCCCTTGGATTCATTTTCTTTATGATTATAATCACTGAACATGACTGAACCCACTAAGTCCCTGTGAAGACTGCCAAACGTTGTATGTAAGATGTAGATCTGCCAGCAAGACTTGCTTTTAGGAGTTCACAGTGCACATATGATTAACAGAGGGCTCTGAAAGGCCCATATCTCTATTATGGAGCTGGTAATGCAGCCTCGGTGGTCAGTTATCTGCATAACCCTGCCACACATTCATATCTTGAAGGGATGCCTAACCTGGCTGTACCTACCTACATTCATTGCTTGATTGTGTTGTTTCCAACTGATGGGATAGCAAATCATTTAGAAATACACTCCTTTTCTACTTTTATACATGGTGGGGGAATTAAATGCAGTGAGCTTTCCTAGAACTCGAGCATACACATACACACGAGAAATTTTGCACTGTATTGTGGGAAATCTGTAAATAGTAGTATTCTCCAAAAACTAAACTAGATATTAAAGACCCCTCTCATTGAATTGTCAAACATTTGCTACATAACACAGCATCTTTGTATCAATGTTCATAAGACCTCTTCTGGTTCAGGCAGTGGCTATCAGCATGGGTCTTTTCTGGTCACATGGACATGATGTCACTGTCACAATTAGGACTTATTAGCCACTAGCAGAGAGAGTCCCTGTGACAATATATAGGCATGTCTACTGATTGTAAAGCAGTAAATGTAAAGCGTAATTGGAACATCCTGGTCAAATGAAGGAGAGCTATTCTGTGTCATCACAGAGGGCCGATCATATTAGTCATCACAGCAGCCTAATTTATTGCTTAACCATGTGAAAGTGCTGATTATTCTAGGAGCTGATGGAAAATACAATTGTAAGTTGAATGTGCATGTGACAAGTAACAGATGTTAAAAGCTTCACTCTTTGGCCCGTTTCACCCCTCTTGATCTTACATGTCCATCCTCTTTGTAGTCTCAAGTTGACCAGGATGGGAGAAGGATTCATTATCTCTCACCTGTCACCTTCCCAGACACAGCCCTCCAGGCAGCAGGGACCAGGGTGTCAGACAGTGACCGTTCAGGCAACTCTATGCTCCTTAAAATGGGATGTGCTTAGCACTGGGTGACCTCATAGTTTTACATATCCTGTTCTCCGCGTCTAGAATGTCTCTTTGCCTCTTCTCCCATCTCTGCCCGTCTGAGTCTAGGTGACCTTGCCAACATTGTGTGCCGATTCTCAGAGCAGATATGTCTTCTCCTTCCTGCATAACTGTCCGCTGTGTGCTGCCTTCCTTACCCTCGTCATTCTTTGCATTTCTGCTATTCTAGCTTTCGTAATCCTGCACATTCCTTGAGGGAACAAGAGCCTTCCATGGTCCTTGGCAGCAACGTAGCACAGTGACTTGCACTTAACTTGGAAGAGTCCAGTGAACATTAGATTGGATGAGTGAAGGGTTAAAACTGCAGAGAGTTTAGGCTTACCAAAATAACAAACAAATGACTGTGAATGTAGCAGGGGAGGAGAGAGTGGGGCAGTTTAAGGGAAAAAAAAGCAAGCATATCTATGAAAACTACTTGAGGCTGTTTGTTTTAAATGTAATTGCCTATAAAGCCTGTGTTGCTGACACTCAGCCCATCAGTCTTATAGAAATTCTTTTTAGCCTGCCCAAAGACATTGATGCAGACCAAAGACAAAGGCAACTCAGAGAAAGATGGTCTTTTTCTATGTTCCCTGAAACCTTTCCACGGTCCAATCTTCATTTTTCTGAACTCCCCACACATGGTGGAATATGCCTACACAATTACTTTAAAATTAAACTCCTGCATCAGTATTCACGGCTCCACCTACTCCCCCCTGAGCCACACACAGGTTATGCAGATGTCTTGGGATGTACTTCCATTTAGCTTGACATAAACCTGGCCTGCTTCCCCCAAGTTTACTGGCAGGGATTCTCAACAAACAGGATTACAGTTCTGAAACCCTCAGCCATACAATCTGCAACCGACAACTCAGCCCCGAGACACTGGGATTCACCTGTCTTTCCTGTGTAACAGCTGCATCTCCACAGCTGGTGTTCAGCCTAGGCTTTGGACGAAGAGTGATGTGACTGGTCTTGGAATTATCTAGAACCTTATGGCCTTTTTTTTTTTTTCAGATCAGAATACAATAGTATAAGATATTACTGGAAGGGAAAAGGAGAACTCTGAGAGGTTGATGAAGAGAAAAACAAAACAAAACCATTTCCCATCTCTGCCTTTCTTGCAGAGCAATGTGTATGGTCTAGCTAAATGATTACTCTGTGCTTCTGGGGAATCAAATCTTAAAACTGAGAAACAGAGTGGCTCTCCCTCCTCCCCTGTGTTATATGTGAGCTATCTGAGGAATCCTTCCACTGGAAGGTATTTCTACAATGGTTGGGATGAAATATTATTCTTTAATATAGGTTCTTCTCTTTACATAGTGTGTCAAGGCCAGGGATTCTCCCACCCCCACCCCCTGGATGAAGGGTGAGTTTTCTTTGGGAATCTAACATTGTGGCCACTCTACTGCCCAGTGTTCATTTTCCGTCCTCAGTCAGACCACGTGTATCAGTGAACCAACTTGAGTATAAGCCTATGGGCAGTCTGTAGTGGATAGCTTAGTGATATGCCACCTTATTATCTTTTTTTTTGAGGGGGGGGGTTGGTTTTTTGGTTTTTTGAGACAGGGTTTCTCTGTGTAGCCCTAATTGTCCTGGAACTCACTTTGTAAACCAGGCTGGCCTCGAACTCAGAAATCTGCCTGCCTCTGCCTCCCGAGTGCTGGGATTAAAGGCGTGTGCCACCATGCCTGGCTTTCACCTTATTATCTTAACTCACATATAATGTTATATGTTTCAACTTCCTATTCCTATCGTTTAGATCAGGTCGAAACAGGTTGGAAAATGACCTGAATCCCATCACATCCTTTATATTCCCAGAATCCACACCAGCTTTCTTATGGAGGTCTGGCTTCCCCCAGCTTGATGCCCTGCATCTGGTTGGTCTCCTCTCTCTTTCCCAGTCCAGCAAGCCTCTTTTCCTAAGGATGCTGGGGAAGTGATTTCTTGCCAGAACCTGAACTGAATTAAGTTGTGAGCTCACATTTCATCTAAATCCCAGGCTCTGACTTGCCCATCCGTCAGGAATAACCTAAAGTGACTACTTTCAGGTGATGGGCATCTCCTTCCAGCTCTGCAAGGTACCATGATCCCCGAATGATCCCTGCGCTTGGAACTGCCCAGGTTCCAGTGCCCAAAGCAGCTTCCTTCAGCCACTGTTTAAATCCGTGCTTGCAACCTCCCCTGATGGTTTCTCTACTGTCTGCCCCTTTATTTACCTATTTACCATCCCTCAAGCTTTCTTAGCAGACTTGCTCTTAAGAGTCAGTTCTCTTACAGCAAGAGGCTAGAAAGGAAAATAGCAGAAGAGATTCCAGCTAGTATCAGTTGTAGAGACTGAGTTCTTACCTTACAAGTGGGACCATTTCTGATTCTCAAAACCAAAAACCTAAAACCAAAAAACCAAAAAACAAACAAATAAACCTCTTCTTCCCTGGCTACAATTAGTGCAATGTACATTCATGACAGCTATGCAATGTAAATGGGGAAGGGGGTGTTTAAGTTTCTTCTCTCTTCCTTAAGATCAAAACCCCTGAAGATATGAAGAGCAGTATACGGGCTTTATGTATAAGGAAAGTGTTATGTTAAGCCTCCTCAGGCAGACTGTAGCAAAGCTGTTCCCAAGGTTTCATTAGGTCCGTTTATTTCGTTTGTGTGATCCCCATAAAAGACTACAGACAAATAACTTCAAATTAATTCAGTGCTTACTGCAAGGAACTGTGGGTAATCTCCGAAAATGCAGAACGAAAGCTGGCCTGTTCGAAAACTCCTAAGCACACAGAGAAGAAAATTATGTCACCAACTTATTATAGTTTTAGCACCCTTAATCCAAAAAAATGTGAAAATTGGCATACTTTAAAATCAGAAATAAAAAATTTGAACATTGGCACAATGTCAAAAGTGAAAAATTCTAAATCATGAAACTGTTTCATGTACAAAAGTATAAAAATGTGTAAAACCACCTTCAGGATTTTATATATACATATATAATGTGATCATATAAACATACATGAACCTTATGTGTGGCCCTGGAAAATCTCATATTTAATATTTTCAAAGTTGAAATATTCCAAAGTCCATAAAATAAAGAGAAATCCAAAATATGAAATAGTCCTGGTGCCATGCATTGTAAACGGAGGTGCTCTCTTCATGAGACATGAGAAGTTCCGCATTTTTCTAACTCAGAGCAGGTGTGCATTCAGCCTCGGCTTTGGGAGGGGGTATGAAAAAGTTGGAAATGTGGAGATGGTGGGTGAGAGACAGTAAGAACATTAAAAAATAAAACCAAACTCATGGAGAAAGCATGTTAGGTGAAGCAATGCTTCATCCAAGACAGAATAACTGAAATCTTTCTGTCAAACATAAGGACGTCTTGGGGGTACCTGGATGACAGAGGTTCCGGTTAAGGTAGCTTCTAGGTGTCGAAGGAAGGATTTGAACTTGGCCGTGTTAAAGCCAGCAGAGATTTTTCAAGCAGGAGAACGTGAGATTTAAAAATGGCTTTTGAACAGATAAAGCTCATCAGACAGCCATTTTCAAGGCGATGAAGTGGCCTTCCATTCCACTCCCACATGGGGTACCAGGAGGTGACCGCAGTAGAGCATCAGAGAGCCCCACTGTAGGACTTGAAATGCAGCAGGATGGGCACAGATCACCTAGAGACTGGAGGAGAGCAAGGCTCTCAGAGTACACCTGACATGAGGAAGATGCTAAAGTCCTGAAGAGAAGAACACATTGTGAGACCGTCCTATCATACAAAAATAACAGCACTGATGTCCATGGTAAGGATAGGAAAGATGTGAGACTTTTCAGGAACTAGGCTGGCTGGATCAAGCCATGCCCTCTCCTAGTGAAGACCTTCAGTGGTCCCTGATGCCAGGATTACAGAAGTGGGGGTTCAGCTCCTCTCTCACACACCATGTGACATTCAACTAAGGCCATTGCTGGGAACTGATAATGGAAATGAGATGCTCGGAGCTCCCATTTTCAGTGCAAGAGTGGCAAGAGACAGAGGAATACAAATACCATTTCTTGCAGAGCCTTCTCAAAGATGGAGCCATTGTCATAAGCAATTATAAATTAATTAAATAGCCTTCATCCGGACTGATCGCTGTGGATGACCCAGAAATCATCTCCGAGTATTGTCTGGCACACGGCCACATCATGCTGACCACTAATTTCCATGCATAGTAGCGACAGAGCAGGAGAAGTGCTCAGATGCCCTGTTAAATATTCATAGTGAAGTATTGAAGCTAAAGGTTTGCCTGTGCTCCTTGGCTACAGAATCATCATCACTGGTGTCAGTCGACATGATGCGCTATGAATAAAGATGCATGTCCATCAATCTCGGGAAACCGCCAAGATGCCAAATGGGGATGTTTGCAGTCTATCTGAGCAACTGACACTGCAATCTTATCTCCTCCCGTGTGGATAATGCGATCCCTCTTTTATGATAAGAAAACTGATGCTAGCAGGCTCAGCCATCTGACCAGCATCATGGTGGTAAATGCGAGACAGGATAAAGCTAGGTAAGTCAAGACTCATGGTTGACTTTGGCATCACCCTGTTACGCGGGATCAGGACGGCATCATCACCTAACCGACCTGTCTTGCTGGCGTCTGTAAAGTGGCAGTAACTGTAAGAACCTACCCACCTCACAGAGATTTTAAGGGTACAGAAGTGATAATGAGGCATGGAAGCAAGACTCAAGCCGAAGGTACCATCTGTGTAGCTAGAGTGGAAAGCTCCAAAAAAGATTTCTTAAACTTGGCAGAATCTCCCGAGGATGCAGATCCAGAACAACGTGCTCTTTGCTCAACCTGCTGCCACGACAAATTTCAGAAAGGAAAAGCGCCATGTCTATCCAATCAGTGTGACTATTTATCGCTCTTTATACAGCCTCCCTAGAGCTTCACGCCCTATACATAGTAGAGAACAATTTACATATGGCCTACTGTGCGTAAGGTGACTTCTGGGAAGACCAGTCATTCATTACTCACTTTCTAAACATCACTGGTATGCCACGTGACCAGGTACTGGGGGCACAAAGAGACGCAAGATGTAACTGGTTCCTCTGGAGAATCAGATGCTCTAGGGAGAGGCAGAAGTATAACCGCAGATTCATTAAGCCCAAGGAGAAGCAAGGCTTGAAGAAGTCGATTTGAGGGCTCGGCACAGAATCGAGAATAACCTCGCCGAGGTCATCAAGAGAGTCTTGTCCACCTGGGTGATGCCTGAGCCTCTGGTCCACTCTACGGGATATGGGGTTGTATTAGTGGTTAGGTCAGTCAGGCACAGAGTGTTTGACGTGACTCTAGATCTCAGGATGCCCTTTCTCATCCTCCACAGGAAAAGTGTTTTTAGGGTTTAATTAGATGTCCCAAACAGCAGACAGACAGCAAGCTACCCTGGAAGCCATAATCCCAGCATGAACCGGTATGATCCCTGGATATATGCTTCCCCTCATTGTGATATCCTCCAGTTTCATGCCATCCCTCTCCTCCCTAGCATATGGCATCGATTCAGTATCATTTTATGTCAGACCAACCCACAGCTCCCACCTACGGTTGATCTAGGACCCTAAGACTATTCTCTTGCTACAAGAGAGTACCCGCCTGGGAAGATTGCACCTGCTTGCATGGATGCCGTTTTCTTGATAAATGAGGGTGGCATACGTTATATCTATTATAAAGGACCCTGGTGTTTTGAAATGGCAGGTCACTATATAGCTAAGCTTAGTCTGAGATTTAACAGGACTGTCCAAAGCTGGAATTTTTTTCCACTTGCAGAGCTCTCCGGAAGATCAGCATTCAGTAATTAACGGTTCATTCCATTACAGCAAGAGCACCTGTCCAGCTCAGTGCTTTCTGGAGAAAGCCAAACACACAGAAAAGTTGACTTCTACAGCTCCCCAGATCCCATTAAAAATATTTCCTCCCCCTCCTTGGTTTATTCTTGTCTGACAGAATTCCTGTCCTACATCTTTTTCTTCCAAAAAGGAAAAAAAAAAAAAAGAAAAAAAAAATCAGTCCTAAAACTGAAGAACTCAAACTTCCCTCATCAGCATTTTGTTAGCATCTGGAGCTGGCTGGCCTCCGAGGAATTGGCTGGGAGTTGGATGAAGAGGCACATTATCGGGAGGCCAGCACTCTCATGGCGGACTCAGTTTAATTAGATTAAGCTATAATGACTTTGTCTTAGGGGTGGGTGGAAAATCACAAGCACAATATTGTCTTGCACACTTTAAAGCCAGGCCAAGATTTCAAGTAATGAAAATATCAATCACTCAGTGTGGTGAGCCTTAAAAATTCCAACCAAATATACGTGACCTTAATTACGACATTGGTTATAACATTGTCCCTGTGTCCTTTTTTCTAAATTAAGACACATTTTTCAAAATCTTAATTATTATCTATTTTTCTGTCTTCTTCCCTCCATATCTTTCCTTCCCTCCCCCCTCCCCTCCCTCACTCCTTTCTTCCCTTTCTCTCTTCCTCTCTTTAACTCAGATAGGAATCTACCCCAGGGCCTATGCAGGAGTTTCATGCCCTGCCTCATTGATGACCATCCGTTTGTTTGCTCACTGGTGGTACTGGGTATCAAAATCAGGACTTTTCATATGTTGGACGAGTATTCTATCCTTGAGCTATACAATCCCTGCCCCTCCAGCCCTGCTGACTTCTGTTTTCCCATATTCCAAATCCACTCCCATGAATCGTTATTTACCAGGTTTGGAAAGGAACAAACCTGACTTAAAGTAACCATAGGAAAAGGAAGACTTTCAGGTTAATTAAAGACCAGGCCTTTCTTTCTCATTCCTTCAATGCTTCCCTAAGATCCTCCAGTGATAGAAGTTGAATAAAACCTCAGGGTACCTTTCTTTCTCTTGTACTATAAGCAAATTGAAAATGAAGGGCCCTGGGTGGGTTTTCTTTCTTTTTTTTTTTTTATGAAATCAAAGATCTAGAAATACACTAATTAAATTTTAAAAAACTTCTTGTGTCTTTGCCTCGGTTCAGTGTACAGCATAAGTAGGTAGCCAAAAGCTATAGTTAGCATGAGCATGCTATTCTTGGGCCTTGATATAGTTTTAATTATTAAATTTAAACACTCTTTCAAACAGTGAGGAAGAAAATTAGCTGACGATGAGGTCAAAAGAAGCCGGTACCCTAGACTTCTGCAGGCATCTCTCTCTAGTCCTTGCTACCTGTCACACGTCTCTTACCTATGTCTTCAACACAGGCTACATCACGTTGCAAAGAACGAGCCGCTGTAACCTTTTAGTGGATGTTGAACGCACAGAATTAAATCCATCCATTCATTAAATATTTACTAAACTCCAGTTCGTAAACAAATACAAAGGGAGAAGCTGGGAAAATGGAGCAGAGAGAAATGAAGGATAGTACATCCATCCCTGCTTGTGCTTCTTCTCCTCAGGAGAGCGGAGAGAAACAGATAAAGATGTGATCCCATCTTCCAGACACAGGGTAGACCATGTTGGCTTTCCTGTGAGATATCTGATGTATTCCAGACACATTGAGGGGTGAATTCTCAGGGATCCCTGAGGGAACCCTCAGGGATCTACCCATCGATAAACGAGTAAATGAGAAAGGTCCTGCTGTAAGGTCTGGGTAGTAGCAAGGGGGGTTAGGTACTAGGGATCTGGGTAGAGAGATATAGAGCCTTGGAGGAGTGGAAGCTGGAAGCCTAGGAGATTCGGGTGGTCCCCCTGGACTTACAAATCTCAGGAATATTGCTCCAACCTCTTACTCCATTGAGACCACTGAGATGGTGACCACTGAGATGGAGATGGAAACCAATGGAAACCTAGTGTGGACTGGGCTGGAGAAGCAGCTCAGTGGTTAAGAGCAGGTGATGCTCTTAGAGAGGACCCAAGCTCAGTTCCCAGCACCTACCTGGTGACTCACAATCATCTGCAATTCAAGTTCCAGAGGATCCATCTCTCTCTCTGTCCTCCACAAGCGCCAGGAACACATGCACATACATACACAGTGCCCATACATGCATGCACACATGCAAAATGCTCAGACATATAATAAAAAATAAAAGTTAAAAATTAAATTAAATATGCTATGTAGGGACTGAACAGCACCCGGCTGAGTCTAAACTCACACACACAAAAACAAAAACACCCAAAACAAACAAACAAGCCTCATAAGGAAATGACCAGCAGATTCAGCAGACACAGTCAAAGAGCTAACAAGAGAGAAACCTACAGGTTACCATCAAATAGATGTAACTTCTACACCAGAAAAAGGTCAAAAATAAAGAAATAAGATTTCAGCCATTAGAGATGAAGAGGGAGAAACGAAAGTAGGAAACTAAAACAATATTATATAAATGTGTCACAGCCTTTGTAGATAGACTAAACCTTCCTGTTCCTTCAGTGGGAAAATGATGTGCCAATAGCTCAGAGGTGAGGGTTAGCCAAAGAGCAGTGGCGAGCCAATGTTGCTGTCAAGTCACGTGACTTTAAAGGTAGTGACGTCATTAAAGATAATGAAAATCGTTCCTTAATGAAAACAATTAATACTTAATATTAAATAGTTAATACTTAATGATTATCATTAATCTTAATGATAAAGTATCTCACGCAGAAATATAAAAGACTAATAAAATGTTGCTTAAAATAGAACAAAGAAATGATCAAAATTACAAGGAAAATTGTACAAAAGTATAAGTGGAGATTTTATTTAAAAACACTTTCTCAGTAACTGATAGGTTGGTTCAACTTTAATAAATATAGTGACAATTTCAATGGCTCAGCTAACATGTTTAAAGTACGTGTTCATTTGAAGACTACGTGTTATTTTAATTTATGCAATATTTAAAGATTAATTATAATCCAGATCACAGTAGTCAATAAATTATAAACCATTAATACCATACAAAACAAATCTCTAAAGTGCAATAAATCAATTATAAAACATTGCCGGAATCATGTGTGGAATCAAATACCTAAAAAACTCAAGTAGCAAAATGAATCAAAATGTAATTGTGGTCAGAATTTGGCATTTAAAGTTTTAAATATTTGCGAAACATATTGGATTTACAAACAGTGCTTGAATGCAAAATTGTATTTGAATTGGTATGCATGGTGTGTGGTATGTATGAAGGAATTACTACTTGAAAGAACCATGAGTTTGGGCCAAGAGATAATAAAAAGCACAGCAATGCAGACATAAAGACCTGCAGAGCTTAGAAATTAAGTGGTCAATGGAGAAGAAACACAACAAAAAATATGAATGAGACATGTCAGCACATAAAGATCATAAAAATTATTAGAAGTAAGAGGAGTCTGTATAAGTCATAGAGAAAAAGAAAACACTGAAATATGGGGAAGTTATATGTAACATTCTGGCTATCTATCAGGTAAGCAGGATGGAGCAATTAAATCCCTAGTTCCAAAGCCAATTAAGATATTGATAAACATGAAATAGTGAAGAGACAGGAAGGAAACTCCGTTTGCTGTTGTTGAGTGGTAATTGCTCAGTGACTTTTAGAGCTGTGCGTATCCAGAGACCCAGCTGTTGCAAACATCCCCACATTCCTTGGAGCAGCTAATGCACAGGAGTACAGGAGAGAGTTCATCTGATGCCCCCGGGTGGGGGGGCTGGGGGGGGAGCTGTCTGTAATTGCCACAAATCTGGAAGCCATCCAAATAACCCTGCATCCCTGTTGTAAGACAAGGGATGGTTCAGTCATAGATTGAATGCTAGCACCGTGGGAAAGGTGAACTGGGGTTATATGACTCAACATGCAATAATCAATCTACAGTGTTGAATTAAATGCAGACTGTTGCACAGTGTAAACATGCGATAAGTCTGGCTCAGGGTCATAGTTTAGCCTGCCTAGCATTCATGATGCCTCCAGCACCAAAGTTCAGTCTCCTGCACCAAAGAAAATCAGGTGTGACACACACCTGTAATCCCAGCACTCAGGAGATGGAGGCTGGTTGGATCTGGAGCTTAAAGCCATCTGCAACTATCTAGCAAGTTCAAGGCCAGCTTGGACTACATCAGACCCTGTCTTTAAAAAAATTAATACCACTCATGATGCATTTAAACCCCACAGATAAAAAGTTGAAATTTAAAATGCATAATAAATACATGGTAAAGGGTACAAAAGCACAGATGAACCACGCAAACATCAGCTTCAGGAGATGAGGCACCATTTGGAAGTGATTGGCAAAGGAAGGAATGGTAGTCTTTGGCTACGTCTGGAATTCTTCTTTCCGTTCTTTTCTTCTTAAAGTGCTGAAACAAATAATATGTGATATAGACGTTTAAAGCCTGTAGGTAGGGTCGCCCTCACTGCCTTCTATTCCAAAGTATTAATGTTGGCCCACAGTAGTCAGTTCCAGAGATGTGTAGGGGACTGACTAGGTCTATGCCAGGGTGTGTGGAGGGGGTCTTCCAAAATGGCTGGCTTGCTGCTGTCTTGTACAAGACAAAGAGGTTCCTAAGAAGGATAAGGAAATGGATGTCCATGTTGAAGCCCCACCCAGACAGGATGGCTAGGTAACCATGAACTGTCAGGAGTGCAGCAGCCGTGGTAGATTAATGTTGCGCCAGCTGTAGATCAAGGTTCAGCATCCTAGGATGTCCCAGTAAGCTTAGAGTCATTTCTATCTTCAAACAGCATCGGACTCCAGAGGTCTCTTTCTTTCTGCAGGCATACTTTTAATGCTTGCAATTTAATTGATTAGAGTAAAAGATTGGCTTTCAGAAAGGTCACCTCGATCAGTACTTGCCCGGTTCGTCTTCTCATTAACCAAAGCATATACTTGGTATTTTGAGGGCAACCCTTCTGAAAGGTTTCGTCTTTGCAATCCAACTTCACTTGGGTTGGCTTTCCAGAAGAATGGACTCTTCCAGAAGGTTCATGAAGGATTCTTGGGGGGGGGGTGTTTATGTCAAGGGGCAGTTGTTCCTTGAAAGAAAAATGCCCAAGTGTCATAGTGGAATGCTTACATGCAGGTGTTTACCACATCATAAACAGCGTTGATGAATTTTTAATTACAAACATTAGCAAGGAAAGATCTCTCTGTAATTCACTTTCCTGAAGAATGAGAGTAGCAAACATCTCGTTCCTTCGCTGTCTTGGAGACTTTTTCAGCGTAAGTGGGGCAGGGCAGAGGAACGAATAGCCTAGACATTGTATGCAGAAGACAAAAAAGCCGGACTCATGAACCACGCAGGGGGCTCATGCCCACATGACTGTGTGCGCGGGGGTGACGGCAGAGGACAATCTGCACTTGGAAAATGATGTCTGGGGACTGGGCCGTTGAATTTCATGCTCTGTGTCTTCACACTCTATATTCCAAACCATTTGACTAATTTCTTTCCCACCACCACCTGCAGCAGCTGATGAGCATAATCAAGTCTTTCTTAAGGCTTCTCTGTAAGGTTCTGAAATAATTTCCACCCCCATAAAGAGAAATTCTCTTTCTGTGTGATTCAACAGGAGCCAGCCTAAAAAGTGAAGTCCAGGCTGGAGGTTTAGATCAGTAGTAGAGCACCTCCCAGTAGCATCCCTGGGTTCGATGGGAGCAATGACCCAAACAAACCATTGAAACCCAGCAGTTGGTGTCTCCCACTTTGGGGGAAGAACTCCTTTGTTTCTGCTCTGCTCTTCTTCCATTAGGGGGCTGAAGCCTTTGTATTTCTTCTTCTCTATCCCACGCTCCAGCTGTAGGTAGATTAGAATGTCTGACAAGAATTTCCCTAATTTGTAAGGCTAACTTCACCCCGTATTTTAGTCTGGAGGACAGGGACAGGTGGCAAGTGTGAACAATTAAGGTTAGATGTATCAACCCTGATTCAAACCCATCTCCCTTTGAAGATGGAGATGACGCAATGATCAGACAAGTAGGTAGTCAAACACCTGCTGGTATCACCAATCAGCTGGCGTGGGGTTCACTAGCTCCAGCTGGATAGAAATAGTGTGTAGGTGAGCAGCTTTTTCAAAGGCTTGTTTCCCTCAGTATTTAACAGCTGTGAGCAGTGACAGTAGGCAGGTGGACACAGTGGGAGTGTCAGACTCTAAAATTAAAGTCCCTGTATCTGCCTTAGATACCAGGACCCTTTTCCCTAACAGCCTTGCTGTCCCATGCAAGCTTACAGTATTGGGACTCTTGTCTCATTGATAGAGCCAGTGTTTCAACTCCCAGCCGGCAGTTTGAGACCTTGCCCCTAAAGACAGCTGCCTGGAATTATTCTAGCCAATCAATCCCGTGGGTTCTCCTCACTGCTCGCTTGCAACCCTGTATCAGCTCTCCATTCTCCAGTCACCTCCGCATCTATTCCCTTCTTCCCTGTATGTTCTGAATGGAGATGCTCAGCTGCTCCTTCAGTTGTGGTCATAGGCTCTGGTTGTAGGTACAGCATTTGGGTACATCTAGGAAGTCCATTTAGGAGCCAACCCATAACCAGCATCGCTCAAACACAGGCATCTTTTTCCACCAGGGGCAGGATCCAGGGGAGTGGCTGGGATTCCCTAATGGATCAGTAGCACCACACACTGCTCCTGTTGATGGATTCAGGCCTGTGGACCGTGCTAATGGGAAGAGTACAGGCTTCAGCTGGCTTTTATCTCTCCTGCAGTCAAGCGCTGGTTGTTACAGCTCAGGCTATTGGAAGGAAAGAGGGCTGTTTGGGAGCCTGACCCTCGGTAACTCATGCAGCCTTGAGAACCATCTCTGAAAGCCTCTTGGGATGCATGGCCCTCGTCAGACTGAATTTCTGAAAGGAGGCAGGGAAAGAGCACTCTAGAAAAGTCTTCACTGGTCGTAATGTCGCTAGCAGGGTGAGCACAGGGGTGTATTTCCAGGAACTGGCTGGAGGATCTCAAGCAGCCTGCTTATGCAGCCATTTGAATGGCCAGTCTTGCCTCTAGCACAAGCACAAAGCTTGTGTTTTGGATCCATCATGGCCTTGCCCTGAGTCACAGTGAAGTCCTTGCACTCTGGAAATGCGCCCCCTCTGGCCAGAAGGAAATGGTTCATCCAGCTTTGTGGCTTAGTCACACTGCACCAACAAGGGGTGGCAGCACTTTCAAGAGCCAGGACACCCTCTGATTTCTTTCACATAGTTGTACCAAATCCCAGACATAAGGAGAATCTATAGGGGTGGTTTAGGGGCATGAGGGTGATTCAGTTAGCTATTTGATTGATAGTTCCTTGCTGCTAACTAGGAAGTCAAATTGCACAATGCTGAATGTGTGTGCTTATTTATAGGAATAAAAGCTTCAAATATAATGCTTACAATATAAGCATAAAGAACTTATTAACAATATCATTAACTGCAATTTTAGCAGAACCCAACAGTGTTTTAACAGTGCTTTAATTCTGCCCAATACCTAGGAGAAGTGGGTCCCTTCTGGCCCTACTCGCTGGTATTTACAATTAACATTGAATTAACATTGAATTATACCTCTGCAGGTCCTGCCTGGGTCATCTTTTCCCTCTGGTATAACGTTTGAACTCATATCTTTTAGAAAACACTACATCTCAATACTCATCTTTTTTTTTTTCTTGTAAACAGTACAATGTTCCAGATAAACACAAAAATGCTGCATCAGATGCTCAGCCATTAAATTGATTTCATGGCCTGGCGAAGCGCCACCATGTGCGACAACAAAAGTAGAGCCAGTTCCACTCTTCACGTGCATTAGCAGTTACAAATATCCATTCTCAGTTAAAGTAGTTCTGCTACTTCTTCACAAGGAGAGATCTGCAACTCCCGTCGTGAAGACTTCGAATAAAACTCAAGGGAAACTGTAAGCACACAGCATTCCCTATTTCAATCCATGTCTCCGGTTATTCCCCTCTTGATTTAAAAGCAATGTGAGGCACAGAGCCTACCTTTGCTGGAAAAGACATGTAAGCCAAAAGCAGCATCAACTGTGAACTGATTCTGTGCAGCTGTAAGACTCTGACAAGCCTTGGCTAGTGTGGACCCCACTGTGCCCAGTGAACAACTCGGAGCTGGGGATTGATGCAAAAGCAAGGGGAATTTATTGTTTCAACACGCTGGGGTCATCCTGCACTTGAAGGAGAGGCAGTGACCCCGGATGGCCTATTCAGCAAGTTTTTATATAGTTTGTAGGGGTGGAATAGAGCATCAGCAACTAGGCACAATATGATTGGGAGAACAGTGTGACATTTAAACTGATTAGTCCTTAGGGAATGCGGTAGCAAATGAGGTGGCCAACAGTGGGTTCCCCCTGTGGTCTTTCTGAGCAATGTAAAGAACCTCTCTCTTCCAGGAGGGGAGGGGTGGAGTTTTCCAAAGGTCCTGAGCTGACCTCTTCACAGCTATTGGGCACCAGGCTTGTCGTTGCCAAAGCCTGCCTGGAGAGTTCATTCTAAATGAATTTAATGGTGGGTAAAGGTCCCCAAAGTGTATAAAGTGCTCTAAACAGCCGACAGTTGGCTTAATGTGTGCCATTTAATAAAAATTAGCAGACCCTGATGCCCAAGCATGCTAATGTGGACTCAGGAACTGAGGGCACCATGCTTGACTGGTATCCACCCTTCCCTACAGCATGGCAGAGGGTGAACTTTCTTTAGCCAGGTTCAGACCCACCTGCCACTCCCCTTTTTCTCCTGCAAGCAAAATAGGAGTGTTTTATTGTTATGCCAGAGTTGAGATTAGGACTTAGATATAAGGTTAATTCTCGGGCTCCTTTGCTATTAAGAGAAATTGACAGATTTGGTGGGATGTACTGATCTGGGAAGGAATGGTTGTCTTCTTAAGATGAGGAATCTTACCTGAGTGCTCTCAGTCTCCCAACATATTGCCAGTTTTGAAGCCAGGCGAGAAAGGGAGCTGATATAAAGGGAGGCAAGGAAAGGACTTCACGGAGTTCCAGTTTTGTGGGAGTTCCTTTAAGTAGTTTCAGTCGCTAGGCTATAAATTAGCTGTGTATCTTTATAATGCAATTATATATAAAAGCTAGTTAAACTGTATTGGATATATTTTTATTATTAAATTGTCTTATAAGCAAATATATTCAATATTTTCGTTAATAAAAAGCCCAGCAGTTTCTCAAATGCATTAGACGCTTGCCAAGTCCCTCCTCTTCTCCCTACCCCCTATCATGATGGCCTCTCTTACTCCCTTAAGCACATCACTGTATCACTGTGATCCTAAAGTCTCCTTCTTTCCCTCCTTCTCTTCCTCCAACATGTGTGTGTGTACATATTGCTCTCTTAAATTCCAACAGCGTGCTGTACCATAATCTCTTTAGAGATCATTTAGCTTTTTCATTCATCACATTGCTTTTACATGAAAAATGGCTACACAGTATTCTTGTACTAAATAATGTGCTTATAGTATGCCTGATGGAGGAAACTCCCTATGGAAAGATAACAAGTAAAATTAGGCATCCTCTCTCTTTGGCCTGCCTTCTCTGCTGTACAGAGTTATTTGGAAGCTCACCAGATCCCAGGATCCTGGGGCATTGGAAAAAGGACACAACCTAGCTTGTTTGAAACAGAGATGGTCTTTTGATCAAACATTTGACTAGTCTTGTAGCATACTGTAACGCCTTCCTTAGAGAATTAGACCATTGTGTTGGAGGAAGTCACATGCCTCCGCACCTGAGATAACATTGAAAGCTTCCCCTTGGCTCCACCCAGCTCCGAACCCACCCCCCAGCTCCATTTTGTGTGTAATGAACATTATCACAGTGACAAAAGTCACTCTGTTTTTTTGCCAGTTGTAGCATTGCCTATTAGCTCAATCCCACACATGCTCTGTAGAAGCAACTGTGACTCTGTCCGGAAGGTCAGTTATCATTAGCTAATCATACATGAAACAACCCCAAGGGATTCAGCACACCCAAAGAAACAATGCCAGCCCTGAAAGGAGCCCCCCCAGGGAGTATCCAGCTGGGGTCTGTTTTACAGACTGAAAGGGCAGATGACAGATAAGAAACTGCACTTCCTATTTTTACTCCTGTCCTCTTTACCACCAGCAGCTCTGCCCTGCATGACAGCCAAGGTTTCTGTGTCCTGTGCCTGCAGTCTGATAACCTTTCTTGGTTGGGTGTTTTATGATGCCATATGCTTCTATCTTAAAATAGTGCGAGGGTCCTCTGATGCAAAACCGCCAATCAGCTCGCTCCCTGAATGTCAGTCGGAGGTTTTGGGGAGGACATATGTGCTTCACTGTTAAACATATTTTGGCTCAAAACTTCTACTTGGTGAGAATGCTAATTTGGGGAAACTTGGAGGTGTATTGATTCTCATTGATTTTCTGTTTCCTGGGATGTAAAAGGAAAATTATAGTCCCATCTTCAAGCAGTGTTGCCATGATGATTAAAAAGGTGATAGCCATGCCCAGGAATTTCTCACTGCTGTCTCCCTCTTGACTGGCAGATTCCTCTGGGGTGAAAGCCACCAATGTTTCAGTAAACTGCCACAGCACAAGAATGCTTCTCTTCTTACAGACCACCATCACAGTTCATGTTTGTATCACTGGGACAAAAGTTGGACTTAATTTAAGGAGAGGGGAGAAAAAAATGCCCATTTAGGCTCAGGGTTTCAAATATTTCAATCCAAAGTCTGTTGTCTGCTTCGCATTGCATTCTTTTAAAAAATATATTATTATTTATTTATTTTATGTATGAGTATACTGTCACTGTCTTCAGAAACACCAGAAGAGGGCATCAGATCCCATTACAGATGGTTGTGAGCCACCATGTGGTTGCTGGGAATTGAACTCAGGACCTCTGGAAGAGCAGTCAGTGCTCTTAACCTCTGAGCAGTCCGTCTCTTCAACCCAAAGAGTAATTTGTCAGAAGTGGGATTCGAACCCACGCCTCCAGGAGACTATAGACCACTTGGCCATCTTGGCAACTAGCATAGGATTCTAATGGTGCAGGACACCATGGCAGGAGCATTTGGCTGCTCACTTCATGGTTGCTGGGAAGCGAAGGGAAAGGAGAGAGAAGGAGCCAGGCTCCTTTTCAAGGGCAAATTCAAGTGACCCAACTCCCTCCCAGTAGGCCCCGTGTCTTAAAAGTTTCTCCACCTCCTGGTAGGGCCACAGGCTGGCAGCCAAGCCTGCAGCGAGCCTTCGGGGAACATTTGAGGTTGTAGCTGCTGCAGCTCATCTCTGACTCATTCCCGAGCGCAAACGGAAGCAGAGGCTTCAGTCTTGTTCTCCAGTTCATCACACGCAGGTCCCGACTGCGGACCCAGCCCTGCCTGCTCACAGAGTCTTTTAGCTGCAACGCCTCCGTGCATCTGAGGATTTAGAAATCATTGGAGAACAAGGTTAACATCTATAATATCTGCTTTATTAAAAAAAATAGGCCATGGTGTATGGTCAGTTCCCTGAGTTTTAACTTTGTTCATACAACAATGTTTTGTGAGACCAGGCATGGTGACATATGCCTAAAAATACCAGCACTTTGTCCCCTAAGGCAGGCAGGACTGTGAATTGAAGGTCAGCCTGGGCTATAGATAGCAAGATCATTTATTGAATAAAAAAGATTATGCATGCATACATATGAATGTAAAAATACACATACATGATATATGAATGTATGGAGAGAGGGAGAAGTCTTATGTGAACTCGTTTACCTCAAACTTGTTATTCTTTACATATTTCAACATATGTTGTCATTTCTGTTAGTGGATTTTCTCATTCTTTTTTTTATTGTAATATGAAACACACTATCATTTCTGAGTTAAATAGCTACAACCAACCTAAGCCTGTCCCCAGAGAAGCCTGGTTCTAAAAAGAACACAAGATTACATATATTATATATAAAGCATAAAATAGAATTAATAATTTGGAACATAATGTAACAGAATTTTAGAATAACAAGGCCCACATGTTAATACTTGACAATTCTTCACTTCGGCCTAATCTGGTCTCTATTTTTCCCAGATGTGAGCAGCAACGTCTAACGTCTGATTTTTAGCTTGGGCGGGAAACCTTTCATGAGTGTTAGCAACACCGACTTTGGAGACATCTGCTCCTAGAAGAGCTGCTGTGTTTCCCAGCAGACCTGACCTTTTTTCTGCCAGTCACTAAAATGGCACTCTCTCAACCAACATGGCTACTAGCAGTAAGACTCTTCTACTGGACCCAGAAACTGTTCTAGGACAATTCTCTTCCCACTTGGGCTAATTCAGGAAGATAAGGAGTCCTTTCTGACCCATCATAGTGACCTCCCAGGCTGGTAATTCAAACACTCGGGGAGGCTGAGGCAACAGGAGGAGGAGCTCAAGGCCACGCCCATTTACAAGGTGAAAAACCATGGTGGGAAACCAGAGACCACAGAGCTCCCCAAGGCAGCGTTGCAATCCTTGGAACCTTGCACGCAGATCCTTCTCCGAAGGTTGTCCCTCCACTGGCTCTCTCCCTTCCTGTTTTGTTTCAATGTCTTCAATCACTTCTCTTCACATAGCTGTCTGCTCTTTTCAGGAGAATTTTCACAGAACAATCTGTTAGTGAGCATAATTATTATAAGCCTCGAAGGGGGAAAAATGCTTTCTATTTAGCATTTTCGGGGTGGGGTGTGTGTGGAAATTCCCTTAGCTAAAACAAACAAGTCACAAGAACACAAAAGCAATCTTGCTCACACCATTTAGATGCCTCAAGAGTATTTTTAAGAAGCCCAACTCCAGTTCTAAAATCAGACAGATGAAGTTGCTTCTGTAAACCGTATTGTCCACAGATATCTCCCTGGATCCAGCACCAAACCCCTGCTGGGTTGGATTATGAAACAATATGGAGAGACTCTAAGCCTGAAAGAATGTTGTCACAGGCTACAAAACTCGGTTTGAAGAATACAGATTCTGCATAGGCAAACACTACCCCGGGAGAATAAAACCTTGCGTCCTGTGAGGTTCTTTCTAATCTCAACCTGCAGGACAGATTAAAATACTTAATAACTAGACATGAAAGAATCAGAGGGTATTTAACCTATTATACCATTGGCCAGCTGTAGCTGCTAGTCCACACAGCAGGACGCGTCTATGGGGCCGAATATGACTTCTACTTACACGTCCCTCAGTTGCCCACAATACTCTGCCTCCCTCATCAAGTGCCCATCACATCTTCATGCACAGAATATGAATGTACTGTGCCACGGCCTCTTGTCTGTGGCTTTGCCTTCCCTGGCATCAGCTACTCATGGTCAACCACTGTCCGAAAATCTAAATGGAAAATTCCATAAAATAATTCATGCATTTTCAACTTCGTATCATTCTAAACAGTGAGGTGAACCCTTGCGGGGTGTGTGTGTGTTTGTGTGATATGTGTGTGACATGTTTGTGTGTATGTATGTGCATGTGTGTATGAGTGTATGTATGTATGTGTATGTGTGTGATATGTGTGTATATATGTATGCATATGTGTATGTATGTGTGTGATATGTTTGTGTGTATATATGTGCATGTGCATATGAGTGTGTATGTATGTATCACATGTGTGTATGAGTGTGCATATGTATGTATGTGTGCACATGTGTGTATGTGTATATGTGTGTGATATGTGTGTGGCATGTTTGTATGTATGTATGTGCATGTGTGTATGAGTGTATGTGTGTGTGATATGTGTGCATGCATCCAGAGGGGGTGTGCATATGGAGGACAAAAGCTGACATTAGGATGTCTTGCTCTGCAGCTCTCTCTACCCCTTGCTTTTCTGAGACTGGGTCTCTTCGTTAAACTGGAAGCTTGCCACCTTAGCCAGAGTACTACCCACCAAGCCCCTGGGAGCCTCCTGCAGACTCTCTTTGCTGGGAGTGCTGGCTTGTGCCACCACACCCAGCAGTCACATGAAGATCTGAACTCGGGTTCTTGTGTTTGTGCAATGGTTGCTTTGCACATGGAACCATCTCTCCTGCCAGAGTCTTCCCCTTGCTGCTGTATCCAGTGCTCCACATGCCAGCCACTCTAAATTTACTTAGCAGTTATCTTGGTTATCAGCTCAACTGTCCTGGTATTATAGTGTCTGTGTTCAAGTAGCCTTTATTATATTTCATAATGGCCCTGATGTAAAAAGATGATAAAGTGGGCCATTTGTAGTTGCCAAAGACAAGCTGTGAGGTGCTTCCTTTAAGTGAAAAAGAAAGGGTCTCTACTTACAAGGACAGAAAAAAATTATGTGTTGAGTTTTCTAGGGAAAACAGTGTACATAAACAGGCCAGGCAATTGCTGGCCAACATCAGGCATCCATTAGAAGTCCTGGACCACTCTACTAAATGTGCAAAGTCCTGGAAGCTGTGTGCCCTCTAACTCCAGACTACCTCAGTTACATTCTGTATATCCATTCTGTCTCCTGCCACAACAAACAAAGCACCCACTAGGCAACACCCCTCAACTCCCACCACATACATATATACACGCACACATGCACACACACTACACATACATATGTACACATGTGTGTACACACACCACACATACACACACATGCACACTCACCACACACACATGTGCACACATATGTGCACATACCACACATACACACACATGCACACTCACTACACACATGCACCACACACACACACACACACACACACACACACACACATATATACACATTCATACATATACACACATATACACACACACACCAAAAACAACAGTGTAGCACTCTTCTGTGCTTGTGAACAATTTGGAATTTTTAACTTTGACTTAATTTTTGTACTACACATTTAGGCCAAGTCTAAAAAATGATAGGCCAGATCTGAAAAATACTTCCTTATTTTGTAATTAATAGCCTATTGTTAATATTTAATGAGTATATTAGTTGTCTTGTGCTTAGGTAACAATGACACGAAAGCTGTGACTTAAAACAACAGGTTTTGATCATGTCAACATTCTGCAGACCACAAGTCCAAGTTTAAGATCATGTCAACATTCTGCAGACCACAAGTCCAAGTTTAAGATGAGCCACGATCCCCACAAACCTTTGGAAGATTTCATCTTTGTCTTTTTCCAGCTCTCATGTCAGCTTTCCCATCTTGGGTCCATCTTCATGGGACTTCCTCTTTTTGTCCGACTCTCCCATGTGTCTTTTAGAGACAGGACTTATTGTTATTTTAATTAAACCTATATATGTATATGACTATGTGGGAGTGTGTACACCTGAGTGCAATTCCCACAGAGGCCAGAAGAGGGTGTTAGATTCCCCTGGATCTGGAGTCACAGTCAGTTGTGCTCCACCTGATGTGAGTGCTGGGAACCAAACTTGCATCTTCTATCAGCACACACACCACTGAGCCACCTCTTCATCACCTCCTGTGTGTCTTTGATAAGAATACTTCCTATTGGGTCCACCAACATAATTTAGGATGGTCACCTCATCTCAAGGTCTTTGGCTATGTCTGGGAAGATTGAACAAGATCACATCCACAGGTTTCAGATACAGATACAGGGGTAGATGCCATTCCGCTCACTGGGGCTAGGAAGGAGACAGGAGATACAGACAATATAGACGCAGAAAGGACAGCAGTTTAAGACAGGCAATGACAGAAGGGAGAAAGGAGTTTCAAACCTTTCTTGCATCGTGGATATATGATAAATTTATTTTTTTCAAAGTACACCCCTCTGAATGGTTCTATATCTGCCTGGTATTAGCCTAAATGTGTCCGTTTTGGTAAGAGCTAAGGAACTTCTTAAACGTTATGGCTTGGGAATCAAATGTCCCCTGTAGGCTCAATGCTTGGTTTAGGCTGATGGAACTGGTTGGGGGAGATTGTGGAACCTTCTGGACTGAGAGCCTAGATGGCCAACTTGCATACTGCCACAGGGTTCTCCTTGTGGGTTATAGTTGGCCTGGCCTCTGATCTAGGATCTGCTTGTTGTCCAGCAAGTGACAGTAAGAAGTCACGGTTCCCTTCTCAACAGACTTGGCCACCACCATGCCTTTTAGTACCATGATGTGCTGATACAACCCCAAACATGAGTGAAAACAAGTCCTCTCCCCCTTCACTGACCTGGGCTGGGAATTCTTCCACAGCACCAAGAAAAGCAGCAGATACAAAGCATAACAAAAGCTCTTCCCTTAACTCTGCCCACTTCCCGTTCCTAAACCATGGGGTTTGGAACAGAGCACTCTCAGCTTCTCACATTTAGATTCCGGGAGCACGTCAGGGGCCTCTGACATCACCATAATTTTGTTCTCCTCCAGAAAGCCCAGTTTCTGGTTACTATCTTGCTGGCTGATGGCTGGTGTCCATCCTCACCTTCAGAACCCAGCACAACTCCTTTCCTCTACAAGCTTGCTTGCGTCCTCCCCACTGCGCCTCTGACACCACCACTACTACCCTCCTGCCCCAATTGCTACAGATCAGCCTTCCATGGATGCCTCTCTCAACACAGCTCCACCTTGTCCATTAAATCTCTGTAGGACCTCCTCCACAAGAGCTCCCAGCCCAGATAATGAGCACATTGTTCTCTGTGACTATTCCTGATTGGAGATCTGATGTTTCCATTCAGTGTGTGTTGTTGTTCTTACTGATGTCTAGCCTTTTACCAAGTGTCTCCTCTTCCCCACTAAACTTTAAGCCCTGTGACACCAGAAGTCCTACCTTTTTGCTTTGGAGCTAAAATATGCACTCTTCCCATAGACAATTAATGGCATCACCATACTGATTCCCGCAGGGGCCTCTCAGACCTTACCGCATCCAGGTCTCTTGAAGATCTTGTTAAAATGCAGATTTGGAGGCAGAGCTTGGGATGTGCAATTGTAATAGGCTCCTTGAATCTGCAGGTCTTTGGGATTGCATCTCAAGTAGCAGAGTCTCTGGACACCAAACCAATTTAAGTCAAGTGTAGAATGGGACGGGAGCAGGTTGTCATTCAAATAAGTGACAAAGAGATGGATCATCATGGCTCCTTCCTAGTTAGATTATCTGGGTAAAAAGTTCGGGAAGACCACCGAGACCTGTTCGAGGTGACAGGACGCGTGGGGATGCTTTTCCCTTCAATATAATATATTCCTCCCTGCTTTTAAAGCTGACGAAAAGCCCCGCTGTATTTTTTTTCTTTAATAAAATACCTTAGGATGGCCGTTTTCTTGATGCAAGGGAGAGGAAAACTGCCAACGGTATCAACTGAGTTAAGCCAGAACAGGCTAATCATTAGGCATGAGTTGTCTGTGGGTGGAGACAAGCACAGGTCCTGTAAAAGGCATCCCTTGGCACCACGAGCTGTCTGTTAGGATGCTTTAACAGCCGACGTCAGAAACAAGCTTCAGCAAGGAGGAACACAGTGCACAGAACAAGGTCAAGAGCAAACACAAGGAACACGTCCCCATCAGCCCCGCTACTTGCTGAAGTAAACTGGTGCCAGAAACCGCCAGATATAACCGCCAAACACTACATGTGTTGGACTCTGATCGTCTTAGCCAACCTTCTGTTGTAGCAATAGGAGATGGCAGCTCTGTCCTTCAGCCTCAGATATAAATCTTCATACATCTAAGAAAAACATGGTGGTGGTGGTGGCAGGGGGGAGATGATCTGTCAGCCTCCCAGTTGACTGTAGCAGCTGCTGGTTACACGTGGCTGCTATCCTTTTAAGTTGTAGCTAGTGCAACTGAGAAACTGGGTCGTAATTTTATTGCCCTGTAAAGTATTAGTACATAAATAGCTTCATATCACAAACAGGTACCATCGGGCAGCACCAGTTAGAGGCTGTAAACTCAAGGAGGACAGCTAGGAAGAGAGAGCACCAACCAAGTAGCTGTCCAAGGCAAGTCAATTCTTCTTGCACATTTCTCTTAAATGAAAGGCCCCCGCCTCCAGGACATATCCTTTGATATGTGAGCTTTTGCTAGCGGCTATGTCCAAGTCTGCTATGCTACAATCACAATTGTACTTGGCCAATTAAGATCAGGACACACAGCCTTGGGTCAGGCTTAGTATTCAGGGGGTGAATAACAGATTGCTTCCAGTCCAGTTGTTTTAATGAGGCCAGGTGGGGTTGACGCAAGTCTTCTTATTCTGACCTGTGGGGCAGAGAGTGAAGTTGGAAAGGCTGGCAGGGCTCAAAATACTGTTTTAAAAAGATGTAATGTCCCCAAACCTAGGATACCCAAGATATAAGATATAATTTGCTAAACACATGAAACTCAAGAAGAATGAAGACTGAAGTGTGGACACTATGCCCCTCCTTAGATTTGGGAACAAAACACCCATGGAAGGAGTTACAGAGACAAAGTTTGGAGCTGAGATGAAAGGATGGACCATGTAGAGACTGCCATATCCAGGGATCCACCCCATAATCAGCATCCAAACGCTGACACCATTGCATACACTAGCAAGATTTTATTGAAAGGACCCAGATGTAGCTGTCTCTTGTGAGACTATGCCGGGGCCTAGCAAACACAGAAGTGGATGCTCACAGTCAGCTAATGGATGGATCATAGGGCTCCCAATGGAGGAGCTAGAGAAAGTAGCCAAGGAGCTAAAGGGATCTGCAACCCTATAGGTGGAACAACATTATGAACTAACCAGTACCCCGGAGCTCTTGACTCTAGCTGCATATATATCAAAAGATGGCCTAGTCGGCCATCACTGGGAAGAGAGGCCCATTGGACTTGCAAACTTTATATGCCCCAGTACAGGGGAACACCAGGGCCAAAAAGGGGGAGTGGGTGGGCAGGGGAGTGGGGGTGGGTGGATATGGGGGACTTTTGGTATAGCATTGGAAATGTAAATGAGTTAAATACCTAATAAAAAATGGAAAAAAAAAAAGATGTAATGTGCTCTGGACACACAGTTCCTCGCTTCTTGGCAGAGCTAAGAGGAAACCTAAGATGAAGGCAAGGCCTAAGGATTAGAAAATCTGTTTGCCCATGACATGAGATTCATCCCTTTAGGCATCCGAACAACATCACAAATGTATCTTTGTCATCTCCCAGATACAAGGTAGTATGAGCTGGGAATCCAGTGGCACCTAATCTGAGAAGAGCAGAGGCAGTGCCATTACCTCTAGGGCTGACGACCTAGCTGAGAAAGGGAGATATTACCAAAGACCTTGATGGACACTTGTACAAAGGGGCATCTGATTAAAGAGAGCACCTCTCCAACATCTGCCCCCTACCCTGGGGCTGACATCCTTTCCAGGGCAGAGGGTGGCAGAACACACCGACTTACCAATAAGATAAAAGTGAAACTGCCTGTGCCTGTTTGGGCTGACAAATGATTGGATGGTAGATTGTGTGCCTAGAAACAATACGAGGTAGCACGTGACCCTCACAAGGGTGCCAAGCCTCTCTGGTTAGGGGAGAGACAACAGCAACCTTGGTGTAGTTCAGTTTCCCAGAATAGTTTGAAGTTAGCATCCAGAAAGTTCTTGGTAACAACAGGAAGTGACTGTCCGACTGTACATTCTTTGATTGACACTATTTTGGTAGGTTCAAATAGAAGGAACTGGGTATGGTAAGGTTGAGGCACAGAGGGAACGGGACATTGTGGAGTCTGACACACCTGGCTGTAAACAACAGTTTCTCTTGTTTACAGTTCCTCAAAATCACCCCACCCCCACCCGGAGCTTGTTAACTGTTACAGAACCCTGGGTCTCAACAATGGCCCAGGAAACCAGAATCTCCAGGCCTCAGGGTGTTTGTTTGTTTGTTTGTTTTTAAATAAATAAAGCATTTAAGATGTTTGTAAAGTGTAGCTTCTCTCAAAGCCTAGATTCCCTGAAAAGTTCTTTAAGAGTCTCGGGATGCCCTATAAATGATGAGTGGATTTTAAACACAAAGCGACCTTTAAAAGTCACTCAGAACCATCAAAACCTCAACAAATGAGACTGTGGCTTTGCCTTCTTTCGGGAGCTGTTCTTTGGAAGTCTTCGAGGCAGACAGGGCGCCTGCCTTGCTCGGCCTGAGATCACAGAGCAATGGCAGCTGAGGAGCATTCAGTGAACTAGCTAGTGTCCCTAAAGTTGCATGTTGAGGGTGGCTGGAAGATGGGTTTCCCCCTTTGACTTCAACTAAGGACCCTGGAGTAAAGTCCCCTTCATCTCGGGGAAGCTTTCCCACTGGAAGCAAAAGCAAGGATGCTGTAACAGGTTGTCTAGTCCTGGGTTGTGGTTGGACCCGCCTGAGAATATAATTTGTTCTGGCCTCAGTTCCACCCTAGAGCTGGGACAGCCGCCTGCTGTAGTACATCTTGCTTGCGTTTGGCAGCGGGAGTCCTGGAAGGGGGTGGCTGTGGCATCCTGCCCTGAGTTTCCAGAGTGAAGGTGGCCACAAAACCCCGCCGGCTGGGAGCTGCGGGGCGCTGCGATTCACCGAGGGGTGGGGCTGCCCCGGGGAGGCAGAGCCCAGGAGACCCAGAGCTTCGCTGATAGAAGAGCGGATTCAGCCCTCTGCAGCCCTTCCCACCTCCACCCCGCCCGGGGTCTCGGGATTTGTCCAGGCTCGAAGAGGTCAAGACCTCGAGCGCGCCATCCCGCCCTGCCCTGCCCCGCCCCGCAGTGGCGCTGGTGTGGCGTGGGGGCATGCGGGCGCGGCCGGGGGACGCGAGTGGCAGAGCCCGGGGCAGCGATCGGCGACCAGCCCCGGACGCTCGGGGAGCGGATGGCGGAGCCCACGCGCGCCGCGAAGCCGCGCTGCAGACAGGGCGCCGTGCCAGGCGCGGGCGCCGCCGTGAAGCCCAAAAAGAAAGCTTTTTATTTGCTGAGCATGAAGCCCCCGAAGGACCCCGCCCCCAACAACAATAACAACGTGTCGTTTGTGATCCACTGTCAACTGGGCAAGGAGATCAAGCACATTTGCAGCAACTGCAGCCGGGGGGAGGACGGCCGCGACGGTGAGTGCCCGGCGCGTCGGGGAGGTGGCGGGAAGGTGGCTCTGTCAGTCCACGGACCCGGGTGCTGACGGAATCTGCCACCTGGACAACTGTGGAGACCTTCGCTCCCCGCAGCCGGGCCCTGCACTTTGCAGAGTGTCACCGGGAGCCAGTGGGCTTTCAGCAGCGCCCAAAGAATCAACTGTAGGCTTTTTGATTTGACAAGATGGGGGGTCTTAGGGGATCTGTCCACAGCAGCAACAGAAGCTTAAAAAAAATGTTACACCTGTTCCCCCACCCCCACCCTCACCCCAACCCCCAGCCCCATCTCTGCTGTGAAATTTGCGGGGTTACATTACAGATTGTGGGCTTCCTTCAGGTGGGGTCCCTGGAAGAAGTCATTGGCCTTGACCTCTGAGGGACCCAGCTCACTGAGCATTTGTGGAGTTGTTTGGAATGGTGTCTCTTTAGAGTAAAATATGGCTGGGGTATTTGTTTGTTTGCTCGTTTGTTTGTTTATTGAGTGCCACAGCTCGTCCCTCTTGGACAGATGCCCAGTGCTCAGAGTGGGGGAGGTGCAGGCAGCAGCCCTGGGCAGAAAGAGCCAAGGACCAGGGATAGTTGGCCCTGGAGCAGGCAGAAGCCTCTTCTTGTGTGTGGACTCCTCTGTGGAGGTGCCTATATAGGAGTCTCCTGGCAATTCCCCAGCAGCTCGGTGTGCAGATTCTGGTGGGCCACTGAAGGTCGCGGAAAAGTTTTTAAGCAGCAGATGTAACAGAGGCCAGCCCTGAGCTCAACGCTTAGCTCCAGTTACACCTGCTTGTGCAGGCAGCTTTTCAGTGTTCCCTTTGGAAGTACAGAGATTACTTAGACACCCCCCCCCCCCCAGTTCTCTGCCGGCCTCGGAAGTGCTCCGTAATGAAGTGACTGCGGATGGCCTAATGTCTTTTCAAAATTAGAGTCCTGCTCTCGTAATTATAGTTTTCTTTGATTAAAATGTGAGAGAGGCTGGGTGGTGTGGAGCGAGCAAGCGAGTCACCCAAGAGCAAACTGGGACAGTCCCGGAGGTGGGAGGACAGAGAGAAGCCCTTCCTGTTGGGTTTAATGGTATTTGAGTCACACATGTTGACATGCGTCTGTTTCTTATGTTGGCATGTGTCTGTTTATTATGCTGACTGCTAAACTGGAGACAGCAAGGTGAATGCATGTGAGCAGATTAATTGGACCCCAAACTAGACCTTTCCCATACAGTATAATGGAGAATGTGTTTCGAGCCAAGCTACTTATTAAATGCCAGTCACTCTGTTGACTGAACGGTATCCCAAATGGGCTGCTTCCCCATTCGTGGGAGTTTGTTTAAATGAGTGTCTCTGTGCACTACTATAAAAAGGGAAGGGTGTTTCTACACTCAAGGATGTATGCTTATGTATGTAATTATGAGCTCCATCACCGCTAACATGTGCTGTGTGCGGTTCAAGGCTGGCATGTATTTTAACCTGCCATCTGCCTTCCTTTCAGGACTCGTGCTTTCTCCATAGCCTCAAATTTCAGAATGCTCTCAGAAGTGTGTACTGAGGATGTTCTTGTATCACTTAACATGATACACGTATTTAATCGCAGAAGATCCATATATGAGGAGGGCTAAGGTCGTCGTGTCTAAGTTTTACCTAATTTTGTACCACTATACCAGGTGTGTGGTACTCTCATTTGTTGAGCCAAATAAGAGTGTGGTACCGTTGGGTTCATTCTTTTTCTGTATGGCAGGAACATCAGAAAATTTTATTTCATTCACTGAGTGTGTGTGTGTGTGTGTGTGTGTGTGTGTGGTGTGTGTGTGTATGTGTGTATATGTGTGTGAGTGTGTGTGAATGTGAGAGTATATGTGTGTGGTGTGTGTATGTGTGTGTATGTGTGTGAGTGTGTGTGAATGTGAGAGAGTGTGTGTGTGCATGTGTGTGTGCATGTGTGTGGTGTCTATGCCTGAGCCATGTCACCCATACAGAGGTCCGAGAAGAATAACTTCGAGGAGTTAGTTCTTTCTGTCCACCACGTGGGCCTCAGGGATCTGCACCAAGCGCTTTAATCTGCTTAGCATTTCACCCGAGCAATGGCCTTTTTCAAGTAAATGTATGCTCAGGGCTTAAAGGGGACAGATTTCTCCCAAAACTTATAGAGAAAGACCTTCCTTTCTTCTCCTGCTTTTTCCTTGCGGTGCTGGGGATAGAACCCTGGGCCTTAGACATGCCAGGCGAGCTCTCTCCCAAAGAACTACATTCCAGCCAGAGAAAGATGCTTGCGGTGGCTCTCCCTTCTGCAGCATCTCTCACTCTCTAAGTCTGCCTCATCCCTGATCAACCGTAAAGAGGCCACGTAACTACATCCACAAAAAAGTCTGTCCTGTTTAAGTAGTCTTCCTTAAAATGACGATTTTGTTGTAAACACTTGAAGCATATTTTTATAATTTTGCCACCTAAAGATCTCTAACCAAATGTCTTTTGCTGATATGTAGTAAATTTTAAAAGAAAAAAAATATTCTTGACTAGTTGAAGAGAATATAAAAATAAATTTAGCCACTAACTTCTTAAAATTACACTTATTCATTTGTGTGTATTTGTGTGTGTGTATGTGTGTGTATATGTGTGTGTGTGAGGGTGCATTGTGTGTACATGTACACATGCCATCACACATGTATGCAGATCAGAGGATACCCTATAGCACTTAGTTCTTGTTCTTGTTCTCCCCAGGGACTGAACCGAGGTCACTGGGTTGTGGTGTCCAGTGTCTTTATTTGCTGAGCCACTCGCCAGCCACAGCGATTATCTTTTCTTTCAAGTTATTTTTTTAATGCTCTTAATATTTGTGCATCAGCCTTAAATATGGTTTTGTTGACCTTATTTTTAACCCAATCGCTTTAATACTACTAATAACAATAAGCTGTAGAATAAATCCACCACCCATTCATGGCCGCTTTGTGCTTCTGCCCGTCTTTGCTATCTCCCCCCTGGACTGAAGCTGCTCTCAGAAAAGGGAGTGGAGGGATGTAGCACTTCATTGCTAAAGGCCACAGAGTTTCAAACACAAGATAAAACAAAGGCAGATAACATTTTTTCTCAGAGCTCCGGCATGTTAGTTTTTAGATCATTTTTATTTCTTCCCTTCCACAACATCTAGGGCTCAACCTTCCTAATGCAGCGACCCTTACATACAATTCCTCATGTTGTGGGAACCCTCTCCCAACCATAAAATTATATCATTGCTACTTTGTAACTGTGATTTTTCTTCTGCTATGACTCATAATGTAAATACCTTAAATACCTGTGTTTTCTCATGGTCTTAAGCGACTTCTGTGAGAGGGTTTTTTTGACCCTCAAAGAGGTTGTGATGCACAGGCTGAGAACTGCTGACTCAGAGAAATTGGAATTATGGTGTGTGTGTATGTGTGTTTATAGCTACATGTCCTATACTCTTACTATCTCAATAAGCTAAGCTGATCGGAGCCACAGATGAGGAGAAACAGCAGAATTTTCTGGTACATTTTTCAAAAACTCTCCTTGATCTATTTGTTTGACAGGCTGACTGGTAGGAAGAGAGGGGGGAAAATTATCCCTAAATGAAGTAGAAATTGTGTATATTGAAAAGCTATGAGAAATGATTACATTTCCACTAAAATTTTATATTGAAAGTGACTGGGAAGATACTATTTCATATACAAATGATTAAAAAGCAAATATACAGAGAAATCCAAAACATAAGGGAAATATTTCAGTATATCATTTCATGAACTTTCAATTACTATTTTAATTCCTTGTGAGTCTTAATCATGGTGACTTATTTTTAGAAAGCAGTCTTCCCAGTGATCTCTAAGGTGCAGTTGGGGGTAAAGCTCAGTAGTCGAGCCTGTGTTCAGGTGTGAATCTCTGGGGTCTATCTCCAGCATCACACACAAACAAAATCATTTCTGTGAAGATGTCGTTTCAATAGAAAGAAAACATGTTAACAGTTATGAGAAATACTTGGGAGGCTCAGTCTTGTTTTTGCCATGACATTTTAAAAGTAATAAAAAAAAAGCAGTTGGAAAGCGAGGCATTATTGGTTATTAATCAATATGCTAGCCTGTCTTGATGCACTTAGGTGTGATTGCTGTTCTCCGGGCATTCACATGCAAGCATATTAATCCACTGATTTGCTGAACAGACCTCCAGGTTTCAGTTTAGAAGCTAAAAGTATTCATCATGTTTCTTAGTCAACTCTCATATGATTTTTTTAATGATTATTCTTTTTGAGACAGAGTTTCACTGGATAGCACAGGATAGCCCCAAATGCACAGGAACCTTCCTGCCTCAGCCTTCCAAGTGCTGGGATTAGAAGTGTACATGTATGCCACTATGCCTACTTTCCCCATGTGGATGCTGAAGGGAGAATTGTCCTGGATCTTTGTTACATGAACTGTAGGCTCTCAGCAGGACAGCCCTTTAGGGAAACATGCCCTGTGAGTTTCTATGGCCCACATCCCTACCTTTTACAGAGATCAGGGGAATGCAGAGTAGCCAGTCCTTCAAGGTCAAGCTACCATGTGATGCCTGGGTTGCAAGCAGAAAGGTTCAGGAAGTATGATGCAGCTTCTAGCAGTGGTCCACAGCTGGACCCTGGGACTTTCCTGTCTGTTTACAAATAAAGCCCCTCCCCTTGCTAGCCGGGTAGGATATTACAGTATTATTTACCGCACGGAATTATGAGGATTAAATGAGATAATTGGTACAAAGCACTTAGCATGGTGCCTGGCAAGGGAGCATGCTTGAGAAATATTAGCTGTGATTACTATCATTTGTCTGGTTACAGCAAAGTCCAATTTTGCCTTGGGTTTTTCCTTCTGCTGTACTATGGTGCATTGCCTCTTCTGTAATTAAATTTCTTGACTTGGGTCCAAGAGGAAAACCTTTTTCTCCCTAGCTCATGGTTAACATATATATTTTGATATCCTAAGTAAAAGAACAAACGCTATGGGTGGACCTAAATTTATACCGATGAAGTCCGTCTACAGACAACTCAGTAGTCGAAGTGGACAGATGGAGATGGATTTCAGTCACTTCTCAGAGTAAGGGAACGCAGAGGCGAGAGAGGAAGCAGACAGAAGGGCTGAGGGTGTAGTTTGGTGAGAAAGCACTTGCCTAGAATGTGGGATGCCCTGGATTTGAACCCAAGCATGTAAAGCAGGTGTGGGGGAAGCCAGCAAGACATGCGAAGTGTGCTTAGAAGGAAATGAAGGAGGAGTGTGTAGAGCCAGGCAAGTCTACTGAAGGTGGGCCTTCATCCTCTGCTTCAGGGGTCAAGTCTTTGAGCAGCTGAACTTCATTATTTGTGAACTCAGCTTGTTTGCGCAAAGCCCTGCCCAGGTGATTGGTTAATACCAACAAGGACACCAACCAGCTATTCATTACCTTTAAAAAGCTTAGACTTTGGCCACCACAAGAAAGCAGCTATCAAACAGCTTGAAGACACTGGTAACGGGGTGAGGAAGGCAGGCAAGCTTCCCCGAGGAAGGGACATTTGGAATAAGAGAAAAGGAGAGTGTTTCAGGTAAAGAGAAGAAGTATTTCACTGTGGAAAATAGAAGACTGAAACCATGAAAGAGCACTGAGAGTCCAGGAAAGAGCGTTTGCAGGGGGAACATATGGAATACGGCAGAAAATGCCACAAGCCAACAGAGGCGTCCGTGAACACAGACAGTTTTCCAACCAGTTACATGAGGTACTCCGAGAAGCACTGGGAAGACAGAAATCAAAAACAGAAGAGAAGAGCCAGGGAGATGAAGGTAGACACGCAAGTCCACTGAAGTGTGAAGTGTCTAAGAGGGAAAGCTGTGGGACTCAGGGACAGCAAGTGTGGTACGTCTTGCTTGGAGCAAGAGAGGTCTCAGAAAGCCCAAGGAGGTTTTTGAAGGAGTTCCGATTTCATCTCCTGAGCACTATAGGCTTGGAAGCAAAGATGACCTCACCAAGTTACCTTTAAAAACAAGCTTATGAAACACTAAACAATAGTTTCCAGGAACCAGAGAGGTTGTATATTACCAGGAACTTACCACCCAGACTCCTCAATCCCAAATGATTCTGAAATACATTTTGGTGGGCTTTGGTTTTGGTTTCGCTTGGTGTTTTGTTTTGTTTTGTTTTGTTTTGTTTTAACATTGCAAACATGACTGGTAGCCCTGGGATGAACCAGACCTGAAAGAGGACTCAGCCACTGTGGCCATTCATAGCTCGGGATCGAATGTCCCTTGACCTTGAGCAGTCATTGTCAGAGGATGAAAATCCTGCAGTTCTGACCTGCATGCGAAATGTGTTTTGTATTCTTTCTACACTAGCGATTGGAAACCATCACCTAATTTTATTTTTAGTGCAGTATTCCTTCTTCTTTTCTTTCTCTTAGGTATTTATTTGACTTGTTTTGTAATGAGGGTTGACCACAGGGCCTTGCTCACCGTAGGCAGGGGTCCCATCCATAGTTGTATCTCCCAACCCTCTCTGTGATGCCTTAGAGACAGGAAGGTGGCCTAAGGAGGTTTTAAACTTGCCATGCTCCTGCCTCTCCTCTCTGTGTAGCTGGGTTTACAGTCTTGCATCACCAGGCTTGACTTTAGCATAATATTCCACTCATGGATACTTTTGCTAATAAAATTCTTCTGTTTAAGTATCTGCCTGACACTTGACCCCATCTACTCATGTTCACTTTGGTTCCATTAGGTGTCTACATATTTGGGAGCTTTGTAACTTAAAGCAGAATCCTACATGCGGAGGTGATAAACCCAACTGAAAGATTAGTAGCTAGAATCTGTGTATGACACTTAATAAGATTCTGTGCATGGCAACTGTTCATGAGGTGGATAAAGAGTTCTTTACCTGTTTTCTAGACCCAAATGATTCTTTCTGTGATTTACTGACCAACACAGATGGAAAGAACTTCTTGTACTTGGTTGGACATTTAAGGCTTCAAGAAGAATGGAAGGGTGTGGTTGTAGAGTGCAGCATTTGCCTGGCATGTATGACATCCTAGATTCAATTCCCTAGCACTGAAAAAAAGGGGGGGGGGGGAAAGAGAGAGTGTCAAAATGTCAATCTGAAGGGAGGGGCACCTTAACCAGTTGAGAGCTGCCATTAGCTGTGTATAATGTCCTATTTCTGCCTGGCAGTTGTGATGAACTCAAGGACATGAATAGGGTCCAGCTGAAGGCTAGCTAGCCAGAGTTAGGGAAAGAAGTGACAGTCTCTCCACCTGTCATGTTGCTGGGAAGAAAGGAGCCCAAAAAAAGGAAGGCTTCAGGTGAGAGAACCTGGATCTAAGCAAACAATCCAGGTGCCAAGATGGAAAGAGAAAGAATGAACTATAGATACTGCAGCCCAGCATAGAAACCATCCAGCATCTTAGCAGCAGACTATATGCAGACAGATATGGTGGGATTTCTTTAGCATTGCCAGAAGGAGAGTGGAATATGGCCGTTGGTTAACTGACCTCTCAGATGTTGATGCTATAGTGATCTTGGTGCGAGAAAAGAGACAAGTCTGAATTCCTGCCCTGAGAGGACCTGATAGCCCAGAGAGGGGTGCTGCTGTGACAGAGATGATACTTGGATGTCAGAGACCAGAGATTGAGAGCCTTTCTCCTTTAAGGGGAGGAAAGCCACCTAGGACTTGTTGGAGGAGAGGGCTTCTGAGTTCAATTGTATTGCATAGATAGGATTAGGCTAACAAAGGGTCACCCGGGGACAGGATAAAGAGCAAGGGTAGAGAAAAGTTGTAAGTCCCATCTAAGGTAGAGAGCCTTCTTAGCCAGACTCTTTCCACAACTCCCCTTTGGTCTTTTATTTCTAATGTCTAGAGCAATGTACGGATATTAAGCGTGGAACAAAAATGTGTTCAGCACATGAATATTTGTCAATGTATTAATTACCCATCTAGCTGATAAGTACAAATCCATTCATTAAAGTGACTTCAAGGACAATGGCTTGCTGTGCCTGGGGGAAATACACAGGAGCTGGGGAGCAGTGAGATTTGAGTGGATGCCATACGTGAAGGATGCAAGATGACCTAGGGGAATTTTTTTTTCTTTAGCAGCTTTATTAAGACGTAATTCACACACCATACCTAATTGCTAATTCACTAACTTAAAGCATGTAAGCAGTTTGGGTATCTTCACAGAATCTTACATCCATCACTAGAGGCAGCTGCAAGGCTCCTCATTATTCTATAGGCCCTCCCCAAAACTCTGATCCTTTTAGTTAATCTGTTCTGCCAGTCTATAGCACCTATCTCAGGCAAGTGCAAATCTACTTTTGATGTCTATATATTTCCCTACTCTGGATCTTTCATATAAATAGACTCCCTGTCCTATGTAAATTCCTGTGTCTGGCTTCCCTTTGCTACACACAATGTATTTAAGGCTCATCTATACTGTATACCAGGGATCACGCCTCCCTTTATGTATGTTCTGTTGTGGGTATACCACATCCTTCTATCCATCTATCCATCCATCCATCCATCCATCCATCCATCCATCAGTTAGGTACATGACTTGTTTCTACAGGAGCTATTGTGAATGTCCCACTGTGAACATTTCTGGGCAAACTTAGGTGTAGACACAGGTCTTCATTTCTCCTCAGTATGTACCTAGAGGTGGCATTGCTGTGTCATGCAGGAACCTATGGATTATTCACTTGAGAAATTCCAGACTGAGTTACAAAGTAACAATCCTATTTTATTTATATTCTTGTGGCAATGTATGTGTGAAAGTCCAATTTGTCCTTCCTGATACTCATTGACTGTGACTTGGATTAGAGCCACTTTGGAAGACATTTGAGACAGATTGAGAAAAGGGTTGAAGGCATATTGATTAAGAAAGGGTAAATTCAGACCATTGAAGAAAACTAGTAAATTTAGATAATCCAGACAGAGGCTGGCTATAAGCACATGCGCGCGCGCGCGCGCGTGTGTGTGTGTGTGTGTGTGTGTGTGTGTGTGTGTGATTTTCTAGTTCATACATCTCATTACCTTGTAGGCATTTGAACAGACTTTTAAGGTTGTAGTTAGCACTACGAACACTTTATGGAGAACAGCTCAGGGCTGCTAAGGTATCCTCATGACACCTGCTTATGCTATGGTGAATGGGCTTGTCAGCCATGCCCAGCTGCCTGAGAATCACCCTTCACCAAGCCTCCAAGCTATGGTATTTTGGGCAGAGAAGTCCTACGCTTAAATTGCAGGACTAAGGAGGGGGAAAAGGATACAGAAAAATTAGGACAAAACCAACCTCCCAGAGCAAACTCTCAACCTGGGATTCTCAGAGGGAGGAGGTGTTTACTTCAAGTGTGGAAGCCCAGGGGACCACTGCTATCATCTGCCTACCCTCGAGTCACTTCTGTCCCCAGCTTCTCCCACCTGAAAAATGAAGTTGACTGATGTACCTAAACCCCAGGGGACTGTTTAACTCCAGTCCTGGGGCTTCCCACCTGGGTTTATCAGCTGAGAACGTTTGCTATAAATTGGAGTGCTTGAAAAATAATCCACAAATAATATTGCATGACACAAGACACATGAACCCCACCTGTTGGTGTCCACCTATACATGCTTGCTGGCTCATAGCTTCACACACATGTTACACACCGTGACTGTTCATAAGCTACAACACAGCCCCGAAAAGCCAAAGATGCTTGCAGACTTGTTCTTTGCAAAAAGTGTTGGGTATGCTCTAATGACTGCAAAGGCCCTGTAATTAGAAAATACTACCCATCTACATGCAATGTATCACCATAGTTGATCTCTGAATTGAAAAAGTTCCTAACAATTATCTAATCCTCTGTGTGTGTGATTCAAACAAATCACACTTTGGGTCTTCAGGCTGCTCTCAAACATATATCTTAGCTTCCCGAGTAGCTAGGACTATGGGTGTGCCCCAGTATGCATGAGTCTTAGTACTATCAGTGTGTGTGTGTGTGTGTGTGTGTGTGTGTGTGTGTGTGTGTTGAAGAAGTGACTAATGTCAGAAGAGTCGGGGACCACAGTTATATCCCTCAATCCTGGCTCAAGTCTTGGTCTTTTTAAAAGTCCATTAGAGGTCCTAGAAGATCCAGAACAGGTTCAAAACGAAAAGCAACGTAAAAAGAAAGAGCCTATCTTCTGAATCTGGTTTGTGAGTCTCTTTTGCTTTCTCACATCCACCGTGACCTTTCTGTGGGCTTCGGGCAGGCTGACACGTTTTACCCAGGGGGATGGATTTGTCTCATCTCCACCTAAGAAATAACCGTCCTGACTCTCTTATTGTTTTGCTGTGCACTTTAGAACAATTGCCTGTGCTATTTTGGCACTTGGAGATGCGCTTGCACCATAATTATTTTGCACCCCACAAAAGTAATTATAAAATCAAACAATTAGCTTCTAAACAAGCCATAACCCCAGAGATGGTTCTGGGGTGGGGTGTGTCATGGGGTTTCCCTTCTGTGAGCTTCACTTTTAAGGCTGAGACATCCTGCTTTCTGTGATACCCCTCACCTCAGTAGTGGTATCATTTCAAGTGCAATGGTGGTCTTCTTCTGAGCCCCAGCAGCAGGTTCCTCTGGATGGAACATACTTAGCACAGCAGCAACATAACATGAACATGAACATGAACATGAACATGAACATGAACATGAACATGAACATGAACAGAAAGAGACGAAGGTGGGGAAGGCATGGCCAGATGGACTGGCTGTGGCTGTTGCTTAGTGATAGGGTGTGTTGCAAGCGTGAATCCCCAGATTCAATCCCTAGTGCCGACAAGAGGAGAAAGAGAAAGGGGAAGGGGGTATAAAATAAGTAGAATTCTTCTGGAGATGGAAATTTTGAAACAGAAACTAAGCATACAAACAAAGCCAAAACGAAAACCTCAGCCAACCAGAACGTAATACCGCTTGCTGGTCGGGATTATTAGGAAGCTCACAGTAGCAACACCTCTGGATCTGACGGGTGAGCTAGGTACTCATAGAGTCTGCTGCATAGTTAGCAGCCAGCCTTCTGGGCTAGGGAGAGCTAGGCTCGGTTTGAGGGACTTAAACGTGCCAACGGGAAGTGCTGGTCTGATGGATGCCAGAGTCTGTAAATAGTACTTAACTCACATTGGGAGCCTCATCATCACCTGGCAGTGGAGCTCCTCAGCATGGCAAAAGGATGGATGAGAAAGCATGTGCTGGCAAGAGGAGGCACCGAGGATCTGCCACGCATTTAAGAGGCAAGCTCTGCCAATTTCGGCACTCAGTGACAGAGGAGTCTCATCGCCAGCCACTGTAAACGAAACCCACCACAAGGCAAGAGTGCCTGTTTTCCAGATAAGCACACAGTGAATCGTTTTGACTGCCCAAAGCCCTCCCGAATTCCCCTTTAGAACAAACTGCATGCTACACTTTTCCCCTTGCTTTAGGATGGATTATTCATCTGCTGTTAAACAGCCTGTGGCTACCACCTAGACTCAAACTGAACACAGAGAAGACACTCAACTATCCAAAGCTGGAAGAGCCCTTTACAGTAGGAGAAGTAAGAAATGGCAGATCTGTGGACCTCTCCCACCTTGCCCTGGGTTTTTTGAGGTTAAACCTGTGCACAGAATCAGATTTGTCTTGGTAAGGTTGTAAGAGGTAGCTTAAGATACCTAGTGAGCACTGGACTGTGAGCCTTGTTTTCTTCCTCACGTTATGCTGGAAGACACAATGAAATAGAGAGGATATACTCAAAATGCAGTATCTTATGCAAGAAACAAAAATAGCGACAAAAACCTTACAGTAGAAGATCTATTCTCTGCTAAGAAGAAAAGTACAAGCGTCTTAGAAGACATGTATGCCAGAAGGGAGGAGCTGGCTGGGTGGAGCTCAGGTTGGTGGAGCCTGCCTGACAGTGTCAGGAGCTGGGCAAACCTGCAGGATCTCAGACTGTCCACCACTGGAGGCCACTTAGATGATAATGCATTATACAGAGGTTTGTTTGTTTTTTGTTTCCAGACTATGAACAGCCCCGTGTTATAAGCAGCATCATAGCCCTGGTTTTAATTTCATGGAGATAATAAAATATCGAACAGAGCAGCTGCGGCGTGTGTAAGGTTGAGAGGAGTGAGTTCTGGAGGACAGAGAAATGCCTGTGTGTTATAGCCCAGGTAAAGCTGCTTTGGGGTAAAAACCACACTAGATCATAAATATATTAGCTACAGAGTTACATCACACCATGCATACGTGTATGAGAACATTTTTGGATTCAGATTACATAAAGAATAATGTTTCCTCTTGTGACAACCTTAATACCCTTCTAATAAGAAAAAGCATAATGTAATATGCATGAAAATGCCAGAATAAGACTTAGCATTTCTTATGCTAAATTAAAAAAAAATTAAGTTAAAAATAGCAGAACAGGGACTGGGGTCGGGGGAGAAAGGGGTGAGAACAGAGGGAGGGGAAAGGTAAGCAATCTAAGGTTAGCTTAAGGTAAGCTTAAACTAAGGTTAGATCAAGAATCTATTCTGCCTGCTCCCCTCTTGGCATTGCTAAGGGTTCTGGAATTCCCCCTTGGATTTGTAAACAAACATAAAGAACCCAACAGGAGTAACATGGACCCTGTAAGCCTGTGGCAGAGGGGCCAGTGTTCATTCTGGCCCCTATCCCATAATTAGCTGTGAATTAAATACAAAATAAAAATGTACTTGGAGAATACCTAGTCTTAAATCCCAGCAAGGTTCAGCTGGGAGGATTTCTCTCATCACCAGTGGAGAAAACAGGCAGGGTTTATTTTTCTTGGATAATCCTAAGAGTGTAATTCCTGGCAGTGTTTACCACAGAGAAGGAATCAGCAGCCTCAGGGGATGAGGGAGCCCGAGCCAGGCTCCTGCAGCATTGCCAGACAACACCTGCAACCCCTCCCCCAGACCCCCAGACCCCCCAGACCTCCAGCCCTCCAGTCCCCCGCTGCCCTCATACTTCTGTTCCCCTTCGTGTGAAATGGGGTGCGGGATAAGAGTACCAGGCTCATTTCCAGAGTCCTGAGAGAATCTAGGAAGCAGGCATGTGGAAATCGTTCACAGACTCACAAACACAGGGGTTTTGTGATTTTATAATCGCAGCACTGGCTTGTTTTGGTCCAGAAGGAGGCTGAGGGTGAACTTTCTCTTCTCTCCCGGGGTTCTCCTCTCCATTGTGATGTGCAAGGATGCGGGGTGGTGAACGGGCTGTGTGACTCACAGGGCCTGAAGGAGAAGGCACAGAGCTGCAGTCCCTGAGCTAGAGGGACAGATACCTTATTGCTGCTGCATCACCTTGTGCTGTGATTTTCTTACCCCATGCCAGGTAGAGCCCTGTTCAGCCTATGCGAGTCACAGGGCCTTGGCCTGCGGTCTCCGGAGCCTGCTGTATAGCTTGGCATACCTCTCCATGGCCCTTTCTCTGCAGAAAGATCAAGGGTGGTTAAACTTAGGGTTCTGGAGGAAGTAGGCTCTTCTTCGGAGTTCACCATTCTCTGCTTTTTTTTATTTTCCTGCCGTTGGTTGACAGCCCCAGAGATTGCACAGAACTTTTACAATGAGTCACCGGGTATGAGACTTGCAGGTAAAGGACACCGAAGAGGATTAGGGACCAGTTGAGGATTAATGGGGGACTATACTGTGTCCCTTCTCTTGTATCTAAGAGACAGATGTCTCTGCACTCATGTCTCCTCACAGAAATTCAGCATCATTATTTGTCGAGATACATTTCTTCCCTCTCACAAGTGTTTCGGTTGGTTTTAAAGTTATGCGAACATAACAATTTTCTGCTTAGTATCTGAGTGTAACCAAATCCAATACTGCTGTGTTCGGTTGCCAAGGTGGCAATGACAAATGCTTCCCTTGCTGATGGAATGCGACCTGGTCAAAATCCGGTCCCCTTAACACAGAGGCCAGCATTAGTAATGCTCTTCCACCTAGAGTTCTGAGGGAGTGTGCCAAGCCATTGCTTAGAGCCCCCCAAACCTCTCTGATTACAATGTAAAACACCACACACACACACACACACACACACACCCCAAACATAATTCTGTACTTCAGTGTTGATGTCTTGCTGACTTTAATGAAATGTTTTCCAAGATGTAGTCCCCTGATGCTTGCTTCAGGGAATGGCAATGGATGTGGCATTTTTTTTGGGACCACACTAGAAAGGAAACCGAGCTACCTGTGTTAGATGGATGGCTTTAATCTGCCACTCTGGCTCTTGCCTGTGAGCTTCGTGAGTCTCCCAAGGTTTTGCATGTGTGTGTGTGTGGGGGGGGGAGGGCAGCATCCTACACATGGTGGGGGTGCTTGGTGACATCCGAGCCTCGAGCACATGGATATCTTGAGCATCCTCCTCTCTCCCCGCCCTCTGCACTGTAACAGACAATGCTGTCTTCTGACACTGCCCATCTGGATGAGACCATTGCCTCTAGGTGAGAGCTACGGACTAGGTTGGCTGTGCTGAGGGAGCCCACCAAAGCAAGCAACCAGCGTAGGTTCAGTCTCACAGGGAGGCTTTCTGTGCAAGAGGACTGATCTGGACAGGAGAGGAATGGAATTAGTAGGTAAATTCCATGATACAGGTGAAGAGAGGGAAGAAGGGTCACTCCCCTGGTGTTTTGGATTACAGACAACATCTCTTACCCACTTTCCTCTGCCCAGCCCACTGCCAATTATAGGAATTATTTGCGACTTTCCCTGGATAGGAGAGAGGCACTCAGTGTGGTAGAAAACAAAACAAGGTTCGGAGGAGTGGAACAATATGCTTCAGTTTCTTAAATAGTAAGGGTTGAGGTTATGGTTTCAGAGTAGATCATGTACTACAAGGCAGTATTTAAGTGATATGAGTTGGAAGTAGCGTCAGGCAGCTTAAAGGCAAGTCAGATACAGATGCATCTGGCCTTCAGGGGACTTACTACAGGAAAGAGCAGCAATTCTAGAGTAGGGAAGGTAAGATGGAAAGGTGACGTATTCTTGTCACTGCGCAGAGGGGCAGGGATTGCTGCGGGTAGAATGAGTAGCATGGAGCTGGAGAAACTGTGGTCAGAGGGATCAGTGGAGCTTAGCCAAAGGCACTCGTGGCTAAATCAGGGGAGGGAAATCAAGGCCACACAAAACATTACTGGAAAATGGGCACGGTGCTTGTCCTGGTTAGATTTTCTTTTTTCTTTGGTCTGCTTCACAAAAATAGCCAGTGTCACCCAGGAAGAGAGATCCCTCAGTTAAGAGAATGTTTCCATTAGATGAACCTGTAGAACAGTTTCTTGATCACTGGCTGATGTGGGAGGGCCCAGCTCACTGTGGGCAATGCTATTCCTGGGCAGGTAGTCCTGTGTGGTATAAGCAGTTAGGCAGAGCAAGTGATGGAGAGCAAGCGAGGAAGCAGCACTCCTCCACGGCCTCTGCATCAGTTTCTGCCCTGGGTTCCTGTGTGAGTTCCTGCTCTGATTTCCCTAGAGAATGGGCATGCAAACCAAACAGTCCCCTTCCTCTCCAAGTTGCCTTTGGTCGTGGTGTTTAACACAGCAATAGGAAGCAAACAGGGACCGTGGCGCATACCTGTCATTTCAGCATTCAATGGGATGGATCCAGCGGGAGGCTGGTAGGTTCCATGTTAGCCTGAGCTACGTAGTAAGAGATGAGTTCTCATTCCTACTACCCACCCACCCCCACCCGGGCCATGAAAAGGCTTACATCCTGGGGCATACTGGGCATGCTATGCACCTCTGAGCTGTACCCCAGGCCCCGAGATATTTCTGATTGTTTAATAGCAGATGCTCATATCTTCCTCCTCTGAGGCAGCACTGCTCTGCCATATTCATAATCTTCAACTTTATTCACAAAAGCCCCTGAGTAGACACCTCCATATTTTAGATGTAGAAACTGAAGCTCAGAACATCCAATAGCCTGGAGGTCTCTGGCTCTTCTGACCCCTGCCCACATCTCTTAAGCAATCTGCTAACACCCGTCAACAGCTTTTTCTCCGGTCATCTGGAGACATCCAGAGTCTCTTGGTTTTTCGCATCTGAGTTGAAGGGTCTGGGTTTATGAATCCCTTTAGGCTCTGTTCTCATGTTTCATGAATAATAAATTTTACTCGCTGGGCAAACCGGACATGATTCAGTTGCTTAATTCAGTATAGTGAAGACATTCTTCTTTTAAAATGAAATGGTTTTTGACATTTCTTCCTATTGGGGACCTTGGCTATCTCCCCTCCCTGAGGTCTTGAAGGACTGTGAGCTGAGGACATAGAGAGTCACCTGCTTTTACCTGTGTCTTCCTTGCGGGCATAACTATGTTCATTAGTTTGAAAATTAGATTATTGCTATCGTTGTTGTTGTTGTGTGATGCTCATGTGAATAGAGGTACACAAGTGCCAAGCACCACAGTGCACCCAGGGGGCTCAGAGGACAACTTTCAAGTGTCAGTTCTTTCCCTGCACCCTGGGATCAGGACAAGCTCAGGTTGTCCAGGTTGTATGACAAGCACCTCTACCCACTGAGCTATCTCATACCACACCCCACGTTTTCGGCACTAAAATAAAATCAAACAAAATCTGGCATACAACTTGTGGTGAGGAGACGGATAATTGGGTTTTGTTTGTTTAATTCATTCCCAGAGTGAGGAAATCAGACTTCCTAAGTTCACTTGTAGATCATTGCCTTCATTCAACTACAATGAGAAGAGGAATTGTTTCCGTGGGCTGGGGAGGGAGAAGGGTGATCACTGGGTGGGGAGCTCACACCAGGTGGCATTCTGGTGTGCTAGTGACTAGTATGAGGATCATCTAGAATGATGCATGATTCTGAAAAGCCAATAGGAAGGGATTTCCACTAAAAAGAAATGGTAGCAATGGGAAGATATAGGTAGCCTAACGTAAACACTGGATGGATATATTGTATAATTCCTTGTTACTGTGCAACTTTTATATACTTTTGTATATCGGTTAAAAATGATTCCGTTTGAATTTTAGTAAAACTGTGATTTCTCAAGACAGATATCAACAAGGAGTAGCTGTGCTCACCATATTGACTGGAATCAAAGCTGTTTAAGAGCATAGCATCAAGTTGATGTTACTCATGACTGAAGAATTTAGACAGATGCTAAAAAGCCTTTTCTTGAGAGACCAGAAAATAGTAAAGTTTTATACTTTCACCATATGGTCTCTGACCCATACAGCAAATTTAGTTGTAAGCAATATATAAACAAATGGATATGGCTACGTGCCAATAAAACTTTATTTACAAAGAACAACAAACAGACCAGGTTTGAAAAGAGAATTGTAGGTTGTCCAACCCAACTGTTCTCCAAGGTACGAAAACACAGGCAGAGATCCCAGAGATGTCACTTGAAGCCATGTGACCTTCATTAGATTGTGATTCAGTTTCCACATCTCTAATATGATGAGTCTGCTGGCATCTGCATATTGGGTTGGTGTTAAGATTAAAGGAGATTATAATATCCAGGAACAGGCACAGACCTAAACACCTAATAGGTGCTCAGGAAACCGTGTATATTATTTTAAATGTTTTCTCTCTTCCTGGTCTTTGTATTTCCTGCTTTTCACTGTGTTAGGTGAATTGACATTGAGTGGTTGCTTGCGAGGGTTTTCATCCAATACTCATTTATGCTCACCTGCCCATATCTCCCGATTTCTTGAGTTTGAAGGATAATGTATATGTTGGTGGCTTCGAACAGCTTGTGAGCATAAAATCCCCAGACACAGGGCTGGCTTGCAGCCCGACACGCTGTGCTGATGTAGCTAATGGGGGGAGGGAGAAAGCATGAAGAATTACAAGACGAAGAATGTGGGAAAGAGTGAACTAATGCCTTGGAAATCGTGTGGGATTTCAATTAAATAGGAATTCTGATGGGGGAGATTTTAGCATTATGTGTGCATAAATAGCCCCGTTTTTCACATGTGGAATCAATTAACCACTTGGCTCTGTTAATTAGGGATTCCCTGAAGTGGAATCCATCGCTCATAAACTAGGAACATTAAAACCCGTCAAAGCACTTGCTTTCCAAACGATCTATTTATGTTATAGCCGAACCAAGACAGATAAATCACGCGTGCAAAACAGCTGTCTGCTGGGGTGAAGAGCCTTCCCCGTCATCCGTCCTACACATTGAGGAGACTCACTTCGAACAGTCATTCCTGTGCTGAGTCAGCAAACATCTCAGGGGCAAAGGAGGTCTGCACACACAGCCTCTAGCTTCTAGCTGGGCGTGTTCTCAGATAGAGAGAGCAGGGTCCCACAGCTTTTGTGAGGACATCTGAGTCAGTCAGCCAGTCTTTTCTGTTGAGCATGGTCCTGTGCACTGGGAGATAAACATCTGCTTTCTCCCCTCCCCCTAGAATGCCAGGAGCAAACCCCCCACCTCAGCTCTACTAATAGGTGAAATTCCCGGACATTGCTTAATGTCTGATGGCAGGCAAACCCAACCCCAAATCTCAAACCATTGGTACAGAGAAATGATTTAAGACTACCTGCAATGAGAACTGATTAGCCTATCTCTATTGCTATATCTCTCTGATCCACAGGAGAGTCTCATTTTCATATATTCTGATCATTGACCTAAGGAGTGTGCCTAAACCTGGATGTCCCTGTATCCTGAGATTTTATATATATATATATATATATATATATATATATATATATTTAAATCTGGTGTTCATGACTAAATAGTATGTGTCATAGGTAGATCTTAAAATGTGAACACATTTATTGTATTACTATTCACTCCATATCTTTATGTATATTTTTCAGGCAAATAATTGATGCTTTTCACCATAGCTCATCACTGTGGCTGTAGCTGTAATTCTATCCCAACACTACTATAATCTCTTGCATTAATTAATTAATTAATTAATTGCATTTACATTATTAGGCAGAGCAATACAGATTTAAATATGTATTTTTATTTATTTATGTGTGTATGTGTGAGAGAGAGAAAGAGACATGGACATGTGTAAGAGTGAATAAAGAGTCAGATGAAGGCATCAAATCCAGCGTTACAGCTACAATGATTGCAAGTTGCCCTGGGTGGGTGCTGGGAACCAAAACTGGGTCCTCTTTGATAGCAATATGTGCTCTTAGCCACTGAGCCATCTCTCCAGCCCCAGAATATATTGGTAATTAATATGATCTGTCCCATATCCATGGTAAAAAGATTAACCCTTAATGATGCAGTAACGTATGATACAGTCGTCAGTTGTGTTAGCAATGTGTCAGCTGTGACGTAGACAGGAAGCGGTGGCTGTTTGCATGTTTGGAAGAGTTCTGTCTATCTCTGCCTGGATGCCTTTCAGGCCTGGAGTATGCTTTCTATCTTTAGGGCACATTTCATCTACTAAAATAAGAGTAGCACTCATGACTTTAAAACAGGGGTCAGGAATGACCACTTTGTAAAATGGTTTTGCCAGCAGTGAAAAACGTAAACAAGGATTGTCCTTCTTCCTTTCTTAGACCGTGCACTGCCTAGAAGTGTAACTATCTATCCTATAAAAAGAAAGCCAGGCTGCAGAGAAAGGTGAGAGCTTAGCATTCACATCAGGTTATGGAGATACTTACCGTAGGCTATGCATGTAGATTTCCATGTCAGTATCCATGACACTTATAGAATTTGCTAGTCTGATAAAATAGCACATTTTCACAATCAGGAAGCAATTCAATAATCAAATATCTTATTTAATGCCGTAAAATAGTCATAGCTACATTGTCCTGATACTATATAGATGTGGAATAATTTTGACAGATTATTTTCTGAGCCTACCGTTCATTAAAGAGAGAGACTTTGCACTGAGAGTCAACACTTTGAGATCTTATTGTGGCTCATAGTATTTGAAATCTGAGTACTTCTAAAATATGTTTATTTTTGAGTTTTCCATATTTTCCTCCTGTGCCTATGGAGTACATGGAGTATAGATATATACCCATGTGTATGGAGTGACCTGGTGCTGTTGCCTGCCCCTGTTTGACTTGACAAACTGAAAAACAGAAGACAACACAATTCCTTGTTTATCAGCCCTCTGTCCTTATGAAGCCACTCCTGGGCAGTAGAATAAACCTTATTGCTGCTATGTTCACAGCGGTATGTTCCTGATTCCTATTTTCACATGTACAGGGTATCTGTGGTGCCTTTGCTCATGAAACACCATGCTATAAACTGTGTGTTGTCTCAAACTACCCAAGATAAGCTTGAGTTTTGCCGTTACTGTTTTTGTTGTTGTTTTGGACTTCTGGTCAACATATGTAGTTTAAAAAGAAGCAGTTGGATGTGGTGTCACCCCCCCCCTGTAATATTAGCACCTGTAATGAGAAGCTGATACAGGAGGTTTGAGAGTTCATGGCCAGCCTGTGCTACATAGTGAGACCTTGTTTCAAACACTGAGACAAAACTGTCACTTTGGAGCTGGTGACACAGCTGTGTGGCTGAGTGTTTGCCTGGCGTTCATAAATCAAGCGTCACATTTATTTTTATTCCTGAGTGTTATAAAATGGACCGACCTGTTCTCCAGATTTCCTGTCCTCTTCAACATTTGGGCATCAATCTTACCGCACAGCCACTTACACAAAGAGAAAGGCAGCCCTGACCAGTTGTCTCAACAAAGGCATTGGCTACAGTTTCTGTACGGGAGCATAAATACAGAGTTGCTACATAAGGGACCCACAGAGAGAGCCAGAAGCACTATGTATAATTCAGGATCTTCTTCAACCAAGACTCCTAAATATTAAAAACACAAAATTACCTGCCAGTTCTTAACCATTAAATATGCAGCGGTTATAACCTCTGCACCACTATTTTTTGGAAGGGTCCTAACTTGGAGAAGTAAAGAGTATTTTGATCCCGCCCTCTACCCCTTGTATTTCTTTCCAATCCCAGCTACACCACAGCTAGAACTCTGGTTTCAATTCTGAGTTCACTGTGCAGCAAGTGCATATCCTTGATGTACCCTAGCTAATGTGGCCAAGAGAATACAGCAAAGTATAATCACCAGTTTTATGGACAAATTTCCCCTAATCAGCCATCTGTTAAGAGGCCCCATTAAAGTAGTGGATACTTTGACAGAAAGCTATATCTAGCCGTCATTGGCAATTATTTTTACAGTGGTCACACAATGCCGTTTATTTCTAGTTGTTTATCCTTCTTGGCTAGCCTTGGAACAAATGATTCAGTCTGTCGGAATCTGGAAACCTGGCTTACATTAACATTGCTTCATCCTATACAGTGCCAGAATGCTGGAGAAGAGCTGAGGCTCTAAGGGGGGATAGCAGGTCATCTTCCCATCCCCCAGAATGCCCTAAACAAAGAGACAGTTTATAGTTTTTAATAAAGTGGTCTACAGTTTACACCAAACATAATAGAGAAAAAAAAATGGTTCCAAGAAATAGTTCTTCTAAAACCCTTACATCTTCTTTATCGTCAAAAGAATCTGAAAATTGGCTTCTATATATCTGCCTGACCAGTAGATTCATATTCTCCCCACCACACACAGATGTGCATTGAGTTATGAACTCATAAAAGGCAGATCCTGATCTGTTGGACAACTCAACTTTTGCTAAAGTACTTAATACAGATTTTCTCCTCCAACCACTTCTTGTCATAATGTAATTTATCTTAGAAGTTCCTTTATCTTTTGCCTGGTGAGCTGTGAGCCTCTCTCCAGTGGGTGTGGCTGAGGGCTGACTAGCTGCAGCTTCTGGTTCCAGGTTGAGGTCTTTTCTGTGACTCATACAGAAGACTTATTTGTCAAACTAGCATCTTTTAACTATTGACCAATAATTCTCTATTGGTCAAAAGGGAATATTTAGTCTGGCTTGTCTTCCTGAGTTGACTTTTTCTCAAATCGGAAGAATTCTGTAAGCCCCCTAACCTTTTTATAACTGCCAGAGGGAATGATTATATTTGCATTAGAGCCATTATAAATGTCAGTATGTATGTACGTATATATACATTCATATATATGTATGGGGGAGATATGAATCTATTAGTCAGACAAAAAAAAGGGGAGGAAGTGGATCAAGTAATTAATAGCTTCCAATGTTTCCTAAGGGATTGTTCAACAAATATCAAAGGCAGTTAAGAGAATTGGGAAAATACTGGCTTCCTAGCACCCTGTTTTCTTCTGTCTCTACTCCAGATCTCAAGCCATTTCCATTTAAATTCCTCAGGTTGCCTCAGTGCACAGTTGGGAATATGTTTGAATTATTATTGGCCTTCCTGGTTAATTTAGCTATAAGATTAAAACCAAAATTATTTTATTTCTCAAATAAAAATCAATTATAGATTTGTCTTATTTGAGGAGCCAGTGTGCTCTGATGTTGTCATTTGTCTATAAATACTATATTCCCATTCTTTATTAGAGTGCCATTTCCATGTAAATTAAATGCTAAGGGGTAAAAATAGATTTAGCATCCAATTGAAGCTTAGATTTGTTTTTTAAATCCACCATACTATTTTAGTGCATTTTAAACTTCCTGCTTAAGTTATTCCTACAACTGTATTTTAGAGTTTAAAGAAACTCTCTAGTTATAGCTAGTAGAATACCAATGCAAAATTTATTATACTTAACATATGAATCTGTGTGCATTTTATTATAATAATTGTTAGGCTCTTAACCCTGGCCAGAGGCAGGCTTGCATAATACACAAACCTATAAGTAACACATATTTTCCCCCACTTTTAAATAAACAAATTTGCCCTAACTCATGGATCTCATGACTGGTCACTCCACGACCAGGTTTGTCACTTTCCATAGATGTATGAACCTTCTCCACACAGATATGAAGACCCTAGATTCTCTCATAAGAGCAGAGAGATTCCAGTGAGACCTCAGTCCAAGTCTGTGATGGGTATCTTTAGCTGCTGTGTGAACACTTGGGAACAAGCAGCATAATAAACAAAGTAGTTGTGATACGGGCAACTGGTCTACCAGAGGAAGGATCCAGAGAGGACCTAAGAACTATCTCTGACCAGTCTGGGTTAAAGTATTGAATCTGGTTGGAAGTAAGGTGAAAACTGGCATTGAAAACAACCAAAAGAACTTATCTCAGAGCAGTTAGGCAGCAGGAATTGCCAAAATGAAAAAAATGATTAAAATGATTAAGACCCAAAATCATTCACTTTAGGCACGCAGTTCACTTATCAGTCTTGGAAGCCTTTATTCATCCACAACACTCTCCCATTCTCCCCTTTGCTATTGTCATCTCCATTTTATAAATGTGATAAAGGGCAGAGAAGTAATTTGACTAGAGTCTCATAGCTAGCACTGTATCAGAGAGCCTTCTAAGCTAGAAGTATGAATTTAGAAATATCCACATTATTCATGTTAATTAAAGCCATGAGAGTGAATAAAGTAGCTGAGAGAGAGTTAGCCCTGGAAGAGTCTATGATTTAAATCAAGGCCACAGAGAAGGAAAAATGTTGTTCAGATCAGAGGGGTATAATTTTGTGTGTGTGTGTGTGTGTGTGTGTGTGTGTGTGTGTGTGTGTGTTCCATCTTAGAGACCGGCTTCCTTTAAATGAATATTCAAATGTTGGAATGAAAGTCATGATGGGATTTGGATTCATTACAGACTGAGAAACAGCTTACAAAAGTTTCTGAAATTCGGCCAGCAGGAAAAAAAAGAGAAATATTTGAACACGTCAACACTCCATATATACTGAAGCAAGTAACTTTCTTGCACTAGGATTAAGTCCAGCTACATGAAAGTAAAATAAAATAGGGATAATATAAGTTAAATAGGTATTTATCACTCACAAAAAAGAATTGCAAAGGTAGCCATTCAAAGCTGTTAGATACAATGGCCCACAAAATGTTATTCAATCACTTTCTTCATAACTATAAAATGATGCCTGTCCTCCCTAATGGCTACCATGTGCCAGAAATTACATCTCTGTTCTAGGAACCTTAGGGAAAAAAAGGACTGATGGAGATGGAGTGTTTAGTCTTTTCCCTTTAGACTTATCTTGAGACATTCAAAACCCTTTGATGGCTTAGATCTCATTGATCAAAAGGTGATTAATACAGGCCACACCTATAGTGATAGGAGTCTGAGAAACAGTCTTTGAATGGGCAAAAAAATCAATCTTGTGTTCACTATAAAGAAAGGGGGAAAGGGAATGTGCAGGGCATGACCAATTTGTTCTTTGGTAAAGAGAGTGTGATGTACTGTATGAAATGGGTCTAGGTCTCTAGAAAATTACTATACAATCCAAAGTATTTTGGAACGTCAACACATTTTATTTCTGCAGGAGGGTATGTAGCCCCTTAGAAGTCAAGCAGGCAAGCCCACCCAGCGGGAGTCCCCACTCTGTTTTTATTTCTAACAATAATCAGGACCCCGTTGGCTCACTCTGAGCAGTCTGAGTTTGGCCTCACACTCCTACATTATCAGCTAATTTAAAATGAGGTGGTTGATGAGCAGAATGGAGTTCTGGGCACCAAGTGAAACCTGAAGGCATAGAGTTTGATTTCGTTAAGTGCTGACCCTGGAGGAATCTGAATTGTTGTCAAGTGGCTTCTTGACAATTTTTTAAAAATGAAGTTCTGCCTTATTTAGCTTTCTGATGGTTTCTTTTTGTATTTTGCGAACATGCTCACACCACCTCTTGTTGGTTTATCATAAGGAGGCTCCAACATCGTCATCCAAGTGCTTAACAATGACCAGCCACTATTTGTATGGATAGTAAGAGCTATCTGTTGACTCTCTTGTATACTATTGGCACTTATGTCTGTTTTCAGTGAGAAGATCATTGGGGCCAAAGGTAGGAATTGTGGCTTGCTGCGATTGCTATAGCACAGGTCTCCCATTTCAGAGACAGAGCCTAACTTTCCATAGCAGTTTCTCAGTAGCCAGTATGGCTATTTGATGAGCTCCACAGGACACCATCCCACTGAGCGATCACCTGTTCTCTGCTGAGCTCTGTACCAGACGAAGACTCTTTTTCCAGTAAATAAAGTAGAAACCTCATCAGGAAAGACAGCTGTGTATGTCATTAGCTCCCCTGGCCCTCACTGTCTTTATTGGCTAGGAGAATAAAAAGGATGTTAGGCCAAGCCAGACTGCTATACCTCATGGAGGCTGTGTTGGAGAGAGGGACTCTGCCATTCAAACAGTAGCTCCTGGAGTGGATGCAGTTTCAGTGGGCAATTTTGGTCTTAGAATTTGCATATTGCTTCCACATTCCCAGACATACATCTAGATCAATGAGTTTTCTTTTTTTCTGAACATAAGTCTTGGGAAGTCAAGGATGCCTCCAGATACTGGAGGTGTTTTGATTTTGGAACTTGGATGCAGGAACTTGGCTTTGTTTGAATGATGCCACAAAGCCAATGCTTTCTGTCTTTCAGCGCATAGATTCTGTGTATGTTCTCTCAGTTCCTCTCCTGAAGGTGAGATAGTGTTGATTCTTCTTTGGTTTTGTAGAACATGAGTTTCTTCTATTACTCCAGAATAGTCAATAGTCCCATGTACTGAGTTGTCTGATAAATGCTTGACAGATTTTGTCAAGTCAATGCATTATAACCATAGTCCCCACAAATACCAAAAAATTGCATGTCCAAGTCCCATATGTAAAAAGGCATAGTATTTGAAAAGATTCTACACGCAGTCTCTTACATAATATAAATCATCTCTAGATGGTTTACTATACACGATTTGATATCATTGTTGTATAAACAGTCATTCTCTTGAGTTACTTATGGAATAATTGCAAGAAACGTGTACACATGTTTAGTAAAGGCCAAGGCCTTTCTGAATACTTTTCAAAGTTAGATGACTCCTTATGTAGACATAGAAGGCCAACTATTCTTCCCTCAAAAGTTCCAGAAGGAACAGGTATGGGGACAAGGGTTGTGACATTCAGCCTGTTCTTGCAGTGCCCCTGCTTTCTTTTCTAGACCCAGTGCCTTAGCAGTGCTCAGGCATCCTGGAAAGAAGAGATGGGAGTGCAGCCTAGTGATGCGGCACCTGCCTTGCATACATACGACCCTGAATTCCACCCAAGCACCCCAGAGACAAATTAACTAGTCAATAGTAGATTTTGCAAAGAGAAGGGACTTACAAGCTCAATTGGAAATAATTTAGTTACAACAGTTCTCATTAAGAAACCCAGAGAGAAACTGCAAAGATGCTATACCAATTAGAATACCATACTGCAAGGAAATAAAGAAAATTCAGTGGATAGATTGTAAGCCTGAATTCTAGCAAAATTCCCCTTGAGCAACTTGTGGAGGAGTCCCGGGTGAGATTGCCATTCAGTTACTTGAACTGATTCTCTGCAGAGTGGAAGGGTTCCACTTCATGGTCATTAAGTGTGTTTTCTGATGCCCTCCAGCCAAGACAGAGCAGCTCCCATGCAAACCCAGAGGCGCAGGTGAAACTCCAAGTATCTAAAGATAGAGCAGCAGGCCTAAGCAATCAATAACCAAACTGTGAAGCCAGACAATATTTATTGATCCCTTATTAAACAAGCAATAATTGCAGGTTTTGCATACTAACCTAATGATGCATATAATGGACATAATAAATGCCATTAATCCAGTTTTGAAGTTAACAAAATACAGTTCTGAGAGTTTAATTTGCATAAAGTCTCAGCACTAAGTGAGGATGGGTATTTATAGCTTTGATGTTCAGAGTCCAAATTCATACATCCATATATTTGGCCATAGGAATTCTAAAATATGAAAAATAAGCACTAAGCTGAAAGTGAATTCATTTTTCTTTTTCTTTTTAAAAAATATTTATTTATTTTTGCTTTGTGTATATGAGTGTTTTGCATGTGTGCATGTGTGCTCATGAACTATGTACATGCATAGAGCTGCAGAGACCAGAAGAGGATGAGCTGGTTGTAAACTGCCATGTGGGTGCTAGAAACCAAGCCTGGATCCTCTGCAATAGCGAAAAGTGTTCTTTAATGCTGAGCCATTTCTCCAGACCCTCTAAACTTCTTATGGGGCAAAATTAGCCAATGATTTATCCTGTTGATAGCATTAAAATTCTAACATCTTCTAAGCAGAATAATTAAGTCACTAGAGATAGGACAAATAGCACACTAAAGAAAGGACATTTGCCTCTGAAAATGAACTAATAGAACTCGCTATCTATATGTGTTCTGAGACAAGGGAAATAGAAAATTTCTTGTAAAACTCTTAGGAAATTCACAAACAAGGTTTCTAGCCTTCTGAGCACTAGTCAAGGCAAGCCCAGTTAGAGCTATTGATAGTAAGCAACACATACACCTCAGAAAGGAAGAAAGAAAATCAGGTTATTTTACCAAGAATCAATATCCTGGCAAAAAATATCCTTCCCAGAAATCTTGTTTAGATTCCACATAGTCACTAGAGAAATGATAAATGGCGCAGAAAAACTGGTCTGGGAGCTAATGGGAGCCACATAAGGAAACTGTCATGTCATCAAAGGAAGGAAATGAGAACTCAGAGCTAAGAGGATATAGACTAAAGAATGGTGCTTAAACGGAAGGCATGCTTTGATATGATTCTTTGGCATCTTGCCCTCAATGGACAGGCCAATATCAAGAAATCTTGGAACAAGCTCAAGGATGATATGAGACTTAGGAGTGTATAATCCTTGACAGTATCGATGACAAAGAAAATGTCTGTTTGCAAAGGGCTCATACAGCCAAGCTTTCAGCATCTTCAAGTGACTCCCACAACACAGTGTGTGAACTATGACAAACCATTTCTAGACTCAGGAACCCTTTGTGTTCTTTTAATTGTGTGTGTGAGAGGGGGTGTGTGGGAACTAAAAAGGGGGCCTGGGGCATACAGGGGGGGCAGGATAGCCCATGTCCTACCAGAGTTCTATCTATGCTTTGGACAAGCAGACATGGGTGGACTGCCAGATGCTTTCTACTCAGCCCCGGGTGGGCATCCAAGCCTCTGACCCACTCGACAGGGGGTGGACAAGGGGCAGCCCCCAAACCAAAAGGGTCCTGGGGTACACCCTGTAGCCCGGGGTTATGGGAGAGAAGGCTGAGGGAAGAGAGGTTCCCACACAGGCAAGAGTGAGTGCAGCAGACCTTGATGAGCAGAGACTGTCTATGGTTTTAGAGCTTTGTTATAGAAAGGCAGGGGGAAAGAGAAAAGGTAAAAGAGAAAGAGAGAGAGAATAAAGGCTAGAGAGAAAGAGTGAGTAAGAGAGGGAGAAGAGAGAGGAAAGGAGAGGAGAGAAGACAAAGAGAGAGGAGAGAAGATTGAGAGAAGTGAGAGGTAAGAGAACAAAGGAATGAGAGAGCAAGGAGGGGCCAAACAACCACTTTTAAAGTGAGCTGCTATCTTTTCTGTTGCTAGGTAACTGGGGAGGAGTTTAGCCTGAAGGTCAGAAGCTTGGGACATTGCCTATGTGACTTCTAGCCATGTTTCTCTTGTGGGGGCTGAGGCGGGGGGGGGGGGGGTGGCGGTAACTTAGACAGGAGCCAGAGTTCCAGGAAACATGAGAGAACTCCTTCCATCCCACGTAGGTAATTTATGACCACCGGGTCCTGGGGTTCAGCATCTCAGCTTGACTGGAGACCAGCCTGTCTGTGCATAGCCCAGTGCCCCACAGGGGTGGAGTAGGGAGAGGGAGAGGGAGAGGGAGAGGGAGAGGGAGAGGGAGAGGGAGAGGGAGAGGGAGAGGGAGAGGGAGAGGGAGGAGAGGGAGAGGGAGGAGAGGGAGAGGGAGAGGGAGAGGGAGAGGGAGAGGGAGAGGGAGAGGGAGTGGGAGTGGGAGAGGGAGTGGGAGAGGGAGTGGGGAGAGGGAGTGGGGAGAGGGAGATGGGAGAGGGAGTGAGGAGAGGGAGTGGGGAGAGGGAGAGGGAGAGGGAGAGAGGGAAAGGGAGAGTTTGTCTGCATGCCTCACCTATTATGTGATTGTCGTAGGGAAGCTTGTGATCAGTTATTTTCTTCTACCATGTGGGTCCCTGGAATCAAATTCCAGTCATTAGCCTTGGTAGCAAGCATCTTTACCCATCGAGCTATTTCAGCAGCCCAAGAAAGGACTGTACCTCCCTGTATAACTTGGTACACTCTGGGCAAACCTCTTGAACTCCTCTTTTTCTTCTTCCTGGCAACAACAAAGAAGCCATCACTGCATTGCTGGGCCTTTAAGACTTTCATAATGTCCCTCAGGGACACACTAACTAGTCCTATCTGTAATTGACTTGGGATACCAAGAGTTAAAGTAAGCTGAAGAGATTTATAACAGACATTCTTGGAGCCTTTAAAAGGCTAATTTGTAATGTGACTAAATGTGTTTTAGTCATAATTAGAGGGAAATAAAGTTAGGAAAATGTATCCCTACAGGATGGAGATGTTTGTGAGACCCAGTGAGATAGAATGAGAATCTGACATTTTGAATGAATCACTACATGAACATTTGGGTGTTTTAAAAGGATTCCCAGCAATCTGAGGGGTCAGGACCAGAAGATACCTAAGCTTCCTCTCAGGCGCTCATGTTCCATGCTCAGCATTTCCCACACAGAGTAAGAATCAATTTAACCAGTGTGTCTGTCTAGTCTTGCACTGTCAAGTTTGTGGTCTACTGGTTAGGAAACTCTAGGCACAGTTGAGACCATGCAAAGTCTGTGTCATTTCCCAAGGTGTAATCAAGTGGTAAAGGGATACGGAACTCCATTCCTGGAGATGCTGCTCTCCACCCTGTTGTCTACCTGGTACCAAAGAAGCCTTTTTGTATTTACTTGGCACCCCACTTTCTACCACAAAGAGAATTGTCAGAATATCCCTGCTGGATTGATATGCCAAAGTAGCTGAGAAAAATCAACTTAATGAAAGAATGACTTATTTTAGCCCCTGGTGTCAAAGGCTTTGGTCCATGGTCACTAACTCTGTTCTTTGAGGACTTGCCATGAAGCATCATCAGTGTGCATCCCAGCAGAAAGCACATGGTGGTGTGACACTGATCATCTCACGCTGACCGGGAGGGAGGGAGGGAGGGAGAGAGAGAAAGAGAGAGAGAGAGAGAGAGAGAGAGAGAGAGAGAGAGAGAGAGAGAGAGAGTTTGGATCACAAGAATCCCCCTCCCAGGCACAGCCTCAGTGACCTAACTTCCTCCCATTAGGTCTTAGCTATTGCCGGCTTCACCACACTCCAGCAGGACCATCAGCTAATACTGAACCTTAAACATATGTCCTATGGGAGCATTATGATCCAGCTCAAAACAACTGTTAGACCCTCTAAGTTTTAGCATCCCTACTTCACAAGGAAGACACTGGTGGAACTTTCTCCGGATGACACAATGAATGTGGTTTGCACAGTAGGCTTTGGGTAAAGTTAGGAGACTCTCAACACAGTTGAAACTATATACCATTTTAAAAATTCATGTCCTTCCCTTTGGTTTGCAAATAAAGAGTGTGCCCTAACGTAGTCTAACCTAACTGGAGGAGAGAGTTATTGGCTCATGAGAGAAAAGTGTCCAGGGTTTAAATCATTTCAGATCCTACTCGAACCAAGGCTCCATGTGACATAACAGTGTCTTGTCACCCAAGTCATCCTTTGTTCTCTTTTCCTGTCCTGACTCAGTTCTAAGTCAGCCTCTCCCCTCGAAGTGGCAGGAAGGTCACCTGCAGCTCTGAGCCACAGGACATGTATCCACCTGAGGACTAGATGCTTGTTTTTATAAATAAAGTTTTATTAGAACACTGTGTTGCACATTTGTATAGGTTGGCTTGTGATTGCCTTCATGGGGCAACATCAGAGATGACCATTTACAATAGAAACTGTCTGGTCCATAGAGTGCGTTTACTGTCTGGCTTAACAGAAAGAACTCACTGATCTCTGTCAGAGACATCAGGCTTAGCTGAGGTTTGATTTGACTCTGCAAGGCACTAATTATGTCACTGCAAGAACATTAGACCCAATGAACAAAGAGTCCACACTATTTAAAGATTGTCTTATGGATTAACACCGGCTTTCCACATTCATCCACAAGCTAGACGACTTCTGGTGCTGGGTCGCGCACAGTCTGTGGATCGAATGAGCAAGAGCTTGTTTGCTAAGATTCTGCAGTCACTACACATGTCAGTGGTAAAAGATTAAATTCCAGGAGCTGCAACAGGAATTTTGCATTGAGTGTCTCAGGAGGAACTCTGCTGATAACATCTAGCATCTTGGTAATTGTAACACCGCGTCTGTGTAATTGAAGGATTAAATGGGACCTACTTCTCTGGCCTCGTAACAATGCTCTGTATTCCTTGACTGTCTGTGGTCATGGACCAGAAATAGCCTCCTCATCTCCAGGCCATGCTTCTGAAATATAAAGCATTTGGCACAACAGGATCATCTCTTCTCAGCTTATGAACTGTTCACTAGTAACTAAAGCCAGATAAAAGACTTTTCACTTTGCAGCTCCAGTGTTGACTATGGCAGTACCACATCTGGTCTGTAACCCCTCACAAAGTTGTAACCTGTCAGTTAAGAGCCCCAACAAGATCCAGAATTGAGTCTCGATGCTTGGTCTCATCCTTGAGTAAATCACTGAAGGTAAAGGCAGTTAGTCAGCACAGGACCACATGGCCGCCTCTGGTGTTAGGATTAAAGCCAGAGTCTTTGGGAAACCCTTGGAAAGAAGCCCTCTGATAGAGGCTAAGAAGAACTCAGGTCCACCATAACCTACCCAGGGGGGACATTTAGACTCTCACTGCCTTGGCTTCAAAATCAACATTGTTCTAACTCTACAGGACATATGTCATTTTCTAAGAAGCATGTTCAAGCTTATTCCAGTCTAAACTGGCACCGGTTGGTCTTCTCACTGTAGTCCATATCATAAGCACTTGGTAGAGAATGCCCTAGAACCCTTAGTGCCCTGGTGGTCCAGTGTGGGTATCCTCCACAGATCCTACAGACGGGTATGCATAGGGTAAGATTACAGTCCCTCCTCAGCCAACGCTCAGCTCGAATCTGTTCATCCTGGCCTCTGTTTTGTAGCCTTACCATGTACAGAAGACCGTTGCTTCCCTCATCCCTGAAGACCTCTTGTGGCCTGGTCAGTAACACAGTGTGGAAGAGCCAGGCTTACACAGTGGGGAGATGTTTCCAAAATAGGCATAGCTTAATGAAAACACATGTGCCTCCTTGCTTCTGGGAAGCTACTGCCTCCTCTTCATTAACCCCCTCCCCAGTGGCCCCAGTGGTACCGTGGGGACACCGCAGGTCACAGCCTCAGAGAGCAGTGTGAGGGTTTGGAAAGGTGATGTCATACGAGTGCTTAGCACAGGGCTGGCACGGAGGCAGTGGCTAAGGAATGGCAGCTGTCGTTAATACTGTCCCTGTCACCATCCGTGTCATCCCTGGTATCCTTGTCATTGTGTTTTCTGTAACACTGTGGTAAATACTTGTATAAAATCCACTTACAAGGAGGAAAGGGTTTGTTTTGTTTTCACTGAACAACTTTACACACACATACAATCTAATTTGATCAGATTTACTACTAATTAGTCTATTCTGACCCCTCCCTCTCCTGTAGAATTCTCTTTCGATTTCCAAATAGTCTCCCTTCAACTTTCTCGTCTCTTTTGGTGATCCATTAAGTCCAATTAAAGGTGCACAAACACAGATGGCAGGCTATGAAATGGAGTACCAGCAACTTGCCAGGGGTTTAACCTCCGAGGAAAGTGACTCCCCCTGCCCCAGCAATCATTAGCTACCCACACCTTCCTAAGGAGGAGTAGCACCCATGAGCATGAGCCCACCCCTACCCATGAAGGAATGTGAATGGACCTGATCGAGGGCTGGTCTCGCTTGGGTAAACAAGGAGGGAGTTTTAATTCAGCCCATGCCTTCAGAGATTCAATACTCACAGGATCCTGTCATCTTGGGCCTGTGATGAAGAAGAACATCATGCTGGAAGAATATACAGTCTGTTTGCTTCATAGCAGCCAGGAAGCAAAGAGGAGACAGGAAGGAGTCAGAGTTCTGACACTCCCTCAAGGAAAAACTCACAGGAACCTTTCTATCACTGGGCCCTACCCCTTAGAGGTTCCACTGTCTCAAAAGTGCCAGTGTGAGACTAAGCCTTACCATACGGGCCTCTGGGTGACACCTCTGATTTACATGCTTAAGTCATTAGCGGGGTCATCGTCATCATCACCATCATCACCATCGCCATCATCACCTTCTTCATCATCGTCCCTAGCCCTGTCCCACTCAGAGCCTAAGGGAACTACTGTTGCGTTTAGAACAAGAAATAGGAAACCTTGTTCAGGTCTTCATTTGGATCCTCCACTTGGCACACAGGGACAGCCTCTCAAGAGGCCCACATGCCCTGCTCCTTCTGCCCTTTCCATCTCCAGCAAGACATCAAATAGCACAGGCCGTGGCTCCCTTCTGACCCGTAGCCCAATGGGAGGATGAACAATTGCTGCTCACTAGGCTGTCAGAGCTGTGCTCAGAGGGGGCATTTTTATTGCTGTTTTCTTTGTAATTTTGCACATGTCCACAGTGAGGTTATACACCATCCACCCTTACTCCTCCCTTCCAACTTCCTCCACATCACACCCCCTCATCCCAAGATTCTGGGAACACTGCAGGAGAGTGGACAGAGACATTTTAAGGGAGTTGAAGGTCTGGGAAGACTTCTGCAAAACAATGTCTTCTGGCCATGACATGGTCATTGTAGTCATGAACTCACTCCACGGAGCTGTGTCTTCCTGACCAAGATGTGCACAGGATCAAGGCGGTTGACATTCCAGCATGGGGGAGGGGGGCTCTAAAGGGGAGGGGGCTTTTGAAAGCCAAGGCACCCTGAGAAATGCAGTGGTGAGGATGCCAGGTGAAGTGCTGTGTGCCTACCTACAGCTGACACATGCAGGCACAGTGCTCGGGTACCCCATGTTCACACAGAGGCTTTGGGTTCATCAGGAGCAAAACCATGCAGAAGGCAAATACGATCTTTCCCTGAATTTCTAAGAAGAAAGAAAAAAAAAATGTGTCTTCCATACATTTCCCTCCAGACTGAATGGAACCCAGTGGTCAGAGAGACCCAGCTGCCTATGAAAGACCCTTGCCTTGCATCTGCTGCCGGGAAGTCCCCAGGAGATGCTAGTCCGGGCCTCCCTCTGCTTGCAGGCTCTGAGTTAGCTCTGTTGCCTGGCTTTCCTTTCTCCCTCCTGCCATTGAGACTGAGAACAGAGAGTTTTGGCAAAGCAGCCTTTCTGTGATCTGTGTTTAAAAGGAGGCTGATTTCAGCTCCACTTCTGGCCCACGCCCCTTCCCTTCCTCTTACCTTTGTCCCATTATCTCTCATATCCCTGAATCAGGGGAGTACTTGATCCTGAGCTCTGTTTTGTTTTGCTTTGCTTTGTTTTGTGTGTCTTCCTTTATAAACCGAATTCACAGGTTGGCCTTGTGCCTTCCAGGTTCATTATCTGATGGCAGAGCAGCCAGGTTGAGAGCTAGCCTCCGCCTGTCAGATGAATTGCTGAAAATGTTGTATGAGTGATTAAAATGTAAATCAATGAAGCCTAGCCAGCTTAGCAATCTTCCGCACGTAAGGACTCCGTATCTCGAGTTTAATCATACACTTATCAAGGTTTCAGATAACTGGATTCATAATTATGCCTTTATAATGCGTTCTCTGCTTTATAAATGCCACTCCGAGTTTACAAAAGCACTCTTAATTGAGGATAATTATTTTAATACAACACTTTCAGGATAAATTTTTGTTCATTGCTTAAAAATGGAGCTGAGAATCGCTTTGGTCATTGTCTTACTGCTGTGATGAGACACCTTTGACCAAAGGCAACTTGGGAAGGGAAGAGTTTATTTCAGCTCACAGCTCCACGTCCGTGTCCATCACTGAGGGAAGTCAGAGCAAGAACTCAAACAGGGTAGTAACCTTGGAGGTAGGAGCTGATGCAGAAGGCACAGATGAGTGCTGCAAACTGGCTCGATCCTCATGGCTTGCTCAGCCTGCTTTCTTACAGCAGCCAGGACCACCAAACCAGGGTGTGGCCCCACCCACAGTGGGGTGGGCCCTCCCACATCAAGAAAACTCACCACAGGCTTACCTACAGGCCAGTCTGGTTGGGGGCATTTTCTCAATTGAAGTTCCCTCTTCTAAAATCCATCGTATCAAGTTGACGGAAAACTGGCCTGCCCAGTCATAGTGGTTAATTTACCTTCATACCTTTCAACGCCAGTTGCATCAAATACAACCATTCTTTTGCCTATTTTAATACAGTATAAATTGGTAACAACTATAAGAAGTATATTCATGTCTGCAGGTGCTTTTGTTGTTGTTGTTTGTTGTTGTTTTATTGGGTATTAATCCTGGGACCTCCTTATGCTAGGCAAAGGCTGTACCGCTGAGCCACGCCCTCTGCTTCTAAGCCATAGCAGTGATTCAATGCAGCTGCCGCCACTGCAGAAGCAGCAACCCGAGAAGCTGGAACTCTCTAAAGAAAAGGGGGTCCAAATTCGCTGTTGTGCCATAGCCTAGTTGCCCATTCTAGTTGGCTTCCTTTTCCATTTTGATTATAGCCTGTTTTTAATTTCCTTTTTTTAAAAAAAAAAAATCTTAACACCCTTTTTGGCTCTCTGCAATGCATACTTGGTGAAAACCTCCTGAATCTTCATCTTCTTCCCTCAGCCTCCAGTCTGCCCTCCCCGGCGCTGCTGGAGGAAGCTCCCTTCTGCCCACGTCGGATGTGATGCACACAGCAGAAGGACTAGTGATGCTGAGCACTGCTGTGCGCGGGTCCTCTCGTCTCTTCGTCTTCCTAGAAACCCAATTCCACAAGCTTCTCCCCCTCTTCCCAGTGTCTCCGTCCCTTGCGTTCCTGAATCCTACAGTGTGCAAGATGCTTAACAGTAGATGGTTTCTGTTCTCCTTCCTGGAAAATTTCTTAAAATGGTTCCCCAAGACCTAGGGTCACATTATCTAGCGCCAATGTCCTTGACCTTGAGCTGACAATGCATACCATTTACTCCTGTTCTCGCCAATCTTCCATTTACAGACGTCAGCATCGTAGTTCTGAAAGTCCCAAATTTTAGTCCTTCTTTGCACTGCCCCTGATTGAATCCCATCTGTTGTTTCTGACTCCTGGCATGGCCTTACCTAGGTACTAGTGAGAATGAGTACTGTGGCTTTCTGATTATTCTCTTTGACACCTGTTTCCTTATATGCCAGTGTGTCTATTCTTGTCTGCTACAGTGACAGTCCTAAGGAACATCTGATCGCTATCAGTAAACTACAGCATCCTGATAGTGTTAGCCTTTGTGATGTTGTGACAAACACCTGGGGCAGTTTTTTTTTCTTTGTATTTTGGCTTGTAGTTTGGAGACTTTGGTTCACACAAAGCTGCCTGCATTGCTTTGGGCTCACAGGGAGACAGGGCACCTGGCAAGGAGTGTGTTGTGGAGCCAAGTCGCTCACCTCATGACAGCCAGGAAGCACAGAGACAGAGGAAGAGATGTAGGAGGGGCTGGAGGTCCAGTCTCTTTGAGCATGCTCCAAGTGACTGCTTCCTTAGGTCCCACTTCCGAATTTCCACCGTTTCCCAATAATGCCATCAAATTAGGAATTTGTCAGTAAACTCACCCATTGACGAAGTCAGAAGCCTTACGATTTACTCATCAAAAGTTCTACCTAGAGGCACTACTGAATTGGGCTTTCAGCACCAGAAATGTTTGGGGGTCATACTCATGGTACCTTCTCAAACAAGACAGCCTTTACCTGCCAATCAAAAGCAAGCTCCTCCTCCAAGGGCTCTTCATCTCTTTTATTAGATTGCACTCATTTGTTGGAGGCCTTTTGCCCAAAGAATGTATCTTCTAGCACTTTCTATACCTCAGTCTCAGTGTTTATTGTCTACCCTATGTCCTGGTATAACCTCATCAGTTAGTATGTTCTGATTTAGATACTGATATAGCTCCAGTCTCCAGTAAAAAGTGAACATTTGATACATATTTGTTTGTCAGGTACTCTTTGTAAAATTTCCATACTTCCCATCTGATCCTGAGATTAAAATCCAGTTGCATAATAAAACCCCATCGGGAGTTCAGGTGAGCTGTTTCCAGATTCCTCCAATAATAGCTCTACACTGATGTCATTGTTGGGTTCAGTCCCTTAACATTCCAAGATGGGCCATATTTGCAGCCCTCTTGGGTGTGTTTCTCCTGCTGGGCATCTCCTTCTACTTTTTTTTCCCATGGGAGAAAATTACTTTTCTCTTTCAAAACTTAGAAACATGAGATCTATCTCTCTCTCTCTCTCTCTCTCTCTCTCTCTCTCTCTCTCTCTCTCTCTCTCTCTCTCTCTCTCCCTCTCCCTCTCTCCTTCCCTCCCTCGCTCCCTCCCTCCCTCCCTCCCTCCCGGGTCTTCTCCAGTACCAGGAATGCACATTAGTCTTAGTGTTTAGGCTGACAGCCCCTGTCTCAGTGTTGGACACCTGACCTCTGTCTCTTCTGGCCCTCACACCTGCTCTCACAATGACATCTAGCACGTCTTTGTGTCTTCCCGGGAAGTAGGCACAGTGTCTGTCACTACATTAAATGGTCAGTCAGTCAAACAGCAGGACAGAAAAGCTGTCAGTGTGCTGAATCACGTGCAGATGGTCACCAACTACAGTTTAGACTTCAGATCTTTCACTCTATGGTGGTGTGAAGGTGATATGTGAGGTAGAGACTATGCCTTGCATCTTGAGTTCTGTTTCTCTCATGATGCTGGGTCAGACCCTTTCCAGCAATTCTCACAGCATCAGCGAGCATCTCTAGCAAGTCAGCCCCAAGGAGAAATGCAATGTTCTGCAGTTCTCTCTATAGCGAAGCAATACTACCATAGGTAGTACTGGTAGGTCACATACAGTCAGTGAGTTTGGTATTTAATGGCATTTTAATTAATCATCTGTGACTCCCTCCCCCATCCTCAGTCTAAGAACACGTGGAGTTGAAGGACTAAGAACCCATGGCTATTCTTACCCCCAAAGTTGTGCCTCATCCACTGTGTTCCTTGTGTTAATAATGTAGGTTCCACTCTGCTGACCTGAGTTTGGGGGTGGGGATGTCTCCTGTCCTTCAAGTCACTTAGGTGGTCCTATGACCTATGAATAGACTTTGCTTTCATATATCTCCCAGGTGCATTGATGGTCCTTAAATCCTTCTTCCCAGAAACTGCCATCTAGTCTTGTGGCATTCGTATGGCTGCCACAGGAAATCACCTGGCACATAGTTGATACCCTCTGTATTTGTCGGGGAAGGGATGGTTTATGTTGAAAGCATGTTCAAACCCCACCAAGCAAACTCTCCAGCCACACAGTCAAGCTTTTAAGGTCTATGTTTGATGTGAAGACCAGGGGACATTTTTATGAAGATAGTGTTGGAGGACATGCACTATGGTTCAAATTCACTACAGTTTTAGATGGGATTTTGCTTTCTGGAAGGTTGATTTGTTTTTGCTCTCAATTCTGCCCAGGAAGCTAATTTATCTTTCCATTCTTATCTTAGAAATTTAAGTTGGGGTGTATAGTTAGATTGATGAAATATGTAAATACCCATGTAACTTGGAAGAGTTTGTCTTACTCGATGGTAAAAGAGGCTGAGAGGCTGTGGCCTTTAAGGAAGGTCCACAACCCTTCTTTATGAAAGACTGAAAGGCTTAAGAGGTTTGTCTTAATTAGTTTTCCATGACTGTAACAAAATACCTGAGCTAATCAGCTTATAAAGAAGAAAACTTTATTTGGAGCCCACGGCCAACTGCTCCTATTGTTTTGAGAGTGTAATGAGGAAGTGAGCCATGGATATGGTAGAGCAAAGCAGCCCACCACCTGGCTACCAGGGAGCAAAGAGACAGGAAGAGGAGGGGCTGGAGTCCCAGTATCCCGTTGAAGGGCACACCCTAGAACTTCCTCCCAGTGAGCTCCATCTTCTGAAGATTGCACTACCTTCTGAGCTGAACACATCGGACTTAGGAGACCACTCCAAATCCTAACTATGGCAGTGTGGTTATTGGGATCAGTCTAAGTGTTCCCTAAAAGCAAGACTCCAGGATAAAAGAAGGTAAAATTTATAAAAATCTGACGAAAGTGTGAGTGGTTTTAATATTGCCCATTTCCCATAGGAAGGAATCACTCCCTGCCTAAACCCCAGTGCTTCCAAGGTCTAAATACAGCAGCAGGGCAGTAGGAAGTCTCGAGCAATGGGGTCGTAGAGACAGGGTCACCAGAAGAGACAGCACATGAGTATTTCTTCCTCCCTTTCTCTCAACAAAAAATTTGGTGGAGGTTAAATCTGCCACATAGCAGTTGAGAAATTACCACATTGATAGTTAGACCAACTCTAGATGGCCTTTGGGGAATTCAATCACCTGCCAGGGAAGCCCCTGAAATCTTCATCTCCTTCCCTGACAGCTTAGTGAAGCATGAACAAATCTGATTGGGACATTGGCTCATGCACACAATCCCAGCTATTCAGGAGACTGAGGCAGGAGCATTGCTTGAGACTTGGAGTTTGGGGCCAGTCTGTATGTCACAGTGAGAGCTTGTCTCTTTAAATATAAGCAAATTTTGGCTAAAGGTGTTCTAGATCACTAGGCTCTGGCTGACTGTCCCCTAGCTTTCAGAACACGTTGGTATGACTTCCATTCCAAAAGGCAAGCAGAGCTCAAGTCACGTGCTTTCTGTTATCTGTCACCATGGAAAACGCAGGCCATCTGTGAGGCTCCCATTTTAACACATATCTCCCCCTTTCTCTTTATTTCCATCACTTTCTTGGGAAAAACAAGCCGAGGAAGTGGAGAGGCTGGCAGCCATGCGTTCCGACTCGCTGGTCCCAGGTACGCACACCCCGCCCATCCGGAGGAGGAGTAAGTTTGCCAACCTGGGGAGGATTTTCAAACCCTGGAAATGGAGGAAGAAGAAAAGTGAAAAGTTCAAGCACACGTCAGCAGGTAAGGCGGCTGCTGGCCTTATTTCTCATTGGCTGTTTATTGAGTTAAACCCGGTCTCTTAATTTGTACGATTTCAATTACCATCAGCTATCTGATGCAAAGCAGAAACTCCAGGCTCGGAATTGCTCTCACCTTTAGTAATTTCCGATATGATAAGGAATTGTTTTTAAGTCTCAACTGCTTTCCCACCTTTCAGGGACATTCTTCTTCCCTCTCATTGGCTATTCTTCAATTTAAAAAAAATGACTGCTTTTGTTTTATTTATAAATTATGTGAACTTGGAATTCCACCTTTTCTATAATTGAATACTTTCATTCAGCCCAGACTACCGTTTCTTATTAGTCACCTCGTTTTTCACTGCCCTAGTGAAAGTCAACACACAGCAGAAAAAAAAAATGACTTAGGTACGGTTGTTGGTGGATAAGATCAGGTTATTTCACGGAGGAAGAGACAAGGCAGAAAAGCAAAGACTGGAAGTGAATCCCCACTGCATTGTGAAGTTAACCATGCGTTTCCTAACTCTGCAGCCAACTGGGAAATGTTGGGGGAGATCAACTTAACCTGGAGCAGAACTGCCTGGGTTCAAGTCCTGGTTCTGGTATTTTCTGGCTCTAGGAGCTTGCTTAGTTTATTTACCTCTACCTCAGTTTTCTCATCATTAAAACAGGAGGGTAAGTGTCAGTACCTTACGTGAATTTTTACCTGTGGAGACTTGATTAGCAACATGAAGATGTGGAGAGAAAAATTGTATAGAGAATGACAGGAAGTATTTTATCCTGTTGGTTTTAGAGGAGATGATGGGAAATCTGTGTAGATTGGATTTGGGTTTATCGTAGCCTTGGGGTTGGTATACCAAAATACTACCCACTAGGTGGTTAAAACAAGAGAACTTTATTTATTACAGTCACAAAGACTTTTAAGTCCCAGGTAAAGTTGTGAACCATGCTGGAGACTTGCTTGTCTGGTCTCCATCTTGCCGCACACACATGGACCTTCTTTTTTCTGTGGCTACACAGAGCAATTGCTGTCTGGTTGCATCTAAGGGGGAACTTACCAGAGGCCCCCTGCTCTTGACCTCATCTAAGCCTAGCTAGTCTCCAGAGACCCACATCTCTGCCTCCCTTCACATGGGGGCTTAAAGCTTCTGTATATGACCTTGAGAATAACCGCAAGTTAGTCTGTAAGCCTTTGCTTCTCTCCATGGATCCCGTCACTCCCTGGGCTCTATGCCAGGCTTTTGTTTTCTTCTCCCACCATTTTCTAAAAACTCATCTGCTGCCAATGCAAGCAAAAAAACAAAGGGTTTGAAGTGGGCGTGGCTCTCGACAGACACGCCCAGTGCCTGCTTCCTGAGCACCAGGGCCCTGCAGCTCTGATTGGCTCCATCCTGAACCGAGAACGGACTTGTCTAAACCATGGACTCTCTGAAACAGTCCCTTCACTCTGACTCTGCCTTCACCTCCTTTTGGATGAATACTAATGTGCTGGTGTCAGATAACTCTTGAGGTGTTAAAAATCTGAGAACTAAGCATGTCAAGCACTTTTGACTCCCAGCCTTTATCCAGTAGATTTGCTAACTTTAATTTCTTAGCATTATTCTTGTGCTTGATTTGGCAGCTAAGAATACCATTTATACATGATTTCAGCCTCTTTTTAAAGACTCAGCTCCTAAATGGGCATAGTTTCAAACTGATACACACACACACACATACACACACACACACACACACACACACACACACACACACACACCTGGACTGAAGTGCAGCCATCAGACCCCGCCAGAGGTTTCTTTGTGCAGTGGTTGGCAGCTACTGTGGAAACCCAAAGGTCAAAGTGCCTGCGGAGTGCTCAAACCATAAAGGGTCATCTGTATTACACCTCCTCACCCCGCACTGCAGGAAACATCACAGAAGAGGGGGCAGAGAGATTGTGAGAACCAGAGATCAGGGAGAAATTGGGTGAACTGGCCTCCTCTGTGTTTGATGGAACCTCTGTACACATGAGCTCACAGCAGCTGTGGTTGTCTACAGAACACCTTCACAAGATAAAAACCAGTTGACATCCCGGCCCAGAGCAGGGAAGGGCTTGTGTCCGTATTAAAAAAAAAAAAAGAAAAGAAAAAGAAAAAGAAAAAGAAAGTAGAGAGGCAATCTAATGAAATGTACTCTGTGGACAACATCAGGCAGCACACACTAGAACAGAAAAGGAAATGGGTGTGTCCTTTGAGGACCTACTGAGAGTTGTTAGCTGCTGAGGAAGTCAGTTATCTTTAAGGCTGTGGTCCCTGGTGGTTGCCCAGGCTCCAGGGGATGGCCCTTAACCCATGTGTGTATGAGTACTAATTGGACTCAGTGAGTTATTATGTATAAAATGGGGGGAGGGGAGGAGAGAAAAGGATTGAAAAGTAGATCTAGGAGAAGTTAGGGGTGGAAGGGGTATGCGAATATGATTAATATACATTGTAGATAAGTAAGAAATTCTCCAAGAATTAATAAGAATATTAATAAAAAAATAAGAGACATAGCTCCTGGATTAGAAAGCAGAGAGTAGACTATGGGACGTCTTCTCACCCTGATAGATGGATGAGCAAACCCTGCTACTGAAGCTATTCTAGCTTATTTAAAGTCCCATGTTTCACCCTGGGTAGCACCCTTTCTTCTTAATTGGATTTCAGGATGTTCTTTATCACTTCTGCAGAGGGAAAACTTTGTGAGCTCGTGCTCAGCCCAGAGGGATAATTTTGACAAGAAGGGAGAGTCAACAGGATGAATGTGTATTGGTATATAGTTGAAAATGTTGACTTTCCTGTGTGTGGATAAGTCACAAACACAAGAACTATACGGGAGGAGTCCCGGGTTATGAGAACGCAAACTGGCCAGTCCTTTTTAGCTGGATGTGCATATATTTATCTTGTATGTGTATGCTGTTAAAGACAAGTCATTATTCAGTTGCATTTATCAAAGCTTACGGTTAAGATGGGCTCACTGGGGACCATCATAGTAGGTAGAGTGACCTTTGCAGTGGGGTCCTTCAGCCAGAGAGAGGGGGTGGGGGTGCATTCAATTTCACTCGGAGGTCCTAGGAAGCTGAATGAGGATGAGATGAGGGTGAGTGTGTGGGCAATGACTAAGAAAAACATCTTCAGGAGCAGAAGAAATCCTGGTTTAATCGACCTAAGGATTTTTTTTTCTTCCTGAAAACAGAACAGGATGATAAACATCCCTGAGAAGAGGTGTAGTATAAGATAAAGAATCCCCCCACTGGAGACGGAGGTTGGTCGTTGTCTTCGTTTGGATTTTATTGCTGGAAACAGACACCATGGCCAAGGCAACTCTTATAACGACAACATTTAATTGGGGCTGGCTTACAGGTTCAGAGTTCAGTCCATTATCATCAAGGCAGGCACATGGTGGCATCCAGGCAAGCATGGTTCAGGAGGAGCTGAGAGTTCTACATCTTCATCTGAAGGCTGCTAGCAGAATACTGACTTTGAGACAGCTAGGATGAGGGTCTTAAAGTCTATACACACAGTAACACTTCTACTCCAACAGGGCCACATCTCAATAGTGCCTGTCTTACTTAGGGTTTCACTGCTGTGAACAGACAGACACCAAGACCAAGGCAAGTCTTATAAAAAAAAAAAAAAAAACAAACAAATGAAAAAACATTTAATTGGGGCTAGCTTACAGGTTCAGAGGTTCAGTCCATTATCATCAAGGTGAGAGCATGGCAGCATCCAGGCTGTCATGGCACAGGCAGAGCTGAGAGTTCTACGTCTTCATCCAAAGGCTGCTAGTGGAAGACTGACTTCCAGGCAACTGGGGTGAGAGTCTTAAGCCCACACTCACAGTTACACACCTACTCTAACCAGGTCACACCTATTCCAACAAGGCCACACCTCCAAATTGTGCCACTCCCTGGTCCAAGAATATACAAACCATCACAGTGCCAATCCTTGGGCCAAGTATATTCAAACCATGACAGTCATGTATTAAAGGTAGAAGATTCTGGCGAAAACTGGAGGTGCAAAAAGGGGGACACAGAAGCCCCTGACCTTTGCCAGTCCCCTCCACTGCTTCCTGATAGGCAGGGATGTGAACAAGAATCCAGATGTCTGGCTCACAGCAGTTAGCACAGTGCTAGGAAGATCTATAGGCCTACACAGTGAGACCCCATCTCAAAGCAACAGCATCAACAAAAATAATTTAACTGTGTTTATACTTGCAATTCGCTTATTATCAAGTAAGGTTTCATTCATGGTCACTAGGAATGTTCATGTGTTGTTTGGAAGGTAGCAAGGGTTAAAATAGTCATTGGATTAGTAAAGAGAACTCCCATAGATCGACAGGAATTACAAGGGTTAAAATAGTCATTGGATTAGTAAAGAGAACTCCCATAGATCGACAGGAATTAGAAAATCCAATGGACTTCGAGGCCCAGACATGTCAAAGAATTTTAGACTATCTGTGAGGTTAGTGGCAGAAGCAACTGGAAGAGCAGATAGACATGAAGACAAAACCCGGATCCTCAAATAAAGGCTCCTCAAGACAGTACTGTATGGAAGCAAAACACAGACCACAACCATAGTATAGACTCAAATGCCTGCATTTCTCATTTGTAAAATTTCATTCTGACTTACTTTGTCAGTCAAGGAAGACAAGGGACTTCCCTGCTTCAGTTTCATATTCAACTGCTAAGCTAACAATTTCTTTGGACAGCTCTCCATTCTTTTTCCAAACTGAGAAGTTTTAGTCCACCATCTTTGTGAGTGACTGAAGTACCACCATGGAGCTGAGTCGCACACATCAAGGGTGGCTCTCCAGTCCTTTTCTCCTTCCATTAGTAGACACTCCTGATAACAAGCCGTGGCATCCTGGGACAGCAACTCCCAGACAGTAGTCACTGCTTGCCTGTTTCCCTCCCAACTGTGAGTCATGCTGGCACGTCCATCCCTGCCCAGCAAACAGCAGTATGACTGAGCAAGAAATAGTGGCACTCCATTGGTGGGACCCAGAAATAAGCCATTTGCTTTTGCACAAGGTTTTTATGTGCCAGAGAATACAAATAGAACAGGATTTGTGAACAGAATGTCATAGGGAGTCTCATAACCAAAGAACACCAGCTTCTCTTTCGGCTCCTGAGCATTCATTCTGATGGAAGTGTTTCTTATCCTGAAAGCTTCCAGTGCAGTAGCAGCCAGCCCTTAACCCTGGCCTGGGAAGCAAAGACTTCTTGCTGCTGGCTTTCCCTTTCCCATAGAGCCAGGTCAACCATGACTCAGAGTCACTGTTGACATTACAATCCATTTCCAGGAAGTCCCTATCATTAGATCAAGTTCCTTAGATAGAGAAGACGGTCTACATTGGAATGTTAGACAATGCCTTTGAACCTGGTATGATGTATAGGTTTCTGGGCTCTTCTGGAAGTCTGTTCCTGATGCTCAAGAGGACAAGCCCCTGAGCTAATCTTTTTGTTTGTTTGTTTGTATTTTTGGGTTTATTTTTTTGTTTGTTTTTTGTTTTTGTTTTTGTTTTTCGAGACAGGGTTTCTCTGTGTAGCCCTGGCTGTCCTGCAACTCACTTTGTAGACCAGGCTGCCCTGTGCTAATCTTAGATCACTAACTCTTCTCTACTGGGAATTCCTATCAAATCACATGATCAAGGGAAGCACATTTACACACTTTTGGAGCAGAGAAATGGGACCTAAGAGTGCATGAGGGCTTGTCTTGATCTCCCTTTGCTGTGTGCTGTTGCAACCCATTGATAGAAGATGGAAGCATCACCCTTCTCCATAAAGGCAAGATCTGCCCACCATGCAGGCCAGCTCTGCGGACTGCCGCCAGCACAGCTTATGAGCTGGAGGCTCATGTTATTCCCTGATGAGTTGAAAAGGCAAGACTGATGGACAGACAGCACTGAGACTTCTGTGCGCCTCAGCAGCCTCATTTTAAAGTTTCTTATTGTCTCCATTTTCCTAGCAAAGGAACAGGGTCTCCTCCTTCCTGGGAACTTACATTTTCTTAGACTTTTACAAATCACAGGAAATGAAAAAAAGGATCCCAACTTGGCATGCTTCTTTTATTTATGTGCAGGTCATTGTCCATGAAACTGGAATGATGAGGACAATATGACCCATATCCCTCCCTCCTCTAAAGGTCGTGGTCTGGAGGGAAGAGCAGATAATGGGGCTAGGAAGTGTGGGGCTGTATACGTGACATAAGAGAGATGCACGGAGCCTCTGAGCATGCAAAGGACACAAGCCAGCTAGTTATAAGTCACCAGGGGAGCTTCCTGAAGAACTGGATGGTTAATCAAGGAATAAAACGATGAGCACACACAAGTTCTCTCTCCTGGCCAAGAGAATAGAGTGGCACAAAGGCCAGAGAAGAGAAAAGTCTAAAGTTTGTAGCCCTCCAAAACAGCTTATGCCTTGAAAGGAATTAATGGCTTAAAGAAGGTTGGGAGGGAGAGGAGAATGGGATTTGAAGAGGTGAGCGAGGCGTCATATTAACCACTCTGGCAAGGACATGTTAAGGAGCCTGGGCTTTGTCGCACGGCAGTAAAAATATCTTTAAAGGCTGTGGGAGATAGCTCAGTCAGTGAAGTGGTTGCTATGTAAGCCCGGGGACCTTAGTCCACCTCTGAGAACCTACATTGCAAAGCCAGGTATGATGGCACAATTATAATCCAGTAGGCTAAGTCAGACAGATCTCTGAGGCTCAGTAGGCAGCCAACCTGACCACATTGGAAACTTCCAGGGCCGTAAGAGTCCCTATCTTAAAAAGCAAGGTGAGTACCATCCTAAAATGACACCCAAGATTAACTTCTGGTCTACACACACACACACACACACACACACACACACACACCTGCACACATGCCTGTGAATGCACACACACATGCAAAACCTCTCAGAAAACTGCACTGCATTTTTATAAAAGTCAGTCTTTATACCATGGGGAAAACTTAGCATGGAACCAAATGTTTTCAAGTTTATAATATTACAGCATCTACATATCTGTTTGTAACGGAAGAAAATTTACCTCAGATAGAACTAAGAAGACACCTCATTACTATCACATTAAATGTCTTATTAATTGCTCCTATTCGTTCTGGTAGCAGGTAACCCAGGGAGCAGGTGGTTGATTATGATTTTGTGGAGAAGGGAAGACAGACTAGACTAAAATAGTGTCGGCAGCAGCTGATGACGATGAACAAACCTGGAGATATTTAGAAAACAGAGTGAGCAGTATTGATTACAGATTGGGCATGGGAGAAGGAAAGAGTGAGCTGCCCTTGGACTGTTGCTGAGCAGTTAGACAGAAGGGTACTGTTCTGCCGGCCAGAGATGACCAAGAGAAGGCTTCTGGGGAAAATGATCTGTAGGGTGAAATGTAACTCCACTTGATGGAGGAGGCACTGGGGATAGAGACTGGGAATATAAAGAGATCTGGCTGAAAGGGTCCATGAGAAGTCATGGGCACCTGGATTATCCTTGAAGCCATGAGATATAAACTAGAAAGTTACCTAGGAAGCAGGAGGAGGTCAGAACAGCCTGGAGGCCATGAGTTGGGACCGAGAAGGCAGGTGAGGCTTGGCAGGTAAAAGAGAAAGCCAGCAAGTTGTGATATCACCACATCAGAGCATGAGAGTTGAGGAAAGGAGAAAGGCCAGTGCTGCAGATCCTGACACTGGACTGAGTTTCTGGAATTTTCTCTGGCAAATCACCATTCATGTCCTTGGAATAACGGTTCTGGGGAAGCCATTTGGCTGGAATTCAGTTAGCATATGGCTGATAAGTAAGATCAAGGAGAAGATATAGATTTTTGAAAGTTTGCTTGAGCAAAACGAAGAGAAAGAGGCCTGTGTGTCAGAAGGTGTTCTGTTGAAGGTTAGTCAGATCGCAAAGCTGCCCAGTTTGCTTTAACTTGGTGTTTGTGCACCAAGGGAAATCGAAACATCCACGGAGTGATTGGAAGCCAGAGAAATGGCATTTCACACATGGTGGGGCCCATGCTTAGGAAAGACAAATATCCAGGTAACTGTCAGAGTCAGGTTCCAGTAAGAAGACGTCCCATCAAGTCCAGTCCCATCAAGTCTCAGCATCTGGCTGGGTCACACGTTCCCCGTGAGTGCTTGTGGGGAACATCCCATCTGGTTTGATCCTCAGTGCTAAAAATAGATAGAAATAAAGAGAGGTCAAGCATGGACAGGCCAAAAATGGTCTTTCTCGTATGTCCCATCTGCGACTCACAAACGGAACATCTAGGATTTACAAGGCAGAGAGGGGCTCCGGGAGATGAAGGCTGTGGAAATCAGTGCCTTTATAAAACATACAGTCAATGCCTCAGAGTGATTTTTACCCAGTATTTTTGCCTATAATTCAAAACTTTTAAATGCCCTCTTTTTCCCTTACCAGTTTTGAGTTTTTGACTTCACAGTTAAAAGAAGGAGAGGAAGGAAATGAATCAAAGACGATGAAAGGTTGTGGTCTTTGAGGAACTGGCCATCACTCATAATTATTCTGCTTATCAGACTTATTTGTAGATTAGGCTAGATAACAGCGAGAGCTGAAACTCAGTTTGAATAGAGTTGGTCCTCGGGTTGTCAACTTCTGTGTAAAAATACACAGAAAAATAAGATTATGCCTTAAAACATCAACCTTGTATCCTTTCTCATGGCAGAGAGGTCGACTAGGCTTAACTAGATGGTTCTCCTGCTAGTGTGTTAGGAAGTCTCCTACACAGCTGGAAGCAGATGGGCTTGAAGTCATTTGGAGGCACACAGGCCCATCAGGGAAGTTAGGTGTACTGGCTAGTTTTGTGTCAACTTGACACAGCTGGAGTTATCACAGAGAAAGGAGCTTCAGTTGGAGAAATGCCTCCATGAGATACAACTGTAAGGCATTTTCTCAATTAGTGATCAAGGGGGGAAGGCCCCTTGTGGGTGGGACCATCTCAGGGCTGGTAGTCTTGGGTTCTATAAGAGAGCAGGCTGAGCAAGCCAGGGGAAGCAAGCCAGTAAAGAACATCCCTCCATGGCCTCTGCATCAGCTCCTGCTTCCTGACCTGCTTGAGTTCCAGTCCTGACTTCCTTGGTGATGAACAGCAATATGGAAGTGTAAGCTAAATAAACCCTTTCCTCCCCAACTTGCTTCTTGGTCATGATGTTTGTGCAGGAATAGAAACCCTGACTAAGACAGTAGGATTTACTCTCTTTCCATGCTGTCTCAGGGACTTCTATGCAGTCTCATCTCTTGGTCTCTCAGTCAGGCAGACCAGGGCTCCCAAAGTACAAAAGGGATAACAGTATTTCCTGCTTTCATAGGGAACCCAAGTTTGTTTCCCAGAAACCATATTGGACATCTCACAACCACCTGTAACCCTAGATCTAGAGAATCCAATACCTTTTTCAGGCCTCCATAGGCACCCACATATAACACACACACACACACACACACACACACACACACACACACACACACAAAACCACATCTTGTTTTAAATGACAGAATGACAGATTCAGAATTGATGCAGATTCATTATCTTAGTATCCTCATGGTTAAAGTCACAGGGCCGACTGAGAATCACAGTTGGGAGTGGCATTAGCAAGGGCATAGATACCACGGCTGTCTTTGGAGGTCAGCTCCCACTCTTGTTCAAGGTGTAACACACCACAGCTGCCTCTGAATTCTTCCTCACGTGGAAAATGTGCTTCCACTAGGATGTTGGCAACAGTGGTAGCTCTGTTGAGTTTCCTATGTCGTGTAACGTAAGCACAACTCTGCCTTGCCTTATCGATGTTAATCTTATGGCAGACATGTGTGGTTGTAGGGATTTGAACATGCTTGGCCCAGGGACTAGCACTATTAGGCAGTGTAGCCTTGTTGGAGTGTGTCACTGTGAGGGTGGGCTTTGAGACCCTCCTGCTAGCTGCCTGAGGATAGTCTGCTCCTAGCTTCCTTTGGATGAAGATACCTCCTCCTGCACCATGCCTGACTAGACACTGCCATGCTTCCTGCCATGATGATAATGGACTGAACCCCTGAGCCAGCTCCAATTAAATGCTGTCCTTTATAAGAGTTGCCTTGGTCATGGTGTCTGTTCACAGCAATGGAAACCCTAAGACAGTGGTATTATAATTACTGCTGGCACTGAGGGTTGGCTACGGGGCCTCGGGCATGCTAGTTAGGGGCTCTATGGCTGAGCTACATTGCCCCAGCTCTTCACATGGCATGGTGAACCACATTTGACAGCTAGAGAAACCTGACACTCAATAATCGCAAGTTAAACATTGCAAGGCATTTGACTTGGCTTCTATAACCTCTCAAATTAGATTGCCTTTGAGATCCACGAGTTTTGGAATTTATAATTCACATGATTTTTAAAGACTTAACTCACTGTACTTGATAGTGGAATTTCACTTTTTTTTTTTTTTTTTTGTCCATTTCTGACATATCATTAGAAAGCTGAAATGAGAAGGAAGGGAAACCTATTCGTAAAAACAGACACGGAAAGCCACATGGGACTCTTTCTTGATTGGTTTTAAAGTTGAAGGGGGCAAGATGTGATGGCCCACTTCTGTAACCCAGAACTTGGGAAGGTTGAGACAAGAGGATCCTTGGTTCAAAGCCAGCATAGGTTATATAGGAAAAACTTATCATAAAGAAAAGTAATAATAATAAAGACAGGTGGTCTTATACGTTTCAGTATGTAGCTCACATTGCTACACAAGTTATGATGTCTATTTTAATGACCTCCACATGGCGGAGGATCTAGATTTGTTGATGACTTAAAAAGCAAAAAATTAATTGAATATCCTTAATTGGAAAACTCAAAATTCCCAATGCCCTGTCAGATTTGTAACTGAAAAGAATATATTTGAAGCTTTCATTAATATAAAGAATTAAAATTTATATAATATTAGTTTGGGGTATATTTATAAGATATATATGAAACCTAAGTATGTTTAGACTTGGGTCACATTCCCCAAGATACCTCATTGTGTATATATAAATTCAAACCACTTCTGGTCTCGAGCATTTGGGAAGAAAGATACTTCACCTATACCATCCCATAACCAGTCTCATGAAAAGGCAACTGCCTTCACGTGTGTGTTGGAATGCCACCTTATTCTGCTGTGCAATACATGGGGAAAGTAGGTTGGGTAAGCAGGCATTAATCACAGGGGCTTCTGGAGTGCTCACTAAATTCTTTAAATAAAGTGTATACATATATATATATATGTGTGTGTGTGTGTATGTGTGTATACATATATACATATACATATACACATACACATACACATACACATACACATACACATACGCATACATATACATATATATATATATTGAGAGAGAGAGTGTGTGTGTTTTGCCTGCATGTATATATGTGGAATGTGTGTCTGACTGCTACCCAAGGAAATGAAAAGAGACAATTGGACCCCCAGAACTGGAATTGCGAATGGTTCTTGGAGTCAAACCCCAGTCCTTCACAAGAGTATCAAGTGTTTTTAACTTCTAGGCCATCTCCCCAGTCCCCCATAAAATTTATATCAAATTATGGACAAGAGAGTTTGTTATTTGTCAGAAGATGTATAGGTTTCTAAGCTTAGAAGCTGTGTCTCAGGAGGAGATCTTGAATAATGGACAGGAGACACATGGTAGAGCCCAAGTGTGGCCTTGCCCAGGGCAGTTTGCATTTGATAGGATGTGATTCTCTTCTCTTTGACATATGGATAAAACTGGTCCATTGTAAGGTTATTGGTAGATTACAAAAGAAAACTCTAAGAATGCCTTAGGTAAGGTACGTTTTTATGTTCCCTTATTTTTCTTGTAAAAACGTGTGTTTGGAAAACCAACACCCAGAACAAAGAATGACTTCCTTTGAGTATCTCACATCTGAGAGGCTGCCTACTTACTCCCAGTGCTTTCAGATCTTGGCAGTGTTTGCTGCGGGGATGCATGGAGAAGCCTGCTTTCAGATGTGCTGTGCAGTTCCACTGAGCTTGGGTTTGTCCTGTTTACTTTGGTTCCAACGAGTGAATTCACTAAAGCACTTCCTCCTCTCTCTGAATTCATAATAAACAGAGCAAGCCCAATGGCCCAGAGAAAGTGTGCCTTCCTGTGTTTCCTTGGTGCTTCATTGGTTCAGATGTGAATGATAGAAGAAGATGCTACAGGAGGTAGACCCGGCCAGGGCCTCCTTTTGAAACTCTGTGGCAAGCCAGAAGGCTCAGAAAGAGATGATACATAAAGTGATGATGTGCCTACTTTCCAAATCTGGAGAGTTGATTTAGAAGTCAATTGGAGTATAATTCGCACCTAAGTCTGGGAGGAGAATTATGAGACAAGCCCGTGTAAGGAGAAGATAGGAGTGTGGTCCCATAAGCGTATGAGTTGCCAGATCTGAGGCCAGAAGAGAAGGGCACTCAGGAGAAGATCAAAGTTCAATGAGGACCAACACCAAGACATTAGAGTAGCCTCCCAGTGTCCCCCTTTCCAGGGAAATGAATTCAGGGCAGAGAGGGTCCCTTGCTTCTTTGCAGAATGAAATCTCTCTGTAGCCTTCATCCGATGTTGCCTCCTTTTCTCATGAAGCACTTCTGAAGAGTCATTCCCAGTGTCATCTTCTTCTATCAACATGTCCCCCACGCCCAAATTTCTTGGCTGCTGTTGTCTTCAGTTTCATCAGAAAGTCCTAGTGTTCTTGCCCATCCAAGTCCTCCACTGCACGTCTAGGTTCTCCAGGGTGCATGATAAGCCCTCTCACTGGGGACTCCTCTGTTGTTAAGCCTAGGAATCACCCATTATCTTTCCTGTATCGCTTCTATGTTGAATACATTGTTTCAGTTTGCTTTTAGTCAAGATCTCACATAGCCTAGGCTGACATCAAACCTACTATGTAGCCAAGGATGACCTTGAACTTTTGATCCTCCTGCCTCCAACTCCCAAGTGCTGGGACTACAGATACCAGCACACACACACACACACACACACACACACACACACACACTGCCAAGGTTGATTTGTGCAGTGCTGTGGATGGAACTCAGGATTCTGTCCATGATGGGCAGTCACCTCACCAGCTGAGCTACATCCCTAACACAAGCATTAGACAATGGCTACGTGTTTCACAGTGGCACTTCAGAGGTGGTGTCACAAGATTTCATCTTCAAATGATCGCCATTGGCATTTCAGTGTGTGTAAATATATTCTATAGCGTTTCATAACATAGTTTACTCAATGACACATTTCTCAGAAGGTGTGTATATCCTTAAAGGAGGTGTGGCTTGCTTCTCTATCATCCCTCCGCACCTAATTCCTTTCTAGAGCCTCCATTGTCCACATTCAGATCTTGGGTTTGAATCCTTTGGCAGATATCACCTCTGCTTCAAGACCAGCCCTCTGTACGATACCAGATGAGCACAGTCCTAGTCTATTGTTGCTGATACTGTGGACTAATTGGATTATAAAGAAAAGAGGTTTAGTTTTGGCTCAAGGTCAGGAGCCATTTCTGGTGATAGTTTCCCTTTGTGCAGTTCTGAGGAGGCAGAAGGGATTACTGGAAGAGGACAAGTGCTGCCAAAGAGCTACTAAACTGACTTTCATTGAATACCCTATCTGAAGATGATGCTTGTCTTAGTTAGGGTTTTACTGCTGTGAACAGACACCATGACCAAGGCAAGTCTTATAAAGGACAACATTTAATTGGGGCTGGTTTACAGGTTCAGAGGTTCAGTCCATTATCATCAAAGTGGGAGCATGGCAGCATCTAGACAGGCATGGTGCAGGAGGAGCTGAGAGTTCTACATCTTTATCTGAAGGCTGCTACCAGAATACTGGCTTCCAGGCAGATACATTGAGAGTATTTTTTATTTTTTTATTTTTTTTTTTTTTGGTTTTTTGAGACAGGGTTTCTCTGTGCAGCCCTGGCTGTCCTGGAACTCACTCTGTAGACCAGGCTGGCCTCAAACTCAGAAATCCGCCTGCCTCTGCCTCCCAAGTGCTGGGATTAAAGGCGTGTGCCACCATGCCCGGGAACAGAGAATATTAAGCCCATCCCCACAGTGACACACTTACTTCAACAAGGCCACAGCTCTTAACAGTGCCACTCCCTGGGCTGAGCATATGCAAACCATCACAATGCTTTAACCTATTAATTTATTAACTCATTGGTTGCATGAATGGATTTATCTATTTATGGTGGCATAGCTCTACTTGTCCCCTAGAGGTCTCATCTGGTCTGGCCTCTTACTTGATAAAATGTGGATTAAATTTCAGTGGCTCAAGCCAAAATAAGTTAGTAGATGCTAAAATGCCTCATTTGAATCCAAACAGGCTTCTCTTCCAGAGACATCTTGACTCCATAAAAAGAGTCATTGCTCCTTTCGGGACATCTGTGATGAGTCAGGTCTCAATTTTATTTTCAAACCCAGGCTAATTACTGACATGCACTTTCGTTTTTCTGCTATCATTTAATGCATATGTTTATCTGGGTTTCTTGTGCTTCTCTGGTGAGTTCCTTTTGAGTTTTATTCACTGACTCTCAATAATTACATTATTACTAACTAAACCCTAGTCTTACCAGTAATATGACTGATGGCTAGTAGTTGTGTGTCTCCTGCATGCCAAATACTTACCGGGCTGTGGTGTAGCTTTCTCAGTGGTTTGAGAATCAATTACTCCTAATATCTGTTTTATAGACTAAGATAATGAGGCTCAGAAAAGGTAGCTTTCTCGGGATCACACAGCTAGAGAATGATAAAACTCCATGGAGATTCCGACACAAGCCCAGCTCACCTCATGGTCTTTTGGGCTTTGCCTGGGAAAAGCTCTGTGCCACAGGACTTGAAAATCTGAGAAACAGGAAGATCAAGACACCGTGTATGTCTGGATAACTTCATTTTAAATATACTTAAATTCAGGAATCTGATCCTAATAATTAGGAAAGAGAAGTTTATTGCAAGCGAGTCTTGCCAGTACGGAGGTTTCGGAAGCTGCCTAATTTGTATTAGTTTGTACTGGGGAGATGCTTGGGGGATCAGTTTTGCTGGTTTCCCTGTCCGGTTGTAGGAGACAACAGAGTTGACATTTGGCAACACATCGATTGTGACCTGGGCTTATTCAACTAAAACAAATATTTAGTAACCTTAACATTGAGAAAAGCAGACCAAGAGACCCTTGAAGGAATCAAAAGTTCTTGAAGATGAGTTCTAAAGATCGGCCTTCTTTATGCTTTCCCAGGGGAGCTGGGGGCTTGATGTGGGGATATACAATCTGTAAGGTGCCACACAATCAAATAAAGACAGAAACCATGTGCTTAGAGAGTCTGCCTGTCTGACAGGGAAGAGCAGGCTCAGGTGCTCACCTCAGCTGCCCCCCACCCTCTGCCAGAATTTTCCTTTAACACAAGTGGTAACTGAGAGCATGCTGGGAGTGTTTGGGAATAAAATTCGGAGGCTTTCTAATGATACTCAGAGGCTAGACATAGATCTGGGCACCAAAAGCTATTGTGGCATCCGGCATGGTTTTCCCTCAAATTGACCCAGTGTCAGTTCCTAAGAACTGACTGTCTTCTTCCCTGGGATGCCAACAGTTTTACATCCTCAACAAAACTGCTCATTCTGTATCATCACCGGTTGCCCTTGCCAGTGTGTGAGGAACCAACAGTGTGTAGAAGCTGATACCCACATCTGGGTATCATCGTCGAGATCAGAACTTGCAATGCTTTCCAGCACACAGGAAGTGGCTGTTGAACATCATGCTAACTGCATTTCCAGGTGTTTCTATGGAGACAATATAAAACAGCTAGGAACCCAACTGTGCAGCCACGTTTTGCAGGGACATATTTCCATGCAGGAGAGAGTGAAGTGATTTTTTTTTTTTTCAGTAATAGAGCAAAACCATCTCATGCATGGATGGCTGGAAAGATTCACTACCAGAAAGTCTGACAATCATAGTAAGTTGATCTCTGCCCACCTGGTAAATACTTGAGGCATCCTGTGACCAATCTGGGCCAGATATTTATAGGGAAATTTAATAGTGTGTCTTCCCCCATGGCTTCCCTGTGTAGTACATTCCAGTAATGAATGAATACCTAAATATTATAATGATCTACTTATCTTGTTCATCATTGTATGTCTATGCCTGCCATAATTTTTTTTTCTTTTGGTTTTTTGAGACAGGGTTTGCCTGTGTAGCCCTGGCTGTCCTGGAAATCACTCTGTAGACCAGGCTGGCCTCAAACTCAGAAATACACCTGCCTCTGCCTCTGCCTCTGCCTCTGCCTCTGCCTCTGCCTCTGCCTCTGCCTCTGCCTCTGCCTCTGCCTCTGCCTCTGCCTCTGCCTCTGCCTCTGCCTCTGCCTCTGCCTCTGCCTCTGCCTCTGCCTCTGCCTCTGCCTCTGCCTCTGCCTCTGCCTAAGTGCTGGGATTAAAGGCATGCATTTAGATTCTAAACAGAAAATCTGAGGTTCTTATTTTAAATGAGCAGACAAAGGGTTTTCTTATGACATCTCTCACATACATGCTATGATTTTTTTCATGATTTCCCTCTTTTCTTATAAACAAAAATTGGTAATGTACTGGCAAGATAGGCAGTGAGTAAAGGCACTCTCTGCCAACCATGAAGTCCTGAGTTCAATCGCTGGGACCCACATGGGGGAAGGAGAGAATAAACTCTCACAAGCTCCACTGGCATGCTCTGGCACATACGTATGCACACACACACACACACAGAGAGAGACAGAGAGAGAGAGAGAGAGAGACAGACACAGAGACAGAGAAGATAAATTGCATTAAAGCTTGAAAATAAAAAAAAAACAAAGAAATACATCTTTAACAGTAACACTCTTATAAAATCTTAGTATTTTGCCAGCAAGTATATAAATGCACTAGATGTATACAGTTCCATTGGCAGAGGCCTCCTGAACTATCCTAAATGGTGGCTCTGAGCTGCCCTGTGGGTGTTGGGAACCTAGCCCAGGTCCTCTGCGAGAGCACCAAATGCTCTCAAGCCACCTCTCCACCCCCGAATATTTTACATAAAACTTTAGATTTAATTTGACATTGTGCTGTAACAGAAACATACAACATTGCATAATATAATGTTTCTACTGTGCCATGATAAAACTTGATTGTCAACAATCTCTGGCGTAAATGTAGCATCTCCCCAGTGTGGATGATTATAAATAACCCTGGCCCACAATCATCTGCGTAGAGCATTGATTTCTTTAGCTCTCTCTCTCTCTCTCTCTCTCTCTCTGTGTGTGTGTGTGTGTGTGTGTGTGTGTGTGTGTGTGTGTGTGATGGAACTAGAAGCCAGGTTCAGGGGTTCCTTGCTGTGTGAATAGCTTCCCAACCTTTGCTTGCTATGGAAGTCTTAGTAATTCTCACCCCCTGCCGTGAAGAAGGTAATGACTTCACACCCAGCAGGGCTGCAATACAGAGACCCAGGGTGGTGTGAAGTGGAGGGAGTTAGAGAGAAATCAAGTACAGGAGATGAAAATGTTTCCCAGGACTGTGGCTTTCCACAGTCTGTCCAGAGAGGCCTCCTTGGGGAAGGCAGTCTTGTTAATCTTCATTTAGATTCATTTCTTCTTCTGTATCTTATTCAACCCCCTGCGTGCATGTGCTGCATAGGACAACGGCTGTATGCTAATAGAGCTGTATACTGAATACTAGACCTGTAGCTCAGAAAGTGAGAGGTTTCTTAAGTGTCCTGGGGGGAATACCTGGATATCCACATTGGTATAAGTAACAGAAACAAAAGGCATTGCAGTATTAATCATCTCTGTAATATTTTTGCTTTTCTCATTACTATGAAGAACGCAATCTAAGGAAGGGAAAATTGGTTTTGCCTTACAGTTTGATAGTGCAGACCATCATAGCCAAGAAGGTGTGGCAACAGGATGTTGAAGCAACACTGTGCCTGTTGTCAAAACACAGAGAGAAAGTGATGCTTTGGCCCAGTTGGCTTTCAGCCCAGCACCCCAACCTATGGGGTAGGGACGCCCACCATTAAGTCTAGTCTTCCTTCTTCCTTTCTGAAAACCTCCTCACAGGGGTGTTTCTGCTAGTCAATCAAGTTGACAATGGACATTAACCAATGTGGCTTCTGATGACAATATTAACAACAATACATTTTCTAACAACCCCTGATTTAAAGTGAAGGCTATGAAATGTGAAATCCCTTTAACCAATCACCAAGCAGTATTTATGCAAGGCATGATGGGGGGCTGGGACCACAGGGAACTAGGCTTTACTGTGCTGTCACATGTAAGGTAGAAGGGGACCTCAGACCAGAGGGACTACATCAGGGCTTTTCCTGTCATGTGAGGGATTCCAGACTTTACAGATCACCATGAGAGGTTTTAAGTAGAACATTAGAGAGAGTTTGGGTTTTCACTTCAAGATTGATTGTCTGGAAAAAAGAACACGAGTTAGCAAGTCAAAGAAAAAAAAAATGCAACTGTCCCCAAAAATACAAAGAAGGACTCGCTCGCATTTATAATCAAGGAAATACAACTCAAAACTAGTGCCACTTACGACTTTAGGAAATTAAATGAAATTGAGAACAGCTAGTGTGCCAGGACCCCCAGATCAGCTACTCCCAGCAGCTTGCTGCTGGCATGGGGAATGCACACAAGCTTACTGGAGTACGATGTAGCAAGAGAGATCAAAATTATAAACGTGTTTGCCTTTGACCGTGAGATCTAGCAGCCTCACAAAGGAGGACCAGGCCAGGAAGATCGTTCTAGACACGACAGTCAAAGCCATCAAGTTCCAGATTAGTGGAAAGCCCCATCCAAATGAAATTATAAATTGCCAGAAATTTAACCTACAAATGTGCCTGTAGAAATGGAGAGAAATGGATTTCAAGGTTGTCCATTACAGTTTATTTATAATAGAAAAACATAGGAAATAAGATAAATGCCATCGGTGGGTGGGGCTGTTGTATAAATCAAGACCCTGGGCTGGGGATACAGCTTTAAGGTTGAATACTTGCCCAAACCATGGTCTTCTACACAATAGATTAGCACTGAGCTACAAAAACATCCAAGGAAGATTTATATCTTTGGACACGGAAAACACTATGCAGTGCTCTGTTAAGTGGAAAAGAACAAGATGAGATTCAGAACAGCATCATGCTTTGGTACTGTTTGTATTGATTTTAAAGAATAGATTACACACACACATTCATCTTAAATAAACAATTTTCTGCACAAACACAGAAAAAAACATTCTATAATATAATGGTCTTTGGGGAAATAGAGACAGGTATTCAGATCATAATTATTGAAATTATTGCCATGTATGTGAGTTATCTATAAAAAAATTAGTAAAAAGCACATTATCATCAACTTCTAGCCATGTGTCACCTTTGCCTGACTCAATCTTGGTCATCAGCATTGCATTTTAAAGTGTCAGTGGCACTCTTTCGTGGTCTGCATTTACAAACCCTTATGACGAACACAAGTGGGTTTTATTCCCATTTTGCAAATGAAGCAAGTGAGACACAGAATTGTGAAGCACTTCCTGTAAGGTTACAAAACTCTCAAAAAGCAGAAGGAAGTGTGGCTGTCATGGTGCACCCCTGCAGTATCCAACCTGAGATGGGTATGAGAATCTTGGTTCCTTTCTGACCCTCTTTGCTTCCCGTCCACCACAAGATGAGCCATTTTCTTCTGCCATTTGCTCCTGCCACAGCTCCAAAAGCAGTGGGGTCTCATAGAGTAAAAGCAGAGCTAAAATACCCCTATCCTGCTTCTGACTGGACTCATCTCAGATGTAGCATCCCAGTGATGCAGAGCTATCACATGCCCTAGGTAACCCCTCCCTGCTTTTGGAACACCAATTTTGCTTTTTAAATGGAAAACAGACAGAATTGTTCTTCTCATCTACACCGCGACCCCTGAGACCAGCTGTTGGCCAGGGCAGGTTCACAGTTCCTAGACATGGCTGTCAGTACATCCCGTACTGCAGAGTGCTTTAGAGCTCAAGGTCATATGCCAAGGGATCTTTCTAACCTCTGATTCATTGTATCAAGCTTGGAAAACAATGAAAGCAAGTCAAGCAGGGGCTAAGATCAGGGTGATCAGATAAGTTCAGTTAATAATATTCCTCTTTTCAAATTTTTCTCCAGGAAATGACAATGGCTCCTTCTTAGCAATGAATTGTGGGGGAGAAAATGCAAGGGAACAACTTTGTACCCGCTCTTTCTGTCCACACCACCCCATTATTCACTGAAGAGTTCTCCCGAAAACTCCTTTTTGTTCGACACACACTTGCCCAAGCTCTCTGAAAAGCCACACACAGAAAACTGAAAGTAAAAGAATAGAGGACCACCCACACTGAGCGCACACTCACACACACACACACACACACACACACACACTCCTGCAAGGAGCAGAATGACAGGCAGTAATTACAAAGCCACAGAATCTTGAGGCATAGTCACCATGTTTCCGAAGCACAAAAGAAGTGGTTTAGCTCCTGGGTTTGTCTTGAAGTAGTCTGAATTGATTCCTGTCCAGGAAAATGAGCTACTGGCTACTTATTTTGGCCACTGCCTATTCACTTGTACGAGAGAGAGAGAGAGAGAGAGAGAGAGAGAGAGAGAGAGAGAGAGAGAGAGAGAGAGAGAGAGAGTCTCATAATTCCTTGCAGTGTAAGCAGAGGTAGAACATAAAGAAGAATTTTGTAGCTTCTGCCCATCCAAGTGTTTGATAGCCTTCTGGTGGCGTTCAACATCCGGCTCCCATTTATTTTGAGACTTTGGTTTTGCGCTCACTGAGAAGTCTTAAGTTAGACAATTGAACACAAAATGGGAGAACGCACTTCCTTCCTTGGAGATGATCACCTATGTATGGTTCAGTTAGTGCAGAGGTAGAGACAGTGACTGAGGACCGAGGACCAGGAAACAGAGTGAGGTTCGGAGTGGACATCGGGATGGGTGGTCAAGGTTGATGGAAAGGAGGCATTCCAGACACAGAACCGTTGACGTCTCATGAAAGGCCAGGTCCAAGAGACAACAACTAAAAGGAACTTGAACTTCAGCCGAGTCTGATGGCACAGGTCTATAATCTGAGCACTGAGAGGCAGAGGCAAGGGGACTGGGAGTGCAAGGCTAACCTCATCTAAATAGCAAGCTTGAGCACAGCCTGGAATTTTGAGACCTTGTCTCAAATGATAAATAAGATGATGATGATGATGATAAGGAGGAGGAGGATGATGATGATGAGGAGGAGGAGGAGGAGGAGGAGGATGGGGGTGGTGGTGGTGGTGGTGGTGGTGGTGATAGCAGTGGAACAGGTTAATAGGTTAGGCACTTGTTTTACAAGTGTGAACACCTGAGTTCAGGTCTCCAGAACTCATATATGGTGAGATGGGAGGCAGAGAGATGAGAGAAATCTAGAAGCCCAAAGGTCAGCTCGCTTGGCTTGACATATGAAACAGTGAACAGGAGACCCTGTCTCAGGGTGCAGGGTGAGGACGGATGCCCAAGATCATCCTCTGACCTACACACACATCTTTTTGCACACAGAGCCCTGCCAGCCCTCCAGAGTTCCCAAAGGTCGGTCCCTCCAGGCTGTGAGGTCTTTGATGCATCTGTGCCTAGCGTTGTTTGCTAATTTGCTGACTCTCACTACTGTTTCTTGCTTTTCGGCCTTCTCTTCCCAGCCTTCTTCTCTCTGCAGTGTCTTCCCTGCATATATGTCTGCTCCAGGTTCCGCCTACCTTTTAAGGACACTCGGTCAGATTCCATTGGGAGCATGTATTGTTCCGTGTGACCTTATCCCAGTCATAACATTTCCAACAACTTTATTTTGAAATTGGGTCCCATTCAGAAATCCTGGGGGACTGGGGATTTTGGTGAACTTGGACTCAGCCCATAGCAGCTTCAAATGAGATGAAGGCTGGTGGCTCTCAATAGAGCGGTGCTGTCCTGAGGCAGTTCCTAGGGGTTTTATAAGCAAATCATCACTGGCATTAAAACACCATCACGTCAAATGGTCTGTTGGCGACTCATTATAGGACATGCAAATATTCTCTTTTTTAAAATTTTAATTTAGGTTTTATTCTTTTAACATAGTTACAAAGGTAAAGATGAATTATTTGGATACAGCAAGGCATGGCTTCACAGCAGAGAAGCAGAAGACAGCATTCTGTCTTCTGGAAAGGGTGCTATTGTTTGTCGATCAATAAATCAGCCACTTGGTCTGAATTTTGCTAGACACCTTGGGAGCACTGGTTTCTTCTTAAGTCACAACATTAGCCTTGCTTATGTTCCTCTCAGTCTCCTCTCAGACACACATTCATATACTTACATACAAAGACACACTTTTCCCTATCCGGTCTCCTAGTTGCTATGTATTATCTTTATTTCTGTATATGAATGCTTACCTGTGTATATTATATGTGCACCATGTGTGTGCTCGGAGCCATCAGAGACCAGAGAAGGGTGTCAGATGCCCTGGATCTGTAGCTACAGACAATTGTCAGCCTCCACGTAGGTGCTGGGAGCTGAATCCATGCCCTCTGTTAGCAAGGAGCTCTCTCCACCACTGAGCCAACTCTCCAGCCATTAGGTTCCCACTCTTTGCTGGATGATTGTTAAGTGGGTGACATGATCAAAGTTAAAAAGAAAGTGGATTCTCGTGGGTCTAAAGTCTTGGTTTATCTGTACCAGCAAACCGTGACTCAAAAGGGAACCCAGAAAAGAAAAGATTCAGCTTAGTCAAGAGACAGTCAGGAGACACTCTTGACTAAATTACAGAAAACATACAATTTCCTGAGGATATGAGTGTGTGTGTGGAGAGAGAGAGAGAGAGATGTCAACTCACATGCCTCAGTACATACTACAAACTTAGCTAGTTATGTGTCCTATAAATTTAGATTGCACGTTTGCGGAAGAAATGTCATTGTCACTGAGAGCTCATCTAACACTCAACAAATATTCTTAAGGAGACAAAGAAACCCGTGACTTGTGTTGTTCCTGGGATCGACACATCCTGCTGAATCCCAGCTCTAGAGCGAGATGAGCCCTTTCCCCTAAAAGCAATTTCCAGAAAAAATTAAAACTCTTGCCTGGAGCACGCGCCTTCTGGCTAGAAGGCTCTCTCTGGAAGGTCAGCTGCTTAAGAGAAGAAGAGGTGACTGACAGCCAGAACTCAAGCTGGAGCACCCCAGAAGCTTGGATGCAAATGGCGCCCACATTCGGTTCCCATCCACTTAGGTCTGGGCACCCTGCCTCACCCATCAAGTAGCTGATGTTAGGTTTTATATTCTTTTTTTTTTCCAAGACAGAGTCTCACTGTGTAGCCAAAACTGGCCTCATACAGACAGCAGTCTCTTTCCTCAGCTTTCCAGATACTGGGATCAAAAGCGTGAACCACACCCTACCTGGCTAGCTTGCAGTTTTTAATAAAATCTAGGTTTCCCTTCTTAGAAAATTAGTGACATCTTCTTGCTCAAATGAGATACGAGTGTCCACATTCATTCTTATCCCCACAAGGTATATATCTGTTGTGGCCAGAGAGAGGGAAAGAAAATATATTTGGACTCAAGATACAAGGCTCCTTCTTCCTCCAAGAATCGTCAATCAGGGAAACGGTGGTACCTGGTGTAGCCGAGATGCCTGGAGGCCTGAGTCTCACAGAGATAGATGGGTCTCCGTGAATGACGCCCGAGATCTTCTCTGGGCATTTATAATTCAGAGTCAGGGCTTCCCTGACTAGCTCCTTCACGGTATTGCATTTTTGTGTGTGGGATATTGAATTTACACCCTGCTTAAATGATTTGCCGGGCAAGCTCAAAGTCTCTCCCTTCACTTCCACTCTCCATTGCCCTCCCAATCTCTGAAACCATAAAAAATGAGCTTTTCTGAGCTTCTCATTAATTTTGGACTCCTCTCACGGCGGGAGACAGACAGATTTGCAGCACCAGGCTTACAGGCCAAAGAATACTTGGCAAGCCACCTCTGCATGCAGCAATAAACTTCAGAGGCATCCCTCTGGGGATTTTGACAGATAAGATGGTCAGTTAGGCCCTGCAGGCACTCTAATTATGAAGTTCCCATGAGACATTGGGGGAAAGTTAAGATGATGTGCCAGCCCCCAGATATGAAGTGAACCTCTCTTTCTTTTTTAATTGGACGTTAGCTGAAGAATAGCAGTGTCAGCTGGGTGTGGTAGGCATCTTTAATCCTGGCACTTGGGAGGCAGAAACAAGCCAGTCTCTCACAAGTTCAAAGCCAGCCTGGTCGAGAGAGCTATGTAGAGAGACTTTATCTCAAAAAATGTAAACAAATAAAATCTTTAAAACAGCAGCATCAACAAAAGACTAGCAGTTCTATACTGAATTATGCAAGGTAGGCCTGTGGATGTGACTCAATCTAATATACAGGGTCTTCGCCAACATGCTTTAAATTCTGAGTTCAGTTCCCAGCATTATATAAAGCCAGGCATGGTGATAAATCCCAGCACTTAGGAGGTGATGGGAGAAAGATCAGAAAGTCACTGTCATTCTCGGCTGAACAACAAGTTCAAGGTCATCTTGAACTACACAAACACTGTTTCAGAAGGGAACTCATGCAAGGGACACATGGAAATCTTAACACAGCCCTTTTTCCTGCTTAACCTTGGATGCTGTCTTCTGACCTTGGATGGGGGTAGCCTCTGCTTTGCACCTGACTCAGCGCTCCCACCTAAACGCTTCCCCTATTCAGAAGCTCAAATATGTTTCTTTAGAGACCTTTAGAAGAGTTAGTTCAAAGTGCTATCATCTGGGATTGCTTGTTTGTTTGTTTGTTTGTTTGTTTAGTACAGGGCGGTACAAACACATCTGTAAGGAGGCTGGAGTCTCAGGAGTCATGCACTTTCTAGCCCCCTCAGAGGTTTCCCCCTGCCCTGTTTAACTGGCTGTGAGCCATGTACAGGGTCAGAATGGAAAAGGCAAATGTTGCTTTTTTCCACTGTCTAACCAAATCAGTGCTGCAAGGAGTTTCTTTCTACCGACTCTTGTAAAACGGGATCATCTTCTAAATGTAAATGTTCAATCTTTGGAGAACTAGTGACTTAAACCTCAGTGGACCAAACAGGAGAAAACTGCATCTGCTCTCCAGCACTAGTGATCACTGCCCCACGCCCCACGCCCCACGCCCCACGCCCCCCAGTGACCTCTTGAGTGGAAGAGTAGGAAGGCTATCTCTCTCTCAAAAACAAATTTAAAGGCCAACCTCAGGTTGTCCTTGAGGATAATAAACAATGCCTTCAGAAGTTAAAAATAGTAAGAAAAGCAGGTGGCGAGAACATTGACCCAAAGGGTTAAAGTGCTTGGTGTTCAACCATGAGGGCCTGAGTTCGGATCCCTAGGACCCAACAGAAAAGCCAGATGTGACCGTGCACACCTGTAACCCAGAACTGGAAGATGGAGACGGGGATCCGGAGGGCTTGCTAGTTAGCCAGTCTTTGTCGAATCAATTAGCTCGAGCTCAGGGTTTAGTGAAAGACTCTGTCTCAAAACAAACTGAAGAAGGGAAAACACAGGATTGTAATAACCTCTACACACGCATACACAGGCACACACATGCACTAAATGTGATTTAAATTCTTTTGAAAAAAAAAGAAAATCAGTAGGTTCTAGGTAGTAAACAGCACAGTAACGGAACTTCCCTTCACCTAAAGTTTATATCGTCCTCAGTTGAAACTTTTTATGGGGGAAAAAAAAAAGCTTCTAATAGCTTGCTTCCGTAATTAAGAGAAAACCCAAAAGAATCTTAGCCTACACTAAAGACAGCATCTTTAAGAGAGTATAGCAGGCACCTGGAATACAGACCATTTGTTACATCAACATTAAATGAGAAGGTCTGGATAGGCAATGCACCGTTCATAAGATGGAGACTTTCCCAGAGTTGCTGGGCATAACGAACGGTTCCAAGCTTGCCGCCCTGGTCAGGCACCCACAGTACTGGAAAAGTAAAATATGGGCCAAAGCAGCAAAGAGAGCTCTACTCAACTCTGGAGTCCCTGGGGAAACCCCGTCGCACTTCTGGAGCCCGCTTTTACTTGGAGATGAACTGGTGACTGCAATGCCCTTGGAGCTTGCTTCCTTCCCTCATGCGTGAAGTCAAGAGTCTGGAGGAGATGGGTCTCAGGCTTCTGTCAGTCATAATATTTTTTTGTTTTCCTATGAGTACATTTGAGGAGAGTGTGTCAAGTTTTATTAAGTGCTTTTCCAGTTGGATTCAGATACGGTAACAGGAAAAAAAATGACCAAAATAATATTAACCTTCTGCAATCAAAACATTCTCTTGTCCAATCCCCCCACCCCCATGTCTGCTTCTGCTTCTGTTGGAAAGTACTGAAAAAATGCTACCCAAAGGCTTATTTAAATTAAGTGTGGAGTTGTGGCTGGTCCCTTTAAAATAAAGGCTGTAGCAGCAGAAAATGGGGAGGTGGCTCCGTGGGTAAAGTGTTAACTGTGCAAACATGAAGAACTGAGTTCACACAGCCAGCACCCATGTAAAAGATCAGGTGATGGCATTTGCCTCTCATTCCCGCACTGGATAGAGAACAGGCAGATCCCAGTCCCCTCTGGTCAGCCACTCAGGCCAGTCAGTAACACACACACACACACACACACACACAGAGAGAGAGAGAGAGAGAGAGAGAGAGAGAGAGAGAGAGAGAGGCTATAGCAGTAGGCTATGCTAGCCGGAGCATAAGAAATCTAACAAATGATGTTCCCCTCAGCACTGCTAGTTTCTTTCCTAGACTAACAGCTCACAAAGTAAGTCATTTTTGCCACTCTTCCTCTACTTAATGGGAAAGATCAGTCACAAGCCTTGTAAGGTACACAGCTCTCAGCCCAGGCTTGAAGAAATTTCCCTGATGGCCACTCTCCCGCCCTACAATATTTTACATCCTGCCTCTGGTCCTCACAACTCCTTCCTCCTTTTTCTTCTCTATTTCCTGGTGTCTGTTTCTGTCTTTTTGTTTGCCTTCTCTTCCATCCCTGTGTCACCAACAGATCAAAAACAACAGCTGGCTGCATAAACTACCTGGTTAGCATTTCACAGGAGGGGCCTGGCTTTTCATGTGGCCTCTGAGGAGAAACTTGGTTCTTCTTTACAATATCTCTACCTGGGTGGCTTTCTCCTTTTGGTATGGTTCCATTGGCCCTCTGTCTCCTAACAGATCCATCTCTCCAGCCTCTGCTTCTAAAGGGACAAGCCACACTTATTTAAATAAGCTTTTGAGGTAGCATGTTAAGTACTTCCAAATAGTTAGAGGCAGAAGCAGTCATTGTGCAGTTGGACAAAGGGATGTTTTGCTAACAGGGATAGTTAGTATCATTTCGATCATCTCACTGTTGCCATTCTTACACTTCCCTTAGTCTGGATCTTGTTTAAAGTGTTAACTTCTTTCAGATCTGGAAAAAAAAAAAGCCATTCCCCATACTGCCCTCCAGATCCTCACCAAAGCCCTGTAAACACAGGTCAGATGTTTTGATCCCCCATGTCTGTCAGTCTGTCTCTACCTCTTCCTCTACCTCTACCTCTACCTCCATCTCTGTCTGTCTACCTTTGATTCTGACCTTTTTATAGTGATGTATAGTCATCCCTTCTACAGCCCACTTCCACACTCAGTGACTTTTCCCTGCAGGAAAACCTGGAACCCAGCTCAGAGCACAGTAACACATTTCCTCCACTCAAGAGCAGGGATGCCATGCTATCCAGCTGTGCCAGCTAGCTTGTCAACCTGACACAAGCTACAGTCATCTGAAAGTGGGGACCCTCAATGGACAAAATGCTTCCATAAGATCTGGCTGTAGGACATTTTCTTAATTAGTGATTGAACAGGGAGGGCCCAGCCCATTGTAGGTGGTGGCATTCCTGGGCTGGTGGTCCTGAGTTCTGCAAGAAAGCAGTCTGATGTAAGCCATGGAAGCAAGCCAATAAGCAGCGTCCCTCCATGGCCTCTGAATCTGTTCCTGCCTCCAGGTTCCTGGCTTGTTTGAGTTCCTGTCCTGACTTCCTCTGGTGACAAACAGCAAGAGGAAGCATAAGCCAAATAAACCCTTTCCTCCCAGTTTACTTTTGGTCATGGTGTTTCATCACAGCAATAGCAACCCTGACTAAGACACCAACTTTGTGTCCTGGTAGCTTAACATGGTCTTGGAAAAAGAAAGTGCCAGTTATATTTTGAAGTGGTTTATATAAAGCTTCAAAAAGCCAGAAAACAGAGAAATTTGTTTTCAGTCTTCTAAGAACTTGTTCAAGGGTCTATTTCGTCATCTTCTCTACCCACCCCACCCCCCCAATGTATATGAACAGTTCCTGTGAGGACAAACACAGTCCCCTCTCATTAGACTATTCTTTGTCTCCCACTATGAGCCCATCTCAGGTGGGGTCACCCTTCTTCTCCACAGCTCAAGCCCCATTCCCTGGAATGCCATCTCAACAGGGAATCATGGCTCCCGGGTACCCAGAATGTGGTTAAAAGAGGGATGCAGACTTCAGACGGATGCACCATTGGTCTGTACGCTTTATCCCAGGCTTGCAGGGAGTGGGTCACAGGAACTCAGCTGAGGGGACATTTTCGTGGGTCCAACTGTCCATGGGGGAGTATGTGAACTTGTTGCCTGAAAGATTCTGGCTTAACTCTTCCTCTGTCGCTCCAGCTGGGCACATTGGAGAGAGGTTGGGGGTGGACTTGGACTCTTCTCTTCTTCTTCTTTATTGTGCCATTGTTTCTATTTTAATCAAGATCAAGAAGAGGGGAGGGCAATGGGAGTGCAGAGGGCAGAGAGGGAGGATGGAAAAGAAGGGGGAGGCAAAGAAAGAATTTAAGAAGCATGTATTCTGGCATGCATGGGATAGCCTGACCTTCCTGTAGCATCCCCATTTAGGACTAGGTAGGCCAGGAAGTGAGTAGCCATGGCAGAAAATCCTCCAAGATTTAAGTGAATGGAGGCCCAAAACGAAGAATGACCTTGAATTTAGAATCGTACTTGAAGCTAATTCTTAATTCAGGTGGAGTATTGTGAAGTGTTCTAATAGAACAAAGGCTCATGAGTCCCACTGGGGAACCTATCAAGAGGCAGAACTGGGCTTTGATCCTCAGACTTTCCCTAGCTCTGAGTTCTGAGAGTTAACTCGAGTAAGGAAGAGCAAGCAGGTGTGTAGGACAGTTGTGGCTTCTGAGGTCCTTTGATCCCCCGTGCCGCTGCTTCTGGCTGTGGACTTGCTTCGTGGTGCTTTGAAAGAGTCTCAGCCACCTCCTCTCACTGTGTGATTTGGTGCTTTGAAAGAGTGACGCCACCTCCTCTCACTGTGTGATTTGGTTTAAAGCGCGTGCCTTCAAATGACCACTTTTGAGATGTCACACTACTTTGTAGCCAATGTTTTCAGACAGATTACGATGAGAGTGTCATAACCCAGACTTGGATTTGGTCTCCCCAGCCCGATTTTTTGCCAACCTGCTTCACTGGATGGAAATCACGCTGGTAAGCAAAGAACACAAGCTGGGTGCTTTTCCCTCCCTCCTTGCTCTTAATTCTGGTGTCCTAGGAACCACACGAGCAGTAGGCTTATCTACAAGACTCTGAATGTGAAAAGGCAATACCTCATGTGTCAGAGATTACTGTAGACCCTTCAAGGTCATTGGCTAATTGGAAATAGCCCTGAGGGGTCACATACATCTTTTAACTTTTTTAACAGGGAGATGGACTTGGGAAGCTTCTGGGTGAAGCAGATTGAATCTTGGTGACAGTGGATACATTTTCATAGTATTCATTGAATTTGATAGGCACTCTAAGGAGACGTCACAGTGAACGGCAGGGGAAATGGTGCAAAGATGGCATCAACTAGAGTGAAAGAATTGAACCAGGGATGGGGTGGGGCCAACATCTGTAACCCCAGCACAGCAGAGATTATCACAGAGAGTCAGGAGTGCATGGCCAGCCTTCCTTGGCTGCACAATGAATTTAGAAGCCAGTCTATGTTACCTGAGACCCTGTCTGGACTGGGTAGATGACACAGTTGGTGGAGTGCTTACCACACAAGCATGTGGACCTGAGTTCCAATCCCCAGAACCCGTGTTTTTATTAATAAACTAATAATAATAATAATAATAATAATAATAATAATAATAATAATAATAAAAGCTAAGCATGGTGGTATGGTATACGGCTGTAATCCCAGCTCCTGGCAGGCAGAGGTGATCAGATCCTGAGGATTATTGACCAGTCAGCTCACCCAAATCAGTGAGTTCCAAGTTCATGAAAGACCCTGTCTCAAGAAAAGAGAGAGAACAATAGAGGAAGACACCCAAGGTGGCTATCTGGTACGCATAGACCTGGACGTTCACACAAATAGACCACATTCACACATGTGAACATAGATGCATACATGCATGCACAAGGAGCTTGTGAAGGTTTTCTGGTAACCTTAGTTTTCTGCTCGCTTCTTAAACATTCCTATTTCAGAATCCAGTCAGCGAGCGTCGCAGCTAAGTGGTTTTCAAAACATGGCTTTCCCAAGCATTATTGTTAGAGACAATCCTTGTATACAAAGGTGCTGAGGGAAAAAAAAAAAAATAACAGGTAAAGATAGGATCTATTGAGGAGTTGGTTTGAGGAGGTACAGGGTCCCCCGCCCCCCATTTTCAGCCATAACTTCTGAGGTTTGGGGGGTTAAGGGTGGGGTGGGGAGGCATCTTCTGTTTCACCTGTACACAACAGGGAAAGGGAGGGGGTGGGGTGAGAATGAAGGCTACTGAAGGCTCTCATGTAATGTTTTGTTCCTTGGTGATGGAGATGGAGGCCAAGGCTATCTTCCTGCTTAGTGCAGCCCACCCTGGAGCTGCACCCTCACCCCAAGACATCAAAAGGCCTTCACACTTAGAGAACCCATCTGTTGCTGAACAAGAAGAAAAGCAGGACTCCAGTCTTTTATCATGAACATAATTAGAAGAGAAGTTATTAGGACCTCAGTTTCCCATAAATGTAAATCTGGATACATCCAATGTAATACTTTATTCCAGAAGAAGATTAACTCCTTATTACCCAGAGAGCTCTGCTCTGCCAGGGTGAACTCCTGTGAGGCTCTGGTCATCTTGCTAGGAAGACTGTCTTGTAATTTCCACATGGTCTCCAGCATCTTATGTTTTCTGTGGAAAGATAAAAGGCATTGCACCTAGTGAAGGTGTGTTTGTGTCTAAGAAAACATTATCCATGCAAACTCATATTCATCCATGTCTGGGCCTCCCCAGCCTATCCATGCAGCCAGCTCCCATCAATCCTGCAGTGCCGTTGGCAACATTACAAAGGACTGACTGTCCTCTAAAATCATTTCTTGGGGTAATTTATTTTTACTTCTGTGTACCACACTGAGTTATTTGTGTAGCATTCTGAGACTTTTTTATCATTATTATTATTTTCTGGGTGATTGGAGCAAAGAGAAAGTTCCTGGGCTTCTGAGCCTTACAAAATCATTTAGCTTTGCACAAGGAAGTGGACTCAAAAGTGCAAGCAGGCCCCTCTGCCCTGGACAGATGCCCAGAACTGGCACTGAATGGTTAGTATCTAGATCTCATTCAGGCATGGCAGATGGCCTTACTGTAAACCCAGTGGTATCAGTAGCCTAGAGCCTGCTCTTGCCAGCCTGTGTTTCTTGGGAGCGTTCCATTTCCTACCGTTCCCAGAACTTCCTTCGGTATTCCCATCCCCCCAACATCCTCAGACGAACCTTTCCTCCTGCCACTCATAGGGTGACATCCTATGAACCTAACTCATCCCCCAGTCACTCCCAGACAGAAATGCTCTTCCTTCCCCTTTCCAGCTTCCCTGCTCTGTCCACTGGGTCTCTGTAGCCATCATCCTGTTGGAAAGGAAGATGGATCCTTCTACTCTCCAAAGAACAGTCTGAGTGCTATTCTCCCATCCATTCCAACCCCCACTCCATGGCCCCATCTTTCTTGACCTCAGCCTTCATCCCTATCTGCATCTTTCCTCTCCCAATTGGCCTTGCTGTTTGTCCCTCCCATCCGAGAATCCCGTCCTTGCTTTAAACTCTCCGGCAGCTGTCAGGGTTTGTATCTCAGGACTGCACTCTGCAAGATGTTCCCTGCTTTGCTGAGGCTGTTCCCTCAGGGCCCATGCCCTCCATGGTGCTGTCTCAGAGTTTGTGAGGCATGTGCCCAGGTCCCCTTCTCCTTTTCAATGTCTTCCTTCCTGTCCTGATGCCGTTTCAAGCTTTCTCTTGCTTTTCCTTCTCTCTCTGGCCATTATTCTACCCGTTCAGAATCTCAATAGGCTTTGTCTTGGGCCCCTTCTTTTCTGGACCCCCTCTCTAGAGGACTCTCAATCACACATCTGGCTTCAGGTGAAATCTACCTGCTGACAGTATTTACATTTCTGTCTCCACACACATTCTTTTCCAAATGTTGGGCTCATGCCCCCGCTGTCTCAACTTTGTTGCAGAAGAGGTTCAAGTACAGTATGGCAAGATCCAAACTCCTCATGTACATCTTACATGAAATTCTTTCTTTGTGTTCCCTCCCCTCCTCTACTTTCTTTAAAGGGAGGAACACAAGCTGATTGAGAACATTTGCATGGCTAACACTTTTCCCTGTCACTCTCTGAATCCTGTTGGTTTGGTTTAATTATTTATGGAGTGCCTTCAATCTTCTATAGTTCCTGTGATATCTTCCTAGGTCAACCACTAAGATCTCTTGTCTGGACCATCCCTGTAACCTCCTATTGGCTTCCTCTGTCCTCTTGGGTAACCTTTGATAGGCATCATCCCTGTATCCATGGTGATGAGAGGTCAACTGGAACACCACAGTCATTTCCATTCCATGCATCTGTATCAGGCTTACAAACTGGTCAGGTCCAGAATCCTAAGAGCTCCTCTTGGCTTTGCACAAGCCGGTTCTGTCCAGCAGCTGATCGGCTACTCAGTGATCAGTGGTGGATCTAGGCATGTGGTGCACTCTGTGCTCTTTCTGGCTCCACAGCCTGTGCGTCGAGCATCCCAGTCTTCCCTGGGATTCACAGACCGACCCTTTGTTCATGACACCATACTCATTGTGCCCTTGGTTTCCCAAGAACTTTCCTCAGTAGACAACATTGTATTTCTTCTAGTGATTTAGTATTTGTCCCATGATTAGTCTTAGGGTTTTTTTTAGTTTTTTGTTTGTTTGTTTGTTTGTTTGTTTGTTTTTTGGTCTGCCTGCAAAATGAGCAACACACAGGGGGCTTTTCAGCATACGTCACTACTTCTTTCTCCATGTTCAGAGCAAAAGCACTTGGGCAAGAATTATGAGCCCTGAGCTAATCCACATTTTCCATGGAACACCATTTTTTACTTGAAAGAAAGACTTGCGCAAAAGAATGTAGTTACTCACACATGAGCACTGTTCTCTGTCCTCTCTCACCAAGGCAAAGGTCACAATACATCACTGAGGGAAGTCAGGGCAGGAACTTCAACTGGAAACCATAGAGGAATGACTTTCCTGACAGCTTGCTCACTTGACAGACTGATACTCAGCTAACTTTCTTAGACAGCCAAAGACCACCTGCCTAGGAATGGTTCTGCCTGCAATTAGCAGTCAAGACAATCCCCCACAGACATTCCCGTAGGCCAGTCTGACCTGGTCAATCCCTCAACTGAGATTCTCTTCTCTAAAGACTGAAGCCTGTGTCAAAGTAGCAGTTCAAACTAACTGGAGCACTTACTGTGTAGAGATTTTTCTCTAAACAGAATGCAGTAGAACCTAGAACTCTAAGCCAGTGGTAGGATTTACTGCCAATGATGGTAGGATTTACTGCCAGTGATAAAATTGAGCTTATAAGCAAACATTTGAATTGTAAAACTTGTATCCACCCCCCAGGAAGTTGGCTCTGTCTCAAAACCTATACTTGTCTAAAGGAATCAGTAGGGTAGTAAAGGAATTTTTTTGACGCTGCAAAATGAAATACATCAACCTTCAGGAGAGTTGTGAAACTCAGTGAACTAATATTTTCCAAGTGATTAGTTTATGGTATCATAAACTTCTGCAGGTAAAATCCATTTGATATGAGAGGCAGAGCAACATGGTCTAGTATATTGAAGTGTGCCAAGTACATCCATCTGGTTCCAGATTCCACCTTACAGGTAGCCTTAACACCCTAGCACTTCTGTAGTTCAGGGGTAGAATTTGAAGTGTCCTCAGTTATCTAAAGGGATTATTAAAACGTTGCTCACTCTGACAACTGCATGACTGTGTTATATTTCAATCATATGGTCCATAGGTCAGAGGCTTGCATATATCAAAGCTAATGGAAAAGTATCACTCAGGTACATGGTCTCTAAAATTTATTTAAAGGCAAGTGACCAAGAGCAAACAAAGCCCTTGGAGGGTTATTTCACATTTTCCCCTCAAAGAGACTTTGCAAATACATTGACATCCATGCTACTTTTCCTGCTTTGAGAGGGCAGGGAAAACATAATGGTTTTTTGTTCTTAATCAAATTGTGTCTTTTAATGAGAAAACTGTGGGACAGCCGGGGAAAATAGAGGCAAATCCTTAATTAGGGACCCTGGGGTTGCGTGGTCAGATTGAGGTGGGTGTAGCAGTAAGAACAGTGTCTTGTGTGTTGGCAGTGCATCACAGCAGGCCCAGGCCATGCATAGTCTAGCCACGCAGAAAGGTAGGAAGCTGTGTTCAGATGCAGAAAGAATGAAGGCAGAGTTTGAATAGGCAAGAGAGAACAGGACAGAAAAGATGTCTGAAGAGATTAGAAAAAGAAGAACCTTAGCGTTTGCAACTAGAGTATTTTAGTCTCGCACTCAGCCCTGTGGCTTGGTGATAGTACACAACTGTGAACCCAGTGAGGACCCATTCTGCTGTGGAGGCCTCCTTGGATAAAGTAAGGTGCTTTTTCCAAAGCTGGATTTCCTGGGATGGTCTTGCTGCCTGCAGGCTAATAGACTAAGTTTCAGACAGGTCTTGCTGGACATCCACTCTCTAGATCACCCAGCCAGATGGTGTCTGCACAGGCCTTTCCCACCAGCTAGTGGATACGTGTCAAAATTGCCCTAAATGTTGTTAGACATGGGGGCCCACAATATCTCTCCTGGCAAAGATTTACAGGTGGTTTTAACTACTTGTTTTGGGGGCTGGGGAGAGCTATTTTCTTCAGTGGTGTAACTACTAGTAGATACATACATTGCCCATACCCCAGTACGTAAACCTTTCTGTATACTTCTATAAGCAACTCTAATGAAACTATTGAAATGCTCTCTCTCTCTCTCTCTCTCTCTCTCTCTCTCTCTCTCTCTCTCTCTCCCTCTCTCATTATCTCTTTCTCTCTCACACACAGAAAGAGGTAAAGACAGAGAGAGACAGAGACAGAAAGAGAGAAACAGAGACTAGATGATACTATAAGAGGGAGTGGATAGGAAGAAGAAGGGGACCAAGGAGAGGGGGATGGGAACAAAAATGGATAACGGAGGTGACAATAATCAAAGAAATATGACAATATCATAGTGAAGCACATTATTATGCATAATTAATATATGCTAATCAAAACTTAAAAAAAAGGGGGGGGATTGCGCCCATCTGAAAACACTCCTGAATTGCTTATTAACCCAAAGCCTCACCTCTGCAATTAGAAGCACTTTCCAGTTTTCCCTAGGGGCCAGAGCAGATGCCAAGTGCTTAGCAATGAGCTTCTAACGAGCCCCATCTGAGGAGCTATTGATTGGGCTGGGGGAAAAACAAGCACAATTAAGGTTTAGACCTTGCTTCAGAATTCAGCATTGACCAGGCGGCTCTAAGGATTCATTAAAACCCACTTCTTGGCTTAGGGTAAGGGAGCTTTCGGATTTGGGGTTTGAAGAGAAGGTCATGGGCAGCATAAAAAACAAACAAACAAAAAAAAACATGCTTCTGCAACTTGGAATAGTCTTGGGGGAGAAAAATACAATGTGATTTTTTTTTCTTTTTTATAGAACTTTGGGGTGAAGGTTTCCTCTTATGACCAATGGAGATTCTGATTTTCTCTCCCATGCAGCCAAGTTTGCTTTTTTTCTTTCATTTCGTTTTGTTTTGTTTTGTTTTTCTGTTTGGCAGCTTCATACACTTGTATAAGGAACATTAGTCTGTCTGTCTGTCTGTCTCTCTCTCTCTCTCTTCATCTGCTTCTCCTTCCTGCTGGAACATCTCTTCTCAACAAGTGCCCCTCTGCTTTCATGTCTTCCTTTTGCATGTGACCCACCAGGTTAATAGTTCAGTTTCTGCCTCTACAAAGTTGGGAGGTTGTTTGTTGGTGTGAAGGCAACATCTACCAGCGGCTACCTCACTGAAGAAAGGGACACTCTGTACTCCAACAACCATTAAGTGCCAAAAATTTCTCAGAGAGCAGTGGGGTCCCACAGATCCCTCTCCCATCCATGATGAACTGTCAACAGGCCCAGTATTGTGTTGATAAGTATAGCTGCTGTAAGTTCACGAGTGCAATGGTCATGTCATATTCAGAGACATCTCTTCTTCTGCATAGCTCTCCATCCTCTGGCTCTTACATTCTCTGAGCCTTTGAGGGATACACACACACACGTGTGTGTGTGTGTATATATATATATATATATATTCTTAACACTTTGGCCAACTATGGGTTTGTGAACTAACTGAATCAATTAACTATATTAACCACTGTAATAAGGAACTTCTCTGATGAAGGCTGGGTGCAATACTAAGCTCTAGATAAGAACATGAATATTTAGAAAGCAATTCTGACCATTTAACAAAACAAATAAACAACATAGACACATTCCCACTAGCATGTACAGCCCCTTCTTGACCAGGTTTGCCAAACTAGACAGAGTTCCCTGCAGCCGATCAGGCCTTAACACCACTCAGGAAGCAGTTGGTTGCTTCCGTAACAGTTGTGCCATTATCGCTCTTGCTGGGTACAACTTGCCTGGAGAGTCATTACTGTAGCTCACAGAATTCACAGATGAGTAAAACTGCCGATTGTGTTTCTCCACCAGCAGCCTGCATAGTAAGTACCTTCTGGTACAATGCTTGCTAGCTGATATGAAGATCAGCCTCCAGATCAGCTTCACTATGTCTTCTGACTGAAGTGTGCAGTGTCTTCAGCAGTACCATTCTAGAGAGCAATAAAAGTGAAACAGCAATAGCCTCTATTGCCTTAGGAGCCAATAGAGATTTTTCTTCCCACATCTGGACACTGGGTTTTTCTCTCAGTAAAACATGGCTTCTGGGAGTGTGCCTCCACTCAAATTCTGTCTTTAGATTGTTTTCCTTAATAGAATTATAGACTAGTAGGTTTGTGTGGATTTTTCATATAGGCTTAGTTTTGGGGCCCTCTCCCTCCTACCCACTCCCTCCCCTGTTCTTCCCACCCCCTCCCTGAGTAGACCTTTCCACGCTTCCTTATTTTCCTTCACCACCTTTATAGCTGAAGTGTTTTACTAGACTCTTTCCCTCCTTTTTTTAATCTTTGGTCTTTCCCGTTTCCATTGTTTTAGCCTTTACCAGCACTCCCTGTTAAACACATTACTCTAAAAAAAATTCATAAAGATGCTCTTAAGCATCATAGGTAGCTCCTGCTGTCAACTTGACACAAACCTAGAGAGCCTTGGGAAGAGGGGCCCTCAACTGAAGAACCTCTCAGATCAGATTGGCCCGTAGCCATATCTGTGAGGCATTTCCTTTATTGCTAGTTGAAATAGGACAGCCCAGCACACTGTGGCCAGTACTATCCCCTCGGCTGAATGGAAACAAAAGAAAAGATGAGCAGAGAACCAGAGAACAAACCATTAGGCAGCACTTCTTGACAGCCTGGGCTTTGAGTCCCACCTTGAGCTCCTGCCCTGGATTCTAAAAGTGTTGGAGTCTAACCTACGAGCTGAAGTCAACACCTTTCTCTTCAGCTCCCTTTTCGTCAGCATGTTTTTATCAAAGCAACAGAGAAGCCAATTAGAACAGTGTGGCATATGTCTTTGTGGGCCTGGATTATCTCAGTAAGTATAATATTTTCCAGACTCACTTGACTTCCCACTTTCTTTTTTCCAACCAGTGGAGAAACTCTCGTTGTGTATATGTACCATGTTTGCATCCATTACTTTCACTCACTGAAGGACACCTAAGCTGCTTTCGTTTCCTCAGTACTGGGACCATAACAACAGTGACCATGGATGTGCAGAGATGTCTGAAGCAGGATACAGAGTTCTTTCCATTTCTCCCCCAGGGGTGGCATAGCTGAGTCACATGACAGTTCTATGTTTAGTTTCTTTTAGCAATCTCCATGCTGATTTCTACTTTGGCAACACCCACATACACTCCCGCCAACAGTAAATCCAGGTCCTCCATCCCTGTATCCTCTTTAGCGTTTGTATCAGTTTGTTTTCTTCATCCTCGCCATTCAGAGTAGAGTAAGATGAAGTCCCAAAGAGTTTTAATTTGCATTTCCCTGTGACTAAATATGCTGAACACACTTCAGGGTATTGGCGAGTCACTTTCATTTTTTCTTTTTGAGAAAGTCTGTTCTCTGCCACCATGTTTTCAATTGAGTCGTTTCCCTTCTTGATGTCTAGTTTTTAAGCTCTTTATATATTCTAGACACTAATCCTATGTCAGAGGCTTGGCTGGCAAAGATTTTCTCCTGTTCTGTGGCCTGCCTCTTCATGCAATTAAGTGCATTTCATACAGAATGGAAGTTTTTAATTTCATGAGGTCTCCCTTAACGATTGTTGACATTTCATGAGAGACTGAGGTCCTAATCAATAAGCAAAACTTGTAAGTCCTTACAGTAGGTCAGTAATTGGAAATGAACAATGAACGGTAGGAAAATCTTCCTGTATAATACCATAGACTGTTCACTCATGGCAATTACATTATGCTTATGTGTATTTCTTGAGTCCAAATTCCCTACACATACACACATGCACAGACACACGTACACACACAGATGCATTCTCACACACACACACACACACACACACACATTTTTGGAACTGGAAACATAGAAGAGCCACCCAAGCTGTTGCCATATCTCTTTTAGGTGTTTAAGGTAAACTGTGCAAGTTCAAAGCCGTATGGAACCACCTTGGGAAAAGACAGTTTCCATGTCTGTATCTGCTCAAAGGAAAATGGTGGTTAGCTTAAAGGACTCACAAATTAGGCTGGTGTGACAGTAGGGTATAGTACCTTGAAAACTCTGTGATGACACGTTAGGAATCTATATGCAGATCCTGTCTTGGTTTAGTCATCTCTAAAGTGCAGGAAGACAGACCCCCCATTGCTTCCTGAATGGGTGGTGGACTTAGTCAAGAAGGCAGCTTGACCTCTTAGCTCTGTGGTTAAGGCAGTCTGAACTGGATTGTTCACCTCCTTGGGTAACATCGGAGGCTCAGCCTGCCTGGCTCTAATGTGATTACAATTCATTTTATGACGCTATCAAAACAAAAGAGATAAATTTCTACTTACTTCCACCTATTAAAGTTTGTCACAAATATGGCTTGCAATCATTCTAAATAAATTACTTTGGCTTGTTGGGGAAAAAAAAAAAGTGCCATGCTGTTAATTTTATTACTTTCCTGGCAAGCATACTGGTGTGGAGCTGTAGCTATAATTGGAGACATAATATAAATTAGACATGAAGGCTTCTCTGCTAAGCACAAGAGCCACACCAGCTTCAGACAGAGAACATCTGAATACATTCCCAAGGAGAAACAAGAACGACTCGGACAGGGTGCCAGTGGAAGTTTGTTATTGTGAGAATCTGCAAAGACTTTGACAGTACGACGTCTGAATGGCAATTATACTGCCTTCATAATAAGAAATTACACTAAAAATAACAGGCGTAGGGACCCAGCTAGCCCCCTGGCATTCCATACCTCAAAGAGCTTCTTCCATTGGACTGCTTTTTTTCTTTCAAAAATAAACAATTCTTTCAAAAAGAATGTGAAGATGTTTCCATGGGATAGAAAAAAAAAAGAGATGTTCCTTTGTTCTGAATTTTAATACTGAAGGATTTTTTTTTTTTTTTTAGACTTACCAAACTGTGAAAACGGAGCATAGCGTGCTCAGTATTCTGCACCTCGTGTAATGATGAAATTAGAAAATGTTGGGTTAAAATTGTTAATTTGCCTGATTTTTTATTCTAGATAGATATTTTTAAGAGAAATGTTATAATGTAACTCAGAGCTGAGTTCAAACTGTCAGACCTCCCTTTGGCCTTGATCTGAGATGGCAAGGACAGCATCCTTTCCTCATGATGTACTGTGGTAGCCACCAGTTAGCTGTAGGTAGATTCTAATAAGGAGATTGCCTTCCATGACTGGTTTTCTTTAAAAATCACGAGAGAGCAGTGACTATCATGAAAGTCTTTTTCTTCTTTGACATGATTGTTTGATTTCTCTACCTTGTTCACAAAGTGAACTTGACAGTGAGCACCTCTTTTAATGTTTCACTAAGTTACATTCCCAGAGTAAGCATAATTCTGGACTGAACGTATTAATATTTGTTAAAGATTTTCATGTTTATATTCACAAGAGATCTCCACCTGTCATTTTCCGAGGACTTTGATTTTACTAGACTGAAACCAACATAAGAAAATATAACATAAAGGGTTCCTTTCTCCTCTTTTTCCTCTAAACAAGTTTGGATCAAACTTGTTTATATTTCTTTCTTAAGCGTGGAATTCTACAATAGACCCATCTGGACCTGAGGTTTTCTATGTGAAATGGGTTTAGATTTCATTGTCATAGATAGATAGATAGATAGATAGATAGGTAGGTAGGTAGATAGATAGATAGATAGATAGATAGATAGATAGATAGACAGACAGACAGACAGACAGGGAATTTTTCATTTCATTCTTGTCTTGCATCAGTTCAGTAGTTTATGCTTTTCAAGTATTCTGTCCATTTCCTGTACGTTGTAGAACTGGTCGGCACATACTTGCTTGCAGGAGTCGGTCTCCTTTTGATGGCTGTGACACCTGTACTAATGTCTCACAAGTTTTCTTTGAATCCTAACACCAACAACTTTTTACTTGTTTCTTCTATTCAAGATCAGCTTCCATAAGGAGTTGTCAGTTTTACTAACCTGGCTCTCTCTGTTTTCTTTTTTCCATGTTGCTTCTTTCTCATCCATTGCTAGTCTTTATTATTCCCCTTCCTTCAACTCACTTTGAGTTCAGTTTGATTTTACATCTGCACTTCTACTAAAGTGGGAAACTTACATTACTGTTTTTTCCATAATGCAAGCATATCAAGTTGTGTAGTTTCGTTTTGTTTCCCCATTTGGTACTGGGAAGCTGAACACGGGGCTTGTGTTATCACATTGAGCCCATGCTCTACCACTGAGCTAAAACCTTACCCCCACAAACTTGACAAATTCCATTTCCATTGCTAGCCACTTCCAACAATTTAAATTCCTATTTAATTTTAATTTCCATGACTTCTTCATGAGCCCATTGTTAATATTTACCATACTATTTGATTTTGTAATATATAGTATTTCTCAATTTTTTGTGTTGGCTTATTAAATTGTAGTCATAGAACATACCATATACTCTTTCAGCTATTTTTAATCTAATAGAGCCTGCCTTATTCACATGTAAAATAACTCAGTGAACATCTCACAAGTCCTTGAGAAGAATATGTATTTTCTAGTTTGCAATAAAGGATCCTTCAAACGATTTGGGTCAGCCTGGTTGATAGCATTGTTTCTGTGTCTTGTGTTCTGATTTTGTCACTTTCCCAAGCAATGTCTACAAATTTATCAGTGTGGTTATAGGTTTGCCTCTTTCTGTTTTATGGATGAATGTATTTCTCCAGCTCTGTTGGTCAGGACTATTGGATAATATTTTCAGGAATTGCCTCATTGTTGTGGGATTCTTTGTATATGACACTTTTTTGTCTAATACCAAAGCAGCATTTCTCTTTCTGCTATCATTGTCTGAAAAGCGTGTATTTAAAGCATTTTTGTTTGTAGTAGGCAGCATAGAGTAGGTTTCTGTATTTTAATTGACATTTCATTTTAATGTGGCTATCAATATGTTTAGCTTTTTATGGGTCATAGTTGCTACATAGTTCCCATTTCTGCCTTTTTCTTTGATTCTTTCCCTCTGTGATGCTCGTGTGTGTGTGTGTGTGTGTGTGTGTGTGTGTGTGTGTGCTAACGTTTATTTTACTCTTTTGAATGTGCTGAGGTTTGTATTTGGGGGCGGGGGAGGGGTGTTCATCTTCTTTACTTTTTTCCTGGAGTGTAGTTAATTTCACAATTCTTCCTAATCCTGTTGTAAGCTATTTGGGGTGGATCTATGCTAGTTTTTCCTCTTGGGCTAGTTCAGCTTTTTAAAGCCCTTGGAGATCTCTATAGACTGTTACATGTTCAGTGGATTTTCTCCCATTGGAAAGAACTTGAATTATTCAGCTTCTCCATAGGCTAGTTTTAAATTATCAATAGCTTTAACTCTCAGCTAAAATCCCAGGAGGTTTTTCCAGAAACACTGCAGAGACCTCTCCTCTCTACAACTCTGCTTCTGGTTTCAGTTGCCCTCGGCCTCCTCTGAAGCTCAGCTCCATCTCTTCAACTCACCTGGACTGTAGAGCCCTGCTTAGCGTCCTGTTGCTATGACATGATCTGGAGAACTCTCCAGATGGAAACTGGAGCAATCAAAGGCTCACTTCCTCCACCGACTTCCTCCCACTTCCTTTTTTAACTGTCTGAAAACTATTTTTTTAAGTTTTTTTTCTTTTTTTTTTTTTTTTAATTTCTTAGTTTACAAAGAAAAATCAGGTCTGGCTAGTCCAGATACTCAAACTAAAAACTTTGCCCTTCCCATAGAATGGTGGAGGGCAGGGAAACTGGTTTTCCATGATGGGATTAAATTCAGGGCCTTGGATGAGCATGTTACCACCGAGCTATCCTCAGATCTACAGTTTTGTATTCTGTTTTTTTTTCTCTTTGTATTTTTAAATCTTTTCTGTATTAACTTTAGTAATTCTCATTTTAATGATCAGAGAACAGCCCTCTGAATGGACATACCACAATTTACATAAGAATCCTTCATAATTTAAATCAAACCTTGACTCCAATTGATATATGTTCATCTTTATGTGCTTCTTCATTATCTCTTTGGGGCAAAATGAAATTACTATATCAAAACTAGACAATTGGATTGTCGCCTGACACAAATTACAGACTGCTGCCCTGAAAGCTAGTTTTACTTTAAATTCTACATCACTGATCAAGAGTATGCATGCCCCCTTCAACTTGGGCGCACTAGTTATTAAAATATATTTTAATCTTCGGTTTAAGTAAAATAGCTGACTGACTGTGGGAGCATCGTTTCGAGCTTCATCAATTATCATCATCAATTACCATCCTTAAATCTGCATAATGCCTCTTGTCCATTTGCATATTTAAATTCTACCATGTTACATATGTATGTGCTTTAAAATACCAAATAGTACAGTGAGCACAGCCTTTCCCTGTTCTGCCTCTTGTTATTTTAGCACCGTTGAGCCAAGTGAATGAATTTTAACTTCTTTTGGATTTCCAAGTGAGGACATCATCCCCTGTTTCTCCGTCAGTTACTAAGCCTCGGAGACCTGTATCATCTATTCCTACCTACCTTTACCCATATCTGCCATCTCTGTCCCACTCCTCTCAATATATATAGCATGTGGTTAGATTACGTCAGTAGAGTATTGGCAGTGGCCTGCTCTGCAGGGCCATGTTACAATTCTCTTCACACACAGCTTTCAGGTGCCGTTTGCTTCCCGCCTCACTTATTATTTTATTTCTGAAATACCTTCATTATGATTCCATTAGGTTTTGTCCCAGCATATTTATTGGCTGGCTGCTCACATTTTTTTAAAATTATTTATTTATTTATTTATTTATTTATTTATTTATTTTTGGTTTTTCGAGACAGGGTTTTTCTGTATAGCCCTGCCTGTCCTGGAACTCACTTTGTAGACCAGGCTGGCCTCGAACTCAGAAATCCGCCTGCCTCTGCCTCCGGAGTGCTGGGATTAAAGGCGTGCACCACCACCGCCTGGCTTAGACTGCTTACAATTTTATATTCATCATTCATTCCTTTATCCATTCACTCATCCCTCACACTCGGCCCGTCGTTCATCAGGAGACACCCCCCCCCCCTTGGTTGCGCACGCATCGTTCATCAGGAGACCCCCCCCCCCCCCTTGGTTGCGCACGCATCCAACCCGAGATTCCGGATCCCTGAGCTCACTTTGATTTTCTGTGCTTTTATTGATCAGGGTTTGTCTCGTTGAATATAGAATTCCTGATCTGAAAGAACTTTTGTGCGTATTTGAGGCCGTTATTGTCCTCTAATCTTGAGAGTAGTTTTGGGAAGTCCGATGAATTCTGGGCTGCTTTGAATGAGATGGTCACTTTTTTCTTTAGAACGTTCTCCTTAGTTTGTAAGTTCTCTATATCCCCAGTGTTCTAGAATTCCGTGCTGGTTAGCTTTACTAGTCAGTGTTTGGCCTCTACTTGGCATTTTCCATCTAAAGGCCTGTTCCTTGGCTTTGGAAAACTTTATTTATTTTTATATTTTAGTTGCTTTGGTGCTCTCCTCATCCATTCTGGAATTTTTATCAGTCAGATCCAAGGGGTGAGCCCAGCCGGTCTTTATTTTCATATTTCCATCCTTCGTCCTGGTTTCTTGATGGTGATTTGTGGAGCACTCCCTCTTGACTCTGGCGTCTACCCATATACGTGAGACTTTATTTATTTTGGAAATCACTTTTTTGCTCTTAAGCGGTATTGTTCTTGCTTCCTCTTTCATACTGTGCAGCTCACCTCTATTTAAATAAAGACTTGATGCATAGATAGTCCTGCTCTCTGCTTCGCTTCTATCGAAACAACTTTACATTTCCCTTGTCTTCTACTGCTCTTTTGTATAAGAGTCTCCTCTCTAATTCCAGCTGGCTTTTGGTTTATGTTTGAAAATAAGGCCCGGGGCTTGCGTGTCCAACATGAATTTGGACGGAATTCTCTGAAGGCCCCCTTATGACAGAGGAGCTTGATCTTAGGAAGGCATGTTTTCATATATTGATGAGGTTTGGAGAAGTGGCTTTTAAAATTTAGCTTTCTTCTCGGCATAAAGAAGCCATTGAAATAAAAAGAAGAAATCAAACAGTTTGAGCCCACACCCTAGCTGGACTTGTTAGCAAAAAGGAAAAGCTGAAGGGCTTTTCTGAAAGCAAACACTGATTAAGGGTGTCAACAAATTGCACTGTGTGTACAGTTTAAGGCATGCCTTGAAGTAGCTCATTGGCAAAAGAATAAATTATAATGGTGTATTAGTCAGGGTTCTCTAGAGTCACAGAACTTATGGATAGTCTCTAGATAGTAAAGGAATTTATTGATGACTTACAGTCGGCAGCCCAATTCCTTACAATTGTTCAGTCGCAGCTGTGAATGGAAGTCCAAGGATCTAGCAGTTACTCAGTCTCACACGGCAAGCAGGCGAAGGAGCAAGAGCAAGAGCTAGACTCCCTTCTTCCAATGTCCTTATATTGTCTCCAGCAGAAGGTGTAGCTCAGATTAAAGGTGTGTTCCACCACACCTTTAATCCCAGATGAAAAGTTGTAGCCCAGATTAAAGGTGTGTTCCTTAAACTAGGAGATTCAATCTTCTGGAATCCATAGCCACTATGGCTCAAGATCTCCATACCAAGATCCAGATAAGGATCTCCAAGCCTCCAGATAAGGGTCACTGGTGAGCCTTCCAATTCTGGATTGTAGTTCATTCCAAATATAGTCAAGTTGACAACCAGAAATAACCACTACAAATGGAAATTTAAATATTCAAAACAAATTGATTAAAAGAGTATGTGCTATTATTGTGGGAAGCAGGCAAATTCACAGGCTCCGGAATGTTCATATATGAATAGGACTAATAGAACTGTTATTAAAACTCAATTTCAGAAAGAACAGAAGAATACATACAGGAGAGAAATAGTGAAGACGTGGAAAATAGAAAATTCTGCTTCTATTCGTCAACAAGTAGAGTCACTGAAGAAATTAGGAAGAAAAAAGTCAAAAGACACAGAAGTTGTATAATAAATGGAAACGTTTTAGAAGAATGTAATATATAACTTGGTATCAATTTTATGATTTTAAAGGAAATAGGTTACTAGAAAAGGGTACCTAAACGAAATGGAGCTGAGAATACTAAAGTAGTCTGCAAATTTCAAATGAACTAAGTCAATATGTAAAATCAGTATGATCTTGTAGTTTAGGTGTAAAATGAGCTCAGAGGTTCACAAGCAAAAGCGCAGGTCCCTGGCTGGTGGTGCTTCCGGCCATTCGGATGCTTACATCATCACTGAATGACCTAGCTCATTGGTGAGTTCTGAGCTGAAGGAGCTGTTAGGAGATGGGGCCTGGTGAGAGGAAATATGTGGCTTTAGGCACACCTTGGAAGCTCACATCCTGCTCCTGGTCCCTTCCTCCTCACCACGAGGTAAGCCACTCTGTTCTCCTACATCATCCCTCCCAGGTGTTGTGCCTTACACGGGCCCAGAAGCCATGAAGCCAGGTGACCACAGACATGATGAGCCAGATAGCCTTCCCTCAAGTTGTTTCTCAAGAACGTTTTGTGAATAACGAACCCTTACCAACACAAAACAATACCTCTCACACAGAAAAGCAGCCCTTGCCAAACCTTCAAGAAATAGAAACAATGTCATTTTAACCAGTTCCCTCCAGAGGAGGACAAAGACATAATGACATATCCCACCTTGCTCCTTTAGATAAAAGGAGAAAATATACATGGTCACTCCAGCAAACTCAGAAAAAAATAGGTTACAAAATTTAGCATACCGGGACTGGAGAAATGGCTCAGGGATTAAGAGAAACTACTCTTGCTGAGGACCCAGGTTCCCTTCCTAGCACCCACATCAGGCAACTCACAACCTCCTCTTACTCCGTTCTAGGGACTTTATTGCCCTCTGACCCCTGTGGGCGCCTGCATATGCATGGTACATATGAACTGTTGTTGGCATACAGGCACAAAGGTATAAGATAAATTCTTTCATAAAAATTAGGTGCTGGGGAGATGGCTCAGTGGTTAAGTGCACATACTGTTCTTGCGAAGGGCCTAAGTTCAGTTCCCAGCACCAATATTGGAAACTCACAAGCACCTGTGACTTTAGCTCCATAGATTCAATACCTTCTTCTGGCCTCTGTGAGCACCTACAGGCCCAGGCACATACCTACACAGACACACACACACACACATACACATACACGCACACAATTATGAATCATCTATAGGCCCAGGAACGTACCTACAGATACACAGACACACACACATAATTATGAATCACCTACAGGCCCAGGCACATACCTACACAGACACACACACACATAATTATGAATCACCTACAGACCCAGGCACATACCTACACAGATACACAGACACACACACACAGACACACACACACACACATAATTATGAATCACCTACAGGCCCAGGCACATACCTACACAGACACACAGACACACACACACATAATTATGAATCACCTACAGACCCAGGCACATACCTACACAGACACACAGACACACACACACAGACACACACACACACACACACACACACACATAATTATGAATCACCTACAGGCCCAGGCACATACCTACACAGATACACAGACACAGACACACACACAGACACACACACAGACACACACACACACATGCGTGCGCATGCACGTGCGTGAATGAGCTGGCGCATGCATACACAAGTGCGCACACACACTCACATAATTATAAAGAAAATAATTTTAAAACATTAACATGGCCGTAGCCAACAACCAAAACACTCGAAATAGAACACGGCTTCCTTAATAAAGGCTACCACCAAGAACAAGAACAAAGGAAAGATGGGTCAAACATTCTGCGTAACAAAAGTAATTAAAGTCAGAAAGAATGCCAAAAAAAATGCTCACCAAAAAGACCAATTATCTAAGCGGTGATTTCACCATGGTTCCATGGAATATATTTAAGTGACAAGGACTGGAAAAGCATAAACAAGCAGCCATCCTCTGTAAATATATGATATTTTAGGGCCCATGACTTAGGAGAATTAATAATAGCATCATATAAGGACACTTATAAGTATCAAACCCTGGGCTCCAAATAGACAGAGAGCAATGAAACAATATTAAGTTTGGAAAAGCTGAATACTAGGAAGACTGACAAATGAAATATAAACATCTGCAGAAAACATTTTGCCCACAGTCACGCGGAGCAGCAGCCTCCGCTGCTTGGAAAAGCCAAGCCCTGGGCTGGCAGTTCCCTCCCTCTGCAAGGAGCAACTCTAACTTCTTGGCTCAAGATAAAAACAACAATGGCCCTTTTCTTTCCCCTGTGACTTCTCATGGTTTGGGCCACAGGGGCGGGGAAACAGCTGGTCTATATCCATCCCCAGTCACTTCCTTGTGACGAGAGTGAAGGTTAATGTTTCTGGGCTTGGGGCTCTTCAGTTGCCCTGGAGTATAAAGTTAAGCAGCCCCTACCCCCAGGAAATGCTCTTCTATTAAATGGAAGCGCTGAAATATCAGAATGTGAGGCCAGAGATGGCTCAGAGGGCAAAGGTGCTGCTAAGGTTGATGATCTGAGTTTGATATCCAGTGACCACATGATAGGAGGAAAGAACTGACTCATTCCTTTATTTCTCCACACATGGACCTTGGCATGCTTGGAAGTGAACACACACACACACACAGAGAGAGAGAGAGAGAGAGAGAGAGAGAGAGAGAGAGAGAGAGAGAGAGAGAGAGAGGGAGGGAGGGAGAGGGAGAGGGAGAGAGAGAGGGGAGTGGCATGCAATCTTAGCTACTCAGGAGACAGCAGTAGCAGATTATGAGCTAGAGGCAAGTCAGGGTTGTATTGTAAAACCCTATCTCAAAAAACAAAAACAAAAAACAAACTAAATGTAAACTAAAAAATACATATATAAGTATATGAAAATACATGGAAGGGTGCATTATATCATGTAATAAATTCTAACTCAAGGATCAACAGGATTTTGGGCTAGAGGGAGAGCTCAGTGGTTAAAAACACTTGCTGTTCTGATAGAGGACCTGGGTTGGGCTCCCACAGAGCAGGAAGCAATCATCATTAACTCTAGTTCCAGGGTTTCCACTGCCCTCTTTGGGTTTCCGTGGGCACCAGGTATGCATATGAGGCACATACATACATGCAAAATATTCTTACACATAAAATAAAAACAATAAAAAAATGTTAAAAGAATCATAGGTTTGGAGTAAAGACCTCTAGCACAGAGGTTGTAAATCTGCCCCGGAAATGATAAAATGTTATCCCACCCCAACATGTCATTGAGCACAGCTAGGGACATGAGACAATGGTTTGTTAGGAAACAAGATGTGATCGCAGGAAACAAGAATGGGGCAAAGTGGGTAGGAAAAAAAAAGCCGGGCAGTGGTGGCGCACGCCTTTAATCCCAGCACTTGGGAGGCAGAAGCAGGCGGATTTCTGAGTTCGAGGCCAACCTGGTCTACAAAGTGAGTCCAGGACAGCCAGGGCTATACAGAGAAACCCTGTCTCGAAAAAACAAAACAAACAAACAAACAAACAAACAAAAAGGTTGTGTTAAAGGTACACTAATTTGCTGCAATTGCCACCGTAAGTTATCTGGGCTCCAGTTCCTGTTGCTTTAAACCAACATGTGTCTAGGCAGCACTTGTCTTTGGGCTATGTGCGAAGGAGCCTGGTGAAGATGATGTGAAAGCTAAGGGTGAGTTTGGGAAGAGATGTTGAAGTCTGAGCTCACATGGAGCTCAATGTAGACTTAGGCCTGAGCATGAGCCGCCTTCTCTCTGGTGAGTGGTTCTGTAAGTGCGCTGACAAGACAACAGCCATGAATGATGCCAGAGAAGCCTGGTATTCTACTTCTATTAACTCAGTTCATCGTCCTAGCATGCTGGGAAGCCAGTGACAATATTTCCATCTCGATTGTTTGATAATGAAATTGTTCCGCATAGAGGCAGAACTACTTGTCCCAGGCCACCCTGCTGAGAGGTGCTGGGTTTTTATGCATGTATGACAGTCCTCCTCTTCAACTAAACAAAACTAATGTCTGAGCTGCCCCTGAGGTGAGGTGTTCTGTGGCCTCTTGCTCTGTGGCAGTGGCTCAGTGACTCACAGACAGAGCCTTAGACCCACAGAACCTTGAGGTCTAGTTGTATTAAGTCCAGCTGAACTAGGGGAACAAGTTGGTCCCTGGCATTTTTCTGTAGAAACCTGCCACTTGGAACCAGTTCTTGAGTTTCCCCTTTTACTTAAAAGCCAAGGGTTACTTGGAGCAGTGGGCGTAAGGTACCACTTGCTTGTCAGCTAATTGTGGGAGTGCTCTGAGAGAAGTATGCTCCCACAACTAGCTGGCTTTTGTAAACTTTAGTCAAATGATCAGAATTTATAATTTTTTTCTCTTCCTTCCTTCAACTACTTTCTGCTATGGGATAACAACAAGAATAAAATTTTATTTTACCACCCAAATGCTTGTTTTCCTGGTCACAAAACACATCTATCTTTTCCTTGGACACACGGAGACTTCTTCCATCCGCTCCTGTTTCCCCTCCCTTAGATTAACATTGAAGAAAAGTCTGCAAATTTTCTGAATTTAGGAATAATTGGATCTAATTCTTAATTTAATTATAATTTTCATTCTTTTTTGTTTTTGTTTTTGTTTTGTTTTTTGTTTTTTCGAGACAGGGTTTCTCTGTATAGCCCTGGCTGTCCTGGAGCTCACTTTGTAGACCAGGCTGGCCTCGAACTCAGAAATCCGCCTGCCTCTGCCTCCCGAGTGCTGGGATTAAAGGCGTGCGCCACCACGCCCGGCTTAATTTTCATTCTTAATCACCCATCCTGTTTTCTTAATGAAGATTGGGAAAGAAAACAAATCTTTTTCTTTAAATTTGTTTATAATTTTAAAATTGTGTGTTTGTGTGTGTGTGTGTGTGTGTGTGTGTGTGTGTGTGTGTGTGATATCTGGAGGTCAGAGAGTAGATAACATTACAGAGTTGCTTCTCCTCTCCCACCTTTATATGAATTCTGGGAATGGGACTCAATACTGGGCTTATATGGCAAGGACCTTTCTTTACCCAGAGAGCCATCTTGCTAGCCCAGAAAAAAAAAATTCAGATCGTTCCTATGCCAACAATTTATGAAAACGCATTTATTTATAGACCCATATATGGTCTTTTTATAGAATGTAAGAAGCCAAGAGTCCTTAGGTTTATATTTAGTAACTGACATTTAAATATTCCAGTTTACTTAGAGATATCTCAGATGTTTATCGCATAACAGAACTTTCGCATGACACGCTTATAGCCATGTATCCCGTTAGGACTTACCTAGTTTATTTGTCGTTTGTACTTGTTCCCTGCTTTCCCATGGAAATTGAGATGACAGACTAGCAGAGCCTCCATTTCAAGCTGAGTCCTTGCCAAGGAAATACCCTAAATGTTGCTGCGCTTGAGACGTGGAAAGCAGTGGGCGCTGTAGAATTCTATCATGAGGAAAAGGATTACAGTAATGTCCATTTGCCAGTTTATAAAAAAAAGACTATGGAGTCTAATCACAGCTCTGAAAAATAGTGGAAGCAGCTAAGGCCATCTCAACACATCCATGCCCAGTCATCCTGGACCAAACTCAGGAGAAGTTGTTCTCATTCCGGCTTGTACAGAAAGAATGTGAAGCCTTTACAACATGGCCACTCCGCCTTTTATTCCCCATCCAAGAATCACGTGGTCATGGTGGGGGGGGGGTCACTGTTAGATGTTTGCAGTCTAGCTTAGACTGTCCAAATTACAGACATCCAAAGGACCTTGAATAATGCAGCTGTCTTGTTATAAACGAACGTCCAAGGGACTGCATAGCTATGTGAACTGGAACACCAGTCTGTGTTGGATTTATAGGGGTAGCTCTGAAAGCACTTTAAAGGCATTTAGAAGACAACATAAATAAATTAAGTAGGTAGCCAAACAAAGCATTAAATGAGACATGCAGAACCAAAAGCTGATTTGACAGGAGAGGGAAGGGGAGATTATAAACTGTTATCATAGCTCAATAGGCCTAGTCAGTTTCAGTACCCCTTCCCATGTTATTTGTATAGTAAACTGTATTACAGCACACCGTATGCCTCTTTATACTAGTCTTAACATATTTCTTAGTCCATTTTCTGAAGCTGAATACTTTGTAAAGAATATAGGTTTATTTAGTTTATGGTTCCTGAAGCCAGGAAGCTGAAAAACATACTTCTCACATGTGTTAGGCATTTGGGGCAAGCCTTCCTCCAATGCTGTACTATCATAGAAAGATCACCTAGCTAAAGAGAGCAAGCACTTTAGCTCAGGCCCCTCGTCATTCTCATGAAACCACTAGCACCATCATGAAGCCCGACCTTCATGATCTTATCCAACCCTGATAACCTTTAAATGTTATTGAAAGGTAAGTTTAAGGATTTAATTTTTAATCCATGAACTTCAGGGAGCTACATCCAAACTCCAGCAATATATAATGATTTTTTTTTCTTTTCGAGACAGGGTTTCTCTGTGTAGCCCTGGCTGTCCTGGAACTTACTTTGTAGACCAGGCTGGCCTCGAACTCAGAAATCCGCCTGCCTCTGCCTCCTGAGTACTGGGATTAAAGGCGGGCGCCACCACGACTGGCTATATATAATGATTTAATAACAATGTGATATCTGGTAGTGTGTGGAATAGCCCAAACAAGCATTAAGTGATACTATATAGTATATGATTGTGGCTATTTATTATTGCTTGAGGTTGAACGGCCGAGGACCTCATCTGCCAATTTGGTGTCTATAAATGTGGTCTGTAAACAACAAGACTGCATGAAAGGGACAGAAGGTCACTTTGTATGATGTAATATGATTTCCGAAAATACCTCTGGCAGCTGTGAGAAGGTTGGGTGGGAACCATGAAAGGGGACATCCTGGATACACAAGACACTTGGTTTGTCCAGGTTGGGCTTCATCAATGGCTATAACAGTTTGCTTGCAAAGCAGGATGTAAAGTGTCAAGGAGCAAAGCAGAAAAGAAGTGTGTGTCTGTGTGTGTGTCTGTGTGTATCTGTGTGTTTTTGTGTGTCTCTATGTGTCTGTGTATCTTTGTGTGTGTCTGTGTGTCTCTATGTCTCTGTGTGCCTGTGTGTCTCTGTGTGTGTCCACATATGTGCAACCTTTGAAGAAATGCCATAGGCAGTACTGTCACCAGTGTATATTAATATCATGACAATGCATTCTGAGCATGGTAATGGAGAAGCCTGGTTCTGAGACTTGCAGGCACCACTCTTCAAAACAGACCCATCCTCTGTGCCAATATTTTGTAAGTGATGAATGAGCCAATGAAAATTTAAATGTTTTTTTAAAGCCACTTTTTAGAGCTCTCATACGAAGAACTTTGTGCTCCATAACTCTGTGCCTTATGTTTGCCAAAGTTATTTTTAATTAGGGTTGCATAACCTGCTAGTGATTAAACCTGCAAATGTGCAGACAGTTTATGTCTGTAATTAGATGAGGTTGAACTCTCCCCCAGGAGGAGAAGGTATGGCGAGCCTCCACCACATCTGATCTCAGAAGTCCTTAGCCGCTCTAAGAAGGGAGGCTTTCAGAATACGCATAAACTGGATTAGCAAGATGGCTCAGCAGGTAAAGGTGCTTGCTGCAGAGTCTGACAATTTGAGTTTTATCCCTGGTACCTGCATGATGGAAAAAGAGAACCAGCTCCCAACAGTTGTCCTCTGACAATCATATGCATGCTGTGGTGTGCATGCATACCATGACACAACACAGTAGGACATAACAATGAATGTATAATATAAGCACATACTCAATGAATGTAATAATAAACATAGTATACATGAATGTTCACATGGCACATGTAGTTTAAGAAACTCCCTAAGGGTTAGGATACCCTGACAGTGCCGACCTCTTGACACATTCTTTGCTCTAGTATAGGACTTTTCTGCAAAAAGTATCCCAACTTATTTATCAAAACTTGCAAGATTCCACAAAAAAAAAAAAAAAAAAAAAAAAAAGCCGGGTGTGGTGGCGCACGCCTTTAATCCCAGCACTCAGGAGGCAGAGGCAGGCAGATTTCTGAGTTTGAGGCCAGCTTGGTCTACAAAGTGAGTGCCAGGACAGCCAGGGCTACACACAGAGAAACCCTGTCTCAAAAAACCAAAAAAAAAAAAAAAAAAAAAAAAAATTGCAAGATTCATGGTCAGGGTTGCAGAAAACTGAGTCCTACTCAATGATGGTTTATTGCACTAATGTTTCTATTGTAAATACTTAGATTTTTCCTGGTATAGAAGGTTTTGAAGTAAGATTAAACTTTTGGAAGCTAGAAAACGCTATTAGGAGCCATTTCCTGAAGAGTCTAGGGTATGGCTTTGGGGTCACTGGAAGAATGGCAGGAGCCTAATCTTCCAAAGTTACACGGACTCTGGTGGTCTGATGTCAAGGTCTTAGGTTCTCTCAGAAGTGAACAGTAGTAACCCCCCAGTGAGCAGAGGGCTGCTTGGTGGTGCTGCATTTTGATTCTTGAGTCCCAGGGATGGCTCACGAGATGGCTTTGGAAATAACACAAAGATGAAGAACATCCTAGACTTCTTTCTCAAGGAGGACAGATCCCAGAACATGGAGCCTCCAACATGTGAAGACAGAAGCGCTAATCTGGCTGCTAAAAACAAATACAAATGTTTACCCGCACCCCCCACCCTCCACCTCCCTCTGGCAGCCAGCTGCGGCTGGGCTGCACTCAGCTCCTGGTGCCCAGAATGTCTAGAAGAGATCCCATTGTCTGACTGCTGAATGGACAGATTACAGCTGAGCTCCCTGGGGGACCAGATTTCAGAGTGGGAACATTGTAAAAGATTTTTGGAGGAAATTCAAATCTACATGTTTTCACTCTTGGCATCCAGTTTAGCACTGGTTGATAGCATTGTGGGAGGGCAACCAAAGGACAAAGAGAGCAAGGAACATTACAAGGGAGTTGGGGAGTGGGGCTTCATGGCCTGGTGAATTTCATTAGACACTCAGTGGTTAAGGATGGGCGTGAGTCTCTTGAGGTGAGAACAGGAAGGCCCCTTAAACTTAGGTCCTACAGCCAGCTCTGCTGGAGAAGCCTAAACGGCTTCTATTAGCAGATAACCCATTAGCCTGAATGGTTACTATTAGCAGATAACCCATTCTTGCTGACTACAGATGGAATGCTCTGTTGGGAAGTCTCTGAAAATTTGACAGTAACGCAAGTGTCTATAACCATCCCTCTAAAACAGATAACAATGACAAGCTGAGATGGAGATGTTTGGGTTTGTGTATGTGGCTACTGATGCTAGAGTTTCCTGTTATATCATTTCAGTTGCCTTTGTCCCCTGCAGAATGCGGATCTCCTGTATTCATCCCCTTGGGTAGCGTGAGGCAGGGGCTGAAGGCCAGCCAAGCATAAGGTAGCTTTCCATCACTGTAACAAATTACCTCAGGCAGTGAACGTATGAGAAAAGAAGGATCCCTTTGGTTCACACTTTGGAGGAGGGGCATCCATTATTCAGGAGTGCATGACAACGAACCACCCGCCTCACAAGCTAGGGAGTTTGCAATGCTCATTTGATTCAAGGAAATATTCTTAAAAATTGTCCCCAATGAAGGAGCTAGAGAAAGTACCCAAGGAGTTGAAGGGGTCTGAAGCCCCATAGGAGGAACATCAATATGAACTAATGAGTACCCTCAGAGCTCCTTGGAACTAAACCACCAATCAAAGAAAACACATGGTGGGACATGTGGCTCTAGCTGTATATGTAGCTGAGGATGGCCTAGTCAATCATCAATGGGAGGAAAGGCCCTAGGTCCTATGAAGGCTCTGTGCCCTAGTATAGGGGAAGGCCAAGACTGGGAATGGGAGTGAGTGGGTTGGGGAGCAGGGGAAGGGGGGAGGGGATAGGGGTTTTTAGGAGGGGAAACTAGGAAAGTCGCTTAGTAACTTCATTAGCGAATTTATACAACCTGTGATTTTGCTCGAGTGCAATTTGAAAGCCCCTTTTAGGTACACTCACACTGAACAAAGGCTAGCATGTAGCGCATTCTGTGTAGAATTCCCACCTAAATGTATAAGCTAAGACTTAGGGGTTTCTTTAACCCTTTTGTCCTTCTATAGACCTGTTTCTTTTTCTATTTACATTTCTATTTGAAATGTAAATAAAGAAAATATCTAATAAAAAATTTCATTGGCTTTTTCTGTCTGTAGTGGGGGCTACAGCTGGGGGTAGAATAATTATTTAATATTTTCATGCAAATATTTGACAGTGTTCCTGAAGTATCATGTGAATATTAGCTGTAGAAATAAATCCTTTGATTTGAATAGTCTTTAGATCTTGATAGCTATTAACCACTGCAAAGTTCCTTTCTCCTTTCTCTTCTTCTCATGTGACACCCCTCAATGAAAGGTCCATATTGAAATGTCTCAGGTTAATTTGAGAGTATGAGGGTAACCAAGGGATAAACACTCGAAGTGTGTCACCTCTTGGGCTTGGGCATCCCCAAAGACCTCCCCAGCACACTTCTTAGAAACTAGAATGGGAAAGTTTTAATTTCTCATCCTTCTATATAAAATATTTTATTGTGTATGTGTTATTGACTGTGCAAAGCAACTGTATTTGTAGCATATAGCATATATATAGCATAAGAATAAACTTAAAGCGATTTTGTATGTAAAACTATGTACACATGAATCTCTAGTGTAGTATGTGTAGGTGGTTTGGCTTTTTGGCTTAGGGGGTTGTTTATTTGGTTGCTTGGTTTTTTTCTGTGAACTAATCTTTACCCTGTTTTTGATCAAAGGGCTAATATGTAGCTATGGTTTAATTTATATTTATATTACCTCTTGTTTGACCAAAGAAGGTGTTAGTTAGAATCTAAGAGCCACATGGTATACCCAAAGTGTCTTCTGACACTTTAAGCTGTAGGTGGCTTAGAAGGAACCACCAGAAAGCTGAAGTGCTGTTGGTCTCTAGCAATCTAAATGTGAATAAAGCAAGCTCGAACAACGTGTAGTGGAGCTAGACCTGGGTTCTGGTTTCAACACCTTGAAAATGTTCCTCTGAACCTCAGGAGCTGTGGGCCTAAAGTACTGAAGTCCTTAGAAAGGAAACATCAGCATACATTTTCTGCACCGTTGATTATCTTATTCGTATTTTAATTGCTTGTGCAGTGTTATATGGCTGTGTAATCATGTCTCCATGTGGTTTGTGTTGAACCGCATCATTATGGAAATATGACGCTCCATTAAGCATTAGGAAAATAATTGTTGTTTGTACAGAAACAAAACACAGCCCTTTCTCTGCTCAGTGCACAAGCAAATCCCCCCACTAGTGTGTCTTTAATATGTATGCACTACCCAGTTCTTCTCCAATGTAATGTCAGGTTCCTTTTTATTTATGTTTTTATTACCTTTAATCTTTTTTTTCTGTCCAGTCATTGTCCCTCTCCCATTCTGCCCTCCAACGGCTCCTTTTTAAAACCGCCTTACTGTAGCATGCCCTGCGTAGTGGTGCTCAGGGGGACGAGCAAAGAGTGAACCTAGTCTTCCTCGCTTCATACCCTTCTGTCCTCCCACTCTGCAAGCTGCCAGCCTCTTGCTTTTTGTTGTGTTCCTAGCAGAGTATGGACTAGAAAAACAAATGACAAAACAAAAAAGAAAAGAAAAGAAAAGAAAAGAAAAGAAAAAGAAAAAGAAAAAATCTAAGTTGTGACTGAAAGAGACAAATTGATCTCTATGAGTTCAAGGCCAGCTTGGTCCATATAATGAGTTCCAGGTTGCACTCTGAGACCTTGTCTCAAATACAAAATAAAACACAATAAATGTTAAGCTGCCTCAGGTAGGCATGCCTTTAATCCCAAGACTCAGGAAGGAGAGGCTGGTGGTCCCCCATGAACCAGACTGCTCTACACAGTAAGGCCCCTGTCTCAAACTATAAATGAGTAATAAAGTAAATTAGCGGAAGGTGAGATCTCGGGAACCCCCTCCCACTGCCACATGACTTCACTGAGTGAATCTTAGCACGTGGCCTTGTGACACCCCCCTTCTGTAGCTTCCTTCACACTAGAAACTTGACTGATGTGCACTTAAAATGGAGCTTTAAACTCCAGGGAGAAATCTAAAGAGACTGAAGGGATTCGAGTATTCATAGAAAGGAATAAATCTTGTCAAATCTGATTCACATAACTAATAAGAGTGAAATCCTTCCCATTTTTAAAAGCATTTTTAATAATTTTTAATTGTGTATATGCATGTGTGTTTGTGTGTATATTTGTTTATGTGTATGTGTGTGTGTGTGTGCGCGTGTGTGCGCGCGCGCGGGTGCAGACAGAGGCCAGCAGTGTCAGTTCCTCCTAGAAGTAGTTATAGGCAGTTGTGAGTCACTCATAATGGGTACCTCCAGAACTCAGGTCCTATGCAAAAACAGTACGTACTCTTAATCTTTGAATCATCTCTCAAAGCCCCTAATATTTTCTGTTTTCATTTACATATATATGTGTGTACCTGAATGAGTGTATGTGCAATGTGTGCATACAGGAGCCTTGGAGCCCAGAGGAGGACAGAAGATCCTCTGAAATGGTGTTGCAGGCGGTTATGTGCCACCATGTGGGATGCTGTAAACACAACCCAGGTCCCCTACGAGGGCATCAAATACTCTCCATCACTGAGCCCTCTCTCCAGCCCCATGTTTTTTTAAATATAATAGTGTAAGGAAAAAAGTGTCAATTGAATCTCAGCATCAGTTTAATGATACAAAATAGAAGCCTTTTCCTTCCCTTAGCTTCAGTCCCAGTCTGGAGGATGTTTAATTCTTCTTTTTTTTTTTTTTTTTTTTTTTTTTATTCTAAGAAACAGTGGTCTGCAATGTTTTGCAGTTCAACGGAAGGAAATTAACGTTTTTAGCTGAACTTTCTCATAAGTCCACAATGCATGCCTTGAAAGTCACTTAATAACCTCATTAGCGAATTTATACAACCTGTGATTTTGCTCGAGTGCAATTTGAAAGCCCCTTTTAGGTACACTCACACCGAACAAAGGCTGGCATGGTCTGCAGCACACTCTGTGTAGAATTCCCACCTAAATGTGTGAGCTAAGACTTAGGGGTCTCTTTAACCCTTTTTTTTCCTTCTTACAGATCTGTTTCTTCTGTTTGGAGTCTTGTAAATAAAATAAAACCGTGTATTTTCTCTACATCAGAATAAGTAAGTTGTTGGCAGTTCTCACAAATGGAATCTTTATAAAAGGCTTTGAACATATAATCACCTTATCTGTGTGCTCCCCCCCTAGTATTTTTAATTGATAGCAATTAGAATAAAAGAACTTTTAAAATATAACATTGTACTTTACCAGTAATAGAGTAAATCCCAGGATAAGTATTGTTCAAAACAATTTCATAACCCTTACATGAAGTAGTCTAGTAGCATCCTATAGAATATACTAGAATATGTTTGCTGTGGTTTGAAAGTGAAATACACACAAACACAAACACAGACTCAGATGTATAAACACTTGATCTCTAGGTTACGGCACTGTTTGGGGCATCTTATGAAACTTTTTGGAAATGAGTCCTATTCAGGGCTGTAGTTACAGGTCTGTTGTGCGCCAATTCTGGCCAAGATCGCCAGCAAGCGACCAGTACTACCACCACCAGTGACTAGAGCTACTCCCAGAGGCATGAAAGCCACCATGCCTTCTCTACCATCAAGCTATGAGACAAAACAAATCCTTCCTTCCTCGAGTTAATTCTGCCCAGTGTTCCATCATCATGTAAGAAAAGTAAGCAGTCCAGTGTAAACACCAGACCTCGTGTCTGCTGCGACTTCTCCTGGGCATTTCTCCTCCAGGCTTCCCACTGTGGTTATCACTGGCTGTGTTTTAGTTGCCTTTCTATTGATATGCTAAAAACAACATGGCCAACACAACTTATAGAGGGAAGAGTCTATTTGAAGCTTAGGGTTCCAGAGAAATATGGTGCCCATCACTGTCACAGCAGGGAGTGTGGCTGCAGGCAGATAGGTATGGTGCTGGAGTGACAGCTGAGAGACCACATCTAGATCCACAGACAGAAAGCAGAGGGAGCAGTAGGGATGGCAGGAAGCTGTTAAAACCTCAAGCTTGCCTGCCCCACCCCACCCCTCATTGACATTCCTCATCGAAGAAGGTCATACATACCTCCTAATCCCTCCCCCCCCCCCCAAACAGCCTATGAGATGTCTCCCATGCGTCTAAGGAATGAGACCCATGGGAAACATCTCATTCAAACTACCACAGGCTGTCATAGTCTTTTTGTTGTTTTTGTTTAATCCCTTGAAACTATACCAAATCCTAATTGTTTACATTGTTGCATTATGTTACGTTTCTGTAAAACACTTTCTATGGACCTTGCTCATCCTATTCCAAAGAAACCAACGCCTCTTACTTCTTACCCTAAGCCCAAGCAGAGCCTTCCCAGCAGGGATGGAGAATCACTCAAGTTCATTGCAAAGGGAATTGCAATGCAACGGTTAGATATACAGATGCAGGGGTGGGAAGATTCTTGAAAGCTTGTGCATGCGAGCAATCCCAGTATAGAGAGACGGGCAGTCAGAGATAGAGGGGCACACAGCAGAGGGTCGAGCGCAGTGCTTGAAAACACAGCTAAATCCCCTCGAAAAATCCTTAGGGGGAAAACACCCCCAGCAAGTCTAAGAAACAGGAGGCTGTTTGTCCCTGATCACAGAGAGTTCAATCAGTAAGTGATAGAAAAACTGAGTTAGTATTGCCACTGGGAAGCCAGAGTCCAGACTCTCTAGGAAAGCAATGTTAACCCCTCATTGGCCCAGCATGGTTAACAGCATGGTCATCACCCCTCCACTCCACCTTCAGTGCCTTGAATAAAGGATGCTCCAAGGTCAAAACTTGTAGGAAGAATAAATGAAATCTATAACTAATGTATTCAAATATGCTCACAGACTTGAAGAAGGGCAGACAGTCAAGGTGTGATTGGCTTCGCTGGTTGGTAGGAAATCTCACCTCCCCAGGCTAAGCTGTGGAGCCTGAACACAATCTCTCTATGGCTCAAGATGAAGCCTATGGTGAATCATGACTGCAAGCTCTTTCTCAGCTTTCCTGTAAAATTAACTTCAGTTGCGGGAGAAGACATGTGAATATTGAATTTCTATGACTCTCCATTGTATTCGCTATCCGTTCATTTCTTAATCAATTTTATTTATTTATCGAGTGTTGGGGATCAAACTGAGAACTGTGGGTACCAGGCAAGCACTCCACTAGCACCGAGCCACACCCCCAACTCCATTTTGAAATTGTTTCCATCAGTTCTTCCCTGTTTCAAAATCTATGCTAAAGTTCTCAAAGCGTTTACCTCCATTTAATTTGATAAGGTGCAGTAGCCCTCCTTGAAACTAAGAAAGCATCCCAAAGGCTGGCTCGGGTTGACTGGGTAGACCAGTTAAATATTTTCAAGGAAGTACTTCAGAGATTAACTGCTCCTCAAAAACAAGCATGCCCCCCCCCCCTTTAGTCCTCTCTTGTTCTTTTGATAAAGTACCTTTCTCAAAGTCAGAAGTATAGAGACAGCTGAAACTCCGACACCACTCAGAATTTAACCTCCCTGACATTTTCCAATCCTTGCTTCTAATGTTTATTCAAAGAGCTATTATGAGTGTAGTAGGGCCCAAGACCCCGCCTCATTAAAGGTAATTTAGATGCCTCTCGCCACATGCAAGAGCAATGTGATGCTTTGAGCATCTGCTCACATCCCAACATTGACTTCATCTCCTGACACACTCAAAAGAATCTCTTGGAGTTAGTAATGAACATGGGGATGTAACATCTCCATCAGTTGGTTGAGGTCCCTCTTCTGGTTCTGAGTAGCTCATGAACATCCTATTTTGGGTTCTTTCCTAGTCAGGGTTTATATTGCTGTGATAAAATACCATGACCAAAAGCAACTTGGCGTGGAGATGGTTTATTTGACTTATACTTCTGTATCATTGTTCATCACTGGAGGAAGTCAGGACAGACACTCAGACAGGGCAGGAATCTGGAGTCAAGAGCTGACGCAGAGACCGTGGAGAAGTGCTGCATCCTGGTTTGTTCCACATGGCTGAGCGCCTGCCTTTTTATAGAACCCCAGACTGCCTGCCCAGGGATGGCACCAACCACAGCTGGCTGCCCCACCCCCACCCCAATACATCACTAATTAAGAAAATGCCCTACAGGCTTGCCTACAGCCTGCTTGTATGGAGGCATTTTCTCAATCTAGATTCCCTCGTCTCAGATGACTATAGCCTGGGTCAAGTTGACATCAATCTAGCTGGCACAGGTTGTCAACAAGCCAAGCTCTGCCTTTCCTGGCAGTGCCAGATCAAGGTCTACTCACAGGCTCCTAAATCTATCACAGCCTCTTCTTCCTCTGTCTTCCTATCCCTGGGCCCTTGGTTTATCAGCCTTCTGAACAAATCTCAATTCATGTATACACTCAAGGCCACCTCTGACCCTCCCCAAAGCAAACACCTATAGCAGGTGTCTGTTCAGGACCCTGTGGTGAGTTCACAGTGATTCTGATTACTGTGTGTTTTATTATGGAGGCTTAGCTATGTTTGGAAAGCATTTGCAAGGAAGTGGGCCATTAAGCTGCTGAATTAAGCACGGGACACTCTTTTCTGCTCAAAATGTAATACAAAGTTATTTTCAAAGACTAGAAACAAAGAGGCATTAGAGTTAGCTGCTTGGTTCTGTTCCCTTTTCCTTTTTAATTATAAGTACAGAAGGAAAAAAAGAATAGATTTTCCAGATACATCTCGAAACTGATTTAATGCAACGTGCTTGTTATCAAAGCAAACTCTGTGCTTACCCTGAAGATATTTGAATAAATAAGTAACTGAACCAGTGAGCTGGTTTGGGAAACAAACCAGTATAATCTCACAGATTCTTCATGAAATTATGGCACTCACCAGTAAATTTAAACTAAGTAGATTAATTCTTCTAGATACCTGTTTGCAACATCTCTTTTCTAATTTTTTTTCTTTAATTCCCTTAAAACTCAGGTTTGAGAGCTCAGTAATTTGTGCCATTTGTAGCTCCAAGATGTGGCCACACAGCTCTGGAATTCTGTGCACTGATGCATTAGAAGTGGGAAAGAAAGCAATATTATTCTCCCAGGAAGAAAGTCTGACTCTACAGAGATGCAAACTCAAGAGGGTTCAGCTCCAGGTGGAACAGGAATATACCCATTTCCTGGACTCACTAGTGAAGAGCTGTCAGTCTTTGAGGCCCTTTGGGCAGGAAGCTAGACATGCTGAGGACAATGGGAACGGGGTGGGGCATTCTCTTCCTCTCTCTCTCCCTCTCTCTCTCTCTCTCTCCCTCCCTCTCTCTCTCTCTCTCTCTCTCTCTCTCTCTTTGTGTGTGTGTGTGTGTGTGTGTGCCAATCTCTATGAGTGTGTGCATCTCTATGTGTGTGTATGCATGCTTCATTCATATGCCTCAAACGTGCACCTCTTATGTGTGCCTCATACCTGTACCTCATGTGTATGCCCCAAGCGTGTGCAGGTACTTGAAGAGGCCAAAAGAGGGTGTCTGTTCTCCTGGAGCTAAGCTGGTGTTACCAGCACTTATGAGCCACCTGACATGGGTGCTGGGAACCAGACTCAGGTCCTCTGGAAAAGTAGCAAGTGGTCTTAACTACTGAGCCTTCCCTCCCACCCCAGGCCCAAGCATTAAAGATGGGACAGTGTCTTCTGAAGGTGGCATGTTGCAGCATCATTGCCAAAGAGAAACCAAGCCAGACACTGGTGGGAAATGGAAGCTAAACAGATTTTAGCCGTTGAGAGACCACAACCAGAGCAGAATTCAGCTCCATGGAAGCAAAAGACAGAGATCTTTCAAACACTGGGGTGTGCCACGGGGGCCTAATGGATGAGACTGAGTCATGTCTGTTAACTGATAACTGTTAGGCTCCTAGAGTCCTACAGAGATGGAGACAGGAGCCCCACCCTTGATGCCCTCATTTCACAGGGATGTTCCCCCAGGTCCTTGAGATATACATCAAAGACAGCAAGGAACCTCAGAGCCCTTGACTTTCCTAGGGTAAATGTTCCAATCAATGGAAGCTTGGGGATCTATTATCAGCTGTCGGTGGCTTTGTACTTTCTCAGGGAGACATTTTAAGGGACCTCTGTTGTTTTTCCTTTTTCTGGAGACAAAGCTTAGAGCATCTGTGTTTATTCAAGCCCGTCGGGTGTAGGAGGCAGATAGTTTTATTAGAGCTGCAAGATGCAGTTCTTCACGCCAAGGTCAAGGCCCTGTGAGATGGATGCTCAGGAGAATCTGGGGAGAGCTTAGTTGGAAATTTCCATCCACGGAAAGCAGTGGGGAAAGAGGGGATCGATGTCAGAAGACCTTGGCCCCAGCCATCCCCTGAGGCAGAGCCTGTGCTTCTGGTGCTGACCCTGGAGCCTTCTGTTGTAATGAGAAAAATGCATTGTGTCAAGCATTTGTTCAGTGAATTGGTTTTCTGTTGTTTCATTTGTCTTGTTTTAAGACAGTACTGGGGGTATCAGACCCAGGGCCATGTGCTTGCCAGGCAAGAGTTCTACCTCTGAGCTGTGACTCCAGCAATGACTTGGTTTAAGGATGCAATGTCAGCCCATCACATCAAATTTTTTTTCCTTTGTGCGATCAAACATTGTCTCATGATGAGGAGTTGGAATTTTAGAGCTACCTATCCAGCTTTATACTGATCTTTATCAACCTCGTGCCCGCTGCATCAAGGATCAAAAGTTGTAAAATGTGTATGGTTTTACATGAAAGCCAGTTTTCTTTCCTGGGTGGCTGAGGAATAAGAAGTTGAAACAATGTAGCCCAGGAAGGCCCCAAATTCACTGCATAGCCAAGGATAATCTTGTCAACCTGCCAAGTACTTGAATTAAAAGTGAGTACCATCATGCCCAGCAAAAGTTACAGTTTTATACAATGTAGCTACCAATGTACAAAAATTATACTTGCTCACCCATCCATTGATCTTTGTAGCTTAGCTCTGTTTGTTTTCCAGAGTCTCACTACATAATCCAACCTAGCCTTAAATTCTTGATCTGCTGGCCTCAGCTGCCCAGATGTTGAGATTACAGATGTGTGTATGCCATGATACCTAGCTTCTACTTCATTTTTTAAAGAAAGCACATTGAGGATTTGTGTCTCCATTTGTCTCCTCTTCTCCTTCCCCTTTGCCTTCCTTCCCCTTCATCTTCATCTTTCTCCTTTTCATGAGACACCATAATTTTCAGGAGTTACAAAACCATGACCAGCCCCACCTTACAACTGGTTTATCAAATGAAGTTTTGTTGTCATACAGCCAAATACACTCATTTATGGACCACCCGTCCCTAGCTGCTATGGCTGATTTTATCCCCACAGACAGCAGAAGCCTGAAAAGCAGGAAGTGCTGGCCACCAGGCCCTAGGCAGAAAACGGTCGGTCGCTGATCTGCTTCATGAGTCTACTGGCCTATTCTGTTCTTCACTAAACTTATCTTTCCTGTCTCCTTGGATCATAAAGCTAGAAGCTGTAACAGGGTAACAGGATCCACATTACTTCCTCCATATCTCAAGAAACTTTTCATTCAACCTGAAAAAAAAATACCAATGTTTTCATCCCCACCCTCCCCCTCCAACCCCCCCCCCCCCCCGCTGAGCCTCAAGGAGACAGATCAGAGCTACCAGCTACTCAAGTTTATATACATAATATTTATATAATAAATGATCGGGTTTATAGTAATTCTGGTATCATTATATCTAACAAAGCTGTTGTCGATTAATTTAGAAGAAATTGGTAGATAAGTCCTGATTTCGCTAAGGGAACAGTGATCAGATATTTCTTTCTCTGGAAACAACAACAACAACAACAACATAGCCTTTTTTATGTACTTGTCCTTTTCATGAAAGCTGTCCCTGCTTTCCCTCAGCAAAGAAATCAAAGGTCTTATCCCAAAGGGTCAAAAACAGGCCTTTAGTTTGTGAAATTATTACTGTGGTGCCCTGGGGTGAAGAAATGGCAAACGTTTAAAAGCATTTAAGCTCACAGGCAAATGTTAGAGCTCTAGACTCTTCCCATTTTCCTCTTCCAAGTTCAACACATTAAACTGCATCCGTCACTGTGTACCCCTTAGGGCCATCCTGATCATTACAATAGCAACAAGAGGAGGATGGAGAGGCGGTGTTGGTGAGGATGCAGAGACATCCCAGGTGCTGTGTGCTCTCAGGGGAAATATAAAACTGGGAAGCCGCTGTGAAAAACAGCCGAGTGTTCCCCCCTCCCAAAAAAGAAATCTAGAACTCCCATATGACTCAACAGTTCACCTCTGCATATATACTGAAGGGAACAGAAAGCAGAAAGAAGAGAACATATATGATCATCTGTGTTCACAGAAGTGTCATTCACGTAAGATGGAAGTAATGAAGGTCTACCCATGGGTGGGTGATAAAACCAAACATGTCATCCAACAGCGGACTCTTACTCAGCCTTCAAAAGGAAGGAAATTGTGAAGCACTGTACAGTGTGGGTGACCACTGAGAACGTTAGGCTTAAGTGACTAAGGGACACACACAGACACACACACACACTGAAGTACTTTGAGTGCCTGGAATAGGGAGATGTGGGAGGCAGTGCTGACCTGTAACCGACAAGAGAGGGGAGTGTTAATGCTGAGTGGATACAGAATTTCAGTCTTGCAGGGCATAAGGGCACTGGAGATGCTTGCACAGCATCGGCCGTGTGGATGTGTTTAACAGCACTGAAAGGCATCATGAGTTAATATTAAGGTGAGAGACTGGAGGGATGGCTGGGTAGTTACAAGCACCTGCTACTGTCACAGAGGACCTGGGTTTGGTTTCCTACACTGACCTGACAGTTCACAACCTCCTAGAACTCCAGTTCTAAAGGATGTGACGCCCTCTTCTGGCCTTTGAGAGTTCCTCCATGCACAGGGTGCACATAGCCCCATGAATGCACACACCATGTACATGCATTTAAAAGAAAAATAAATCTTTAAAACATATTAAGATCAGCAGTTTATGTTTCCTGTATCTTAATCACAACTTTAAAGTCTCTGCAGATGGCATCTCTGAACTGACCATTCTGATGCGTATTACAGAGTCTAGGCAAAGTTATATATGGTCCCCAATATCAGGGCCTCAGAGCAGTTAGCTTATCTAGCTGTCTCTATGGTGTAGTGGGATGCTCTAGTAGAGGAAGTCAAGAAAGTGATGGACAACCCCCCTTCCCCCCATTGCTTGCTCCTATGCTATTGTGCAGACAGAGCTGCAGGGAAGGCATTCTATTAACCTGATAATACAAGTTAGCACAGACCCTTGGATGAGTTTCTCCAGCAGGAATAAGAAGGGTTGAGAGTTAAGTTTGCTTCTGCACAGCCCTGAAGTCAGGTAGATTCCCATCGGAGAAGGCTTGTTCATTCCCTCCCTCACTCCAGCCCAGACTGTGCCCAGACTCAGAATCTGAATTCTAGATCACCGACTTGACTCAGGCCTCCTTTCCTCAGATCAATGGGGAGTCCATCACTAGAACCTGAAAGCTACCAGGCGGTATTGTGGAATTTAGGGACACTTTTCATGTCTTAAAACAACAACAACAACACAACAATCCAAGTAAATGAAGGAAAATGATATCTCTTATTTTCATTGGTGAATCCTGATGGGTTCCACCTTGCACTGATGTCACTGAAGTCAGGGTAGCTCACTTATGCCTCCCTACACTGACCTTAGAAGTGGCACACAGATATCCATCAGAAAAACAAAACAAAACAAAAAGAATGGCAATTACAAAAGATGAGCGAAGCCTGAACATTGATTTAAGGGAGCAGTGTGCTTCTTGCTGAGTCTCACTAAGCATGAGAAGGCAGGACTGTCGAGGAGGAGAACCCCCAGGAAAGCTGGGATCCCCCCCACACAACTGTGCTTTTATTTCTCGACTCTCCCTCTACTAGAGCATCCTGCTACACCATAGAGACAGCTAGATAAGCTAACTGCTGTGAGGCCCTGAAGGTGGGGACCATATATAACTCTGCCTAGACTCTGTAATAGGCATCAGGATGGTCAGTTCAGAGATATCCACGGAGACTATAAAGTTGTGTGCGTGTGCGCGCCTGTGTTTTAAGATGCCTGCACTCTTTGTTAGCCATGTGTTTTTTTCAGTTTTCTTGGCTGTGCTTAGAGTATTTGAGTCATGAACCTTACATTTAAATATTCTGGGATTCTTCTTTTTCCAGGGATAACAACTGTCCTGTCTTGTTCTGGTTTTTGTCAACTTGACATGGGTTATGGTCCTCTGAGAAGAGGGAGCCTCAATTAAGAAAATGTTACTATAGGACTGACTTGTAGACAAGCCTGTGGGGCATTGATGTTAAAGGTGCCCACTGTGGGTGGGGCCATCCCTGGGCTGGTTGTCCTGGGATCTATAAGAAAGCAAGCTGAGCAAGCCATGGAGGAGCAAGGCGGTAAGCAGCATGCCTTCGTGGTCTCTGCATCAGTTCCTGCCTCCAGGTCCCTGCCCCAAGTGCCTGTCTCAACTTCCCTCTGTAATTGTGATCCGAGAGCTGTGAGAGGAAAGAAACCCTTTCCCCTCGCCCCAAGCTGCATTTGGTCAGAGTGTTTTATGACAGCGATAGAAACCTGAACTAAGACAATTTGCAAAGGTCAATTTCCCCCTAGTGCACATTAATAATTCAGTTCTCCCACTCAGAGAAAATGAGTATTTGCCCTTACTGTTTGTATTACACATTGATGAATACATAAGTGAGCTAGATAGCAAGCCCTACCCTGTGTCCCTGTTAAAGCAGTGCGTCATACAAATGGAAAAGGTTGTCAGAGAAGAAAGAAACATGTTCGTGTGTAGAATAGGAAGGGACATTGCTGCTTATCAGGACTATTCTTTAAACTGGAAAGGAAATCTGAATTTGGTTTTAAACAATTTTAAAAGAAATTTAAATGTCTGAATCTCTTGAACAAATCATACTGTCAAGTAAAAATAAAACCAAAACCAAAAAAATAAACTTGTACCTCCTTCCCCCCAAAAGTTCATACTCCCCCCCCCAAAAAACTGTAGATCCGCGTGGCTTCCCTAATTAATATTTTTCAGATCTTTGAGAATGGTATAATAATAGTGTTATTCAAATCCTACTCTAGTTAATAGAAGAAAAGATGGCTCAGCAGTCAAGAGTGCTCACTGCTCTTGCCAAGGACCTGAAGTAAATTCCTAGCAACCATGTTGGATGGCTCGCCAATGCCTTTAACTCCAGCTCCAGGGGATCCAGTGCCCAGTTTGGCCTCTAGAGGCACCCACATGCACATGCACATGCACGCGCACGCGCACACACACACACACACACACACACACACACACACACAAACACACTCACACACGTACATAAGTAATAAAGTAAACGCAAAAGGCTAGCTTGTTATGGTAACGTGATAAAGATATTTAAAAAAAAAAATGGGCCAGTATCTCTCATTCTATAAACAAGGGAATCTTTATGCAATATTCAGAAACAAATCCATTATTATATATCTAAAGGAATTTTTATCGCTGTTACTTTGGCTTGGTCTTGGGAATGTTCAGAATCAGTATTGTGCAGACTACCAACAGACAAAAGGGAACGCCTCATGGTCAGCTTGGAGGTGCAGATAACCATTTAATGGAATTCAACCTCCATTTAAGCTGTAAGCAAAGGGGAAACAGTGGGGAACTGCTAAGTTGTGAGGTCAGGACCTATCGAGAAATAAATAAGGAAACTAAGCCCACAGCAGACAGAAGATTTAACCATAGAGCATTCAAAGAATCCTCTGTCCACGTCAAAGAGGAGACACCAGGGCGCCTAGACCAAGCAAAAACAGAAGAAATGTTACTAAGACATTAAAAGATTAATTGCAGCAAGTGAAGCCCTTACAATCATATAATTTCCAGAAGATATGATAAAAATCTGCCAAACCAGCAAAAAAGGGTGAGTTTAACAAAGGTTTCTGTGTACAACACAAATGATTCACACATATCCACCAGAGTTTCTTATCCACAAATTCAACCAACTGCAGATAAAACTTTTTAAGAAAAAAAAATCATATTTCTACTGAAACACACAGGTTATCTTTCTCCTCATTGTTTCCTAAATAGTAAATACCTCTCTACACAGTGTTAGATATCAACAATCTGAGATTAGTTATCCCATAAATAATAATTATTTATTATTATCCACCTAAGATATGCAAGCACCTCACCATTTTCATGATGGTGTGAAATCTGGGAGTCCCAGCAACAACCTCCGCTCACACTGAGGTACAGCGATCTAATAATTTGCATCACTATTTACCTGCAACACATATTGGAAAATAATTAATAAACTACCATTTATAATAGCATAAATACATGAAGGGATGCACCATATTCTTGGGCTAGAAGGCTCAATATCACTGTAAAAATATCAACCCTCCCGGGATGGGGTAGGGGAATCCACAAGCTCAGCCTAACTTGTGTGCAGAAATTCAAGAGATGAAGAATAGCAAAGGCTAGCAATTGAAGGACTGGGTTGAATGGCAGGGAGAACCATGAGGCTGCGGTGGGGTTAAAACCGTAGGGACCTGTACAGGGTGGAAGAAAGTGGTGGGCCTATGTCCACATATAGAGCCACCCAAGGGGAGTTAGACTTACTTCTGCAACACAACAAAGGATGAAAGGTTGATTCTCTGTTGATTAAGTTTTTCAAAACAGTCTCTCGCCTTCTCTCTAAGGGAGCATTCCCACCATGCTGTGGCATTGAAAGTCAGTGTAGCTCAGAATCAACAGCACAATGAGGAGTTCTCACCACCCACAGGGCCACTGGGAAATGCCAGAGCAGGTGTTTGCCTTCCTAAATATGGGCAGCTTGTGTGTGTGTGTGTGTGTGTGTGTGTGTGTGTGTGTGTGTGTGTGTGTGTGTGCATGTGTGTGTGCATGTATGTGTGTGTGTGTGTGTGTTTGTAGAGAGAAGAGGGGGATGTATTTCCTCTGGATAGTTAGACTTTTTACTAAAATAAACTGCAAGTTAAGCACCTTCAACCTGAAAGCCCAAAATCAGAAACATTGCCAAATTCTAAACTTTGATGCGCCAACGTTCTACAGCAAGTAAAAAATTCCATACCTGACCGCAAAGGATAAGTTACAGTCAGAATAGAGGTACACTAAAAATACAGCTTGAAATTACCTTCGATCACAGCAGGTAAAATAAATCACTTACGGATTATGGATTAACTAGACACTCTTCATTGGCTGAGCCCTGCTTGGTACTTGATTTTGTAAATAAAATTATTGAAACAGAAAAAAAAAAAAAAGAAATTACCTTCGAGCTGTGTATGCACACTGGAAATGAGACAATGGAATTGTATAGTAGAACTGAGCCCCAGCCCCAATAGCTCACTGTGTGTATGTATTTTAAACTCCATCCCCAAAGTCTTGAGCACTTATGGGCTGCAGCATTTTGGATGAGGTGTCCTCAACCCACCTTCATAGTTTCAGATTGGTCGCCAATATGTGCTAATCATGTTGGTCTTCAAGTGTGAAGTGCCACTCAGAAGCAATCGCCTGCTGTTAGGAAGTGGCCATCGTTCTCAAGGGACTGCCTGTGTCACCTCGTCTTTATGGCGGGTCTCTAACCCATAGTGTGGCCACACATGATGTATTAAAGTTTAATGAGATCCTAAGGGTGGGCTCCAGTCTAGGTTTGGTTTCCTTATGATCTGAGAGGCATCTGGATTCCACACAGCTGAGAAAATAACTTTCTGTTGTTGAAGCTAAGCAGTGTATTTCATTATGACATTCCAAGTAGACAAGTACACTACACCACTGCCTTCTGTTTTAAGACAGAAGAATAAATGATCTTGCTAGGTTAGAGACTGTCAATACAAGCGTGCTCACTTGCAGAAAGCCTTGACAAACTATGGCGTCTTCCCACCCTGTAAAGGCTTAGGGCAGGAAGGACTCCTTGCATATTTGTTGTACACTGGGCTCACACAACCTGAGTTCAAGTCCAACTTTATACCTCGGACAGACTACCGAACACCACTCTCGTCTCTCAGGTGGAAATGGTGATACCGACCTCTTGGAATTATTGTGAAAATAACATAAAGATGGAAGCCCAGAGCCCTTAGCTCCTAACACATTGTATTAGTGTGGTCATTGTGGAGCAAAGTCTAGAAAGTCATAGAAACATTTCTCTTTAGGCAAAATATCTGTCCGAATAGAAGTATAGCATAGCTATGTATAGTTGTGATGCTGAAACTAGAAACTGTGATTCATAATTACTAGCCTCCTTTAGTTCTGGCAGTAGATAAGAATGGATCCCACCTGGTCATCTTGAAGGTGTAGCTCAGCAGTAGGGCCCATGCTGAGTATGCACAAAGCCCTTGATCCCATCCCCAGCATCAAAAAAGAGACAAAAGCAAGCAAACAGATGCCGCTATCCTTCTCTCTCTTTAAAGAGTCAGAGAAATAAAAAATTGAAAAGCACCCTTCCCGTGCTAACCTTGTATTCCAGACCACACTGCAGCAGAGGGGATCAGAACCAGAGACTCTGAAAAGGTAAAGAGCAAAGCTGGCAAGCTTGTTTCTGTGAACTTGGCTCTGTGAGTGTGATCACAGTATGTGTATATGCACCAGAATGTCAAAAAATAAAAGAGAAACATCGTGTTATACGGTGCTCCTGTACTAGGCAGCCAGTGTGGAAGAAAGAGGAAGAGGAGGAGGAGGAGGAGAATTGATGGTGACGATGATGATAATGATTGATTGGTTGATTGTGATAATGATTGATGATGATGATGGATTGATGGATTGATTGATGGATGGATGGATGGATGGATGGATGGATGGATGGATGGTGGTGATGATGATGGTGATAATAATGATGGTGATGATGATGCATCTGACTAATCTTAGAATCTGATGAGGAGCTAGCTCCCTGTGCTAATTAGCTTAAAGACAGACAGCAGGAAAAGCAAACTGTGGTGTGACCATCCCTCAGGCCCTCACCAGATCATTCCTTGTGGAGCTATCTCCTCTCAGTTGATTTTTTTCAATGTGGAGGCCAGAGGAGACATGAAGTACTCTACTCTCCACCTTATTCCCTGTGCCTGAGTGCCTCACTGACCTGATTAAGTGACTTCCAGAAAGCCTCAGCAACCCTCCTGGCTCCGCTCACCACAGCTCTGAGGTCACAAGTGCTCATCATGGATGCTGGCAATTTGAGCCCAAGTCTTCATACCTGCTCAGCAAGCGCTAGGCCACCTCCCCAGTCCCCTTCTGCAGCATTTAAATGTAAATGACACACCTCTCATTGTGCATCTCTAAAAAAGTAAGAAATGTGTCCTATGTCTATAAGGGCCATTTTCTTATGTAGCAAAGCTAAGAATAACTCCCGATGTGCTCCAGTATCCTCCTAGAACTGCATTTGCCTAGTTAGCTCCCAAATGCTTTTCCAGCTGGTTCATTCCTCCTGTGGATATACTTAAAATCTGTGAATAACATATTCTCAACCACATAGCTTACAACTTTGCTGTGCCTGGTGGCATTCTTTCTACACTCCACCCAGCAGTTACCTAGCAACAGCCAGGTAAGCCTGGCTTGCTAAAAAAGGGACTGTTTGACCTCTTGGGCTCTCTCTGACTCTCTGCCCCTTTGCCCCTTTTCTCTCCCTAACCCCTTTCTCCCTCCTTTTCCTTTCCCTCCCTCTCTCTATGTATTCCTGGCCAGCCTCACCTTTCCTCTCTTCCTCCTCCTCCTCTTCTTCCTCCTCCCTCTTCTGTCTCCTCTGTCTTCCTCCTCCTCCTCCTCCTCCTCCTCCTCCTCCTCCTCCTCCTCTTCTTCTTCTTCTTCTTCTTCTTCTTCTTCCTCTCTCTCTCTCTCTCTCTCTCTCTCTCCTTCTCTGCCTCTACTCCCTTCTCAACTCCCTTTCCCATATCCCCAAATAAACTCTATTCTATACTACACCCATGGTATGGCTGGTACCTTGCAGAGGAGAAAGGAGGGGGCAGTGGATGCCTCAGCATAGGCCAACTGAGGAACCTCTTCCCATTTTGTTTTTCAAGACAGGGTTTCTCTGTGTAGCCCTGGCTGTCCTAGAACTCACTCTGTAGACCAGGTTTGTCTTGAACTCAGAAATCCACCTGCCTCTGCCTCCTAAGTGCTGCGATTAAAGACGTGTGCCACCACTGCCCAGCAATACCCTTGGCTTTATAAAACACATCAATGTTCACTCCCTTTCCTTATATGCATGTGTGGGACCTGACTGAGAGGACCTTTTCCTGGAGAAAGAGAAAAACAGACCTGTTAGTGGCATCATTTATCAGTTATGGCCAAACCAGAATTGTTAATGGACCAGTGCACTGTGGTATTGGGTTACTTGAGTTCACTTTCGTGTACTGGAGAAAGTCTCAGTGCTGGATGCATTGGTGAATATCCGGCCTAGACCACTTGGTGCAGCAAAGAGCTCTACTGACTTAGGCTTCCGTTAGAGCCACAGGCATACATGGAGACAGGCGCTTGGTCACTGTCACTGTGAGGATCTGCCAGCTCAGGCATGAAGGAAGACCTTGTCCCACTCCTGTGTAATCATCTCTTAGAACCTTTGAGACATAGTTCTAGGACCCAACGATGCCAAAATCTAGTCTCTTACATCCAATGGAATACTTTCACAGGTCATGTAGGTTTCTTTCTGTGCCCCTGACTCTCCTGCTAGATGACGCACAATACCAACTGCAACAGAAATGCTATGCGTGATGGTGGCCAGGTCAGAAAAGGAGATATGTCTTGAAAAGAAGGGGTGGAGGGCTTGCTGGAAAGAAGAGTTTCAGTAACTAAGGGACTGGAAGAGAGAGAAATGGGAGGCAAATAGAACTGGCATGTATTATGTGCATGAATGAAACTGTCAAAGAATAAGAAAATGGAGAGAGAAAAGGTCTGTACGTGTTTAGTACAGGCACCATCTTGCTCCGATTCTTTTGTCTTTGCGCTTGCAACTGTTGAGTAGTGGATGTTTGAGCTTGCATTCATCTGTTGGGTATCTGTGGGCAACACTGCTCTGCAAAGTACACTTTAGACTGTATAGAAGAAGATGAGTTAAATCTCACCACAAACAACAGAGAAAAAAAAAATCTCTGGCCTTGTGGGCCATGAAGAATTGACCCAAGAAGCTATGATGACAACTACTTCTAAATGATGATGATGATGATGATACAAAGAAGAAGAAATAAGGCAAGTACAGTGGTTGGGTCACCACCTTGGCAGTGAGCTTTGTTCATACATCTCTGGCACCTTCCCACCTAATAACAGCTGCAGGGAAGTTCCCACTAGAGACGGGCCATCCAGGCACAGGTCTAGTTCAGATTTCAAAGAAAGAAATATTGAACCCTAAACAATCAATCCCATGTATGTATTAGAGGACCATCCACAGTACATGAATGTCTCTTCACAAAGGAAGAGAGAGAGGAAGGTTATTCTGCCTGGGTGTGTCTGCAGCCTCCGGTTTAAGGAATCCCTGCTCAAGGCTAGTTTGTCTGGTATTTAGGGCAAGAATCTAAACAGTTCCTCAGTGCATGAGGACAATTCAGGCCTGATGGAAAATCCCTGCAGCTGGCTGAGTCATAGCGCTGTCATGACACCATGTGACTTTTTCCAAAGACACAGGAAGAGAGTAAGAGGACATGTGTCTTAGTCACTGATCTACTGCTAGGAAGAAACACCAGAGAGAAAGCATTTATTTGGAGGCTTGCTTACAGCTTGAGAGGGTTCGTCCATTATCATCAGGGCAGGTAACATGGTGGCACACATCACACTGGAGAAGTGGCTGAGAGCTTTACAACCTGATCTGCAGGCAGCAGGCAAAAAGAGAGCCTGGGCCTACTGTGGGCTTTTGAAACCCCAAAGCCTTCCCACAGTGACACACTTACTCCAACAAGAAGGCCATGCCTTCTAATCCTTCTAATCCTTTCAGACAGTTCCACTCCCTGCTAACTAAGAATTCAAATATATGAGCGCGTGAAGAACATTCTGATTCAAACCACCACAGTGGATTGTTGGATCCCTGAGCCCATGTATGGGGGGGATTCTGCTACAGTTGCTATTATAAAACCATGGCAAGGGCTGTAAGACCACACTGAGAGAGCAGCAACCACAACCCGTACCTTATCATATGACAAGAACGCTTACCCATCATTTCCTATATGGGAATTTTTACATAGATTTAGCTTTCTGTCACTGAGACAGAATGCATGAGAAAATCAACTGAGAATCAGGGAAAGTCCAAGGTTCCTTGGCCCAGTCAGGGCTGTGGCTGAGCGTCCCTTTATCACAGGCAATGTGTCAGAGCCCAAGGCTGTTTTTAATCATGGTGGTTAGAAAACAAACCCAAAGAGGGGGTGTTGACATCCCAATGTCCCCTTCAAAGGTACACGTCCCCAAACACCCACGTCCTTCCCTCCAACTAGGTTCCACCCCCTACACATTCCATCGCATGCCCTTAGCATGATCGGTTGTGCGAGAAGCCAGCTGTCAACACCTGAACCTGTGTTGTCTCATGATCCACCTGTAACAGAAGCATGTCCCACACTAGGCATGTTCATTCTGGAGATCACTTGGCCTGAGTCCACAAGTCAAGGTATCTTTTAACATGCAAAATGAATGATTCGGTCAGGCTTTCTTTGGCTAATCAAGGAATCGAAACTCTCTCTACCTAGCAATACTTGGGCTCTTGGCAAAAAATCTTTGGCTCTTTGTACCTGCCACTCTTGGACACCTGATTTAGTGAGAGATAGGTTATTTGGTGTTTGAACAGAATGCCTTTGGACTTGAATGGCTATTAAATGTGTTCATCATACCATGCTATCTAAAAACCAACCATATACCCATATGCTCACATTTCTCTTTCTTCCTTTCTCTCTTATTTGCCATGCTGGAGATTCAACCCTGGGCTTTGTACTGATTAGCACACCCCTGAGCTGCATTCCAAGCTTTTAAGGCCAGGTGTCACTCTGTAGCCTAAGGTGACCTCAGACTCCTGCCTCTGCCTCCTGAGTGCCGGGATTACACATGTGCTTCATCTCAATGCCTGATTGGTTATTTTGTTTGGGGGTTTTCCTAAGCTGTGGCTATGGCGATATTACCTTTGCCTAGCATCCCTGAGGCTGGACAGGAAGCTGACGTGTGCTCAAGGTACTGAAACCCCTGTTCTGTCACTCACAGATTTCTTGCTTAAATTTTCCTTTACCTGGAGCTGGACGATTCAAAAAGGATCAAAGCTACAGATTTTAATTGTGAGTCGACTCTTTTGGAGAATGGCGGTAGAAGAGTATGCATGACTACTACACGGTTCTTCACTTCTCAGTGGCTTTCTTCCCTTCAGAGTGCAATTTAAAGACAGTTGAACAGGGCCTTCAACAGATAAAGATTGTCCTAGAGGAGAGAAAGAAATCTAAACAGGTCTCTACTCTGATACTCTTAGCAGGATCAAAGAAGTTGTTCCAAAGCATTCCCTGTGTGGTCTCTCAGACTTACCCTGCCCTGTGCGCTAATTAAGAACGACCCCTTCCTACATTTTAAAATAAGTTCCCTTGTTTTAATGTGAGTCCTTACGGCGCTTATTTTTCCCTCCCTATAGAAATAATACTTTCTTGCAGGTTGGTGCCACCCAGCTGACAATATGGGTCTCTGTTTCCTTTTGCTAGACCGGCTCTGTTATGCTCAGTTCTGCTTCCCACCTCCCAGAGACAAAGCCATCCCAGGTAGACAGCTAGACCTCTGGCCTCATATCCTCCCCCCCCCCCGCCCCCCCCCCAGGCTTTGGGAGAGCATAGGGCAATTTACATGGCTCCTCCCCAGTGGGCGGCTCCTTGACTTTAAGTTGTCTTCAAGTTGTCTTCATTTCTCTCCTCTCCTTTTCTTGTTTGTGCTTCACCCAAAGCCAAGATCACCTGGTAAAGAAGGCTGGGCTAGCAGCCGTGGTTGATGAAGGGGAAGCCATGTTTTCTCTTTTCTCGTCATTGATCCCATAGCCCCATTGCGTAGTTCAGTAACAGGCCAGGTCTTGGGGCTGGAAGGGGTCTTCTGTACCAGACGGCTCCCTTCACTGCACTCAGGAACCATGATGTGCCTGACTTTGGCTTTGCTCAAGCTAAGTTCTCAGTGTGAGGGGGCAGCTGACAGCGAGGGAGAGAAGAGGCTTTGTGTGTAGCTTGTAAAAAGAGATCCTAGGGAAATGGCACCTCAGAAGGAGTCATCTGAGACTAAAGTATTGATGTCACTTCCTGTGCTGTTCAACCCCAAGTACACGTGCCCTCGGGGAGGTGGGGATGGCTTAGAATGTAATATACTGGACACACCAATGTAAGACCTTTCACCAGGATCCCCAGAATCTATACAAAGCCGGATGCAGTAGTACACATCTGTAATGCTAGCACTTGTATCTGGACAGGAGAATCAATCCATGGGAGGCTCTCAGGACAGCTAGTCTGTAGCACACTGAGGCAAACAACAGGAAATCCTTCCTCAAACAAGGTGGAGGGCAAGGACTAAGTCCTGAGGTTATCCAAGTGTTCTCTCTTCCTCCCTCCTTCTCCCTCCCCCACCCCCACCTCCCACTCTCAGAAGCACACAAGATTCTAAAGGGAAACTCGACTTCTCTTGTTAAAGTCTTACTGTTTCCATATAGCATAGCATTATCCTCACAACAGTGTGATGTCCTGGGGAGAAAACAGAAACATTGGGATCTCTCCTCTTACACTTGTGCTGTGAGTCTCTGAGCAGCTCAGCGTTAGGCCGAAGAGGCCAGGGAACGTCTCTGGACCACCTCTCCACATAGCGCATCTGTAGAATAAGAGTGGAGCCAGAGGAAGGATCAAGTTAATGATGTTAACGTTCTACCCTTCTCAAATGCTGTGTGCATTGTCCTTGTGAGCACAGAGTTCTGAGCCTGAAAATGAACAAAGAACTTACAGAATAAATAAGCCAACTCTTTCTGGGGTGTCACCTTCACTTGGAAATTGGTGGTGGGTGGAGGAAGTGTAATTTCTCATTTAGACTGTATCTATATCTATATCTATATCTATATCTATATCTATATCTATATCTATATCTAATGTAGAATCTACATTAAGGTTTTTAAAAATAATATTGGGGATTAAAATCAGAGCATGCTACATGCTAAATAACTGCTCTACCAAAATATATTATCAGAGAGTGTGAACCTAGCTATGCCTGACAAGGACCCAGAAAGCTTTGCATCAAAATCCAGGTGCTCAGTTCCTCCTGAGGGCTCGTGAAATCACACTGGCTGGTGTGTGTGGTGCAGAGGGGGCAAAGGGATTTGACTGATGTCCCAGAGATCATAGGCTCCCACCAAGGCTTCACTTCTTGCCCACTAGTTCTAATTCTAAGTGCTGCTGAAGTGTAATATGTGTATCTGCCTATCTAATCTGTCCGTGACTTTGCATAGCAGAGTTCCTCTAGTCCATCACTAGCATGTCCCCACCCCCATAAGTAGCTATGCTCCTAAACGATGTCGAAATGCTCAGGCTAGCACAAGCCACTGAAATAACTCCTCCTCCCTCCCATGTGTTTACCAGAAACCAAAGCAAGGCGCAGGTGCTGAAGGGACCTCCTTCCCTCCACAGGCTCCAGCATCCCTCCTATGGGCCCTTTGTGTCTATTTCCCCTTCACTGGTCCTCATTACACCCACTCCTTCTCCCTCTCCCTCTCCCTCTCCAGCTCCACCTACCACACATCTGGCTCAGCTGGAGGAGCACCTGGCTTGGGAAAAGTTCTTTCCTAGTGTGGCTTCGCCCACGTGTAGCTACATGGAGAGATGAACCAGAGATGTTCCCTGGAAATTACCCACAACCCCTTGGATCGTCCCCTGGAGATCCTGAGGACTATGCAAATATAGAGTGCTTTTCAAGAGATAAATATCCAAATGTGTACCTCAACTGACATTTTTTTTACATTGGAAAAACAAGGAGACCCTCAGTGAAACATCAACTCTGAGGCAGATCACTGAAATGCCAGCCTGACTGTGGGGAGCAGCCATAGTCAGGGGCACACCTTTGACCGAGAGCCCGGGCAGGGGCTGAACGACTGGCTCAGAGTCCTGGTCCCTTTATTCAGTAGCCACGTGGCTGACAAAATGCTATACTTCTTTATATGGAGGCATCCGACCTAAGTCAGAGTCAGAAGTCAGAAGTCAGATTCAATAAATACAGCTGCCTGAGAGATAACTCAAAAAGTATTTTGAAAAGTTAAAAAATAACCTGGTTATATGTCTTTTCAGAGTGTTAAAAGATTACCTGGTGTGTCCTTAACTTACCATTAGCAAAACATAACTCATGGGCTCTTTTAGTAGATCGCAGTATCTGTTACCATGTGGGTCCTTTGGGAGTGAGGAGAAAGATGATGGTTATCGTTCTCATTTGCCTCTCTCTCTGGCTCTTGCTTGCAGCTCTGGAAAGGAAGATTTCGATGAGGCAGAGCAGAGAGGAGCTGATCAAGAGAGGGGTCTTGAAGGAGATCTACGATAAAGGTAAGGGGCTGTCTGCTGGCCACAGGCCCAGGACCCGGCAACGTGTACCTAGTTATTTGGGGTTTTGTATTTTGCTTTGTGCATGGCTTTAGTCAAGATTTTACACATAAAATCTGCTGATTCTGCAGGGAAGAGAGAACAAAGCAGTGGGTACCCCCCTCACATACACACACACACAGATGTAGGTAGGCCCTGACACTGGAACAAATGTAGTTGCCCATGTTTGTGTGAGCTCTGGGGGGAGTTCCCAAAACACATATTTGAAAGCCATAACCCAATAGGATTTTATCAGATATTTTTTTCTCTCCATTGGAACCTTGGAGTCTCTCTCAACAGGAAGAAATATAAAATGGAAATATTATAACCAGACAAAGGAGATGAATGATCGCCCAGTAACACTGTTCCCTAATAGCTCTGATATTTGATGCTGAGCCTGCTTGCATAGAGCTCTTCCCCCACTCTTCCGTCTTCCCTTTCTTCAGCTTTTCTTTCTCCTCCCCCTTTCCTTCCTCTCACTCTGATGACTCTGTTCCCCTCAGGGCTGTATGTGAGACAGCCGGCTGCTGCTCTTGTAGTAATCTGTGTCACGTTTGCATACTATTCCAGTTGTTGTTATTGGAGGGGCCAGACCATGAAATACTTGAATTCATGAGTTCACCCCGAAGTGCTTCTCTGAATAGTGTGTTGCAGTCAGCTGTTGTAATTTTTGTGGGTCTCCTCCAAGCCCTGCGGGTTCCAGTATGTAAAAGCAGCGTGTGTTTCCAAGTTCTGACGTGCCTCTCTAACTTCTCTGGCTCGGCTGCTTCTTCATCGTTATGCACACGGCCTTATTCCTTGTCTTAGTTAGTGTTACTATTCCTATGATCTAATGCCACGACCAAAGTGACTTGGGGAGGAACGGGTTTATTTGGCTTAGACTTCCGTATCACTGTTTATCCTCTCAGGGCAGGAACTCAGAGGCGGAGCTGATGCAGAGGCAGTGGAGGGATGCTGCTTACAGGCTTGCTCCTCGTGGCTTGTTCAGCCTGCTTTCTTATAGAAGCCAGGACCACAAGTGCAGGGATGAACCCACCCATAATGAACTGGGACCTCCCCCACCAATTACTAATTAAGAAAATGCCCTCCAGGCTTGCCTGCAGCCTGAGCCTAGAAGGCATTTTCCCAATTGAGGTTCTCTCCTCTCCGAAGACTTTGGCTTCTGTCAAGTTGACATAAAACTCTCCAGCACGCTCTCTAAGGCTTGTCAGCTCACCCATTACTGTTATGGGCCTTCTCAGCTGTATGCTTGAAATGTTTCATCAAAGCACAAATTGCCAGTCTGAAATGCAAGTAGAAAGTGTCACAAACACACACACACACACACACACACACACACACACACACACCAGAGCCCCTGCCCTGCTGACAAGAGACACCGGAGGGATGTGACACTTTATGCTTTCAAACTAGGCTAAGTACCTGAGCTTCCTGGGGCCCGGAGTCCCTAAAGTGAGATCCATTATCCACTTCTACCTGGAGGAGGGTGAACAGCAGAACACATCTTCTCTCCAGGGGTAGAGAGCCTTCATTGTGTCAGTTTTCTCCCAAAGTCACACTTTCTATACAGTCCCCAAATGCTGCCAGGTATTAACCTTCATCCGCACAATTCACCACACGCTCCTCTCCACATCCACTCCCCAGGAGAGGCAGCAGATGCCCAACTGCAGGTGTAATGTTAGATAACCTGCAGCGAGGGCTTAACTACCGTTCCCACAGCCCAAGAAGGCTCGGATGCGGCTAATCAGCTCTTCCGGTCTCTTCCCTTCCTTTCCCTCCTGCAACCTCCCCATCTCTATCTGTACACACCTCAGACACGTACTGAAGCACTTTCCTCTGTAGCTCCCTGGATTAAGGGGAGTACTGCCTGTGTGCCTTGAATGCTCATTTTTTTAAACAGGACACTCAAATGTATCTGGAAATCATTTCATGAAATGTGTCGGAAGTGGAGTTCAGTTATTCAAGGGCTTATACTTCTTTATTGGTTTTCCAATGAATCACATAACTCGTCTTCCAAGCCACCTTCAGCTCAGAGTTTAAAAATCTAAGTATTCTAGCGAACACAAAGCCATCTGTGAAACAAACATGGGGAACTATATAAAGAGAACTTGCAGATTCTGTAGTTCACACAGCACTGGGGTTATAAATTTTAAGGTCTTTTGCTTTCTGTTTTCCAAATTTTCTGTTTTGTTTTGTTGGCTGTAATTGTTTTATGAAGAATGCCCTGTGACGATTAACATATCCCAGCAACACTCTCAATATTAATCAGTTTGTTTCATCATGTGTGTACACATGTATTTGCATATGTGTGTGTATATATCTATATTTGAATCTATGTTCCACGTATGAAAGACAATTTGCAGGCTTTGTCCTTCTAGATCTGACCCTATTTTGTTAACATGATTTCTAGTTCTGCCTACTTTTCCCCAAGTCAGAGGGTTAAAGGGGGTTATAGAACTCAAGTGACACAGAAGGAAATCAGGGACCATTTGGAAGAAATGTGCCTGCTATATGTAACACACACAAACATGTGCATCCACACTCACATACACCTGCATACACATGAAAACACACACACACACACACACACACACACACACAGAGAGAGAGAGAGAGAGAGAGAGAGAGAGAGAGAGAGGGAGAGGGAGAGGGAGAGGGAGAGGGAGAGGGAGAGGGAGAGGGAGAGGGAGAGGGAGAGGGAGAGGGAGAGGGAGAGGGAGAGGGAGAGGGAGAGGGAGAGGGAGAGGGAGAGGGAGAGGGATAGGGAGGAGAGGGAGATGGAGAGGGAGAGGGAGAGGGAGATGGAGAGGGAGAGGGAGAGGGAGAGGGAGAGGGAGAGGGAGAGAGAGAGGCTGTTGTCCATTAGTAAAACAGTGACTCTATTTCCCCTATTTCTCATGCTAAGCAAGGCACTCAGTTAGATCAGAGAATCCCACATGGAGGGAAAAGGAAGTCAAAAGGCTGTGTCAGTTTCCAGGGAAGAATAGAACTGATGGGGTGCCTATGAGCAACATGGCTTTCCAGAATGTGCTAGAATTTAAGAAAACATATTACACCAAATAGTAATAAAATAATCAGGCTGAGAGTTTGGGGGCTTTTTCCCTGTTGTTCTCTTTTGTTTTGTTTTGTTTTTTTCTCTTCTTCAGCTGAGAAAAATCTTTGGAACAGTGGTTCTCAACCTTCCTAAAGCTGTGTCCCTTTAATACAGTTCCTCGTGTTGGGGTGACCCTCCAGTCATAACATTATTTTGTTGCTACTTCATAACTGTATTTATCTACTGTTATGAACCATAATGTAAATATCTGATATGCAGGATATCTGATGTGTATATGTGACACCCCCCCTCAAAGGGGTTATGACCCACAGGTTGAGAACCAGGGCTTTGGAAATTACTGTTATGTGCAAAAAAAAACTCTCAAAATGAAGACTTTTCACCACCACCTCCTGCTTCCAGCCTGATATTTAAATTAAAAGGTCATCATCGTTTCAAAATGGAAATAGTAAAAGTCCTTCTCTGTATTACAGGAGACAAACACTGGCTGTGGCCTTCTGAAATCCACTTATTTATCTGGTACCCCAGGTGCATGGACTTTTAAAGTCCTCAGCTTATGGGAAATGTTTTTCACAGCCTTCACCAGGCCCTGCGGTTTGTCCCATTTTAGCTACGCTGATGTCCTGCTTATAAATGGCACCTACAGGAAGTGGAGATCGGTAGTGACTGTGTGAAATGAAGATAGCGTATTTGCTCTCAGGAGTCACAACCTAAAACCAAGTGCAGCCGCTCAGGACTTCTCACAATAAATCTGCTTATGCTGGTTCATTGGGTCTTGTAAGCAAAATCCACCTATTAAAACGATACAAGCTATCCCATTGACACACATGAGACTCTGTCTAAATGATAAAGAGGACAAAGAAATATTGTAATTAAAAATTCCCTTAAGCTGGGACTGGAGAGGTCTCATGAATGGTTAAGACTCCACATTGATCTAGAGGACCTGAGTTTGGTTCCCAGCGCCTGCGTGCTCAGAGGTGCCTTAACTCCAGCTCAAAGAGAATTATCCCAGGTTTACCCTGACTTCACCTTCTGTGAAGAGTAACCATACCCTTTGCACACACCTGCGTGTGCACATACACAAACACACACACATGTACATCTCCTCTTAGGCAACACTATATTCTCAGGAAAAAAAAAAAAAACTACCCAAGCCAGAAGAGTGAATGAGTTAGCTTTATGCCTTAGTATGAATCACCAATGGGTGTACTCTGTTCCTCATGGATTGGTTGGCCATATTGTCATGTTGCAGGCATTACCCTAGGATGCAGAAGAATTAGTAAAATAGGGCAGGCTCCATGGCTAACCCAACCTACAGCCATGGTGGGTGACACACTAGAGGGCTTGGCAGGTACAGTGAGGGAAGTGATTACCTTTCACACAGCCCAGCACACAGAAGTGTTACTCCACAGACCAGGGTCTCTTGCAAGGCACCTTGCAAGAAGGAGCGTTTAGGAGATGCTGACGGATGCGGAGGCTTCCTCCTTGAGAAGATAGGAAGGGAAGAGGGTTGCTCAAGATGTGAGCCCAGCACAGCTACAGGTACCATGTTGAGAAAATGAAATGAGAACTAATGTCCTCGAGGCCAGACCAGTCAGAAGGACAGATTGCTGTCTAGCCCAATTGTCATCAGAGGCTTCACCCCAGCAACTGATGGAAACAGATGCAGAGACCCGTAGTCAAACATTAGGCAGAACTTGGAGAATGCTGTGGAAGATGGGGTGGAAGAACTGTAGGAGACAGAAGGGTCAAGGACACCACAAGGAAACCCACAGAATCAACTAACCTGGGCCCACAGAGGCTCACAAGGGAGCCTCCATGTGACTGACTTAAGCCCCTCTGCACATATGTTACAGTTGTGTTGTTTAATCTTCTTGTGGGACTTCCAACAGTGGGAGCAGGGGCTGTCTCTGACCCTATTGCCTGCCTTTGGGACCCTTTCCACCTACTGAGTTACCTTGTCCAGCCTTAATAGGAGAGGAGGCGCCTAGTCTTACTACAACTGGATGTGCCATGGCTGGTTGATATCCATCAAGCCAGCTCTTTCCTGAAGATAAACGGAGAAGGAGCAGATAGGTGGGGAGGGAAGATGGAGAGAGGGGGGCTGGGAGGAGAGGAAGTAGGGGAAACTGTGGTTGGGATGTAAGATAAATAAAATTAAAATTAATTTTAAAGAAAGGATTAATGTCTTCCTGCTTGCCCAGTAAGGGGTCAGGCGGGGTCACATAGGCTGGAGCACCGAGCTCTTTCTGTGCCTGTTTCCCTAAGGGCATCTGGGGAGCTTTAGGAGAGCCTCCCAGACAGTCAGATTCATGGCCTCATTGCTCATCCTGCAGAAGAGGATGACTAGGAGATAGTCCAAGCTGTGAGTCAGGCAGTCCAGTCAGCCATAGTCACGGGGATTCAGAGAATATGGTAGTGGGTGGAAGGAGTAAAACTCATAGGGATAAGAGAGACATCAGGCCAGAAAGCTATAAGAGATGAGGTCAGAGGGACCCTTGAACCGTTTAGACTTGGGGGGAGTGTGAAGGAAGAAGAATAAAGGGTGTAGGTAACGAAGTGGGCAGGTACAGGGACCATTCATAGAGCTTGGAACCAAGAGAAGTGAACTTAAAACATAGAATATCATGGTGATTGGCTTCATTGACTGAGATAACCAGCTGCCTAAGTAGACTGTCAGATAGATACTAAGCTACAAAGTGAGGTCTGGCCTAGATGTAGCTTGGATATATTCCATACACACACACACACACACACACACACACACACACACACACACACACACACATACACATATACCATATATATATACCATACATATCCTATATGTCATATACCTCCCATATTCTCTATATATACACATCTATGTATACATTTACATATATACATCCATGTATACACACACACACACACACACACACACACACACATATATGTATTCACATATATGATTATTTTTCATTGCTGTGATAAAATACTTGGCAAAAGCCACCTAAGAAAACATTTATTCTGGTTTGTGGCTTGGGGAATAGCTGGCAGGCAGAGTGGTTATGGTGGCAGAAACACACAGTGCCTGGCCCCCAGTCTGCTCCATTGAGGTATCTTAGTGGCCTCCTCATGTCCTTGATAGTGCAATAGAAATGATGGACCATTAAACTCTATTCTGGCCCTTGCTTGTTCTTTTGTGGAGTTTTTAGAGGATTAAGGGAATGTCCAATTTGAGCTATTAGGTCTTCACTCACCTAAAATAGAAGTTACCAGCTATGAGCCACTGCCTCCACCACACATGAGCCTTGGTCCTGCTCTTCACTCTCCTTGGATGTGCTGTGGATTCCCAGTTCGTCTTCATAGACATCTCTCCAGCACACATAGGGAGAGCCGAGCTTCATTATAAGGCTTCAGGAATACCTCCAAAGGCTGTAGTCTTACAGTCACAAACTCCACAATCAGGAAGACCACATCACCTTCCCAGGGATCCTAGATTCTCACCATGAAAATACATTCCAAGGGTAGACTACTCACTGCATTGTAGATCAGTGTAGTAACACTCTTTAACCCGCTATGGAAAAATCACTTCATATGCCTTAGACACATCATTAGGATTTCCAGGTCTGCTTCCAAGAACTTTGGGCAACAGGGGAAACATCTGTTAGAGTAGCATAGTCACTAACTCCATAGAGCCATAGAATACTTTAGGTATGGCCAGTCTGACTGGTAACATTTAAAATGTTAGTAACTACGAATAACTACTACATGTCCTGTTCAAGAGATTGGCTCAAGTCTGGACATGGTGAGCCCCTGCTGCTATCTTGCTACAACTCTAGCCAGTAAAGAATTTTAAAATCTTAGAAGCTGGTCTCTGCTGGCTTTCTTATTAGTAGCGGAAAGCCCTATGCTCCATGATAACATAATTCTGTGTGGTTCATGTTATCATAGTGTATAGGACAGAGACTGCCGTTCAGTTCATTCTATATGCATTCACTGTTCTAGTTGTACCTTTGACATCAAAATAGTCAGTAATAGAAAAATGGTCTCTCCTTTCAGCTGCAAACCTTGGAGCCAGAGTCATTATCTAGAAATAGTGTACAGAGACATGACAACTCATCAATATAGGTGTCAGAATTAATTCAATATTAATTCAGTGTTCAAGGGGCTAGGGCCAAAGACAGAGGCATCTCTGAAAGGCAAACAACATGATTTGCATCTGTCATTAAGCGCCAGGGTAGAAAAGCAGCCCATGTCATACAGTGTGTGTGAAGAGGAGCCGGTGCAGCCACAGGCAGTGTTGATAAATACCACTGAAGCTGCTGCTGCAGCAAGCTACCAGCGATGACTAGCCTTCATTGTCTTCTTGTTGGGATTTAGAATCACCTAGTATATATGCTTCTGTACATGTCTGTGAGAATGTTTGCATAGACATTTAACTGATCAAGGAAGAGTCTGCATGAGTGTGAGTGGTATCCTTCCAGGGGCTGGGGTCTCAGACCAAATAAAACAAATGGCAAGCAGGTGAGGCTTACGGTTTCATATGTCTCTGCTGAGAGGTCATATCCACACATGGTTATACACACATGGGTTATCCACACATGGGAAGCAGAGAATGGATAGGCAATGCTCATTATTAAAGCCTACCCTATAGTGACACACTTCCTTCAGCAAGGCTTCATTCCCATCCTTAAAAGTACAATACCTCCCCAAACAGCACCAACTGGGGACCAATAATTCAAACACATGAGCCTAGGGTGGAGGGAGCTTTCTTATTCAAATTACCACAGAAGTCATTGTCACACCGCTGATGATTTAGGAGAGCACAGAGTAAGAGAAGATGGTCAGCTAAAATCAAAAGATACTAATAAATTGGAAATATAGACTTTATTTTTTTAAAGATGTTAAAGCAAAAACAATAGCAACAATAAAGAAGAGCTGAGTGATTTGCTAATTAATACTGAAATGTGAACCTTTCTGCCCGATGTGCCACAGTGCTGATGAAGTCCTAAGGCCAGAATGCATTTGCATGGACAGCTAGTTAAAGGGAAGTCTGTGAGCCAAAGATGCCTGCAGTTGACAGAAAAGAACCTCATGCCTCCTAATAAATCTTTTTTGAATATATATTTGTCCAGATAATCCAATGATTTCTCACTGCAGATGGAGATAAAAGACAAACTGATGGTTTATTCAACTTTCAGGTTCTTAGGATATAGGTCCCCTGGTCCAATGGGGTCCTGGAGAGTCTGTCTTCAATTCTCCTGGTACTCAGCCACTTTGAAACAGGCATGCATAAAGCATGCCCACACTATACAAGATGGATTTTCCTCACTGGGAATAAAGCTATTCCCATAAAGCTACTATCATTTTTCATGCCTTTGTTCATTTTGGGTTTCTTTTAAATAAGATCTTTGAGCTACCCCTGTAGTACCTGTAGCACTCAGCGTCTGTGGCAGGAGGATCTGGGTTGGAGATTTTCTGGATGAGACCCTGACTGTGATTAATTAGTTAGTTCATTAATTATAGGAAAATAAGAGTTTTAAGTTTTTAAATGCATAAGAATCAATTAGCAACAATCTGTTAGCGGGCAGTGTTTCAGAAGAAAATATTCCCTTCTAAGCTCCATGCTTAAAATTGTGTGAACTCTGCAGCATCATCTCATTTCATTATCAGACAAGTTGAAGGGAATTCTTCCTCTTCCAAAAGTGACAAGTGCCAGGGAGCCATTTCCGCTTGTGAGGCTCAAAGTCTTAATCCATCAATGATATCCTTGGGTGACTTGCTTCTTAGTCAACTGGTTCGTGTCACTGGCTACAGAGCAGTGTCTCTGAGGATGATGATTTTAGACGGTAACTGGTGCTAGCCAGCTCTTTCAGAGCTCTGTATCTTGTCACTGAATGATACCTTGTGGGCTTCAGAATAGTGGCTCTGGGTTGGGAAGCTGGCACAATGGATAAAGCTCTTGCCATATATGTTTGAAGACCAAACTGCAGATCTCCAAAACTCGCATAAAAGTTGGGCAGGGCAGGTAGGTATGGCACCTACATATAATCTCAGCACTCAGTAGGTAGAGACCCCAGCTCATGAGTACTGAGGCAAGCTGGCCAGAAGACTAGACATGATGGCAGCTTGGCAAGAGAACCTGCCTCAAGAAATAAAGTAAAAGAAATCAAGAAGCATACCTGACATCAATTTTGGGTCCTGAACATAAACATACATGTATGTATATTCACACACATGTGTGTACCCCGGTGAGTATTCATATACACATGTATACTACACACATACACATGCAAAAAAGAAAGAATAGTGTGTCTCCCCTCTGATTGAGTGGAGGGGGATTTTCTAGTTTGGTAGCAAAAGTACATTAAGTTCAGAAAAAAAGAAAAGAATATGTGCCACAGCTCACTGATATGAGCCCCTCTAATGAGGACTGAGCCCATTGATGGTGCAATTTTCATAGAAATCACCATTCTACTCATTAGCCACTTGAGAAGATGCTCCTTTTAGTCCAAAAGAATTTCTGGGAAGCTGAAATGAGAATCCAGAACAAGCTCGACAGTAGCTCTGTCTCTGAGGGGAAAAATAATTGACAAATTCTTGCATCGGGCTCCTCTTACATGTCTTTTCAATGATAATTATTCTCTTGAACACAGCCTGGAGTCATTGTTTTATTTTATTTTAATTATAACTCTTAATGATCATCAGCAAATCAAAACCTGTTTGCACTGTCATGAGTGTGAGTGTAAATGCTATCATATATGTGTCCCCAAAGAGGATACAGTTTAGCTAACACTTCCAAGTTGTCATGTGAAACTTGGATACTATCTTCATCAGATGGATGGATGCATGAATGGATGGTGAGTTGTAGGTAGAAAAAGATTAGATAGATAGATAGATAGATAGATAGATAGATAGATAGATAGATACTTAGATAATGGATAAATGTTAGGTAGAAATAGATGATACATACATACATACATACTGGATAGACATAGGTAGAAATAGATATAGATGATAGATAGATAGATAGATAGATAGATAGATAGATAGATAGATAGATAGATAGATACTTAGATAATGGATAAATGTTAGGTAGAAATAGATGATACATACATACATACATACATACATACATACATACATACTGGATAGACATAGGTAGAAATAGATATAGATGATAGATGGATAGATAGATAAATAGATAGATAGATAGATAGATAGATGGCTATAGGTAGAAATAGAAGAAAGAGAGAAAGAAAGAAAGAAAGAAAGAAAGAAAGAAAGAAAGAGAGAAAGAAAGATAGAAAGAAAGGAAAAGAAAAAAGAAAGAAAGAAGAGAAAGAAAGAGAAAGAGAGAGAGAAATAAATATGGATAGATGTAGGTAGAAATAGATAGATAGATAGACAGACAGACAGATAAAAGAGAGAAGAGGATAGAGAAGGGAGGAAGGGAGGATAATAGAGATAGAAGAGCAGAAGAGAGGGGAATAAAAAGGAAGAGAGGAACAGAGAGATAAAAAGAAGGGAGGAATGAGAAGTCAGAAGAAACATGGAGACAGAGCTGGCACATAGTAAATTTCTGCATTGCTATTTGAAGGGCTCTTATTATTGCCATCATAAATAAAGTGTCCAATATAGTACTTGGCATTGGAGATGCAGAAATATTCGCTCCTCTCCTTGCTTCCTGCCCATCTTTCTGCTGTGCTCAGAGGATTTTTATAAAAGGAACAAAAAGCTCTAGATCTACACTAAAACTTTACAGAATTTTTTTATATAAAAATTAAAATTTTATTCATAGTAAGCCAGAAATGCATCAATTTACTTCCCAGTTCTTAAGTTTTCTATCCAGAGTCAAAACCTAGATAAAACGCTTGGCCGTTTAGTTCATCTCTCCTTTAGGCTGATTTGCAAGTATTGGTGGGGGGGGGGGGTTCTTGCATCTCTTAGCACCCCAGGGAATGAAGATCTGGAAATTTGGTGTTATCTAATGGAGTCCATTCGATTAAAAGGACAGAAATGGAGGTCCCCAGAAGTGAAGTAACTTGTGGCAAGCTAGTAATGGCAAAGATGACACAGACGTCCCCCTGCTCTGAAGCTGGGCTGCTTTCCAATCTACATGTTATTTCTCTTCCTACGTTTGTCTTCCAAAAATGAGCTGGGGTTCTCACCAGCACACAAACATCCAAAGAACTTGTGGTTCAGGACACAATTCCTTCTGCTGCCTCTCTGTGGCTCCTTCCACTTTCTTCTACCTAAGATGGGAGAAACATTCTTCTTCAGATTGCTCAGGGTGTGGGCTCCACTGAGGTGACCAAGGTCACCCTTCTGCATCTCTGTACCTGTGAACCATTTGAGAGATGATATGAATAGGAAGTCCAGGTAAGGTCTTGTGGTGATGACTAGAGCTAGCTGGTCTTGAGGCAGTCGCTAATGAATCTGACACTCTCCTGCTCCCAGGCTAAAACACCTCAAACCACCCAGCAAGTGACAAAGTGTACCTTGAATTAACACCAGTCTAGAGAAGGAAAGAAAGCATAGCTTGAAGGACCGTCATGGGGACGTGGGGCTGCATCTTAGTGATGGACTAGCTCTGTGGAGAGTCAGGAACTGTGTGAGAAGTAGGAACACTTCAGGAGAATTCTTTCTGGCAGGAACCAAGGAATGAGAAATGGGCTTTTCTTTTTAACAAAATTTATGGGGAAGTATTTTGTTTTGATTTTAATTTTGCATTTAAGTTAATAAGGCTTCGTGTACAGTTTTATATCTTTTTGTCCTGATTATAAAAGTATTCTCTTTGATAGTTTCATGTGTTTATATGATGTATTTAGATCATATGTAAGCTCGGTTCCCCTCTAACTCCTCATGTATCACCCACATCCCCCTCGAAACCTCACATCTTCATCATCGTTGTCTTCTTTCTTCTCCTTCTTCATCTCCTCCATCATCCTCCTCTCCCTTCTTCCCACTTTTTTCTATAACCCACTGGGTCCAATTATTATCGCCCCTATGCTTACAGGTGTAACACCACCTCCCAGAGCATGGCCAACCTACCATGGGCTACAACCCCTGAAGAAAACTGACTCTGCCTCCCCCCACCCCACCCCCGGCAGCCATCGCCTGTCTGTCAATGGCATCATGAGCCCCTCCTCTATCCTTGTTGGAAATATTAATAAACGTATGTAGACTGAGGAAACAGTCAGGAAGGTGTTTCCCAGGAAAGAATGGGTACCTGAGCTTGAACGCCAGAACCTACACGAAAAGGCCTCGCACCGTCCACGCTTTTGAATCCCACAACTAGAGACATAGCAACAGGCAGATCTCTAGGGCTTACTGGCCAGTCACCCTACTCTCAGGAGCTCCAGGCCAGCCAGAGACTCTGTCTTTAAAAATAAGACACAAGAAAACCCTCAGAGTCAACTACCATGTGTTCATAGGAGCTCATAAAGACTGAACTGCCCACCAAGGAACCGGCATGGGACTGACCTAGGCCCTCTGCACATATGTAACAGTTGTATAGTTTGGTCTTCTTGTGGGACTCCAAAGAGTGGGAACAGGGTCTGTCTCTGACTCTGTTGCCTGCCTTTGGGAACCTCTCCTCCTACTGGGTTGCCTTGTCCTTCCTTAATAAGAGAGAGGGAACCTAGTCTTACTGAGATCCCATGGCTGATTGATATTTTCGAGTTGCCTTCTTTTTCCAAAGAGAAACAGAGGGAAAGTGGATGGGGTGGGGAGAGGGACTAGGAGAAGAGGAGGGAGGGAATCTGTGGTTGGAAATGTAAAATACATACATACGTGCCTACATACATATACATACATACATACATACATACATACATACATACATACCAAGGTAAAAGGTGCCTATAAGGAGTTGACCTCTGGCCTCCACATGCACATCACACCCCTTCACCCACATACTCATAAAGACACATTCACATATAGAACACACAAGCAATAGGAAATAAACATAGACATAGGGGAGAAAGTTAATGGTCATTAAACTCTACTTGCGTTACGCCAGAATCCTTTCAGAACTCTGGCCTCCTACATGCCTCTCTTTCACTTTCATGTCACTGTCACCAAGGTGTGCATATTGTTCTCCAGTCCTGCACTTGTAGTTGACACTGTTTCAAACACTCTCTCACATATCAGTGTCACCCACACGGTCACTTCAGTCACTCACGCCGGATCTCATTCCCAGAAACATTACACATTTCCAAAGCGTCACCTGGAACTTGATTTTGATTGACCTGCACCAACACGCACCCTACTTCGAATATTTTGTTCTGTGGTTGGCTATATTTAGTTCGTATTTTCTCACTAGTCTACCGTTTTCCCCTTCCTTTTGCAGCATTCCAGTTTGTAAATTAAAAATCAGAGAGTTGTGAGACTAAGTCCAAGCCATCCATCGGGCGTCCCTCTTGTGCAGCCTGAATAAATGTATATGTTTCTACTGTTCTGGGTTTTTGATTCATTCTAGTTTGGAGTTTTATATTTAGATTTTTTTATATATATGGAACTTATTGAAGTAATGGTTCAATATATTCACGTGAGGGTGTATATATGCAAAGTAACTCGTCCCCATACTTCTGTCCAACCGTAATGAGCAAGGATTCTTTAATCCCACTAGAACATCATGTGCAAGCATAACTTTTTATAAAAGCCATAACATCATAACTTAGAAAATCACCTTCCATGATGAGCTTAACTTTATTAAAGTTTTTTGGAGTTAAAACTGGCACTCTGTGTTGTTGTTGATGATGATGATGATGTGGTTGTTTTATCACATTCCAAAGGATCATGAACTCTGCACCTTCTCAAAACAAAAGTCCCCATATTCAATGGTTTTTAAAAGTGGAAGATGCTGGTATGCCTGTATCCATGGGTACTTTACTTTCTGCTACCCATTCTCCATGGCGACATTCATATAGAAATAATTTTTAATTATCTTTAGCTTTGAACAAATCTAACTGATCAGAATCCCCCTTCTTACACAGTCCAAGACCTGAGCCCATGGAACAGTACCTCCCACATTTAGGGTGGGTCTTCCTATCCCAGTTAACCTAATCTAAAACAAGACCTGAGCTCATGGAATGGTGCCTCCCACATTTAAGGTCTTCCCACCCCAGTTAACCTAATCCAAAACTCAGTCAGACACATTCAGTATCTGTTTCCATGGTGATTCTCTAGCCCATCACCATGACAGGATGCCAATATCTTGCATCCTTTCTCCTCCTCCAGCTCACATTTTACGAGGAAACACATGATTGTGGATCATCATGTGCCATTTTAACCATCAGTGCAGATACTTTTAAAAGGCATTGTAAAACGTCAGAATAACTTCTAATGGCTGGTTCACTATTTCATCCATAATAAGTAAGATAATAATGACCTGGGTAGATACAGGGACAAAATAACCCAGCTGCTTCATCTGAGTCATGGAGACGTGGTATTTCTTCTTGGGAGTGCAGCATCAGGAAAGTTCTTCTTTCTGGTGGTAAAGGTGCTTGATAAACAGTACTTAGAAGCAGCAAGAAGACATGGAGAATAGTCTTGGAGTTAATCAAACTTAGAATTAATAAGCACTGAGTTTGTTTGGAGATTCTAGAATGAAGCATAGCCCCCAACTGGAGACCAGTCCTCCTCTATGCAAGGAAGGGTGTCCTCTCAATGGAGCACACAGTTTTAGGAGAGACATATGGGATGGCAGGGAAGAGGACACCCACCTAGTCAGCCAGATCAAATGTATCCACCCAAGTGACCAATGGAGTGAGAGATGTCACAATCAGATTGCCTTCGCATCCCTCCCAAGCATTAAAAATTACCAGCTAAATGCTTGGCTTGAAAGTGGTATAGTATATGATGTTGGTTACACTGTTTCCACTTTAGTGTATGTGATGAAATGTAATAATGTAAATATGTAAGTGTTACTTTAAGGAATAACAGCATAATTCTTTTTTAGTATATGTATATATTAATTTATTTACTTCTCAAGCAGCATGACTCTCTCTAAAGAAAATGATTCTTTACTTTTGCAACTATTCATCTTGGTCATAATTAAGATTATAGATTTATCCTATCTATTGTGTGGTTTTTGTGTCAGAGAGAGAGAGAGAGAGAGAGAGAGAGAGAGAGAGAGAGAGAGAGATAAACATGCAGATGGATGGATGGATGGATGGATGGATGGATGGATGGATGGAAATATATATGGATACTGGGTGGATAGATGAATGGATATGTAGGTATGGTGTAGAGATAGGAAGCTCAGTACATAAAGATACTTAACATTGTTAATATTGAAGACCTTCCCAGAAACTATGTGGTCTACAAATTGCCGATAGCTGTAAAGTAGAAAAACCTTTGGATAACTTCACAAGAACCATTTATGTGTCCATAGACATTAGAATTCTAATTGCAGAAAAACCCTATGTAAGGTGGCCTTGTCGACTTTGTTTTCATAATTCTATAAAACACTGTGATGCCTTTGTGATTTAAATATCTTCATCATTACATTTTACAGCACATAGTTAAGTGGGAACAATGCAAGCAACATCATATACTACACTACCTTTAAGCTAAGCAATTAGTTGGGAATTTTTAATGTTTGGTAGGGATTTGAGGGGCATAACTAAGTAAACATTTAGAATAATTTCTAAGAGAATTATAATTGAGCTCATAATGGTAAGATTTTTTTTTTAAAGACAATTTTTAAAGGCTTTTTAAAAATGTGTATTGGTGTTCTGTCTGTGTGTTTACCACAGGCATGCAGTACCCACAGGTGCCAGAAGAGGGAGTTAGATCTCCTACAACTGAAGTTACAGACCCATAGTTAGCCACCATGTCAGTACTGGGAACTGAACCTAGGTCCTCTGGAATAACGACCAGTGCTCTTAGCCACTGCATCATGTCTCCAGCACCAACACACACAATTTTGCAATCAGTAAGACCTCAGCCATGAAAAGTAGTCACAGAAAGAGGAAATTGCTTCTGTTGGGGAGGCTGGGGGTGTCGTCAGCATCTTTTACTTCTTTGTCTATTTTTTTAATGGAAATGTGTATTAATCAGTCACAACGATGAAAATTCTCAAGATAACCCCCCTGCAGAGTATCTCAGGACTTTGTGACCTAGCAAAAGTCACTTTTTCATCCACTGGAGCTCCATTTTGAGGGAGTGGAGGCATCCCAAGAAAAGAGAGCCAATTGTCTTCTCGGTTGGCTAAGTCCCTAGGAAGACTGTAAACTGGCTTCTTTTTTGCATATATACAAGATATATAATTGTTTAATGATGTTTCTATTTTTACTTACATCATATAATCCATTACTTAAGATTCTACACGATTATTATCTTACTTTTTAAGAATAATTGAGAGTAAATTATATCATATTACCATAATTGGTAAAAATTTCTCCTCCCAGGATATTCATATCTGCTTCTTTATTGCTGTTTAAACTCTAGGAAGTTAATCAATCCACTTGGAAATATATGTTCCCTGAGCAAAAACAGCTTACTACATTGCAAATAAAATAGAGCATTGATGTTCGAACGAAAGTACACAAAACTCATGCCTCATTTATTACGATGAAATATTGGTGAATCGAGGCTAAACATTATAAACTCTTAGTTGTTTTTGTATCATATAAATATTTGTGAATATGTTCTAAGCAGTGACTTCCTTAATGAAATCCAGAGTCACAAGCATCACCCAGACAAATGCAACTGCAGCTGCACCCTTTATACCAGAGTTACCCGTGTGGTAATTTCAGATCTAGACGCAGGCAACTGTCATTCGACAGCATCAGTCATCCAAAAAGCCAAGTTTGGTGATTACAGTAAGACCCTCTCCTCCTCAGGTGGCCTTCTCTGGGGCTGTGAATATGCTTGGGACATCAAGCATCAGAGTGGCCTCCTGGGACCACCGAATGACAGCTGTGCCACCATCCTACCAACTGGGGATTTCTAGCCGAGCCACTTCTCATGGTATCACATTGAACATGATAAATAAAAGCATGTTGAGAAGACTGGGCTACTATAGGGTCACATTAACACAGCACAGCTCTCCCCGTCTTGCAGATTTGCAGCGCAGCTGTGTAATCTCCAAGGCATTGGCCTTAAGGTCCTGCCCTGCTCCTGTGTTCTCATTAACTAGTGGTAACCATATCTTTCATCTCCATGACAATAGCATCTACTACTATTCAGGATATGCAGAAAGGTTGAGTGAAAAGAAGAAAATGAGATCCAGCGTAGCCCTCCAAGGCCACTACTTTGCGGGACTGTCTGCTTCAACGAGTGTTTAGATATTTCTCCTTTTTTAAATGTGTATAGAGGATCAAGGTCAAACACTGTAGATCCTTGAACTATGTACTGCTTATGACCTGTTGGTTTCATAAAGTACTCTAGCAAACATACATTTTATTGAAGGCAATTCTGATGGGGTAGACTGAAGGATTTCCATGCTATCCGGGTATCATAGATGTATAAAATCACAACATAGACCGGAAAATTCTCTCTCTCTCTCTCTCTCTCTCTCTCTCTCTCCAGTTTTAAGTCAGGCCATTGCTTTACAAAGATCTGTTTCTGAGTGGGCACGACTTTATCTTTCATCTGGGTGTTTATTCATCTGACTGAATTAAATCCTCTTGAAAAATTAATTTGGCTTTAACGCTCAGCTATCTAAGACTCCCTGGGTGTCGATGAAATCGTGCTGGAGGGAGTTTTGATTCAACAAATGGCCATTGAATGGGAGTCTTTGATCCTCCATCTGGGGTTGTCAGCTCTAGGCCCACTGGGGGACTGAGCTTCAAGCAGATCAAACTTGACATGGTCTGCACCAAAGAATTCTGGTACTTCCCAGCTGCTTCGGGCTGCTACTGCCCGTTAGGTAGAGAGTGCAGATTTTCCTAGACACTCATTCACCCCAAGAATATGATGAGGACAGGGAAACAGTCTCCTTCCCTGCCGGGGTTGCACATTCCCACTGCGTCTTTGCTCCCTAATGCTTTTTGGGCTTTGTTGTTGTTTGGTGTTCTGTTGTTTTTCTTTCACTGAAAATAGATTTTTTTCATACAATATATTATGATTGTAGTTTCCCTCTCTCCTGCCCCCTTCCTCTCCCAGTTCCTCCCCACCTCTTCTCCCATCCAGATCCACACTCATTCCGTCTGTCATTAGAAACAACAACAACAACAACAACAACAACAACAAAAAAAAAAACCAGGTATCTGAGGTTCTTTGTCTCCTGATAGAAAGTAGAAGACTTTGTTTCCTTGGTGCCCTCCATCTCCTCCAGCTTTATACTCTTTCTGCCTCCTCTTCTAAAGAGTTTCCTGGGCCCTACAGAGAATGATTTGGTGGAAACATCCCTTTTAGGTCTGAGCCTTCCAGGATCTCTCAATCGCGGCATGATGGCTGGCTGTGGGTCTCTGTGTTTGTTCCCACTTGCTACAGGAAGGAACATCTCTGATATTGGCAAAGCAAGGCTCTGATTTATGCATACAGCAAATGTCACCACAAGCCACCTTATTGATACCTTCCCTTAGCAGAACATCATCATCTGTGTCCCCCCCCCCCCAGGTCACTGTCCTATCTAGTCTCAGGTTCATGGGCCACCCAAGCAGCATTGGGTATGGGTTCTATCTCATGGAGTGGGCCTTGACTCAAATCAGATAGTGCTCTAGCACATGTCACAGGTAGGTCACCATTATAGACTAAAGGTTTTGTAGCTGGGTTGGTGTTCACCTTTCTCCTTTGGTAGAGTGCAGGGCACCTTCCAGTACCAAATATTTGCTTTTAAAACATGCACCTTCAGTAGGGGTAAAGGCTCTATGTAGGTACCAGCTTGACTTCTCCATGTTCAATGAGTTGTATCCATATTGTCTTCAGCAATAGGGCCTTACTGTCAGTTTGTAGAGAGCTACTAATGGCCTTTTAATATTTTGTTCACTGGTGTAGAAATTCTCCATCTTGGGTCTCCAGTCTCTGTTGCCTGCTAGGTTCCTATATCTTTCTAAAAATTTAAAGGAAAAAATAATTTTTCTTAAGAAGCATATGGGCTAGGAGACGCTTGGTGGCTAAGAGGCCATAAAACATCCTTGCAGAGAGATCATAAAACATCCTTGCAGAGGACTGGAGTTTAGTTCTCTAAGCCTACATTGGGAGACTCACAGCTGCTACTCACTACAGCTCTGGTACCATCCTCTGGAGTGCCTCCCTTTTTGGTCTGTTGTCACCCAAGCAGCCAAGGTGCCTCTCTCGGGAGCAATCCTAATGGGCACAAAGAGGAGTCCCTGCCAAATGATTGGCATAGCTCATGTCATGATAGCCTGTTCTGGTCTCATAGGACACACCCATGCATAGACACAACTAACTACACATGATTAAAAATTCAGTAAGTCTATGTGTATAAATTGTTTTCCTCTTAAAAGGCTTACTAAATGAGGCTCTCTCTAAAGGTACAATCAAGTGCAAATAGTAACCTTGATAAAGATGGTTCAGAGCATCTTGACTTGTTAGCAGCCTTGAGTGTCACTGTGAGGACAGACCTTATCTGATACTACCATCTCTTCCTTCCCACAGATGGAGAACTCTCTATATCAAATGAAGATGACTCCCTGGAGAACGGACAGTCCCTGAGCTCCAGCCAACTCTCTTTGCCTGCTCTGTCGGAAATGGAGCCTGTCCCAATGCCCAGGGACCCATGCTCATATGAGGTGCTCCAAGCTTCAGACATTATGGATGGACCAGGTAATGACATGGCACAGGCCTGGGGTGGGTCCCTGATGTCACAGTCTCCTGGCAGGACTTGGGATGCTCATTTGAACCATCCAGAGCATGGATACCTAGAAATGTCAGGGAAACTGACCACACAGTTTGTCTATACATAACTGAACCTAGGAAAACACAAATGCTATTTTCACGGGATGCTTTATAGTTAGTAAAAGCACTTTTTGTGGCATGCATCACTTTAATTATTTAAAATTATTGTAACTTGTTTTATAATATTGATGGTTTAAAATCTTGTTTGTTTTCTGACACTCACCTTTGTTAACATAAATCAAAAGGATTCTATCTCTCTCTAAGCCTGTCTAGCCCAACTGCTCCAAAGGCCTGACCACACCATTTAATTTCTAGTCCCAATATACCCATCAATAATCATTCCAGATTAGTAAATCTACTAGATGCAGACAACTGGCATGTTTGTTAAATTGTATACAATTTTCCAACTAAGCTGGAGCCTGCCTATAGATGGATTTAGATGCCTTTTGATTATTTGCCTCTCTCTTTGGTCCATTGTCATTCAGTGGCCAATTTGCCTCTCTCAGGAAGTACAGAGACCTCCTAGTCAACCCAAAGATAATCTCTACCAACAGAGAGGCTCAGCACATGGCAGGAGATGGCCTGTTCAAAGAGCCTCTAGGACTACCTGGAGTGTGGGTGATAAGGTCCCGTCCTGGCGCCCCTGTATGTGGCATCCATGTGTACACATTGCTCACATTTGGGGAAGGTGAGAGACTGTTTTCCCAAGTCGGTTCCCACACTTACCTGTGGGATCAGGCCAGCTATTGTTCAACAAGTAATTAGAACAATGTCCCTTGCAGTGGGGGAAAACTCTGGGTGTCCGGGGTTCTTTGCAGGGTTGTACTGCTATGTAGATATTATTTCTTCCAGGGGAGAAGGAAGGCAAGAAGCGGGGAGAAATCCTGTATAAACTCCCTGCTTGTAGCAGTCATGGAAAGCAGGGGGACAGACAATCAACGGAGCCATAATTTGTTTGTCCTTTAGAATGTTAAGCAAGGATATTTTTTTATCTCAACTTCCCTTGAACCATCCAACTTCCCATGCTCCACTGGAAGCTGGCAGTTAGGCTGTTTTAGTGAAATCTCTTACCCCATCAGACTCACAGAGTTATACTGCTACTATGTAGATTACCAGCACAGAAGGAAGCAGTGGGTACCACCCCATGACAGCTCAACCAAAGAAGAGATAAGTTGCAGTAAGATGGTGAGAGTCAAGGTGCTATAAGGTTGCTACAGTGCTTGCATGGATACCCTGGGTTCAATCCCTAGTACCATGTACTTAGTCCTAAGGCAGGGTGGTACGTGCCTTGGAATCCCAGCACTCGGGAGGTAGAAACAGGAGAACTGGAAGTTCAAGGTCATCTCCTGCTACAGAGTGAGTTTAGAACCATCCTAGAACAGAAGAGACCCTAGAGAGAGGAGTGTGGAGGGAAAGGAAGGGAAAAAAATAAAGATGATAAGAAGTCTGACAATCAGGAAGTAAAGGAACTGGACAAATTAAAAGGCATAGCCTTTGCACATCCTCTGCCTTGTGAGAACGTACAGAGCCAGGCTAGGCAAGAGTCTGCCCTTCGAACTAGAGCCCTCATTGAGACCCTGACTCTTGGTCCTGACCATTCCAAAGATTAGAGGAACAGCCACCAAAGTGTGAGGGTGTCAGCTTTGCCAGATGCCACTGGTATCCCAGACCAGAGAGCAAGAAGACCCATTGGACAATACCAGTACGAGTTTGTGGCCTGTCTCACTCTTCTCTCGGCAAAAGAAGAGTTTGAGGAAGTTCTTTTCCGTTTAGGGGACTTGAAATCCTTCTTCTACTCCTGTTAGCTGTGCCTCTGGTCTCCTGAGTCACTGGGTAGAGCATCTGTATTCTTTGGATGATGCAGGCTCAGTTTGAAATGGTGACATTTTTTCATGAGAACATGTCCTTGCTCTTGCTCCTGCTCCCCTTCTCTCCTCCTCCCCTTCTGCCTCTCTACACCCTATCTGCCTTCTTGGCTTTCCTTTGCCCTTGCTTTATCTTTCTCTCTCCCTCTCTGTGTTCCCATGATGGCCTGCAGCAGGTGGCACTCTGCCGTCATGTTGGCTTTCCAGCGTCCCTGTCCTGTGTCCCCCAGCTGGCCTGCACTGCGTTCGTGTAATGTCTCTCGTGTATCATGTGGTTGTCCCCTCAGTGTCTGAAGAGAGTCCCTCTGCCAGTGAGTCTGGAGTCCTCCTGTCCCAAGATCCTTCAGCCAAACCAGTTCTGTTCCTGCCCCCCAAAAAATCTGCTGCTTTCCCTGGAGACCATGAGGAGACCCCAGTGAAACAGTTGTCCCTTCACAAGCAGCCCCCGGCCCTGCCTCCCAAACCCACTGCCCGGATTGCCAACCACTTAACAGGTAAGTCCAACATCTTCCGAGGCGCACGGCCCCTCCCTCCCTCCCTTCACGGGACAATTTTTACTCTCTCATTCTTTTTATCTGAGACCTGAATACACATCTCTGAGAAGACAGCCCCACTGGGTGTTTGGGTATTTGTACGTGCTTGTTGGTACATGAAGTCACGACCAGGATTTATGTCTCTGTGTCAAGAAGCATTTGATATGCAATTGCCGGCCATATGCTAAGAGCCTTCGGTGTTATCTGTCGTCTGTGTATCTGTAAATATGTACATTGTATTTATGTGACCGATTCAAGATTATCGCCCATCTGGGTGAATTAGAATCAATGTCAAAATGTTTACACAGACGAGAAAAAACAAGTGCTTTGCTCCTTTTGTAATGAGTCTGCGAAGGCTTTAAATGTTTGTAAGTTATTGATCTAAAGTCTGGAATATTTCTGCAATTAAAACTAATTTTATTCATTTACTGTCAGTTCTCTTAAAAAAAGAAAGAACGGAGGCATGATGGTGCGTGCCTGTAATCCCAGCACTTGGGACGGGAAGGCAGAAGGATCCGCAGTTAGAGGCCAGCCTGAGCTACATGAGACCCTGTCTCAAAAAGCAACTGCAATAAAATAGCCAATAAGGGTGTGGGGATACTTTAGAGGAAGCAAGGCTTAGCAGAGTTGCTCTAAAATGTTTTTCTTTTTTGTATTTTTGCTCTGTGTGATTAATGAATGTGCTCAGGTATAGAGCTGGGTGTGTAATGAAATTGCATTTCACCATGTGTGATATAATCAGACCCCTATCAACTGCTTTTGTACAACATACTTTGTGGAGTTTTTTTTTTGTTTTTTTATCATTTTATTCATTTACATTTCAAATGATACCTACCTTCCCGGTTACCCCTCTACACCCCCCCCATCCCATCCCTCCTCTCCTCCCTCCCCTTTGCCTCTATGAGGGTGCTCCTCCACCCATTCACCCACTCCTGCCCCACTGCTCTAGCATCCCCCTATGCTGGGGCATCAAGCCTCCACAACCAAGGGCCTCCCCTCCCACTGATGTCAAATAAGGCCATCCTCTGCTACATATGTATCTGGAATCCTGACTCTCTCCATGTATACTCTTTGGTTGATAGTTTAGTCTCTGAGAGCTCTGGGTGGTCCAATTAGTTGATATTGTTCTTAGTAGAGGGTTGCAATCCCCTTCAGCTCCTTCAGTCTTTCCCCTAGCTTTTCCACTGGGGTCCCTGGGCTCAGTTCGATTGTTGGCTGTGAGTATCTGCATCTATATTGGTCAGGGGCTGATAGAACCTCTCAGGGAACAGCCATACCAGACTCCTATGGGCAAGTGCTTCTTAGCATCAGCAATTGAGTCTGAGTTTGGTGTCTGCAGATGGAATGGATCCCTGTGTGGGGCGGTCTCTCGATGGCCTTTCCTTTGGTCTCTGTTCCACTTTTGTCCCTGTCTTTTCTTTGGAATGACAGGAATGTGTTTTTTCAAATAGTGTCTAAGTGACCTTTATGATATTTTACATGTGAAGGAGAAGGAAAGTGGGAAACGCACTCACTTATAGTAGACAGAGTGAAGAAGAGAAAGTGGCTTCTCCAGGGCTGGCAGGACAGTGGAAGCAAGATCGGAAGCTAGGCATCCCACCTGTTAGCTATCGGTGTGAGTTAGCATACAGTCCAGCATCCACAGGGACTCACAGCAAACTGTGCTCTACCAATGTCCCCATCCATCTCAGCTGGGTGCCTGTGACATAAAAGCACTGTTGGCTCTCTAAGAAGCATTTAACACATCAGTTTAGTATCCCAACATTATAATTCACTGAATATCAAAGGGAAAATAGGCCACTGTCCAAGACACAAACCCACTGTCTAGCAAAAATCAACCATCACTCTACACAGTGCCTCCTCGCCTGTTCTTCGTATAGAACTATGTGGGAGCCAAATCTCATCGTATTAGTAACTATTCCACCATGTGGTTTTATTAGCTTTTTGGTGCAGATCAAGGGACTCTTCTGCATTCTCTACTGTAAAAAATACAACAGCAAGCATCTGTAGTAGTCTCCCTATGTCTTTTTAAGGTTTTCCCAGGGAATTTCTAGGATTAAAACTACAAAGTCTAAGTTATATATACCCTTTAAGCCTTGGACAATGAACACCCCTTAAGAAAAATTCAATAGTGTGCAGAATAAACCCTTATATGTACATATTATACATATTTGCTCAACATGCCTTCCATGGACAGAACACTGTGTTGTTATCAAAGTGGACACAACTCTGTACTTGTTTAATGAATACATATTCCATCAGTTCTCTGTAGACACAGGTTCTATATCGATGTTTCAGCCACCCCACACATCAAAAATTTTTATTAGAAATTTTATACTGAATATGTCCAGACCTTTTTCTTGTCATTTCCCTCAACAGCATGGTGCTACAGTTATTTCCCCAGTGTCTGAATTGAACTAAGCAGTGTCTCATTTAGAGATAATTAAGTATCGGGGAGGATGTGTGTGGGGTCTATATAAATACTATGTCATTTTGTAGAAGGAGCTTGAGCATGTGCGGATTTGGGTGTCCACAGGAGTGCAAAGCCAGGTCTCTATAGAACTCAGGGCTGGTTGTGTTAGAGTGCTCTAACAAATGCCATTCAGAACAGAATCATGGTTCAGTACAGCCTCACAGAGGGCCCCTGAAGTCTGGTTGACATTTGCAGAGTGAAGAACATTTGTAAAGAAATAGGGAATAGATTTCCAAGAAAAAGACTCTGGAAAAGGCTCAGAGGTAATAATATGTTAGGTCACTTCAGTGGCTCAGCTGGGATAAAGACTCCATTAGGGTTTTATTAAAACCACTGAGAGACAGGGTTCACCCGGTACTGGCCAGCAAAGAGTTTATTCCTTTGGAAGTAGCAATGTTGAGGCTGGGAGTGAGGGGTATGATGGAGTGGGCCTTTAAGTTATCTTCTCAGAGAGGACAGTCATGGTGCTGCATGCCTTTAATTGCAGCACTTTGGAGGCAGAGGCAAGCAGATTGTGCTGGTTTTTAGTCTTGCTTAGTCTGTAAAGGAAGTTTCCAGCCCGCCAGGGCTATATATTGAGGCCCACTATTAAAACAAAACAAAATAAAATAACTTTCCTGGGTCATCGGGTAGAATGAACAGAAATGGGAAACAGTTGGAGACTTGTCACAGATGCCAACAAGGCCAGCTGTGCACCATGCACCTCAACATTACTAATGGCATTGAGCAGAATGACCTGAGCCAGGAAGGCTTCTCTTGTCAATGCAGTGTGAGCTGACAAGAATCCATTATCAGTAGAAAAAAGAGGAAGCCAGTAGATAGGAAAGAGTAGCTACAGAATATTTATTTCATGGTATCCTCCAATTTATTTAGTTATCTAATAAATGAGAGAATATGGCAACCTTGCTTGAGTGGAGCGGCTATTCATAGGACCCTGCACATGAGGGACTGAAGATCTCTCTGAGTATGTCTATATGATCTATGAACATCTGTACCATATAACTTGGAACAAACTCATGAAAATACATTCTAACCTTTTCTTGTGCGTGGTTGTCTCTTAAATGTGGTAAAGATAAGAGCAGGAGAGATGTTCGTGTCTAGGGGCTGTCAAGCTAGTGCTATCCTTTTAGGTCTGAACTCCATTAGACTTGCTTAATTTTCATAAATGAGCAATCAGTCATAATGAATCTGCATCACCATGAAAGGCTCTGCTAACCCCGTTCTGTCGCTAATTACACCAGAGACATCTGGGCCATGTCAGAAGGAATTAATCAACTAAGACATTCCAGAACTCTAAATTAAGATTCGTGAGTGGCTAGTATGTTCTCATGGTTGTTGTTTTGTCCATGTGTTGGAAAGAAATTGTTGGACCATTAGCAGGCACCAGGCTTGATTAAAAGAAGTGGGAGTGTTTCCCAGCTTCCCAATCAGAGAGCTACACACAGAACTAACTCTTCTTTAGGATTCAGTTCCACGTCATCAGGAAAACCACAGTGGACTTGGGGAATGTGTGTTTTACAATTCTCTATTCTTCAGTTGAGCGGAGAAAAGCCCTCATTCTTCCTGTATTCTTCATGGCCCCCTCTTCTACCTCCTCTTCTCCATCATCAGCCTACCTAGCAGCACATGGGCCAGAGTTGGAAGTTGTTGGGTATCAGAGTCTTACCTTTCTGGAGGTACAGTCCCCAGTCGAGCTAGCTGCCTGTGTTGTGGATGTGATCTAAGGTGAATGAGTCTCGGAGAAATGGGTTCTTAGTGGAATGATGGATGGCCCCAGAGGGAAAGTGTGATCAGAGCTAAACCCTGTCTCCTGCCTTTCTAAGTCTCCACAATTGCTTCCTTAAGCATTCTTACCCAGGAGCTATATGGTAACCATCACATGACTATAACCAGTACCTTCTGTGTGAAGACCCCATGAGGAGCAGGCACCCCATACATGGTAGGTGAATGCAGAAGAAAGCATGGTTTCAAAGGATAATGCGTGGTGGCATGGCTTCATGGCCTGACATCACATTTGGGTAGCCACTGGGCAGCTAGCGTTGCCGGAGAACTTTACTAGGTACCATTATTCCTATCTCCTTCTCACAGAAGATGACCAACAAAGGATATGAAGATGGTGATTGTAGTTAGACTGCCAGGAAATCGGCTTTGTGGGTTTCCGATCTGTGTATGTTTTCATCCATTTAAGTAATTAGAAAACCTGCTTCACCACTTATATTAGTCTGCTCAGGCAGCCATGCCAAATCATATAGGCTAGATGTCTTATGCAACAAAACTTAACTCTGTCAGGTCTGGAGAGATGGCTCTGTGATCAAGAGCACTCACGCGGGGGACCCACATTCAGTTCTCAGCACCTGCACAGTGGCTCACAACCATCCGCAACTACAATTTCAAGGGACCCAACACCCACTTCTGACCTCTGAAGGCATCAGATATGAACATGGCACACATACATACATGCAGGCAAAACACACATGTGCATAAAATTAATTTTAAAAATACTTAAAAAGAATTTTATTTCTCATAATTTTGAAGGCTGAAATCCAATAATAAAAAAATAACACAAATACCAATAATCACTGTTGTACTTAACATAACATTCCCAGTGTGTTAGGTACCATAAGTAACCTGGAGATTATTTGAAGTATACAGGAGGAGGTGTGTGTGCAGACTGTGTGTACACATTAGCCATTTGGTGTAAGGAACCTGACCATCTGCTTGCTGGTGTGGTTATGGCAAGAACTCATACCCCTCAGATACCAAGAAACAACTGTACTCTCAGCAAATGTAAAGCAATTGCTCATTTCAATGTGCCATGGTATCTGCAACTACAATTTGTCCTAACAAACAACATCTGCCCTGCAGAACGTTCCAGTTCCAGCACTTAGGCGAGTCTAGTGAGAATAGATGCAATGATCATTAAGCTGAAACCAGTGTTCCTATTTATAGCTAGCTCTCTCTCTCTCTCTCTCTCTCTCTCTCCCTCTCTCTCTCTCTCTCTCTCTGATTTTGTGGGCACTTTCGTTGTTCTGTAGTCATATTTGAATACCTAATTTCATTTTGTTGCTGTGTTGCTCTCAGATTAATATTCCCCCCCCTCTCTCTCTCTCTGGCATCCTACCTTCATGCTTCCCCCCCTTCAGCTCCACACAGTGGTGTGTTTCACCTCTGCCCTTACCTTCCAAAGATTAGGGTACCATGAACTTGGGCTTCATCCATGCCACTGAATGGAAAAAAATAATTGCTCATAACACAAAGGCCATATATGGAGATGGACAGTTTACACTTGTTGGTAACTGATGCTGTGAAGATGTTCTGTGTTCTCTTAGGTCAAGTTCAGGCACAAGTGGGAAGCGCAAGTCTATTATCCTTATGGTCCTGGAGACAGAGGCTTGGCTCACCATCCACGGTTAAGAGAGGACCCTAAGGGTGGTTATGAGGCAGAAATGGGAGCAAGGCAAAGGCTCTCTGGTGGTTCTATAGAAAAGGGAGCAGGGTAAAGTTAACTGTCTGAATTGGCTGGAGTGAAGCCCCAGCAAGCATGCACCAAATAGGGTTCCTCTAGTTGCCTGGTATCTGCCGGGGATAGTGAAAACAAAATACCACTGTACCCTACAGTCTACATGCCTGGGGGAGGTGGTGTGGCACTTAGGCTACTCTGTATTGCATGCCCATGCCAAAGACAAGCTCAGAATGAGCCCTGGCTAGCTCTAAACATGGGCTGGCAACAATCAGAAAGGCTTCCAATACATCTAAACTCATAACCACCAGAGATTTCAAAATAAAAGTGTAAGGAATGGGTACGTTTCCTGGGTTGACTTCACGATACCAGTTTCTCCATATTATCTAATCTTGACCTTCTTTTCTGAAAGTACAAAAATGACCCCCCCTCTGCCACCGTGTGTGTGTGTGTGTGTGTGTGTATGTGTGTGTGTGTGTGTGTGTGTGTGTGTGTGTGTGTGTGTGTGTGTGTTGGGGGAGGGACACAGTTTGATTCCCACCATGTATAGGGTGTTTGACTAAGCCTGCATGTACTGTTTTAGAAAGAGGCTAAGACGGCCTGAGATAGGATCTGCAGGAGGTAATCACTATGGGAAACACTTGGTGTGGAGACCATATGTAAAACAATTTTGAAGAAAATAGTGGTAGCAGATGTGCATTAGATGTGAACAAGAAGCACAGGCCCCAGGAGGATGTTTATGAGGGACGTTATGCTCAAGAAATAGCAAGTAGTCCTTTGGGGCAGTAATGCAGGATTCTAGTGGCATCGCAATGAAGGTTAGGGCTGAAAACCAGGGGCCTTGAATGCCAGAAGGCTTTGCCTTTGTAAGAGGACTGGGGCATCCTTTGTGGGTTCTCGGCAGCAATTCCTTGATTTCAGCTGAACATGTCCCCTGGAAGCTCGCATACATAACATGGACCCTGGTGCCATTAGTTAGCTATATATTGTGTGTGTTTAGCATTGAACAAAAGCTAGTAAGTGTGTCAGCCTGCTACCCTTGTGTCTTAGTTGGGGTTTTATCTCTGAGCAGACACCATGGCCAAGGCAAGTCTTATTAAGGACAACATTTAATTGGGGCTAGCTTACAGGTTCCGAGGTTCAGTCCATTATCATCAAAGTTGGAACATGGCAGCATCCAGGCAGGCATGGTACAGGAGGAGCTGAGAGCTCTACATCTTTATCTAAAGGCTTCCAGCAGAATACTGACTTCCAGGCAGCTAGGATAAGGGTCTTATAGCATATACCCACAGTTACACACCTACTCCAACAAGGCCACGCCCACTCCAACAAGGGCACACCTTCTAATAGTGCCACTCCCTGGACCAAGCATATTCAAACCGTCACACATTGCCTCTCTCCCACTGACATCTTTTTCCAGCTTTCGCTTTACTTATACTACCATGCTTAGGTTACATGGCAACCAAGCCGTTCTGCCCCGGTTCCAAAAGCTTGCAATCAACACCAAGTACGTGCTGATAAGGATCTAGGGATGGTGACATCATTGGGTCAAGACTGACAAGAAAGAATGAGTTCTGGTGCTACCGTTTTTCTCCAACAAGACTCTGGCACACTGACCAGCACAAGCCACATTTACACTCAGTCTTTAGCACTGGGCACAGATTTGTACCGCTTCTTGAAGCTGGCAAATTCAATGAAGTAACTGAGACTTTTTAAGTTTAAAGTTAAGCCGAATAAGTTTTACAGCCATGCAATTGATATAGCCTCCACTCAATATTCACATGAAAAGCATCTTTTCACGCTAAGGGCCCCAATTTTTTCCCTCACGTGGTTCACTATGTAGCTGCACAGACTCTTCTGCACTAGTGTACACATAGGGAGACACAACCTGCCTAACATCCTTACTACAAACTGTGGTGGGAGGGAAATAAGCGTTGTTTTAAAAAGAGAAAGGCTTCCTCTTAGATTCTTGCAACCTCTTGTTCCACGGTCTGTAATCCGAATCTGTCTGATGCGCTGGTGACATTGTATGTAAGTAGACTTTTGTTTCAGTGAAGGAGAACTGGGAAGGGTGACTTCATCTTTTTTCTTCAAGAGTTATAATAAGATGGCACACACTCCTCGAAGCCTTTACTCTCTCAAACTAGAGCACATGACTTTCCCTAAAATATCGGCTGTCTTCAGCAGCAATTCATAGAAGCTCCCCAGTTTGCTGTTGCAATGTTTGTAGCCCACATGTGAAATCACACAGCAGCCGATTAGCACGAGCCAATCTTGAATTCCACTGTGGTGCAAGCTAAACTACCTTGTTAAGAAGATATGCTCTACCCATGGTGCAGGTGAACTGGACAGACCTGAGTTCTGAGAGGTTGGTGGGGGGCCCATAACAACTTGCACAGAAAAACAGATAGGTACCACAAATCTGATCGAGGAAGATCTTGCCCATTTTAATAGGTGAAGTTCCCAAAACCTGCAGCTCTGTGCTCCTCAGCTCTCTTGGACGTTTTTAGAAACTGTCCAAGAGGTAGGTTTCATGAGGGGGAGAATTCGGTTTGCTGTAGTCCCTGCGCTGTCCTACTGATGCTCACCTTGTGACTACAAGGAGACCCCATTGCTAAGGCCTTTTAGGAATCAGTACACTAAATTTGAGAGTCAAGACTTATTCCTCTTTTTAAACATAGAATCCCTTTTCACATCCCTAATTTGAACTCATTTATACCTTTACCATGCATATTCTCCTGATATTTTCTGTGTAGTATTTTCTTCTATCTGCTCTAAACTTAAAGATTTGACCCCATGGCTGTGTCCTCAGGTTCTAGTGCTCTATGCAGACATGGGAGTGTTTTGCTCAACCTGGTGACTGTGATTTTCACCCAATGTCCTCTCTATTCTTTGTGTTTCACGTATATCAGCCTTCAATGGCCCACTGTGAAGGGGAATTCTCTTCCAGCTATTTATCTCTGGTTTTCTTCCATATTTGCCTGTCTGAGGAAGGCTCAAGGGAATGACAAACTCACCCCTCCCACGACAGCCCTCATCCATTGTTATAAAAGTAAACAATAGAACATGTTTTTATATCGGTGATTTGTCATGTCTAGCAAGAGTTACACACCTTCTCAGTGAGCGTTTGTTGGCATGATTGCCTTTCTTCCCAGTGGTAATTCTTGGAGATGAGTCACCTGGATGTCACATGTAACTCTATTACAAAGAGTCTAATTGAATTCCATGTCCTGCCAGAGTGACACGCCTGAGCGGCACAGCGGGTGAGTGGCCCTCATCCACTACCCCCAATAGTTGTTCTCCACGAGACACAGTCCTCCTTGTCACCCTCTCAACTGGGGAAAGTAAATTTGAGAATGAAAGTGTTCACTCATAGAAGGGGGAGGGAGGTCAAACCAAATTCATCTGGTGCCTTTGGTGTCATCTAGGATGGTCTATGATTTCAGGATTCCGGAATGCCTGATGCATGCCATAGTTACCATACCCTGGCCTGACATGGGGCATTGCCCCACCCCCTAGCTTCCTTCTGCATCACTGGCCCTAAAAAGAGGTCTGTCAGAGCATCTTCCTTTTGACCAAAGCAAAACTTCAAGCTATCATGAAGCCCCTGGGGCAGGCTTGTGTGCTGAAGGAATTGATGATATTCTTGTTAACTCCCTCCTTCAGGCAAGGGGACTCTGAGGCAGTACTATAATTTAAGCCCTAAGTATGTGTCATCCGGGACTCATCTAACGTGCTAAAACCAGGTGACAAATGACTGAGAAATCCTTCCAACACCTTTGTGCATTAGGGACCAAGAGCTACTAGCCATGATGAGCACTGTTCACATGTTAGTAGTTAAAACATAGGCTCCTGGAACAGGTGCCAATGTAAAAGTTCATTGGTAGCCGTAGGAAAAGAGGCTATAAGTAGATGGTTCCATTGCCCCTTCTTTGAAAGACTTGGGACCAGACATGTTTCATCCTTGGGGACTGTTTGAGGTTTTGTAATATTTTCATCTATATCATGTAGTGAGACATCTTGATGATGGAACCCAGATAGGATCACAAAATTCATTTATTCCAAATATACCTTGTATGCATAGGTTGAAGGTCATTGTATACAGTATGTTCAGAGGACATGCATTTTTACTTTGATCCATTATGAAAGCTCAAGTGTAGAATATTTCAGATGTATGAGTGGTTCAGGGTTTTAGAATAGGGATACTCCTTGTAGCTTACTTAACCTCCACTGATGCACATTCATGGCCGGCAGTCCTCCATCAAGAGAATTGATGGCAGAAATAATCTTACATTTTCATTTCATTATCTAAAATCATAAGCCAGAGCTGTTGTGTGGGAAGGCCAGCCATCCTGGACTTTGAGGCTCTGTGACACTCACAGTTTGGGTTGATTTTCCCAATTCCTGGAACTGGTCATTTTAGCTTCTTCTACTCTCTCAGTAGAGCAAGCTTTATGAGCACGCTTCAGCTAAATCAGTCTGGCTATGGAAATCAGTGAGCAAGCATTTGCTGCATCTCTCCCTGCAACCTCAGATCCATCATCATAAATGCCAGAGGCAGAGTGTATCCTCCAGCAAAAAATAGATGGATGTCGCATATTAGTAGATGCAAAGGGTTTGATTCACTAGGGCCCTATCCAGGTACAAGATGCAATTTTATCCCTGAGTTTTCCCAGCTAATGAGACTTAAGTTCAAACTCCCCATTCCTAACTCTGTTCCACAAGCTTTTTATAGCACAAGGTGCAGTGTACATCAGAGGCACACACTGGTTCATAGATGACAGCTCTTCTTTGCAGCCACCACCAAGACATTCTCCCACTTGCTGAATACAGTGATGCCAGCACACACTGTGTCCTTCGAGGCCTACCTGACCCTCACTGTCCCACCTCAGGCTGGGAAGCAGCAACACTGGTCGATTTTCAGAAGCATGACAAGAGTCCCTGATAGTAACACTGTGAATAATACATTTCTCAGAGCAAGGTCATACAGTATCCGAACTTCAAAGCAGGCTGAGGGTGATCCAGCAAGTACTATGGTGTTTATTGCAAAGTCAGGTCTCCACTGATAAACTCTTATGGTACCCCAAGGACTTCACTGGGGGTCGCTTATCATAGACCCTCTTCTTAGTGGTATGGAGACCTTGTGAAATTAGACAATGCTCCTTTCGCAGAAGGTGACTCAGCCCTATGCCAGTTCAGGCCTCAGACTGACCTATGGCCGGCCCTCTTGTTCCCTCAGTGCTATTTGCTCCTGGCAATAAAACTATAGGGTAAACATATAGCCTTCCCACAGATGGAAAAGCTGAGGCTGGGAAATATTGACTGTCTTCAGTTGGATGCCATGGGCAGGGTCCTTGGTGACAGAGTTGACATTAGAGCTCAGATCTTCTGCACTTTCTGCCAGTAGTAACTGGCTCCACCCACAGCCTGTAGCAGAAGCCTCCACAAGCCAGCCAGCCCCAGCTCTGAGCAGCAGCTAGCTAAGTTCCATCCTAGAGAAGTCTTGGGGTATTCGCACTTCACCTGTGCAGGGACAGAATTGGGAAAGAAAGTGTCTTAGCGGGTGTTTCTCAGGCCCTTTTAGATATAAATTACACTTTGATTAGCACCAAGGCCCACCCCAGCTTTTAGAAGGAATGGTACTGAGGCGGGTCGCAGCATTGGACGAAGGCCAAAGGCTGATGATCCTTGGCTGTGTAACTCTCTTACTGTTTTGTGCTATAAGCGCTGGTTTCTATTCTCTTACTATAGTGTGCTAATGAGTGCTGGTTTTCTTTCCTTCTGGTTCAAGGACCTCTTGCTGGCCAGGCAAGAGGCTTAGAACTAGTTAACGCTTTGTGAACCAGAGAGAAAAGAAAGGAAATGAAAGGAAATCATTTACACAGATAATGTGCACAGACACACAAACATTCATACACATGCATACTCTGGTCTGGTCCAACCACCTGTCTCGTCAACTCCACAAGTGCTTATGCATACGTACACACATACATATACATACCTATACCTGTATGTATAGACATACATATAGACAAACAGATATATACATTTGGTGCATGGGGCAGACAAAAGGAGTGTGACAGAAGGATGTTGATATTAAATTCAAAGCAGTGTTTGATTCTACAAGCTCATTATGAGTTCAAAGCAACAGTTTCACAGGGCCTTGCTTTATCATAGCGTGCCTACACCTGTGGCTTCGTCCTTGGACCTGACCTAGAATGAATACTTTTCCTTGATCACAAATTTGTCTCAAGCCTATTCTCTTTTTGGTGCAATTGTGAAAGCTCATGTTACTCCTTGCTATGTATCCTTTACTTACCATTCTATGAGGAGTGGGCACATTCTATTCTTGATTCTAACTTTATTATACATCCTTCTGGCAAAACAACTAAAACCATCTCCTAAAAATTTCTTCCTGAAATTATTTAATCAAATCAGGAGTTTTATAAAATCATTAATTCATCCAAACAGCAATAATTCAATGAAGTTCATCTTCATGTTGATCTGCAGGGAATGTGCCCAATAGTGTGGGCTGATGCCCAGGAATCATTAGGCTATGTAATAGTGACAGGAGAGACACATCAGTCACAGGAAGCAATTCTGGGCTGAAGTCTCTAAGGACCCTGCATTCTTAAAGCTTGCCCATCACAGGCCATGCAAAACAGTGGGCCATCTCCAGAAAACTCCCTTGCATTCCTTTAGCCTTTCCTAGATGGCTTTTGACAGATCAAGACCTCATTAGTGCCAGGCATGGTGGTACATGCCTTTAATCCCAGCACTCAGGAGGCAGAGGCAGGCGGATTTCTGAGATTTCTGAGTTCGAGGCCAGCCTGTTCTACAGAGTGAGTTCCAGGACAGCCAGGGCTACACAGAGAAACCCTGTCTCGAAAAAACAAAACAAAACAAAACAAAACAAAAAACAAAAAAAGACCTCATTAGCAGAGGAGAAGCTGGATACCATGTTTCCCACTGACTATAGTCATGATGAGAAGAAATCATGACATTGGACACCTACTATGTACCAGGCTCAGTTCCTGGTGCTTAGTAAGATGGGTGAGAAAATGACCACACTCAGTATGATTTGATTAATACATCACGGCTGCGCACTACAAACAGTCTCTGCAACAAGTCAAGAAGAGTGAACCACAGTGAGCCGCTGGGGCCGGGGAAGCTTGGGGCCTAGGAGGGTCCTAGGCCCACCTGGAGAAGAGGGGCTTCCCAAGGGAAATGTTCAGCAGTGATGATGGTGTAACCAGCAAGAATGGTAGTTCTTCTATCTTAGCTCGTCTTACAAGTCATGTGACAAGTTGATTCATCCCATCTTGCAGACTCAACAACTAAGCATTAGCATGACTGCAATTTGCTAACGCGACCGTAGCTTTAGTGGTGTCGAGAAGTTTGGGTTATGCTAGTAACACTTTGCACAGTGTCATTGCCGTTGACAGGCGTGATCTCTGGGCACTTGTTTCCAGGGGAGACTCTGTTGGAGACCCTCAGTGCCTGATGATCTCTAAAGGTGAGGCTTAGAAGTGAGTCTCTCCCAAGCTTCCCAGGAAGGCCAAAGAAACACAACTTTGAGAAGCTGGTATCTTGGAAGAAAAAAAAAAAATTAAGTGTCTAAGCCAATTTTTTCAACATTTGTTTGTAAATTGCTTTAGCTTAAGTTGCTGGCCTAGTGGGTTCTAACTTCTGTTTGGGTCTTATTTCATATTTCACTATACATTGGGGAAAAAAGTACTTCTTGAAAGTATAAAAATAAGAGAACATTTGTTCTCTCTTCCTGAGCGAGAGCTTCCTTCATATCCATTACATCTTGGGGAAGATAAAGCTGTAGGCCGCAGACAGTGCAGAGTGCCACCCAGCAAAGAAGGAGCATGCGCAGTTGCTCCGCAGCAGACACAGGGAGGCGCATGAGTTACTTCTCAGCAGCGTGGGGTGGGGCAAGAGGGAGTGGAAACAAACATGCTAGCATTTGCTACAACGCTCCCCGGGGGGGGGGGGGGGTAAAAATTCCCATTTTTATTCAGAAAGTTTATGTTTTCATACCTTAAGCAAATATTATTTCATGCACTAATCACTAATATTTGAGGAATACTCAAGTCACTTTAAAGGTTTCAGGGCTGGCAAAATGACTCAGTGAGTAAAGGCATTTTACTCACTTGCTACCCACCCGACCATGCAAATTTGAAGACCCAAATTCGATTACCAGAGTCCACACAGAGGTGGAAGGGAAGAAGGATTCTTCCAAGCTGTCCTTTGACTTCCACATCTGTGCTGTGTGCACATACCTCTCCCTGTCTCACATCACACACGCGCGCGTACACACACACAATCATAATAATCATAAATCACAATAATCAAAATCATAAATGCAATAGATTCTTAACTTTAAAAGGGCTGGTTCATTTGTATAGAAACATTGGCTCATGAACAATTTTACTTAAAATCTCTGAAACTGGGATGAAGGGATGGCTCATCATTTAAAAGAGCACACTGGATGGGGAGGGTGTGCTAGAGAGATGGCTCAGTGGTTAAGAGCACTGACTACTCTTCTGAAGGTCCTGAGTTCAAATCCCAGCAACCACATGGTGGCTCACAACCATCCGTAACGAGCTCTATTGCCCTCTTCTGGAGTGTCTGAAGACAGCTACAGTGTACTTAGCTATCATAAATAAATACATACATACATACATACATACATACAATCTTTTAAAAAAAATAAAAAATAAAAGCATACACTGCCCTTGCAGAGAACATAAGAGATATCCCACAGCCAGGCATGGTGGCACACGCCTTTAATCCCAGAACTCGGGAGGCAGAGGCAGGCGGATTTCTGAGTTTGAGGCCAGCCTGGCCTACAAAGTGAGTTCCAGGACAGCCAGGGCTATACAGAGAAACCCTGTCTCGAAAAACAAAAACAAAAACAAAAAAACAAACAAACAAAAAAACAGGATAAGAGATATCCCCTGCATCCATGATCAGATGTCTCAGAACCACCTGCAACTCCGACTCCGGGGGAATCCAGTGCCTCTGGCCTCAGAGGGCACCTGCACATACGTGCACATAACCACACACAGATACACTCATAATCTTAAAAGAAATCTTTATAAAACCTTATAAAATTAATTTTCTGCTATGTATACAAAGATATATATGAAACATAAATGAATTTTGTGTTTGTGCTTGGATCCCCATCCCCATTACATGTGTGTCTTTGTATTCTAAAATTTGGAACAGTCTAGAATGTGTAGCATTAACGGTTCCACCATTTCAAATAAGAGATAGACTTGATCTGCCCTTGACCCAAATGCCCGCCACTGTGATTGCTGCTCTTACCATTAATGCTAACTTGATGTATAGTCTCTGTGCGGTGGGGAAGGCAGGCTATAACGAGCAAAGACAGTTTGGGAGAGAGGTTTTTTCCTGTATGCTAGATCTGGAAGATAAAATAGGACTTGCTCGAGAAGACATAACAGAATATCCCAAAGCACGGGGAAGAAATATGCCGCGGTCCAGGGTTTGGACACCAGTGGTTGAGAATGGAGGGTACGGTTAAGGGGCTTTGCTAAGGATAGACCACTGGATGCCACATTGAGGAGGGGAGGCTTAAGCACGTACTTCAGTTGCCCCTTGGCAGACAATGTGCTGAGGGAAAGGAACCCAGAGGAGGCTGAGGAAAACCTCAGCAGCTTGCGTGGAGGCCATAAGTGAGCACATATGCCACTAGGCAAACCACGCTGAGGGTGGAGACCAGAACTCATGTGACACCAAGGGAGGGAGGATATTGGAGTATAGGAGAGTGGTATGTGTGACAGACGTAACTCTGCCCAGAGGCTCTCTGGGTATCTTTCCCATAGCAGGGGTCAGAACAAGCCACTAAAAGTGTGGGCCTGAGGAACTGAGCCAAGCAGCAGGTAGCCTAAGAGAGGCCTTGGATGAGATTCAAACTGAGGAGCAACCGAGTCCTGGTTATGCTCTGACACCAGCTAGCTCGGGGAACAGACACGGGCAGTTGGAGGGAAGTCTCAGACTCCAAAGATCAATGGCCATGAAGGCGGTGCCTGCAGACAGGGGGCACTGAGTGTGACAAGAAGACACTGTGCTCCTCAGTGGTACTCCATCCTGAACATGGCTCTCCTAGACAAGCTTGCAACCTGATACACGCCCAGCCCCCACTCTTCTCCAGGGCCAGATGAGCTCAAGGAGTGCTAGGTGGGAGAACTGTAAGATCTTTCCCAGAATGCTCTCTGAGAGCCGGTCTCATCATGACCCCTCTTAATGTGGACCACATCTAGGGAGCTTTAATAACACTGTCACAGAGCCAAAGGCTCTGTAGAGAACCAAACACACACACACACACACACACACACACACAAATATATATATATATATATATCAGAATACAGTAAATTTTGAGTCCCAGCGGATGAGACCAGCGATACTCTTCAGTGTTTGATTTTGCTGTTCTGGGTATAGAACCCAGAGCTAATGAACATTTGCAGCCTTGGGGAGGGCAGGGGTTACTGGGGTTGTATTGTTGCTGCTGCTGTTGAATTATTTTTGTAACACTAGCATGATGGGTCCCTTACAGCGTTTTCAACTATACTTTGCTTCTTTGACCACCTTCTCTCCCCCCCCCTCCCCAGTTCTCCTACTCCCCCCTTACTGTCCCTCCCATAGCCTCCCTTTCGTTTCCATATCATATATCATATACTACATTACCCTCATTATTATTATTATCTCCTTATTCCCCCTCAAAGTATTCTCCCCCTCTCATGGTCCCCTTTCTTGTTTCATATAACACACACATGCACACACCTATACACATTCACCAATATATACTCATGCCCACAAACATACACTTGCACACACACGCTCACACACATGCACACACACACACATGTGCATTCGTATACGTACCCACCAAACACACAAACAGACTCACACATATATAAAAATTAAAATCTAGGCTTCACCTATGAGATAACATACACAGTAATTACCTTCCTGAGTCTGCCAAACTCTTGGGGTTCTTGAGACAGCCTCTTCCTCTGTAGCCCAGAATGGATTCACCGTGCAGCCTTCCTGCTGCAGCTTTCTGCAGGTGCCCAGATTACAGACCTGCACCTAGTGCTTTGCTTTGCACAACCTTTTGTTTTTCAATCACCAAAGTTATTTGGAAAATATATAAGTACCTCAGTTGTGTGTGTGTGTGTGTGTGTGTGTGGTATATGATAAACTACTGAGTGCCCCAAAGACCCCTCCATAACCCTGACCCACGCAGTGTAATCGGTCATGAGTGGACCCACCAGCCCAGCAACCATGCTCACCCCCACCCCGACTTGGTGTGCCAAAGTCACATTCCATAACCACTGAGTCGCACAAAAAAAACTGCTCAGTGACAGGTAAGGAACTATGGCTGGCACCATGGTCGCTCATGGGAAGGGACTTGACCATAGAACTGGATTCTCTCCCATGTCAGTGGAGGTGAGTTGGACCCTGTCAGCTGAAAGAACGTGTCCCTTTAACAACGGCAAATATGTAGTAGTTGTGACAGGTTCCAAGAAAGGCTTCTGTATCTGCTCATGTTCCCATGGCATGCACCTTCCTGATGCCATCCTACCTGGGCTGCTGAGGAGCCTTGCTTAACGGGTCCTGAGACCCATCTCTCATGCCATCCAGGTTCCAGAGTACTCTGGTCAAGAAACAAGTTAGTAAACATTTCTTTAATAGCATCCACACTATGCTGAGGTCTTAGGTTGAGGCACTATATCCAGGAGGCCTATCTCCGTGGCTGCCGTCCCAAGGTGTACACACACATATGTTCTGGGTTGCATGGGTGCACACACATGATGTTCTCAGTTCTTCGACTCACATATGCTTCTCAACCCTCCTTCTGCTGCAGATCCTGGCGCCCCTGTGAAATTGCCTTGTCTGCCAGTGAAACTGTCGCCTCCGCTACCTCCAAAGAAAGTCCTGATCTGTATGCCTGTAGGGGGGCCAGAGCTCACTCTGGCATCCTATGCAGCCCAGAAGAGCAGCCAGCAGGCCGTGGCCCAGCACCACCACACCGTCCTACCATCCCAGATGCAGCACCAGCTGCAGTATGGCAGTCACGGCCAGCATCTCCCATCCTCCACCGGCACCTTGCCCATGCACCCCTCAGGCTGCAGGATGATCGACGAGCTGAACAAGACACTCGCCATGACGATGCAGAGGCTGGAAAGGTAACGGGGGGGGCGGGGGCTTGCTTGAGAGAGGGGCAGCCTGGGGATTCTAGAGTGGGAAGCCCCATTCCCTTCCCTCTACGGAACGGAAGAAGGCTTGAGAGTGAAGTCACATCAAACCTGAGTTTTAAGAGACATATAGCGGAATTGTATCTTTCCATTGTCAAGCTACCTGAGAAATCACATTTACTAAATAAATAAATAAATAGAAGTTGGGGGGGTTGATAAGGAACAATCTTGCAAGCATGAAGACCCAAGTTCAATCCCCCAGAGTCCTCATAAAAAAAGCCAGACATGACAGTACATACTTGTAGTCTCATAAACAAATAAATAATTACAATAATAATAATAAAATAAAAAGACAGAGACAGACAGTTCTCTGGGGCTCATTAGCCAGCCAGCCTAGCTTACTTGGCAAGTTCCAGGTCAGTGACAACCTGTCTCAAAAAGCAAGGTGGGAGGTGCCAGAGAAATGACACACCTGGCCCTCCTCACACACGTGCACATGTTCCTGCAGACATGCATGTACACACACAGACACACACAGGCACACACACAAAGGAGTAACGTGTATATCCGTACTAGGCCATATTGTTCCTCTAAACAACATTGCCAGTTTGAGAAGGCTGTGCATGTGTGGTTAGTCATCGTGATCTCGCCTGCCCCGAGATGGGGGAGTGGGGAGAAGATAATTGTATATTCCATATCACATGGCTTACTTTTAATGGCGTGACTACTCAGTGATCGTTGGAAACAGTTTAAATGCCACAGGCAGTGATGAGAAGGGGCGGGGAGGGAATGGCATGGCAAGCAGATCAGGGTACTGGAAGCAAAGCATAGCATCGAGTGATACACATGTGGGCCACTGGTATCTGGAAGTCACTGGAATAACCCAGTCCTTCGCCAGATACCGCCTCCGGATGCGTTTCTGGGAGGCCTGCAAAGAATACTCTCCCCGACCCATGTCTGCTGTCTGACTCCACTTAGGGAGCTCCTTCATCCTCACTGTTTCTGAGAGTCGTATGCCAGCACATCAGCTGCCCAACCTTGTGCCTAAGCAACCTCTGAGATCTCTCAGAATGACTCCAAAGCACACTGTTTAAGCAAGCTCCCTAATGAAATTGAGAAAATGTTTCCATCCGAAGTAACGGGGGTATATCAGCAAGGGCAGTGATGGCTGTCTGCTGAGACAGACAGACAGGAAAATCATGGTCTGGAAGGCTGGAGGAGCTGCTACAGTAGAGAAGCAAGCACAAGCTTACCATGGCTGCCTCCCAGCCAAGAGTGTTGTATGTTGGGAAATAGCTACCTCCAAGGGAAGCTGTTGCCCCTGGCAGTTCTATTGGGTTGCTTTCTGTTAATTCACCCTTGTTAACTTGGCCCCTTACCACTGGCTCTGACTGCCAGTGTTGTTAAGGATGGCAATACTAGCTTAGACTTTGACATCTTGACACATACCACACAAACACACCACCACCACCATCAACGTGGTCATCAGTGTTGTATCCTTGCTCACACAACCTAGGGAAACTAAGTAAAGAAGCTAAGTTCCCCAATGCCACCTACACAAAGGACAGCCCCTCCCCCAACCTGCTCATTTCCCACCGGCACCCGCACTGCAGAAATTGAGAACATGCCTTTCAATACTTTTATAGTAATTAGACAGAATCCTTTTGTTTGTTTGCTTACTTGCTCATTTGTTGAGTCTTAAAGGGCTTCTTCTTTTTTTTTTTTCAAGACAGGGTTTCTCTGTGTAGCTCTGGCTGTCCTGGAACTCACTTTGTAGACCAGGCTGGCCTCGAACTCAGAAATCCACCTGCCTCTGCCTCCCAAGTGCTGGGATTAAAGGTGTGTGCCACCACCTCTTGGCTGGCTTCATTTTTTAAAAAAAGAAACACTTCATTTTATGAAAGTGTCCATTTGTAACATTGAAAATTAAAATACATTTTAAAATATAATAATTGTTATTCGTGGGGAAGGGGGTGCTAGTGTGACGGCTTAGTGGCTGAAAGCACTGGCTGCTCTTGCGGAGGACCTGGGTTTAGTTCCCAGCACCAACATGGCCGCTCACGACTCTTTGTAACTCCAGTTCCAGCGAATTTGGTGCCCTCTTCTGGCCTCTGCGGCACCAGGCACGTGTGTGCTGCACATGCATGCAGGCAAACACTCATACACATTAAGAGTGAATCTTAAAAAGAATTGTTATTTCTACATGAGTGTTTCAAAAGCACTACCCTGTTTCGGTAAATCTCTCCAAGAAATTATGGCCCAGCAATGAAAACACAACACAATTAATATGAATATATGCTGTGTGCCTAATTGGGCAGATCTACCACTACACTACCATCTTCTCCCTCTAAGAGACCCCTTAGAACTTGTGGCTCCTCCAGACCTTGTGCTTCTGCTCTGCTTTTCTTCTTCCTCCTCCTCCTCAGCATTCTCTTTCAAACTTCCTTCTTTTCTTTCTTTCTGCTCCACCTTCCCTCTTTCTGCCCAATCATCAGCTCTCCTTTATTTTACAAATTATGGTGGGAAGAAGGTTTACAGGAAATCACCTGAGTGCTGACTCATTCCTTGTTCACAACCCCTCACAGGAGAATGGAATTAGCATCAAATATAATTAGCCCCAGGGCTATCCACAACACTACCATATATAGCTCATTGGGGGAGCAACCCTTCTAGCCTAGGTCTTTCTACCTTTCTCTCTCTCTCTCTCTCTCTCTCTCTCTCTCTCTCTCTCTCCCTCCCTCGCTCTCTCCCTCTCTCCCTCTCTCCCTCTCCCTCTCTCCCTCTCTCTCTCCCTCTCTCTCTCCCTCTCTCTCTCCCCCCCCCTCTCTCTCTCTGTGTGTTTCATAGATGCTTTCTTAAGACAGATACCAATCATGTGATTTTGTGCTCTTATGACCACTATCCAGAGTATAAATTGTTATGTCTCAGATGAATTTTCATTATGTAAACAAAAATATCAGAGACAGCATGTTAAGCTATTACTAAACATATTTTCACTTCCAACGTGCCATTTCACTGTACCTGTGGGCATCTGTGGCATGTTTCACTTGAGTTTAGAGAAGTGGTCTAACTCTGTAAGTCCTTCATTGGATTGGGCTCTTTAGTAAAATAAATCCAACACAGAACAGACCAGGACAGAGGTGTTGGGAGAGAGGAGAGGAGACACAGCATGGTGTTGGCGGCTGAAGTAAGACAGTCTGCATCCTTTGTAGCACTCTGGACACTGTTCCCACCTTGTGCAACCTCAACTGTCACCCAGGCCAAGATAATAGGCTCCCTTCATGTAGCATCAGGACAAAGAGAGTCAACACATACATTATTTTGACAAGAACACTCATCCTGAGAGGAAAAATCTTCTTCCCAAATAAAGACAAGTTGGAGAGATTTTTCTAAGTATCCACATTGTCCCCTCAGCACTGGCAAAGGATCTGACAGTAGATCAAGGTCATAGGCCACTTTGTCCTGTCACAGGAGAACTGTTATCTGAGGCAGTGGTCCTCACCCTTCAACACGGTATCAGCCTTCACTGTCCAAGTCTTACAGGAAAAAAAGGCACGATTTTCCTATCCACCTGACAGTTTCCAGGGACCCCAAAGGGCACTGCAAGGAGAAGACATATCACTGAGTGTGACAGCCTTGTGCTTGTGAAGAGCCATGAGCCAGCGCACATTAGTATCATCACTGTCCCCTGAGACCTACTGGGAAATCGCCTGTAGTGCATCATCCCAGAATCGTATGTAATCTGATCCTGAAGATGCAGCAGTGTGAAATCAAATGGCAAACTAGACAGTCCTGGATTTTGACACATACTTTTGTATCATCTTGTCTCGCCTATGAAAGGGAGGCTATGTAGCTAACTAACCCCTGTCTATACTGGATTCCCGTTTGTCCTCTAATCTCTGCTTGGGAAACCTTGATGAGTTCCAAGACAATCTTCTTGTTCTGGGAATGGGTTTATAAAGCTTTCCCTGATGTAGGTCGGACTTCTTTGGTCTCCCTACTGATCTCCCTTTCCTAGGAAACACTCTCAAATCTTTCAAGAGAGCTATGGCATTCTCTACCTAAGGCTTCTTCACTAGGCATCCTGATGGCTTAAACATACTCCTCCAAGATGATCTTAAATCTTTTCAGATTTTTACCCATCTGACCCTGCCATGTAGTTTTTTTACAGCGTGGGCTTGGGGGAGGAACATAGAGCACAGGAACAAGAAATGTTCAAGGTCAATATTTACCCACAAACAGGAAGAGGGCTCATATTTATTCTATCTCATGGTCAAATGAGTGCATCCCAGAATCAGGATTTGAATCTCAGACACACCGCGTATTAGCAGCGTGACCCGAAGTGTGTTGTGTAGCCTCAATGGGCTTTCATTTCTCATCCATCAAACAAGGATAACACTAACAGAGCAGCCTCATTAGGGCTCTTTGTGAAGATCAAATGATTTAATCAGTCCTAATCAGTCAGTTTATTACACAACATACCACAAATGTCCAATAAATGACGTGAGCATTAAGTAAAAATATATAGCACATAAAATTTTTTCTTTAGTGCCTCTAGAAGGCACATGGAAAATTTTGATCTGATCTTATTGGAGGCTGTGTGTGTGTGTGTGTGTGTGTGTGTGTGTGTGTGTATGTGTGTGTGTGTTTCTTTATTTCTCTCCATGGGTGATTCGTATCTTCTTCAAGAGTGATGCTTTAACACTTTAAATATTATGTTGGGTTTCTTATTTCAAATCTCTGCAGTAAGATCTGAAATCTAATTGGCATCCATCCTAGCACTTGGACTTTTTGATCCCAGCCGCTCACTCTTTCTGGGGTCAATCCATTCCGTGAGCTCAGCGCTCTCATTTCCTGTGGGCAAAATGAAGTGGGATATGAAGGGATTCTAGAAGGCTCCTCAAGGGACCTATGCTTTTAAAGAAGTCTTTTCTTCCTTAATTAAAGGCAGGTTCTTACCTGAAGTTGCTCACGTAGGAACCTGGGGTCATCCACGGGAAGGCCCGCACCTGACGGTCGGCAAATCCTCTCCATTCTGCAGTGTAGAGATGTCTGCATCAGCAGCTCTGTCCCCCGGCTCCTGACGCCACACTCTCCTCTGCCTATTGTCTTCACTGTGCTGCCGCAGTCCTCTCCTACCCCAGCACCTGCTCCCCCCCCCCCCATCCCCAGCACAGTGCCCAAAGAGACAGTGTGGTTCACTCAGTAGTTCATATGCATGTTTGCCAGGGGATGCTCTTAGAGTACCACAAACTGGATGGCCCAAACAACACAGGCATATTCTCCCTAGCTCTAGAAGCTGTAAGTCCCAAGGTCATGGTGTGAGGTCCTCCCTTCTGTGTCTTCTCAAGGTGGAAAATGAGAGAGTGAGAGGGGTCAAGCATGATAAGTGGGGTCATATCTGCTTTTAATATGAATATACTCTCATGATAAAGACCCTGTCACCTTGACACTCATGACAGCAGGGTTTTCATGACTTAACCACATCTCAACACAGCTGCACTGGGTCTTAAGTTTCTAATGCATGGATTTGGGGGAACACCTTCTAATCATAGTCCGAGTTATGGGAAGATCCATCAACAGTTCTTTGCTGAGAAACTGCTGTAGAACAGGTTTTGTGTCTGGGGCTGGGGAGAAATCAGAGAAGACAACAGAGGGAGGCTTCCTCTTAGCAGAGCCTTGAGAGCCTGGGAGGTCAGACTGAAGGAGCTCATCTGTAAAGAAAACAGGGTGGAAGGAGCCCTTCTAACAGGACAATCAGTTCCTTAAGTGGGAGGGCACCTCAGGGTTGTATTCTCTGACAGCTAAAAGAAAAGTGTAGCCAGATAACCAGTGTGGTGATTTGAATATGCTTGACCCAGGAAATGGCACTATTGGGAGGAGTGGCTCCGTTGGAGAAGGTATGGCCTTGATAGAGGAAGTGTGTCACTGTGGGGTCGGCTTTGAGACCCTCCCTCTATCTGCCTGGAAGACAGCAGTCTTCTCCTAGCAGCCTTCAGATCAAGAGGTAGAACTCTCAGCTCCTCCTGCACCATGCCTGCCTGGACGCTATCATGCTTCCCGCCATGATGACAATAGACTGAACCTGTAAATCAGCCCCATTGAAATGTCCTTTGGTCCTAAGAGATGCCTTGGTCATAGTGTCTCTTCACAGCAATAGAAACCCTAACTAAGACAACAGGGAGTAAGAGAACATCCTAGTTGTTTCAGAGGGAGGAGCAGAACACTCTCTCCAAATGGGTGAATGAAACTTTTCTTATGAAATGGGACTAAGTTGGCAGTTATATTCCAAGATTGTAGAAGGTTGATCATAGAAAATGGGAGTAAAGGAGAGATGGTAGAAGATTGTAATCACCATTGGTGAGGATACTTAGAGACCCATAAGAAAGCTGGGACAAAAAAGATGGCGCATCCCTATAAGCCCCAGACTCAGGAGGCACAGCCAGAAGATTACAAGTTTGAATCCAGCCTGGACCATACAGTAAAACCTCAAAGAGTAGGGGAGGACAAATTATCCTCCTGTCAGCAACAATCCTAGACAGAGAAAAAACCACATAAGTGGTGTAATATTCTAATGGCCTGCATCAGTCTGTAACTCTACTCTGTGTCTATTGAGGTAGGTTATTAACTCTGATGTAGAAGTTATTAGAAATAGAATAGTTCTTCCTCAGCTAAGATCCTATAATTGTCTGCAATTCCTGGCAGCACCTACTGAGAACTGAATGCCAATCATTGTGACAGACACACAGGAATCAAACAGGATCTGGGTAGAGTGGTTACCTAGTGTGGACAAAGACCTGGGTTCAGTCCCCAGCACTCCATGAAACTGGGAACAGTTTGTAATCACAGCCCTCAGAAGTAGAACCAAAAAAAAAAAAAAAATGTTAATTCAAGGTTGTCCTCAGCTTCATAGCAAGTTCCAGGACAGCCTGAGCTACATGGAAACTTGTCTCAAAAGACATGATATTTTGCTTGAAATATTAATAATTATAGACATGAAATTTATCATTTGTTTATGCAATCTGATTTTGGTTTTACGTTTTAGCTAGGAATGAAATTTATTGAGAATAACCAAAAAGGGTTCATGGTGTTTAAATTGAAATTGAAATCTGTAGCATACCCTCCTGAGGGGGGGAAAAATCCCTTTAGTCTCTAAAATTCTATGATCTCATGGATATTTTTGAAGCTTTCAAAGAACCCAGTTCAACTTATAACCCTAGGGCAGATCCATTTCATGATATTAGTTACCTTCCTTCACGTTATCTCAAGGTCACGGGGAATTCTAAAGAATGACACTTGGTCCTGAACTTGGTGGTCCCACAGTTCCTCTCAGCCTTGCCAGCATGGCGTATTGGCTGCATTAACTCACATTTGTAATGTTTCGCCATCAAATCAGAATGCCCCTAGGTAAAGAGCAGACACGACTCATTGCCCTAGCAAAATGAAACTCTCAGTGTGACTCACTGGCAAATTGGCATCGATTTGAAGTTGTATTTTGTTTGTAGCACAGTGAAGGGCATGTGTCATTGCATGCAATGTGTTTCTGGGGGAAGCTATTCCCTGTCCATACAAGAAAACCTCAAGATCCCATGCATTTCTGGCTCCGTATTTGCCCTTGCTTCTTAGAAGCCAGATTTACCAAGGATATAGACTTACCCTGAAGTGCTACCTACACACAGTGTCTTTCAGCTTTAACTGCTATGGAAAGGGGTGTGATATGGTCTCATCATGAGTAAGACCTCACCTCTCCACTTAGTGGACAAGCCAGCCAGCTGGCAGAAATGTGAAATAAATCAACACCCATGAACACAGCACTATCTCTTCCAGTTGTGAAACTAAAACTATCTCTGAATAACAAGATGGCTCTGGGATGGGAACCACTGACCTGGAGTATCTACAATGGCTTGCTCTGGGAGGTACCCTGTGAAGCTCTTCAAAAGCACTAGAGTATGATGCTCAGGAACTTTTAGTGGCCCGTGTATGACAAGGACTCACCCAGATCCTATTGTGTAGAGTCCTGATTTGCAGTGTCTCAGACTGGCATTCTGGAAGCTAAATGTATGCTAATACTGGTGCTATATAGTGAGCTATTTGCACTCCTCCTTTAGTTCTGGAGCAGGTATCCACTGATCTATGGGTCCCATCCTAGCTCTTGAGCCTTTCTCATTATATTGCCCTGATTCATGGTTTACTGAATATCACTAGTCATCCAAAGGGTCACTCTAGTTCCTACTAATCTCCCTGAGGACAGACCCGTGAACTCATTAGATCTGTCTTAAACCAGTCACATCAGAACTCCTTGACATTTAGCTCCTTGTAACTTCTGGATCACGGTTTGTGGTCACTGGCCCTCTTCCCATTGGCTGAGTAACTGTTAAAACCATAGATAAGCATAAAGAACCCCATCCTAGCCTCCTAGGTGAGGCTTTTGTGAACTCTCACTGGATTATTGAAGATAATGATTGCCATGGTTTGAATATGCTTGGCCCAGGGATTGGCACTATTTGGAGGTGTGTGTGACCTTGTTGGAATGGGTGCAGGCGTGGGCTTAAGACCCTCACCCTAGCTGCCTAGAAGCCAGTATTCTACTAGCAGCCTTCAGATGAAGATGTAGAGCTCTCAGCTCCTCCTGCACCATGCCTGCCTGGATGATGCCATGCTCCTGCTTTGATGATAATGGACTGAAGCGCTGAACCTGGAAGCCAGCCCCAATTAAATGTTGTCCTTGTAAGAGTTGCCTTGGTCATGGTGTCTGTTCACAGCAGTAAAACCCTAACTAAGACAGTGATAAACTTTAACACATTTAAATGAACGTGGCTGTGCTGTAGAATACCAGTAAGGGATAGATAACAGTGTGATTTTTTTTTCTCATTGTCAGAGTAGAAAACCCAAGGTGTTTGTCCAAGGTCATAGAAGTGGAGGAAAACAGGCATCATTGACTGGGGCAGTAGGACTGTAGGGTCTGAATCTCACAATCAGTTTTCTAAATCTCATTCACTATTTAGTCAGACACCACAGGCCTTAGCCTCCCAGAGGTAACAGTGGACTCCTATCTTCTGAGAAGCTCCAGATACCACAACAGACAGAAGCACACAGAACAGTTTCACACTCATATGTAAGACTGCTAAGAAACATCTTTCGACACCCCATCACAGCTAACATAGGTCCTCCATGTGTCCCATGAAAACAGGCCATCAGTTTGCATTCTGGATCCATCTTCCCTCAAACATGCAGACTAGGCCAGTGAGCTGACTCAGGAGGTAAAGGCGCTTGCTGCCAAGCCTGATGACCTGAGTTCAATCCCTGGGACCCACACAGTGGATGGAGAACCAACTCCTGAAAGCTGTCCTCTGATCTCCCCACAGGCACAGAGACATGTCCTCACGTACACACAAATAAATAAATATTTTCAACCCCTGCAGTGGTAACAAGGGTACGATTACTACAATCGCAGTTAGGATATGAACCCAGGTCTTATCACCCCAGTCCTTGAGTTTTCCCACTAACCATGTGTCTACCTTCTCTCCAAAAGCCAACAAAGTCCATTATTCCCCTTAACAGCCAGTCTGAATTTTCCCTCCTACAAGCAGGCTGGGTATGCGATTCAATTTACACAACAAATTCACAACAGTGTGCTTCTATAATGAAAAGCAAGAAGGGCAGATGTTCCTACAACCCACCTATTCTTTTGCAACGCATTTTGCTGGGAAGAGCACCAGAATGAGAGTTTATTAGGAAACATACAGGTGGGTTTGGCTTCTAGACTTGGGCGATACAACTGTCTTTGGATAATTTGGACAAGTAGAGCACATGGTTGTGGGTGGGGAGGTGTGCAGAGAAAGCAGGCTGAAGATGGAAGAGAGATTACCAACTGCATGCTCTAGCCTTGGGGGACAAAAACGTCATCACCATCATTCTCTTCTCACTATCCTGCTCTATTTTCCCCTAGTGTCCCAACCCTGCTTTACATGTTAATTACCTATTGGCTCATCATCTGTTTTCTCAATAACAATTAAACTCACAAGGACAATGATTTTGATTTGCCCTTGGAGTCTCCCTAGAAGCTAGAACAGCCTGAGAAAACTTTGTGAAAATCAATGCACACGAGAGTTTGCCCAAAATGGGAGGCCTGATGTTCACAATTTAATCACAGATACAGAGGCATTTGGAAAGCCCAAGTATAAAATGGTTCTATGAGAGGCCCATGAGCAGAACACTCTTTATTATGTCCTCCCATCTCAATGCCTCAGCTGTCAATCAAGTAGGATACAGCAACCCTGTAATCCTGGTACCAGGAAGGCTCATGCAAGAGAATTCCAAGTTCGAGGCCATCCTATGCTAGAGAGTGACACCCTGTCTGAAAAACAAAATGACAGGGACTGATGAGGTGGATCGGTTGCTGAAGTGCTTGCAGGTCAAGTGTGAGGATCTGAGTTCGGATCCCCAGTACCTGTGTTAAAGCTAACAGTGCATGTCTGTAACTTAAACACTGGGGCCAGGTGGGAGACAGGAAGCCCCTTGGAATCACAGGCCAGTCCTAACAGAATGGGTGAGCTCTGGGCTCAGTAAGAGATCTTGTCTCTAAAAAAATAAAGTGAAGAGAAACGAAGATACCTAATGCCAACCTCTGCCCTCCACACACATGTACATAATGCACCCATGCGCACACACATATGAACATGGACATGAACCTTAGCAAATACACTTGCAAAATGACAAAGCAGGAAAGTAACAGACTGGTATTCATTCTCCTACCATTCAAACGATCACATGTTTTCAAAAAAAAAAATCACTCTGTAGTCTCTGAAAATTAAGAGACTGGCAGTTCATATTATGTACTGGAAAGAGCTAAGACACAGAGCCTATTTTTAAAAATTCATAAAGAAATTAGTGTAAAGTCTAAGCATCACAATGAATTACGCCCCAAGTTATGAACACTGCCACCTTTCACACTCTCTGCTTTACTTTAAGCAATTATTTGATTATACAGTATGAAAAGGTGACATTTCATTAAGCTGGAGAGACCTAACATGCTCTGTAAGCAGGGGAACCCAAGAAAGAGCCCGGTGACAGTTTTCAGTTCGGGGATGTGCTTCAGTACCAGTTATCATCTAGGGATGTGTCCTGCACAGCTCAGAGATGTGAGTAACATAGATGCAGCTATCGCCAGTTTAACTCTTGGATGTCTGAATCTGGTCCAGATGCTGAGTTTGGAATAATAAAAACCTTTAAATAAGTGTACATGTGAGTGAATAATAATAAACAAATCAATAGGGAAAAAAAAGAAATTAGTGTGGAAATATCAGCAAGCAGTTGCCGTCATTCGTCAGAAGGTCCCCTTTCAAAAGAGCATCCAGATGTTGCTTTGTCTCCATCCAATGGCAATAATCTGCGTGGAGAAAACCCTGTGGCCGGCCTACCATCCACGAGTGGGGAATTACTAGCTAATGAACATCTCCATGCCCCACATACAGAACTAAGGGCAAGTTGTGAAATTAAAAGTCATACTGTTATAGGCTGGGAAGATAGCTTGGGCAATTCAGTCCTTGCTTAGCAGGCATGGGGACCTGAATTCAGGTGATAAACAGTAAGGCATAGTCTATGCTTATAATTCCAGTGCAGAGAATGTGAGTCAGGTAAGTCCCTGGAGCTCCTTAGGAAATCATTCCAGCCTACTGGGTGAGCTGCAGGCCACTGAGAACCTCTGTCTCAAAACAGAAAGCAGACTAGACGACTTCCGAGGAACAGCAGCTAAGGCTGTGTAGCCTCTGCATACCCGCATGCACACCCATGTACCTGCACAAAGACATGTACACACATACACCAAGAAGAAGAAGGTGGAGAAGGAGGAGGAGGGGGAGGGGGAGAGGGAGGGGGTAGGAGGAGGGGAATGGGGAGGGGGAGGGGAAGAAGAAGAAGGAGGAGGAGGAGGAGGAGGAGGAGGAAGAAGGAGGAAGAGGAGGAGGAGGAGGAGGAGGAGGAGGAGGAGGAGGAGGAGGAGAAGGAGAAGGAGAAGGAGAAGGAGAAGGAGAAGAAGAAGAAGAAAGAATCACTATTTTAAATCCTTAATCTCCCTAAAAGTTTTTGAGGATAACTGTAACATCATTCCTAACAATAAACATGTAATAAAGGGATATTGCTTTCCGGCACAAATCTGTGGTTAAAATGGACCAAGAAGACATTTATCTCCCCCAAAGGATAGAGAAAATTTATTACCCACAAATATGACATGGAAAATGAAATTAGGTTCCAGCAGGAATGAGCTGTAATTTCATCCCCATGCATTCCGAAGAGATTTCCAGAGGAGAGAGAAAGCAATCGGCCCTTTTCCTCTCGGAGATCAAAAAAAAGTGTGAGAAATTATGCTACAAATTACAGAGCCCGAGGCTGAAAAATGTCAGAAATAACCACCGAAGCTCAAGAAAATAGTTCATCAGCTTCGTTTTAAGAAAGCGGGCGCATGTTGTCCAGCGGCCCAGGATTAGTCTGCTAAGATAAGAAGCACACCAATAGAACATTTGTCTTTCTCTTGGACTTTAGTCAGGAGGAAGCTGTGCTGTTCCCTAAATAGGCTAGGGTACTCAGCCTTCCTGAGTAGGGGGTGTGTTTGGAGTTCCTTTCTCCAGAAGTTGTAACGGTGTAAATGAATTCATTTTCGCCCCTGTTCTCTGTCCTAGGAACCAAAGACTCATACTTCTGAAACTATCTGGGATTTGTATCTGATGAGTACTAACTTCTACAATACACAGGCTGACCCATAGCCTACCTCTTCCCGGCACTCTCCATCTCTGATGGTGAAATCAGTCATGGTGGTCGTACCTGATATCGTCTTTTAGTATCTGTCAATATCCTAGGTTGTGCTTGACTGAGTGACCAGTAGGAATAGTACTAGAAGCCAGGATATGGAGCCAGGAAGACTGTGGGTCAGTCACTAGCTGGACCTCCTGGTCTTCGACTCCTCCTCAGTTAAATGGGCAGAGATGCTTTCTGACCTTGTAGGCTGCTGCAAAGTCAGAGGGAGAGACTGGTGCTTATTATACATGATGCTGGAGATTGCTGACCAGCAATACACAGAAACAGCAGCTGGTTATCAAATGCTAGTCATTGTGATATATCCATTAGTGGGGTGTTTCTGGAAGAGAGAGTGCAGGGGTGTGTGTGTGTGTTTGTGTGATGGGGGTCATTATGTGTGCGTGTGTGTGTGTGTGTGTGTGTGTGTGTGATGGGGGGGCATTATGTGTGTGTGTGTGTGTGTGTGTGTGTGTGTGTGTGTGTGTGTATACATGTATGTATATATGTTTATATGTGTGTGTTGAGATAATCTCCTGTGCAGGCCTCACCCTCCTGAGTGCTGGGTTTATAGACATGTGCCACCACCCTTGGTTACCAAGAAAATCAAAGAATAAACAATCAAGCATTGGAACAGGGCAGAATTCCTACTAAAGTGAGCATGGTAATTCAAGCGCATATTCTCTTTGGGAGCACACTTCCTTTTTCGTCCTCTTGAGGATCCAAAAGCGCTAGTGGATAGACACCAGATTTAATACTAGGCAGTCTATAATGCTCAGGACAGTCCTCAGGGCCTCTGCTTCTCAGAAGCTAAGACCCGAGTTGCACCACCCCCAGCTTCGATATTGATTAGAAAAATCAGTTCAGACATTTTGATGGATTCACATAGATTCCTTGAAGACACGATTTTCCTGCTTATACAAACTGAGGCATTCTGGCACATGGTAGATTAACACTTCAGGAAGATGACCCACCGGTGTCAGTCTGCAGCTGTGTTTGCAATGTCCCTACCAGGTGGTTGTTAGCCACCTATATGGGGGTCCCTATTTTTCAGTGCTGGAGGTGACAGGTGCTTTATATCTGTCAACACAGCTAGAGGTCCCTTCCTGTGGAATCCTGTTCTATTCCGAATCTCATGTTCCTATCTTCAAGGAGAAAAAGCACAGACCTTTTTTTTTTTTTTTTTAAATCATAGACCATCTGTCTTAGTAACTTTAATATTGTTGTGAAGAGACACTATGACCTAGGCAACTTATAATTGGGACTTACAGTTCCAGAGGGTTACAGTCAATGACCCATTGTGGCAGAAGGCTTGGCAGTGGGCAAAGAGGCAAGTGGGCACTGGAACAAGAGCTGAGAGCTTATGTTGTTATCTACACATAACTCGGAGGGAGGGAGGGAGGGGGGGAGGGAGGGAGGAAGGGAGGGAGGGAGAAAGAGAGCTAGCTAACTGGGAATTATGTGAGCTTTTGAACTTCAAGGCCCAGATGCAGAGACATACCTCCTCCAACAAGACCACAGTCCCTACTCCTTCCAAGCAGTTCTACTAACTAGGGACCAAGTATTCAAATTTATGACCTTTGGGGTCCATCTTCATTTGAACCACCATGCCACCTATAAGGTTGGGTTTCGTATCTCCTTCATCCCCTCTCCCCTTATCTTTGGACCCACTTTGGAGCTTCCTGCCTCAAGGCATTCTTGTTTTCTAACTTTCAACATTTTCTCACACCAAACAAGAATACCTATTATCTGCCTCCCATCCCTAACTCCCAGGTGTCTATTCTAAGCTCTGTGCCTTTCAGAGAGCGTGCTAATTAAATTATGAAGATAGAGAGAGGTGTAGGCAAGGCTGGGACAAAACACAAGCCATGAAATCACAGTTGTGTCTCTTCCATACACGCCTACTTTCCATGATACCCAAGAAAGATGTCCAGGCACAGCTAGAATGTAGTAGCTATCTTTGATCCGTAGGAAGGGCAGCTTCGAAGGGCAAAGCAGTAAGATGCCCACTCAGTCCAATTTATGGTTAAACATCGTACTTGTCACCTAGAGACCACCCGTAATGTGTCCTGCCTACCCGTGGCTCCCATTGCTGTGTGTGCAATTAGCTGGGAAATGGGGCATCTCTAACCACTAATCTCTAATAAAATGCTGCACTGTTGTAAATACATGATTCTGTCCCATTCGGTAACTGTTGTTTCCAAGTTGATTTAGTTCACTGCCTCGAATAACATAGCTCATAGGGTGTTAACTGGATCTCCCATTTGCTTCATTGAAGAGTTATGTGGAAAATACAAAGAGAAAATCAACCCCTTTGGAAACAGTGAAAGGAAGGAAGTTAATTGAATTTAAATTAGACACAGCAATAACTTAGACCATAATTGAAAGGTTCCAGGGAAACTCATGTTTTCATACAGCATAGTAAGATTCCTTTAGGATAAAATAGTGTAATCCAAAGCTCTGATATATAATATACCTTCACACTCCACTTGTTTATGAATGTCAAATACTTTTTGAGAAGTCTTTAAATAAGGATATAAACTCTATTTTTGATGGTTCTGAAAAAGAATAAAAATTTTATCCGAACTGGGGATGTATGTTAGTGATGGAGCACTTGACAAACATATGTGAGGCCTTGGGTTCAATCCACAGTACTGGAAAAGAGGACAGAGGGGAGGAGGGAGGGAGGGAAGAGAAAGGGGAGGGAGGGGAGGAAAGAAAGAAGGAAACAATGACTTGTTTCTGGCTCCATACTCCCATTATTATTTTTAATATTATATTTAATATTATAATTCATTTGTTTTTGTTTTTCCTTTGTATTTACTCTTCTTATATATCACATCTCAACTAGGAGTTTCCCCTCCCTCCCCTCCCCCCAGCTCCTCCCCCTAACTTCCCCCCTCTCCCCCACCCCTCCCCCAATCACCTCCCCTCAGAAAAGAGCAGGACATCAACTAAATATGTCATCACAAGCTGCGATAATAACAGGCACGTATTCTCACACCAAGGCTGGATAAGGCAACCCAGTAGGAGGAAAAGGGTCCCAAAGGCTGGAAGAGTCAGAGATAGTCCCTGCTCACACTGTTAGGAATCCCACAAGAACACTAAGTTACACAACCAGAACATACATGCAGAGGACCTAGGTCAGACCCATACAGGGGCCCTGATCTCAGTGAGCCCACCTGAGTTCTGGTCAGCTGATTCTACGAGCCTTGTTCTTATGGTGTCTTAGACTTCATACAAAAGGACTCCCTGTTGCTATGAGCTCTTCACATAGGCTTTATTAGGAAACCATAAATGGTTTATATTGTCCAATTGTCTAATAGTGGATGCTTTAGGCGTCTCTTTCACTGAAACTATATTAGATCAGCGTTGGCTTTGAGGGCATCGTTCTTACAAAACTGACCAGTAAGGTGGGCCGGGCGAGGAGTTAGGCTAGGGTTGGTTACCCATGACTGCCTGCTCAACCCTGACACCGTCCTAGGAAGAGTACTTCCTGGACATGGTCCACGGCCATGTCCACCTTGATGTCCAAGCACAGGGCTCAGCCTTCCATCTACCTAAGCTCTCCTCTTCCTCTGTGTCTCCATCCCGATCATGTCAAACTATCCTCTCTCTCTGTTCGTGCCGCTGCTCTGTGTAGCTTTTGAAAAATAGAACCTCACTTACTAGCCTCTCTATCTGAGATCAAGTTAATCCTTCCCCCAGTGAGAAGGTAGGTGGGTTGCAGAGGAGCCCCCCTTCACTGGTTCAAAGTGTGCCATCTAGTGGCTATACATTGTTGTGCACCCACCCATCACCACCATCCATCTAGCGTTCTTCTGTTTGGCTCCAGGCTACCGTCTCCACCAGGGAAGCACTGCCCTAAAAGGACAAACTGTCAGATAAGCAATCTATCACATGGCCTGGGTGACCTTTGTCTCAGAGATAGGGACAACTGAGGTGAACTTCCCCTTTCTTTTCTTTTCATGCAGCTCCGAGCAACGAGTCCCCTGTTCCACGTCTTACCACAGTTCTGGTTTGCACTCAAGCGACGGCATCACAAAAGCAGGACCCATGGGCCTTCCGGAAATAAGACAAGTGCCAACTGTTGTGATTGAATGTGATGACAATAAGGAAAATGTGCCTCATGAACCCGACTATGAAGACTCGCCCTGCCTGTATGGCCGGGAGGAGGAGGAAGAGGAGGAAGATGAAGATGATGACGCCTCTTTGTACACCAGTACGTGCAGGCAGGCTGTCCATGACAGTGGGGGAGGTGTGGGACTGTAGAAACAGCACAGAGCAGCTGCCTGAAGATGTGGTTTTAAGTGGACCTTAGGTCACAGGACGGCTCAGGTGACTTCTCCAGGCCCCTTAAGCAGTAATAAGAAAGCATAAATCTCATGTATACAGCATCATAGCTATACACATCACACAGCTATCTTAATACCCCCTACCTATGCCTTGGTTGCTTTCTTGAAGTATAACCCTCTTTTTCAAACAATAAGGGGTCAGGGAAGGGAGAGCTTGAAAATCTACTGCATGTGTGTAAACCTAGCGACTGTATATGCAGTATATTCATGTTCAAGTGTAGCTCACCAGCTTCAGAAAAGCTGAACTTAAATTCTCCACTGAAAACCTTTAACTATATTGAGAAATAGAGAAAGCAAGTTGGTAATCTATCACTCTGACCATGAATAGGTAGAGTTTAACGGTGCGAGGATAGCTATGGCTGATGTGGGGCAATTGTTTAATAAGTGAATTTATTAATACAGCCGTCACATGTTGCCTGGATGGGGTGTTCCCAACAATGAGCTAAGACTGTGTCCCCATAGCTCTACCTTCAAGCACACTTAGGGCATCAGCATGGTACCCATTTTACTGGTAAACGGGGATAATGGAGAAGAAAGAGTAAAAGTGAGGCAGGAGAAAAAATCAGAGAGGTGCAGTCAGGGTCTGCAGTGACCCAGGATTGAAAGGGGACAGCTACTGAGCCTGCGTGTCAGGTGGTGCCTGAGAGTTGAAGCATCTGTGCCAGGGTGTCTCACATTTGTGTGCTAGACCTTTAGAGCCAGATTATTCTCTGTTACGAAGGTGATGCTGAGCATTGCCTTCAAGGGTCTTCACCAGCTAGACGACAGGACCAACCTCCTGACTGCCACCTAACTGACCTTCAACAACCCAAAATGCCTCTAGATATCTCCTGGCTACTCACTAAAGAGCAAAGTCAACTCTGGTTGAAGTCCTGGATGCTCAGGAACCCGTGTGTTCAAAAGAAAGAGCCATCCCAGAATATTGTCCCTCTCCCAGTCCTCTGCTCTGCTCTCACCCCACATGGTCCCACACTGACCGCCACACTGGGTTATCTCCCTTTGGATGTCCTGAGTTCCAGGAAACTGCTCTGGTCTGTCTCCTGATGGTTCCCAGCATCTGTGTTACCACTGAACATATTCAGATGTGGATTCCCACCAGCCTGCTCTCGGTGGGAGTACCCACTCTCCTGGTGGGAGTACCCACTCTCCTGGCGGCAGCCCCCTTCTTCGGAGCCTTTCCTGGCTGCCAAGACCTTTACCCTGTCTGTTCCTCTCCCCTCTATGGCACTTCACAGCTGGCCCTGTCCTCCGTTGTGATGTTGCTGCATCCTGGAGATTTCTAAAAGGAGAGATCCAGTCACAGGCTTCCCTTCCCTCCCAATATGCCCCATACTCACCCTGTGGGTTATATAAAGCCTGATGATGGCAGCGACCCTAAGAACTTGGACTTTAGTGTTCCTGGCACTAAAGTATTATGCCTTTGTGTCTCTCCCCCTGCCTGTTGCTTTATAACCTGCCCGCAGTTGGCCCCATGGGCATTCAGGTGTCTCTGTTAACTGACTGATTTCTCCCTCCTCCAGGCTCACTGGCCATGAAGGTGTGCAGGAAGGACTCCTTAGCCATCAAACTCAGCAACAGGCCCTCTAAGCGAGAGCTAGAAGAAAAGAACATCCTCCCCAGACAGACGGATGAGGAACGGCTGGAGCTCAGACAGCAGATTGGCACCAAGCTCACCAGGTAAGAAAGCAGCAGCCCCGCCCGTCTGGTCGCAGGACAGTCTCTGTGGCTACGTGTATTGCCCATCGCTAACCTCCTTCTTTGTGTCTCTTAGCAACTTGCTGCATAAAAAGCCAGTGGATAGCAACCTGTTTTGTCCCTAAGTTTGCTTGTACGGTCCCTCTCCTTCACTCAGCCAAGTCTTGGAGGTTTTGCTTGATTCAAGGGTTAGGATTGAAGACCTGTATGTAGAGGAGTTGTGGTTTGGTTAACTACAGAGACAATCAAGCACACTTTCTGTTGTGTAGTCAAGAATTTGGTAGTGATGCCCCATTGCTACTCTGGGATGCTTCTTGAATGGTGTACATATGGTTATTAAAGACATATGTACATAGGCATAGCTTTGTGTTCTAGTAATGTTTTAATATAATGTGCGTTTCATCTATGACTAAGTCTGCATAGTATCAGGTAACATTGTTGAACACCTGCTATAAGGGCGCCGTGCTCCTACGCATTTTACGATATATATATTAAATCATTTCTTCTGTGAATTTCCTATAAGATGGGCATGCTATTGCTCAAATTAGAGTTGTGGCCATCAGGCTTAGAGAACCTTCGTTAGGCTTAGTTACTTGCCTATTATTTCATATTACTATAGATAGGTTCTTTCGCATAATTAGATTGGATTCTTCCTGGAGGATGTTGCGGTAATGATACAGGGCTGTGTGAGAAGTAATCAACATTGATAGGATTTAGCATTGGGTAACATGGTCTTCAAATGAGGGAAACGAAAATATCAGAAAACACTTATCTATGTTTTCTCATGCACTTGCTCGCTCGTGTGTGTGTGTGTGTGTGTGTGTGTGTGTGTGTGTGATCATATCCATCTATCTCATTGAAATGTAGTGGTGTGGCTACCAGTATCTCTATTGGCCAGTGATAATTACAACTCTCTAGAAAGCACAAGCCACTTAGACACTATGACTATTAAACAGTCATCTTTCTTCTAAAGGTAACTTCCATGAATTCTCATCCATCGATCTCGCCCTCTTCCTTCTACGGCTGCTCAAAGCACCCACACTCATTCATGTATGAAATGGAGGCAATAGCCACTCTCTGTCTTGTTGGACATGACAATGCCCTAGGTGTCCCCAGACCTCCTTCCTTAGGCAACATATAGTCAGAACTGAACAGTTCTGAACTGACTCCTGACCTAGAGTGATCTAGCATAAACATAGTTCAAATGAAGCTATCAAATGAGGTGGGGTCAGGCCCGAGGAAAAGGAAAGGCTTGGGCCTGGCCGTTCCCAGAGTTCAGCTCCATCCGTGCATGTAAATATCTTTTATTACAGATGTTTTCTCTCGCCTCCCATTTCCCAGACTTTCCTATAGAACAAACAGAGCCTGTAGTATATGGAGGCCCATGCAAGACTTCTCCATGGACAGAGTAAAATGCCAGCATATCTGGTTGCCTAATGTAACATTGTAGAAAATGACAGACAGAATAAAAGTGAGAAGTGAGGAGAGGGAGAGATGAGAGATGCAGAAAGCAGTCCTGCCCACCCTGGTATTGACGAATAAGTGGAAAAGAACATTTTTGTTCTCTAGCATTCTTCCCGAACAGAAAATGCTTCTGGCCTCTCAACACACAACCATATCCCACCACCATAATACTCTGGCAGCCATGACCAAACTCAGTAGGGAAAGAGTCATGGCTGTCCATGTTTGGAGAAGTTCTGTGTTCAAACCTTTGTCCAAGAAAGCCCTCCTCTTACCAACACATAAATACATTTTGTTTACCAATACATAAATCCTGCTGGGAATCCATAAGAGCCACTGGGGACCAACCATGGTGTTTGTCTGTCCCCAGCCATCTTTCATGATGGCTAGAAGGACAAAACAACCAAGGATGGAGACAGCAATGGTGGGGGGAGAGCAGCTGTCGTTCAAGGCCCTTCCTTTTTTCAACTAGAGTCTTTCTTTCCTCTGATAAGACCTTTGGTGCTGTGGTTGGTCAGGTTATGGGGCCTGAACCCATAGGAAGAACATTAGGGTTGTATAGCATTATATAACTCGGATGGAGAAGTCACATCTGCATGGCAAAACCACCCTCACAGTGGTGCATTCACACTCTGTGTAAAGACTGTTCTCTTTAGAATGAGAACCCAGCTCTATTCCACCAGCCAGTCATTGATCCTGAAACCAGGGCAGAAAAGTCTGGACCAGAGGGTGACCACAGTGTTCCAGATCAAGAAGCCTAACTTTGGGCTCTGTTTCCTCAGTCGTCACCCTCACACCCCCTACAAAACCTCCCAGGCTAAAATTCTGATCACTGTGTACACACGTAAAGTGAAGTAAGGTGAAGTAGCAGTCTGTCTGAGAGCTCGTCAGGCTGTGGCATTCTGTGCGACAGCAGAAATGTACTAGAAATCATCCACTCCGTGAAACCCTCCAGCAGAGTCTGCGGTCCTCATGGACTGGGCAAGAAGGAAAGCTGTGCTTCAGCCTGATGGGTTAAATAGCACGAAGGAAAAAAGGGTGCAACAGTCCAAGAATAATCACAGTGAGGGACCGTGGGCAGAGTGCAGTGAGGTCAATTTCTGCAGAACCTTCCAATATGAAAATAGAGTCTCTACCTAAAAAGCATAATTTACTGTTCTTGGGTTAGGGTTTGAATGTAAAGTATTCCCTATGGACTTGAGCGTTTGAACACTGGATATCCAGAGGGTGGTGCCATTTAGGAGGGTTGCAGAAATCTTAGAGAAGGTGGAGCCTAGCTGGAGGGGATGGGATGCTGAGGGGCATAGCTTGTCCTTCAAGTTACAGCTCTCTGCTTCCTGCTCCGCTGAGATGGGAAGTCGTACAGATGGGGCCACTCTGCCATGACCTCAATCATGCTTCTCTCCCTGTAAATGGGTGCCAATGAAAACCCCCCACCCCTTAGCCACTCCACTAAGGTATCTCGTCACAGGGCTGAAAAAAGACACCAGTGCAACTTCCTTTAGCATCGCCTTGCAGATGCTTGGGAGTAGACATTCCTGACTCTCCGTCAAGGAACCATCAGGATTCTTTTTATAATAGATGGCTGTGTCAGTCAACCATGGCTGGAGAGGTATGGAGTGCCCTAATTAGAGAAGGGAACATGGACCGGAGGTTATGCGTTGTTGCTACTCCTTATGTATACAAACCCAGGATTTAGAATAGTTCAACAATAGCACAGGAGTGAACAAGTCTGACCCCGGGGAGTGGGACAGAGACCGCAGAACTTCTATTTTAGTTTTTAATTTCCTTATGTATACTCCATTAAGATGTGCTGACACATCCATTAATAGTTCCTATTTATTTATTAGCCACAAGTGAATAGCATGCAGCTGTGTGTGGTGGCACACACTTGAAATCCCTGCTCTTTGAAAACAGAGGCAAGGAGGCAGGCAGACCAGAAGTTCCAAGTCATTCTTGACTACATAGCAAGTTCAAATCCAGCCTATGTTACACTTGACCCTGTATATAGATGATGATGATAGACAGACGGGTGGATGGATGATGAATGGATAGATGGATGGATAGATGATAATGGGTGGATAGATGGATGATGGATGGATGGATGGATGGATGGATGGATGGATGGATGGATGGATGTGGATAGATGATGGATGAATGGATGGATGGATGATGGATTGATGGATGGATGGATGGATGGATGGTAGATGGATGATGGATGGATAGATGGATGGATAGATGGTACATGCTGGGAACATTCTGAGATTCTTATTGAAGAGAATTCTTACAGTCCCTTGGTCTAAGGATCCCTTATCCATGTCATGTGAGCAGTGCTTTTCTCCCCAGTACCTCCTAGTCAAGGGGCTATAGGCCTCAGGACATTTCCTCACTCTTACCAAAACCCCACTGTGCAAGTCCATGCTACATTCTCTCAGGGTGTCTTCTAGGGAGCTTTGAACTTGGTCTTTAAGAAGGGGTCACCTTGACTACAAAATCTTAGAGATCTAGTTCTCTTCAGAAACCAAGTTTTCCCTTCATCCTCTCCCTTACATGATGTTCCATCCACATGACTCTATTTTTTATTTCCAATTGAATTTAACACTTAGGAAAAAGGAGAGAGAGAGAGAGAGAGAGAGAGAGAGAGAGAGAGAGAGAGAGGTGATTTCCAAAGTTCATAAGTAGGGTGCACTGTCAGAGTGGACTCCTGAGAAAGGGATGGCACGTTTTTCCCATCTATGTCTAGTATAGGATGCTGATTCATTGGTAAAGTGACTACTCAGCACCGCTGCAAGTGGGGTCTTCAAGGACAAAGCAGCCAAAAGACCTAAGCATGCCCTGACTGTGGCCACAAGACTCAGTGGCCCCTGGGGGACAGCCAGTGTTCCAGCCTAGCCAACAGAGGATCCACAGACTTAGCCTGTCCCATGGGCTTCTGTGGCATTTGGATCAGGTGGGGAGAAAAAAAATCCTAGGAGGAGACAAAAATCAGAACATGCCTCCAATAGCCACACGACCCTCTACTCCACATCCGGCTTGGCAGTAGATGAGGGTTAAAGCAGCCTGGCTCAGTGTTCTCTGTTAAAATACCACCTCCAGGCCAGGGGGATAGCTCCACCCATGAAGGTGATTGACACCAAGTTTGACAGCTTGAGTTTAATCCCAAAGACCCACATTGTGGAAGGGGAGAGCTGTCACCCACAAATTGACCTCTGATCTCCTTGTGCATAGTATGGCATATTCCCCAACACCCCACCCACCCACCCACACACATGGGCACATATAATAAATGTAATTTTAACAACTAAAAATACCACCTCCCCCATTCAGATATCAACTGTCAGCTTCTTTGCTGTCATGGTTGACCAGAAGTTTTTCAGCTCCGGGAAGAGGGGACGTTTGACTTTAGAATGGGACTTTCTCCTTATGGGGTCCTTGCCCTACACCAAACACAACCCCATGTTATTTGAGACCTTTACCTGTTTTTCTTCCCTGTGACCAAAAGAAGCTGCTGGCTCAATGTAAGCCACTGAGGCATTTGTCTGCCAGGGATGCTGTGAGGAAGTTTGATGAGTTGAGTAGTTGGTACAATAGAAACATATTGTGTCCTCCCCACCCCCAGCCCTGGAGACAGGCAGTCTGAGAGCTAGATATCATTGGACTGACTTCCACAGGCTGACAGCAGGGTAAGGCAGACCTGTGGCTCTGCAGGCTACAGCACTCATCCCGCCCCAACCCCAGCCCCAGCCCTACATCCACTGGGTTGCTGGAAACTTTGGGCCGATCCTTGACTTTGTTTTAACATCCAAGTCTGCCTTCAGGCTCACATGGCAATCTCCCTATGTGGGTTCTCTTTGTAAAGGGGCAGGCAGCACCCATCTTCATAGTCTCACTTGGACTTGGTTGCCTCCCTAAAGACACTGCCTGCATTCTCGGAGGTTCTGAGGGTTAAGGCTTTAACATATAAGTTGGTAGAATACAGAATTCGTCTCAGGGGTACTTAGGGAAGCATCAAATGGCTTTAGAGGAGGGACCGTGACCTCGAGTGCACGTGAGGACAGAGCGAGATTGTATAGGAGTGAATCCAGCAGTGACGAGATTGTTACCAGGGAGGCCTGGCAGCGAGGGTGGGATGAAAAGCCCCTTACATTAAGGAGCTGTCACCACTGAGATGAAGCTTCCTGTTGTTTGGAAAGAAATGAAAGACAATTTTGTTGTCTCTTCTGAGAAATAAAAAAAATTGAACTAGTAAAATAAAAAATCCAGGTTTCAGTCAGTTTTCTATTGCTATAAAAAAAAATACCAGAGATGATCAAATATATATATATATATATATATATACACACACACACACACATATATACACACATATATGTATATATATACATATATACGTATACATGTATGTATACATATATGTGCATATGTATATATGTATATATGTATATTTGCTTTGACACACACGTTTAGAGTTTTCAAAGTGCTCAAGTGGCTCAGGGGCCTACGGCTCTGTGGAAAGGCAGCACACATGGCAGTCAGTGCATCATGATCGGAAGCACATGGAAAATCAAAGCTCCTCTGCTCGTGGAAGCTAGGAAACAAAGAAAGGAATTCTCTCATAATTCCCTCTAAAGGCCACCTGCAGTGGCCTAAGGATCTCCCACTAAGATCCACCTCTTAGAGGTACCTGTGCCCATCAGTATTTCTAAAAGTACCACTGGCTGGGTACCAAGTGTTTAGCACATAGCTGATGGTGGACGTTTATCCAAATCAGGGCTATATATAAACCAACTGATAGGTCTGAAGACTGAACTTAGCCCAAGCCCCATCTCGGCCCTGACCCACCTGGTTTCAATCTTGGCGCTGGCAGCTGTCATCTTCCCAGAGTATCCAGGAGGCCTCTGAATGCACTACCACACTGCTGAGGGAACTACCCAGCCTGAATGTCGGGAAAGCAAGCACAGGCATGTTCATGTGTGCATCTGTAGCACCTTAAGAGTTACCTCGTGGAGGGTGCAGACTGGCCCGCGTGTACTTTCTTGTTAGACAGGACCCAGAGAATGTCAGTCCACATTTCTGCCAACAATACCACTTCTAACTTGCTGTGCTTTAGGGATTTAGTCCGGCGGTTCTCCAAACAGTGACAGGTGTCAACTGGGAGTGTCGCTGCTCTCTGATCCTTACAACTCACCAGCCTGGGAATTAGGAGCTGGGAGTTGAGGCTGCTCCTGATGGTGACAGCTTAAAGCTTTACTGAAGCCATGGAAACCAGCACGGAGCACCACGGGCTGGGTCAGACATAGCTCCCTGTTTTCAAACATTCATTTCTCTCTGCTGTCCATATCACTGGGCTCAATGTCATGATCTGAGGAGCTCCCCTCTTTGGGTTTGCAAAGAGCCTGGTGAACCAGTTACGGGAGGTGGGATAGTTGTCTAATCTTCCCCCATGAAACCTCATTATTTCTCCTCTATTTAAGATTGACGAATATCTTATCCAAAAGGCATTTGGATCTCTGTGTTAAACTCCAAACAGACGGCCATATCATCATAATAAGCAGCATATAAAATAATGCAGCACTCAAGGGAAGAAAAAAAATGAAGCTCATTTTTTATGCTCATAGCCCAAGCAATAAAATACAGCAATCTCTACTTCTAATACAACATTCATGGTGTTTATTGTTTGGTAAGATTGATGCTACAAATCTGACACTCTGGCACCTACCTGCAAAGTGGCAAACAATGTGTCCCCTGGGGGCTAAGGATGAATGTTAGGTGTGAGCAGGTATCACCCCAGGCTAGATTGTTTCTTGTTTGCCAGAAACACTTCCCAAAAATACAAACACCAATCAGAGGTTGTATGAATTCTATATGGCCTGAACTTACTTAGCATCCCTGGGTACCCATCCCTGCGAGTCCCACTTAGGAGGAAGAAGGGAGGACAATAGATTCCTAATTCCTTGCACACCCAGATCATGCATCTTTATCGTTGTCATCGTTATCATGGTTATTTGGAACGTGGGTGTGGCATGAAAGTGGTCATGCTTTGAGGAGCAAGAGAGGAATGGGAAAGGAGCTGTGGTGTGCCTGTCTTCAGATCCACACAGCCTGGGTAGGACTGGCTTGCATTGGGTGGATTCTGAGACCTCTTAGGACAGTGAGAGGAGAGGCCAGTCCCCAAGCTGACCCTCCTGAGGGGAGCATGTCAGGATGAGCCTGGCTTGACTGCGGTGTTGCCGTGCTGCGTTTTCATTAACAACATGGGGATCTAAGCTTATAGACACGGCCCAGTGGTTAAGAGCATGGGCTACTCTTGCAGAGGACCAGGTTTCAGTTCCCGGCACTCACATAACTCACAACCATCACTAACACCAGTTCCTAGGCCTATGGTGCCCCCTTCTGGCCCCCATGAGCATTGCATGCATGTGGTGCACATACAGATGTACAGGGAAACCATTCAAACACATAAAATAAGAATAAACCAATCTTTTTTAAAAATACACACAGTGATCCTTTAAGAACAGAAGATAATTTTTTAATCGTCGACAACTTTTATGAACTCACTGCACCACGTAAAAAAATTTTTTTCAACGTTTCTTAAGAACCCTGAGTCCCCTGAAGGATGCTCACCTCCCTTAGGCTGCAGCCAGATGCCCACTGGTTTCTTCTTGTTATTGTTCAGTGAAAAGGGAGTCCCTAACGGAAGCTCTGAGCACGGTGCTTTGGGAGAGGGTGGAGGGACAAAGCAGATATTTGAGTATTCTAGTTTTCTTTCCATCGCTCTGCTAAAACACTGGTCAAAACTAGGTTGGGGAGGAAAGGGTTAATGGGTTATTTCATCTTACACTTCCAGGGTTAACCGTGCATTGTCTAGGGAAGCCAGGGTTAAACCTCAAGGCAGGAACCTAGAGGGAGGAACTGAAGCAGAGATCATGGAGGGGTGCACCAGAGGCTCGCTCAGCCTGCATTCTTATAGAACCCAGGACCACCCACCGAGGAGTGGCTCCAACCACAGTAGACTGTTCTTTCCCACATTAATCATTTATCAAGAAAATGCTCCCACAGTCATGCCCAGAGGTCAACCTAATGGGGACAATTCCTTAATCAAGGTTCCTACCTCCTTTGTAACTGTGGTATGCATCAAGCTGGCAAAAAACAAAAAAAAAACCAAACAAACAAACAAACAAAAACCCAGCTAGTCCATAGAGGTTCCGGTGTGGAGAGCTGATGACTCCTATCCCAGGGCTCATGGTGGCTGAGCATCTCAGAGCCATAAAGGGCTGCTGGCATTCTCTGTCCTCCTCAACACAGCTTCTTACTGAGAAGCACGTAGTAAAAACTGAGCTGGTGGGTGTCGGTCTGATGGATTCCTGACTGTCTGTGTGTACATGGGCATATGTGCACACACATTTGTGTGTATGTGAGTGTGTGTCTGTTTGTCTATGTCTCAGGGGGGAGGGGAGCCAGTCTGCAAGCCACATCCAGGATGGGGGTGGGGGGGGGAACGGACAAAGCCACATCTCTGTCAGGCACTTGAGCACTGCATCTGTGCCCCACAGCTGCCCCCGAAGCTGTGCATTTCTCAGTGATGTAGTCAGTGTGAGGTTCAGAAGAGCTGTCTTGGGCCAGTGAAAACAGATTAGGCTGTGTCTTAAAATTGCAAGGTTTTTTTGGTTTTGTTTTTTTTCTTTTCAGAAGAATGGGGCTGTCCCTGGAGATCGTGGGTCTTCTGTTTTTGTTTGTTTGTTTTTTTATTTTTTTTTGTTTTGTTTGTTTTTCCAATTTCATAGCTTTTTTTTTAAATGCCTGATTATTTCAGCCACATTTCAAATTTGAGGTGCACTGGTTCAGGGGGAACACAGGTACATTTGACTGCAGAGTAAATGGGCTGATAGACTCCTCTGAGCAGCCTTTCTGGTCACATGGTCCAAGCTTCTCTAGAGTTGGGTTAAGGAGACTCTTCCCAAGGCTGGCCCATCACAGCCCCCCAGTTAGTTCTCAAGTCGGTTTGCTCCGACATATTGTCGAGCAGCTCTTCAGCAACCTTTCTTACTTACTTTTCACCATAGCACATAGCAGAAAGCAAGCCTCTGACTCTTCCACTACTTGGCAAAATAAGAGTGGGGTCATCCTGACCGTGTGTAGAGACAACTCGTGGGGCCCTGGTTCTGAGGCTATATGGCTTGAAAACCTTTTGCTGTTGTTAAAATGCATTCCAACTGGAATCTTCTCAGATTATCCTCATCACAGCCTTGCAAGGTGGCTGACACCACAACTCTCACCTTGTATGGGAGGAAACTGAGCTAATGGGTCTTAGACACCATCCATAGTGAAGAAAAGAGCCTCCCCAATCCAGAATTTCCCCCATTTTCTGGCATATCTGTTAGGAGAAATTGACAGTTACCTTTTGTTTTTAATGCTGAGCAGAATTTTCCTCCCCAGCACATGTGGCTTCGTATGTACCCTGTGGGGTAGTGGGGCTTAGGAAAGAGGCACAGAGAAAAAAGAAAACAGAGGACTGTGTTTCCTCCGGTGCCTCACTGAGCTTTGCAGTATTTCGAGTAACGCTGTCCTTGATAAACAGGGAGCTCTAGAGCCCTGTCAGTGGGGCTCAGTTAAGTCACGTGTGCCTGTGTAATGCCCAGTGTCATGGTCCTCAAGCCAGTGACATCAGCCTTCCCTGAGAACTTGATAGAAATGGACAGTCTCAGGCTTACCCCAAAATTAGAACCAGAAGTTCAAAGGAGGGTCCAAAATGTGCATGTTAACCATTGTTCAAATGTTAGATGGTTCTAATACACCCTGATGCAGGAGGGAAGCATCGACCACTGGGAAGATCCGTCAAAGGCTTGGGAGCTGGACCCCGCCTCGGATGGTCTCTGTTCTCTTAACTAACTGCACTCTTGTCAAAACTGACTTCCTAGGCTGGTCTAATACTCAAGACTCTGGGGCCTCCACTCCCAAGTGCTGAGCCTACTGATGTATGCCACAAAGCTCTGCCCAGATCAGCTCATTCTGAAAAGCTTGCCTCTGTGAGGTTGTGCCTGTGCATTGTAGGTGACTACTGGTAAATTTCTTTATAACAGCTTCTTCAGTATCAAATGCCATAAGTTAATATCCCTCAAAGGGGGTTAAGGGTGCTAGACATGTAGCCCTGTAGTAGAATATGTACATAGCATGCACACAGTCCTGGGGCTCAATCTCCCACACGCATGCTCACGTGCACACAAACAGGGCATGGGAGGCGTTCGAATCTCACTGGAAGAACAGGTCACGTGTTAGTGCACAGGACAAATCATGTTTCTTAGTTGCCTTTTTTCAGTGTAAAAAGAATCAAGAAAGTTGGTTTCAGGGAACAAAATAAATGGCTTAAAATAGAAGTTTTGGATTAAATCTTTAAAAAATAAGTCCAAGTCAAGACGCATACCTATATACCCAATTCTTGGGAATCAAAGGCAAGAGGATCAAGATGTTCAAGGCCAGCCTTGGCTACATAGTAAGTGTGAGGGCAGCCTGGGCTACATGAGACTATGTTTCAAAAAGGAAAGAAGGAAAGAAGGAAGGAAGGAAGGAAGGAAGGAAAGAAGGGAGAGAAAACTATTTCCAGTAATCAAAAGGCATTTTAAAAAGAATTCCTTGAACTCCCCACAGTGTAGCCCTTCGTGGACACGTTTACCCTCTTGGATCCCACTTAGCTGAAACATGTAGTTGAATGCATAATTGAACAAGGTCCTTGCATGGCTGGCTCGAGGGTCATCCCAGCTGGGTAAGACATTAACAGTTATAAAGGTGGGCTAGAGAGATGGCTCAGCGCTTAAAAGTACTGCCTGCTCTTCCAGAGGTCCTGAGTTCAATTCCCAGCAACCACATGGTGGCTCACAACTGTCTTTAATGAGATCCGGTGCTCTCTTCTGGTCTGCAGACATGCAGGCAGAATGCTGCTCTTGCAGAGGACCGAGTTAGAATCTCAGCACCTACACTAAGCGTCTCACAAGCACCTGTAGGTACCTTTAGCCTCTGTGGATACCAGCAGTCATGTGCACAGAGACACATGATTAAAAATAATTCTTCAAAGTGCTTGTGAAGGCCAGCCAAATATTCAGCTTAGTGATAGAGTTACCCCAACACCTCAGAAAGAAAAACACACGGTGATATCTTTAAAAACCAAGAAGGCGTTAAAGGATTCCTTGGCTGGTACCTTCATTGGACTTGGCCCATTCTAGTGATTCTGACACCTATAGGATAAATAATAATCATTTGTATATTTTAAGAATTCATGAATGGCCAGACCTTCAAGCCAATTTCTGTGAGTTCGAAGCCAACCTGGTCTACATAGCAAGTTCCAGGACAGCCAAAGCTACATAGTAACACTTTGTATCAAAACCCCCAAACAAATAAGCAGAATTCTTTGCTGGAGGCTTGGGGGAGTGCATTTCCTGTCCCCACAGTTACTTCCAGGGTATGTAGTACCCTTTCCTTCTCTCACCAAGTCTGGCTTCGAGTTTAATGAGAAGTGAGTTTGCCCTGCTCGGACCACAGAGCTTGCACATAGCCCTGAAGGTTTAAATGGAAGAATAGGATACAGCTGAAACTTGGCACCTAAGCGGTTTCTCGTCTGTCCCTGTGTATTTTTCTTCCCTGGCAAAATACCTAAATCTCACACAAAATGCTAATAGGAGCAATTCATTTTATCTGTCTTCATTATATTCATTTTACTCCTCTTAGAATGCCAGGATTTTCATAATAACCTCAAAAGTATATAAGCCAAACTAAACAGCAGTGTTTAGGAAGAAAAAAAAAATATATCAACGGGAGAAATAGAAAGGCATCCAAAGATTAAAACGATGGCAGGTTGTTTTCTCCGAGGTTCTAAAAAGCAAATCCTTTGAAATCTAAATGAGCACACTTCTATTTTAGGAAATGCGATCATGAAATTTTGATGATCTGTGCCCACTGAATCCTTAAAACAATCGCTTTTCAAATGCAAAGGTCCCGTAGCTCCTTTGAAAGGAACTGGGCAGGCAGGTACATTGTGGCCGTTGACAGGTAATCATCGTAGTGATAAGAAGTTTGCCTTCCATAGTCTATCCTCCCTTTGTCTGTTATGTAATCTGCCTTATTTGGTCTCTCTGCGAGACCAAATAAGAAAATGCCAAGATGATCCATTGCGTCTCCCAATGTGTCACAGTGACATCGGAGGCACTGCCCTCTGCCGATTTGACTGAACCCATGCATCTGCCAGCTGCATATTCTTCCCTGAGAAGCCTCAGTTAGCTCCCTGCTGCCGGTCTTAGTTACCACTGCCCTGGCTTAATGGAAACAGAGTGGTGGTTTGGTTCTAAAGCCCACCCTATCATGGCAGCCTGTTCTGGCAGCAGCCCCCAGATGCACCCATCTCTGCTCTCGCTCTGCTTGCTTTCTCAGTTCACAGTCTGCAATGTTGTAAGTCCACAGGAGCCACTGCCTGTGAGCTTTGATTATTATCACACTAGTGGTGGGCACATGGTTCGGGGAAAGCACGCTGGGCTCAGATAGTCCCCGAAGGGAACGGCAAATGTGTGTATAACTTCATCTGAGCAGAAATACAATAAGCCTGTTTGCTGAAGTCAAAACAAACCAACACTATAATAATAATAATAATAATAATAATAATAATAATAATAAACTGGAAAGTCCGTTTAGTGGTGAGGGTGCTTCCAGAGGACCTGAATTCGATACCCAGCACCCACATCACGGGGCTCACATCTACTTGGAATACATCTCCTGGGGAACAACATCCTCTTCTGGTCTCCTTGGGCACTAGCATTCTTGCTGTATACCTCTCTCTCTCTCTCTCTCTCTCTCTCTCTCTCTCTCTCTCTCTCACACACACACACACATCACATCACATACACATACACATACATACACAAAGATAAGTCCTTTTAAAAAGCTTTAGATTGCCTTGGACGTTAACTGAAGTGTAAGTTTGCGTCATGCTTTCCATGAGTATTTAATAAACCTGTGAGTATTACAGGGCTGAGCCATCTGTAAGACTCTATGAAGCACTTCTGAATGTTAAACTTTTCACTTATAGACAGTCTTTAAATGCCCTGCTGGAAAAGCAAACATGACATAAGAAAACCTGATGACATTTGTAATCACCATCACCTTCCTCCCGTCATTAGCAAAAGGTCCTAAGGCTGCGGGCTCAGCTAGAGGAGCTAAATCACCATTGGAAGGTCAGTTAGGAGACAGGGCAACCCATCATACAGGAGAAGTAGACTGCTCAGCAATGGTTCTTTGGGAGTGGGCTCAATCTTCTTCCTCAGCAGCTCAGTCCCATAGCAGCAGCTGCAGACCAGTCCTCTGTGCAGGCAGACACCACACACAAACCAGCAGCTGCAGACCAGTCCTCTGTGCAGACAGACACCACACACAAACCAGCAGCTATAGTCCAGTCCTCTATGCAAGCAGACACCACACACAAACCAGCAGCTGCAGTCCAGTCCTCTGTGCAGGCAGACACCACACACAAACCAGCAGCTGCAGTCCAGTCCTCTGTGCAGACAGACACCACACACAAACCAGCAGCTGCAGACCAGTCCTCTGTGCAGACAGACACCACACACAAACCAGCAGCTGCAGACCAGTCCTCTGTGCAGGCAGACACCACACACAAACCAGCAGCTATAGTTCAAACCTGAAGAAACCACAAGGCTCACCAACTGGCCTGATTTGAGACTGCAGAATCCGCAAGCTGCCGCAAGAACTCCATGAGCAGTTCTTGGTTGAGTTTCTCTCAATGGCATCATTACTACACGTTGAGCTCAACAACACTATGAAAGGTGAAGCAGTAACATGGGAGCCATTAGCAGAGAATATCGAGGCAGAGCAAACCAAACCAAAGCTCAGTGCTCATCTCCCCCTCTCTGTGGCGTCATATTTACACTCCTTCATCAAGCAACCTTTCATGTGGCTGCTATATCACAACCTCCTTTCACCTGTGTCTGCTTCAGGAACACACTCTTTCCTGCATCTGCTTTAGCAAGTTATCCTTTCATCTGTGCGCCCCAGCAAAACACCATTTGACATAAGTGACTTTAGAAGTTTCCCTATCAGTGTTCATATTAGATCCATTTGAGAAATGAAGCCACTTAAAAGACTAGTGGTAAAAGAGAAAATTCTATTTATCACCACATTCATGTGAATTTCCTTTGTGTTCCTTTCTCTAATCATCAGAGCTATCTCATTCATCTTAACTTACCAGCCCAAATCTATCTGTGAAACACCTTGTAGCACAGAAATTATGGGAGGAACTGAGTTTGGGCTTTGTTTTGTCTTGTTTTGTTGTTTATTGCCTGTGTAATTAGAAAAGCTTCCTCAAGGACAATCAGGCACCAGCCAGCTTAGAAGTACAGTGTGAAGATGAATGGAGAGGGTGGACCTAGTTTAGCAGAGGAATGTGGTCCTTACAAGAGTAGGTGCAGCCTTGCCACACAGACAGAGTTTGTGAGGCACTGTGGCAGATGTGTAAAACTCCTATACTAAATCATGACTCCCTGAGAACAAGATGGATCTGACCTCTATGCTCTCACCTGTGGGCAGGTGATACATAAACCGGATGTCCCCTAGATGTGACAGGAGATGCTAGCAACAGCTGTGGCCAATTAATTTCAAACCCTAGACAGCAGTGAGAATGCACAGAAAACCGATGAGACATAGAAACTTCCAGCATTTCCTGTATGACGGAAAATGATTGTTTTACCCGTTCAGGTCGTGTGTGAGCCTACGCACGCATACACAGACACACACCCTGTCTGAGCCATATAAATTAGACCCTGAGGATAGTCTCCATTGACTCTGTAGCTCACAAGCTCTGACTGAGTTCACAAGTCTCTCCTGCGGATGGTGGCCAGCTGGGGAGGGTCTGGTGGTCATACGTTCCTGTCTGCTGTGTGTAGGAGTCTGATTGCGACCTCAACTTGGCCTCTCTGTGATCGCTCTTAAGGACATGGTAGGTCAGCAAGGGGAGAGGGATCCCATCACCGCTTTCCTGAGAAGGGGAGACGGCAGCCCTGATTGGAGGCAGTGTGACAGCATCTTTGGGAAGGAGGTGTGTATTTGTCACACCGCGGGAGTTGGCACTGCTGGCGCATCCTGTGAGGGATGTGACAGTCACAGGCACAGGGCTGTTAATGGAATCTGACCAAGTTTTCCCTTGCCTCTCACTGGAGTGCTTCAGCTGCTCCGGTCTGCCATTCCATCTGGCCTCAAGGGCTGAAGTGCTTGTGGGAGAGAGTAAGGGTTCGTGTGACATGTGTGTTATAGTTGATGTGAGCACAGCATGAGGAAATGAAAAGGGAAGGAAGTCTGCAGGCTGACAGTCCTGTGGCAGAAGCTCTCAAAGAATCTCTAGGTGCATCGGATAAACTGAGTAAATCAAAGAGAAGTTCTTTACGGTTCTTGTTTTTGTTTTTATTCAAAGTTAGCAGACACAGTAACGGGTTACCTTACAGTGGCTTCAAACATGTCACTTACATTTTCTTTATGAATGAAGTCTCTCTGGAAGCTTACAAAATATGCTTCCTGTTCCCCTTTTGGTTTAGTTTTGGTTGGTTTTGGTTTAATGACAGGATTCCTGTGAAAGCCAGGCTAGCCTCGATTTCATTATGTAGCAGAGGAGGACCTTGAAGCTCTAATCCTCCTGCCTCTTCCTCTGGAGTGCTGAGATGACAGGCATGTCCCTCTGTGACCTGCTTCATTTTACCCTTGTTCCTTTTCCCATGTGAATAGGTCCTGTCCAGTCATGAACCACTAGGCTCATTCCATCATTAACACTCCTCTATCCCGAGCTTCCTGGAATTAAGAAAGCCAGTTTAATGTGCCTTGATTTTGAGACTGGATCTCACTGGACAGCCCAAGCAGGCCTTAAGCTCCTGGTTCATCTGCCTCATGCTCTCACTTGCTGGATTTCAAGCATGTATCACCACACTTGGCTAAGAAATGCATTTTCAAAGGATGCAGAATGCAAGCTCAAATTGGTTAGACAATCCTGAAAGCTCCCATGCTCCCCACCCCCCCTCCAAAAAAAAAAAAAAACTGAGAGAAAGGGGTTGTGGGGTGGTTTTTTTTTTCATATAACAAATATGTAAGGTATTTTCTGGAAGAGCATCAGGCCACAGGAAAGCAGTTAAAGGCTAATAATTGTACTCGTTTGGCCTTTTGGGCGGCAAGGTTCTTGCTTCATTGGAAAACGAAAGTCTAAAATTGGGGATCCAAGGGTCAGAATTGTGGAGAGTAATGAGGCATTCCATGCCACCATTGTAGAAAATAGCAGAACTCTGGAACCCAAACCCTGACAAGAGCTGGAGTCAGCACGGGGTGTGTCTGCTTCTTGGCCTCATATCCAAAGAACTGAAAAGACCACATCGATGAGCGAAAGTGGCAAGGTGACCCCTACAGGGGCAAAGCAGTGGTACAGAGTACCAAAGGATGCCCTGTCAAGACTGACAGCAGCCACATGAAAGAGGGAACTCGGGCCCCAGGTCACAGCCTGGGCTTGCTTCTTATAGGGTCTAATGGAAAGAGAAGCCTGTTACTACCGGGCAGAATTGGAGTGGATCTCCATTTTGGTTGATATTATAGGTCATATATATATATTCATTTTCCTACTGCACAAGTGCTTCCCATAATGCATCTGACTTTAATGGTCTGTATGTTGTTACATGTAAGCATAAAATGGTAAAGAGACAAGGCGTTGCTGTTTGATGGTGGAGGCCTTCGGCTCCTCCGTCACGTGGTGTTCTCCATATCTCCCGTGCAAGCATCTTCATCAGAAAGGGGATTCTCCGCAGTGCTTTCTTTCTCCGCCTCTCCGGGTTTCAGCGGGAGTAGATGGATTGCTTCCTTATGGAAAGAGAGGTTTGTTTGCAAGAAGACTAATGGCTTAGGTAGGACAGGCTTCCAGATCTTTCCTAACACACATAGCTCCAGGCAGTCTTCCTCAAACACCTGGGTTTGACAAATGAGAGGAACCTCTTTTGAATTGAGAAGCACGTGCATTCTGGTTAGTTCTGTCTTCTGTCAGCACCAGGAAAACAATGGTCTGTTTGTCTGTTTCCATATGAAGACGGAAGCAGGAGGTAGCGGGAGGATGTTCACATGTGAGAGATTAAGAGAGAAAGTAAGCTCTAGCGGGGAAAAGACCTACTTCCACCCCCAAAGCCAGGAGGCTAACATGTCTGTCCCTATTCATTGTCATTGTCTGAATTCCCATCCACTCAAGAGTTCCACCAGGGGGAAAAAATCAACAGACACAGCTTCTAAAGTAAATTTTTGAATAAAGTTAAAATAGTAAATATTAGATAAATGATTGACCCATTGGTCTAAATTATGGCATCCTGGCCCCTTCAGAAACTTCTTGACTCTCTAAGATAAAGGGCAAAGCTTCTTTTTCTGCTTTACCACTTTGCTCAGTCTCTCTCTTGCTCGGTGCTCCTGACCTGCCTCCTTACAGTAGAGTTCATGATGGCTCAGCCTCCATCAGGATATACAAGCTAGCTCCAAATCCCATGGTGTTCTCTCAGCTGCTTGCCTCTTCTCCACCAGTAGAGCTTCCTATGTTTTATGCAAAGAGGTTACAGTGCACTCGAACTGTAGCTGTGTGCAGTTCTTCTGGAAAACTTGTTGAAAACAGGGGCTGATATAATAGATCTGAGCACCATGACCAAAAGCAACATGGAGAAGAAAGGGTTTATTTCGTCTTACATCTCAGCAGTCCGCCATGATGGAAGTCAAAGCAGGAACTGAAACGGAAGCTGGAGGGAGGAGCTTACTTAGAGGCCATGGAGGGGTGCTGCTTACTGGCTTATTCCTCATGGCTTGCTCAGCTTTCTTTCTTATACCACCCAAGACCACTTGCCCAGAGGTGGCACCCCTCCCCACATCATGGAATGGACCCTTCTATAACAATCGTTAATTAATTTATTCTTTTTAAAAAGGAAAGCACTTCACAAACTTGCCTATAGGCAATTGGAGGGAGGCCATCTCTCAGTTAAGATTCCCTCTTCCAGATGTCAAGTTGACAAAAAATTCCAGCCAGCACACTGTGCTTCTATTGCACTTGGGTACAGCTTGATGGTCACATGTGTGCATCCTAGGCTACATCCCTAGCATCACATACATACAGGAATATAAATGCTTGTGCCTGCCTTCTACCCTGAGCCTTCACCTTGACTGACTGTATTAAGAACAGCTTTGTCAGCCCAGGTATGGTAGTGTATACTTTTAATCCCAGCACTCAGGAGGCAGAGGTGGATGAATCTCTGCAAGCTCAAGGCTGCCTTGATCTACACTGCAAATTTCAGAACAGAATTCCAGGGCTACATAAAGAGACCATGCCTCAAAAAACAAAAAAGAAGAATAGCCTTGCTCAAATCAGTGTGTTCTATGTGTCACTGCACTAACTAACTTAGTTTCTGTTGTAACAACTCAAATGCTCCTTCAGGGTGACATCCACCTACCTGTTTACAAGCTACTGTGTCCCCTGGACCTAAGAACTCTGGAAACATCTACTGTGCAGGCTGTCAAAATTTTCTTGCTTTTCTGTTTTGTTTTTTCATGGGTTTGGTGCCTAATAACATACACAGCTGTATCACTATTCCAGAACAAATTTCCACTCAACACCAATGGCATTTGTACAATGTTTCTCCTGGTTATTGTCTCAGCATGCAATATTGGGCCTCAGGTTGAGGTCCTACTGGGGTCATGGCTCCCAAAACAGTTAGCCAAAAATACTCTAACTGTAACCTATTTAATCTCTTCAAGTGAGGGGCCTTTTCCTACTTACCAAAAATAGTTCATGCTTTATTCTTGCTTGTTAAAAGTGTCTTTCATGGGCCGTTCTCTGTTGACCCTCCCAAGACCCTTCACGGCAGGTAGAGTCCATGTTGCTATACCACCTTCCTCAGGGAGACACTCAGGTGTGGACGGTAGTCAAGGACACACGTGACTGACTTGTGTCCCAGCTGATGGTGGTGAGTGGTGGCAGCAGGTGAGGAAGCATGGTGCCTGTCCGTCTTCACATCAGCCCTCCCCCTCGGTGGCAGCCAGGCTAATTGTTCTTAGCTTGGGAGAATGGCAGTGTGAGAGAAAACAGAAAATGGCCAGATCAGGTGTTAGGGGCAAGAATAGTAAGTTACTGCGCTAAGCTGAGGAGGTGGCCCAACGTGTGAACTCATCAATTGTTCCAGAATGACACATTGGGCCATCCTCAATGACTCCAATGACTTCATCCCTGGGTTGAGGGGGGAAAACAGAGTCTTGCAGGCTGTCCTCTAATGTGCCCTCATGTGCATGGCAGGCCTGTGAACTCGTACACACACACACACTGAAGGCAATGACAAAGTCAGAGGTTCTACCTTGTCTGCTGAGAGAAGCAGCATGGGAATGCTTCTGAGGTAAAAAGAAAAACTGTCATTGTGCCTTCCCAAAGTAACCCTTCTGCTCCCTGAAGGCCTCCGTACAAACCCAGAATGTGTGCTCATCCCTGTAACGGAACCCCCAGAGCTTAGATGCTAATGATTTATGTCATCTTCATACTCTCCTGAGCCCTACTGAATGCCAGGGACTATACCTAATGCTGTGAAACCATAAATAAGAAGGCTTCTGTGTCACTGAGGAGTTCATCACGCAAACGTCTTCCTGTAAAGTCTCCGCAGGATGGCTAAGGTCTTTCAAACCAATGGCACAGCGGAGAAACTCTGTGTCCTGCTCGGTGGGTCAGAGACATCTCAGGCTTCCTAAACCTTGGATTTGTGACCAGGTTATCTCACAGGACTAGGAAGGGAAACAGATGGGGTACGGGGGCCACAGTCCACTGAGGTTGCGGGACATTATTGGAATGAGTTTGCTTTCAATTTTTAATGCAGTTATCAGTCATGGCAGGCCCCTCCCCTTCCCTCCCTCTCTCCCCCCTCCCCCCCCCTCTCCGTAGGAGCCTCTGGTCAGAGGTGTCTAGTGAGAGAGAACCGGAGAGTAAGGTCTTAGGAGGAGGCTGTGAAGTCAACAGTGTCCTCACTATGAGCAGATTCAATAGACTGGGACCTTTCAAGGGTTTTCCATCCTGATACCTTTACACCCAAAACCTTGTATGCCACCCCAGGTATATGCATATCGGTATATGCAATATTGATATATGCATATTGGTATATGCAATCAGTATACAAAGAGTTTATCTGTAATCATAAGGAAATGTTTTTCAAAACAATCCTTCAGCATGCATACAATTACCACTTATTTAAAGGGAAGCAAATTTGCCTACTAATGGGATGGGTGCGCTTGTCTGTCTGAAACAATAAAACCCAGAGATGTCGTGACTTGCTGTTTACATGCTAAGGAGTGGTGACGGGAAGATATTGAAAGCTTTATTCTCTGCACAGAAGCAATATGTTTCTATAAGGGTAGAAAGCTTCATGTATGTTATAAAAAAAAAAGACAACGCCCCTCACAGCGTGCCCTAGAGCTGATTCTAAGCTAAAGTGCTTCAGGCCGTGGTTGTTAGTGTTGAGAGGTCTGGCGAGGTGCACTGTGTGATGTGTGGATAGTGTGTGTTCTGAGCCAAGCTTGCTGATGCGGAGAGGCTGGTTATGCATAAGGATGGGAAGGGGAGATTTTTCGGCCAGTGGCCAGACTATGAAGCTCTTACAGAACCTCAGTCTCACTCACTCTGTCCTGTGGGTCATAGGGAAGTAGGCACAGCAGCCAGGCATGGGATGCTGTGAGCCATTCCACCTGGGCTAAGGGAGCTAGAATCAGTGGCCTGGCACAAGGAGAGACGCGGGTGGCCTGCGCTCCCACAGTGGTGTGATCAGAAGAGAGAAGGAGGGTGGAGGACTGGGGTTTGACTGGCTATTCTCATCCAGCTGTTCCTTCTCTCCAAAACTCATGCCCAAACTGCATCTCCAAAGTCATCTGCTAGAGGCCCTGGGAGATGGCAGCTTTGGCAGTAATTAAGACTAGATGAGGCCATCAGAGTGGGGCTTCCGTGAGGATGAGAGTGGTTTCATAGGAGAAAGCCTGAAGTTAGCAAAGTTCTCTGTCTGGCCACGTGATGCCCTGCACATATATCACAATCCAATAGGAAGCACCTCACCAGAGGCTGCATAGATGCTTGCTGATGCACTGTCTCAGGACCGCGAGCTAAGTAAGCATCCGTATAATTTACCCAGCTTGGGATCCTTGACCTGACAAGGTGGCCAATACAGGTGACGCTCAGAGATTGTGATTGTGGGTCTTGAGTAGGCAAGCTCCCTGAGGGTGGGATGTAAGACTTTTTGGAGAGTAATTTATCCAGAGAGGGTAGAGGTGAGTTATTCCCTGAGGGCCCTTTAAATGTAGTGAGCTATGAGTACAGGGAGATGATTGGAAGAGGGTGGGGACTCAGAGTGACAGGTAGGTTAGAATTTGGAGTCCCCAGCATACTGACAGAAGTTGAGGTCAGGCATGTTCCACTTCGAGATCAAAGAGTTGTGGCAACATCAGGATGGATGGATCTGTGTCCAACAGTTATTAAGAGAGTAAATTGTGTTTGCCATGCTGACTTAGAGGCCAGAGAGTTGATACTGACCAAGACCAGGAAGTACTGAGCCTCTGTGGAACCCCTGGAGGAAGGAGATGAACTCAGCAGTTCTCCCTGGCCCCACTGTACCACCACTTGCTTAGCCTCTCATTGCTTTGAGTTGACTATGACTCAATTCTGTCCCCTAGAGCTTAGTTTGTGTGCTAGACATTCCACTTGGCCATGTTGGGTGGCAGTGGGAACTTTAAAAGTTGGAGCCTTAGCTGAAGGTCATTAGGACCCAGGCTTAGGGACAAAAGATCTCCTGGGACCTTAATCATTTCCCACAAGATTAAGTTCTTTCCAAAAGAATACTCTCTGGTCTTTAAATTTCTCTAGCTTCTATATGTGATCTTGTCCACATATCAATTCCCACCATTCCTAAGGACTTATGTGATCTATGCTTTCAGCCTCCAGAGCTAAGTAAACTCCTTCTCCTTTATAAAATACCCAGCCTCTGGTATTTTAGTATAGCAGCAGCATTAGGAAATGCCACCAGTTCCGTCATAGGAGGGAGGACCTTGCCTCTGTTGTCTCCTTGGCTTCCTCTGTCTTTCCTCTTTCCGTCTGACTGAAATGTGTTGGCCTCCCTCTGGTGCTGGGGTGCAGACACAGACCTGAGAATCAGGGCTCTCCCAACAAGCAGCAGTTGTAAATGCCGGCAAGAGCTATGGTCCTGATGCTCTTCTGGCAAGGGGCGCTCCTGAGCTCTGTGCTGCAGAACGGAGTCAGAGCCTACAGGGTTTTTTCACCTCTCCAGGGAGAGGCTGTGACTCAGAAAGCTGGTATTCCCTGATCTTCGATCTTCGTTATTTAAAGCATCTTCCGGTCATCTCTTTCTGCCATTGGGGTTTTCTTGGGGGAGTAGAAAGTTGGGTTTTTGTTTTAATTTTTGGAGTCTCTTCACACCAACAGGAAACTTGTGTTAATTTGATTATTTTTCTTATGGTCCTTCATTGATAAGATCTTCAGACTGGAGAAAGATAAAGTACACTTTTAAATTTCCATCCAAGAACCAAGCCTAAGGAGTGGTACTACCCACAGCTAAGGTGGATATTCCTACTTCAATTAACCTAATAAACTAATCCCTCACAAGCATACCCAGAGGCTAATCTAGTCTGGATTAACCCTTCACCAGCACGTCTCCTAGGTGATTCTAGATCCTGGACAGTCAATATTCACCATTACAGCTATATACACAGCATGCACTTCTGAGAAACAGTCTTGACAAGAGCGAGATCCGCAAGGGAGACAGTATTGCTGTAGGAACCAGGAACTAGAATAAAAAATTTTTTAAAACTGAGAAAAAAAAATGCTGTCCCCATTCCTTCCCCCCCCCCCCCCAATTCGTGTTTCTCAGTGTGTGACCCATATCTCTCGGGAGTATTGGGAAAATTCAGTCTAAAGCCAGAGGTGATCCCCTCAAGGGCCTCCACTCAATGAGGCTGGTTCTTAAACATGCAGGAAAGAATTTCAGAATGAGCCAGAGTATAATGAAGTCAGCGTGTTTATTAAGTAGGAATTAGATGTTAGATGTGTGTGTGTGTGTGTGTGTGTGTGTGTGTGTGTGTGTGTGTGTGTGTGTGTATGTTTGTCTGTGTCTGTGTGTGTCTATGTGTGTGTATGTATGAGTGTATCTATAAGTCTGGGTGTGTGGTGTGTTTGTATATGTGTGTGTGTGTGTATGTGTGTGTGGAGAGAGAGAGAGAGAGAGAGAGAGAGCGAGCAAGCAGAAAAGAGAGAAACACAATGAGTGAAAAGAGAGAAAAAGGAGAGGTTTCCCCAAGGGATGGATATATATATATATTCCTGTGGGTTTCCAAAAGGATATCATTTACAGCCAGTTAAAAGATTAAACATAGTTTAAAAATTAAGCATAGAACTGGTTTACATATTTCTCTTTAAGAACCTCCTGTCTGTAACTGAAACTGTAAGGTGATTTTCTGAGATGCATTGTTCAGGTTTAGGGGTGAGAGACAAATCCTGACAGACTTAACACAAAGGTCACAAGCATTTTGGCCCAGCTAAGGATCATTTATTGTTTTACCTGTCTTGTCTGAGGTAAGTCTTGGAAAAAAATCAAACATTATCTCTATAAGCAATCCTTTGGCTACCTTTTATTTATTTGGTGCAAGTATCTGATTAGTTTTCTAGAATGGCTTACAGAACTCAGAAACACCATCCCTATATTGACCAGTTGATAGTGAAAAGAGAAATGGGACCTGGGTGCACAGCTATCTGGAGAGATGGTTCAGGGAGGGGTTAGACGCTTTCTCCAGATGTTCAGCAACCTGGAAGCTCATCAGGTCTCATTCATTGTTCAGGTTTCTGAGAGCCTTGACCCTCCAACCACATGGGATTTCCAGGGGCCAGTCCCCTCCAGAGGCTACCTAGGGCACCCACCCTTGCCCATCTCATTAGCATAAAGTCAGATGTAATCTGAAGGGGCTCATTTGGAATATCACAAGTCCCATGGGGTTCAGGTACTCCTAGGCAGGAAAGGGGATCAAAGACCATATCTCTTTCAGAGTATGTTACAGAAATGTTTTACAGAGCAAAAGGAATAGTAAGTGCGGAATCTTTCTTACAAACTTTAGAACACTTTGGAATACAGTTTCCGACTGTATTCAAGGTGCCGTCAGTTTTGCAATAACAAGACTGGAATTTGAAATAGTTAAACTTGGAGGCTCCATGGACTTCATAGTTTTACTTTTCAATCGGGATAACAATCAAAGTCACCAAGCAATGGTATACTTACCTGGGAAGAGCAGAACACTACAGTGAGAACATGCATGTAGAGTTATGAGCATTCCAGAAACTCAAGGGAGGAGAAAGATCAGAGACAAAAGTGAGCATTCTTTGATATGCTTTAAACAAATAGGCTCTAGCTGATATAAAAATAAATAGCCTGTCTGGTCTAATATTGAATACACAGTTGGGCAGACGTCCTTACAGATATCTGTGGTACCTTTGTAGGCGGTTGTGATTTTTGCAGTCTCCGTGGAAGCCAGGCTCGATTTAATTGGTTGAGTCTTGTTGCTAGAGCATGGCCAAAGCAACTCCACCTTATCTTTATGACTTTCTCACATCCTGGAACTCTCTAGACTTCTTGCAGTCAACATCTTGCCGAATACAGACCTCAGCTTCAGAAGTTTGGGGAATGAGTCCCACTGTTTGATTAAGAACGTGTGCCTCTCCACCCGTTGTGTCCCAGGAGAGGACTTGGAGGAGCTTAGAATCCCTTCCACTGCACCCATCCCGCACACACCTTGTCAGTACCTAGTGGGCAAAACATAGATACTGAACAACTGCAGGGTTGATCAGGGACTGCCAAAAGGTTGGAAAATGCAAATGTTCCTTTCCCCCAGTGGCATCCACTCTGTGTGGCATCTTCCCTCCTAAGTGGTTCTCTCCTTGGGAGCCATTCCCCTTTTCCAGTAACTTGTCACCTGTGCCTGTCCCTGTTTCTCCACATTGGCACCACCAGAACTTCCTGCCCCTGCTATGTATGATGCTGCGTTCTCTATGACTTAATTATGCACCCGGTAATAAGAGTCATTTCTGTGCCTGTTCATCTGGCATTCCAATGTCTAATAAGGCTCTGGTGGGGATGGGTGGAGACAGGAAGAAGAGTAGCCATTGTTCTCTGTAGACAGACACCCTCTCTTGCATGTCCTTCAGGCCACTAGCCTCTGTGCTCTGGGTGTGCACAAAGGTAGAAAGAAGCAAGCGGTAGCCCAGAGGCAGAGAGGGAAAGGCAAGAGGCCACGCAGCCCTGCAGTCAATAGGCTACAAGGAAAGAAAGGGACTTCTGTGAAGAGGAAAGGCCTAGGCTAAGTTTCGGTCTCCTGGCCCCGGGGGCACTGGAGGAACAGGGCTGGGGAGGGGCCTGCAGAGGGAGGGAGGGCAGCTTTGCGTGACCTGACGCAGGGTGCCCTCCCTGAGCCTTGAAATTGAGGAACTGAGGAGGCCCCAGCAGCGAATCAGTGTCTGAGAACACAGAATGGACGGAGGACTCCAGCTGCTGACCCTGCCTAATGTATCTGCTAGGGCCGTGGAGCTCACCGGCCCCAGGAGGATATGACATGGTCCAAAAACTTTTCTTGGATTTTTTCCGTAGGCGGCTGAGCCAGAGACCAACTGCAGAGGAACTGGAACAGAGGAACATTTTGAAGCGTAAGTCGGTGAAGCCCAGGGTGACGGGACCCTCGGGGCAGCCTTCCTGGGTGTGTAGTGGCTCATCGGGTCTCTCCCAGGGTCCGCGGAAGCTCTGAAATAACCTTTCCTGCAGGAGATCTCATAGACACCAAGGGTGAGCCCTCTCCATAGCTGGGAAGACCTGTATAGACCACTGGCTTCCCCGTTGTGGGTTAGGAACTCCCCGGGCTGAAGCCAGAGCCCACCCTGAGCTTAGAGAAAAGCTAATAATCAAACTGAGGCCCTTGCCAGAAAAGGGCGATTGATAAAAACCAGCATCACCTTTATCCCCAAACTGGCTTTAAAACGGGGACTTGGCTTTGATGTCTAGTGTAAGGGGACTTTAAAAATTAAGGATCAGAAAACCAGGGGCTGCTGGTGGTGGAACCCCTCAGTCCCCTGAGCCCCAGCTTCATGGTGAGAGAAAGCATTGCTGAGCAAACGTTCATCTGGTCCTCCTGAGACTGGCCTGACCCATGGCATGCTTATATGATGCTCTCAGTCAGGGAAAGCTGGCTGTGGACAGGGGGAAAGCGGACCCCTGGTTCAGCCCAGGACCCCGAGCGTATTTGAGTTTGTACAGAGAATCTACTTGGTATTAAGACAATTTAAAAATACAAAGTAATGAAAGAAACCGGCCTTCCATGGACCCCAGTTTAGCCTCAGTTTAGCCATGGATATTCATTCAATCTTCATCAATCAAAACCACACCCACCAGACCCTTGCTGCCGTCCCTAGCCGCAGTTTTCTCATTACAACCAACAAATAATATGCTTACTTTAATTTTCCTACCCCGCCCCCGCAAAAGCCATTCTGATTTCTGTCCAGAAGAAAATTAGGTATTAGAAAGTATCTTGCAAACGCGCGTGCACGCACATGCATGCAGTCACGTGAGAGGTTGCTCTAGGTGACTGGGTAAAATCGCCACTTAAATGATTTTGTTTCTGATTGCACTTTCTACCCCTCCTCCCTACGGCCTGTGACCTGGCCAGCATTCAGTGATTTGCTGCGGGGAGGGGAGGATGTTTGCATTTCGCCTGAGAAGGCTGTCACAGGCTCTGCAGCCCCTGTGGGTACTCATCTGCTTGCCTGCCTTTTCCTTTTCCTTCAAGGCAACTGTTAACAGTTTTCCAAGGGTTGGAGCAATCCTTACAGAACAGCGAGGTGTCTGGGGCTCTGTGTGTCGAGTTTTGTTTTGTTTTGTTTTGTTTTTTCCTCTTGCATTTATTTAATTCATTGGTAGGGAGGGCGTATGCCCCTAGCACTCATGGGGAAGTGAGAGGACAACTTACAGGAGTCAGTCTCTCCCTCTGCCAAGTGTGTCCAGGGGATCAAACTTGGGTTGTCAGGTTTAGTGGCAAGTACCTTTACACTCTGAGTCATCTCACAGGCCCTAATTTATTTTTAAAACCTGTGAGTGCCCTTCAAAGTTTCTAAGTTTGCCCAAGCGAGCGTGGTGCCACACTAATCCCAGTACTGTGCGGAAAGCTGGCAGACTGAGTTCTAGTCAGCCTATCTATCAAGACCCTGTCTCAAAGCAAAAGTTTCTAAATGGATATTTGCTATCCGATAAATAGCATACAATCTCTTGTCAGAGATTGCTACCGTTGAGGAAGTCCTGGGCTTTGGAGTGTTTCCTTTGGCCCCATGCAGACATCTGGTCCATTATAAAGTTTCTATTGTTGATGAGAAAAGGAGGGCAGGGAAATCTGATTCCTCAAATCAGATATCAGATCATCCTGTTTCCCCCACACCCCCATGTGCTAAGCTGAGCCCTTCCTCCACCCCTCCCAGCCCTTCTGAGCTCTGACACCTGAGCGCTGAGCCTAGGCTGCACAGGCTGAGCCTGGCTTGGGTTTCTGTAGTTTCCCTCCACAGCAGTGAGGCTTAGGAAGAGAGGATCCCCCCCCCCCGCCCTGCCCCCCATTCACATCTGGCTCCCTTCCGGATCCCCCCCATTCACATCTGGCTCCCTTCCGGATCCCCCCCCCATTCACATCTGGCTCCCTTCCGGATCCCCCCCCCATTCACATCTGGCTCCCCTCCTTTTATTGTGGACTCCTTGACCAGCCCGGGGAGGCTAACAGGGAATTTGTGTGACTGTTACTGTGTTTTATCAAATTTCTCTGCCCTTCCCGATGTCAGATAGCGACAAATTCAGGCACTGCTTAACCAAATTAAAACAGATTGACTCTCTCTCTCTCTCTCTCTCTCTCTCTCTCTCTCTCTGTTTCAAAACCTTTTAGAGATGCACCTGTTTTCCCTGCATACTGGTCCTTTATCTTTCTAGATTTGTTTTCTGGGTTTATTATTTAATCTCCTTGATTTGGGTTTTATTGGTCTTGTTCTTACTTAGAGGTTTTTGTCTTCTCGGTTCTAGTTTTGGTTTTCTGTCTGTCTCCTGTAGCCCAGGCTTGGCCGTAAACTTGGTATACATTCAAGGATGACTTTGAACCCCCATCCCCTGCTTTCTACCTCCCAGGTGCTAGGATTGCATTTGTCACCACACCCTGCACCTACTTAATTCTTATATAAGAAATGTCAAGAGGTATTTGCGAATATCCCCCTAATAATCAATTTTTAAAACTTATCTTCTGGGCTTTGAACTGGAAGAGGAGCTGGACAGAGGCCGGGCTTGGTCTGCAGCCCCACCCTGCCCAGCCTCCTAAGCAAGCCCTCTCTTTGTTCAGTAGCCAATGGGGCCCCATGTGCATCTGAGCACATAATGAATTCTGGGAGTGGGCACCATGACGATGACATCACTGGGCTTCCTTGGCCTCTTTTCTCAGTTGCCTAGTGGGATTACCTTGGTATCCTCTGCCTGAGAATTCATGACACTGGGTTTGTAAACGGCTTTGAGCTAATGATATGGACACCATAGGTGATAGTTTATGACCCGCCCTTCTGAGGGTCTAAGAACCTACTTAAGAGATGAAGGCTCCCGCTCTGTATCATCTCTGGCACAGAACACCCACCCCCATGGCTCGGAAGGGGCCTGTAGGTCAGGAGTGAGGTCAGACCCAGTAATGAGAAGGAGGAACAGCCTGAAGCAACTGGTGACAGCAGGAAAAACCAAAGGTCTGAACTATTTGACTGGTGAGCCGTGTCACGCGTGGCATGTGGCTTCACTCCCTGGTACTTTAATGACTTCATTTGGAAACCCAGAATGATAGCCTATATGGTCTCTAAGTTTCAAAATGGCACCCAAGCTTTCTCAAGGACAGACTACAAGGCTACCTTTCTTCTGTCCTTCCTTCCCATCCCTCTTCACCCCCTATATAAGTATAGCCAGTTGCCTGGACTCTGCCTCCAAATCAAGTCTCTGATAGATTGATTCATGCTAAGATGTTAATGGCTGGCTAGTTTCCCAGATTTTAACACAGAGTAATTTACTTTTTTTTTTTTTTTAATATAAAATGTCAGTCTTTAGGTTTCCCTTCTACTGGGTCTTGCTATCTGCTTCCCAATTTATCTGTGATAGGTTATTTCATAGAAAGATGGTAATGGCTATTATAGGCTTTTAGCTGAGAGAAATGTGTGCGTGTCTTTTTAAGGGAACCCTGGGAAGAAAATAGGGTGGTTAAATCCAGAGAATGGGACATTCATGGTAGGTCCGGGCAATGGAGGGGCTCTCGTGGCCCATTCCACAGGAAGAGTGGGTACTTCCTATGCTGTCCATACAAGGTCCTGATCCCCACAGGCAAGTGGGGACACAAGATCATATACCCTAGGGAGTTCACTCATGGCCCTTAGTCCTGTTCTGAATTGCCACCATTTGTTGCCAGAAAAGCCATGGCCATCTTGGTTACAGCTAGCTATATCTGTCTGTTGTTGACTTTCTAGGGTGGTCAGAGAGGCACGTGGGACTCTCAGTCGTACACTCCCCACCTTGATTTCTAGGCACTAAGATGGTTTTTCTTTGAAAGACCCACGCTATCCTGAGAGCTTTAGGAGCCACAACAGGACTCTAGCAAAACGATGAAGTTGCAGAAACATTACTTGACAGCCACCATTACAAAATGGGAATGCAGGCATCCCACACAAGCTTAATGGACACTGTGCCCAAATCAACCCATAGTTTACCTTTGCTGATGCTCTCCTAAGCCCCCACGGGTGAGGAGCTCACACCTGCTGCGACACTAGTTGGTGCTCATGGGTATTTTTCAAATCAGATGGTCCCATATTGATGACTCTGTCTCCACAGAGACCAAGGAACCCTTTCAAGGCCCAGAAGGTAAATGGTGGTCTGGTTATCGTCACTCAGTTAGCTCAGACAGAGAAAGGACCTAAGATCTCTGCCCTTCTTCCTACTCTTTTCCCCAGACCCTTACTACAAACTCTTTAAACTCAAACAAACCAGTTGCCTACATATTAATCTGGGAACATTTAGTCTCTGAAGTGTGCTCCTAAGACACTGCTTCCAAGTCTAAATGCAGGCAAGGACAGACCACACTCTGGCCTCACACATGTTCTGTGGACTTCTTGGAAGATTTAAAGAATTAATGGAATCAAGGCTTGTGAAAGGTAAAGAGTTCTGAAGCCAGGACAAGCAGCCTTTCGGGTTGCTCTTGCCTCTGCCCCATGTCCTTCCCATAGCAAGCAGGTCGAGGCATGTCTTCTCTCATGCCCTACAGGGCTCCGGACTCTGGGGCCACATACAACAAACCCTTTCAGCCTCTTAGAAGCTCTAAAGGGCAGGCGTGAGGTCTACACCTGTTTCAAGGAAGGTGGCCTTGATCCTCCCCAAATGTCTGTCACTGCCAATAGTGTTCTCACATTTCTCAAGCATACCTCCTTAGCTTATAGTCACATTGCTCATCCCAGCAGCCCTGCCTGGGCCCCAAGCCCCTGGAGACATAAAGAGAACAATAATGTTTAAAAAAATAATAATAAGAGAGACACTCCACTCAGTCCTCACCAACCTAAAAGGATGCAGGAAGATGGAGCCAGGACCCTTCAGGCACAAGGATAACTAGGGGATGGGATCTGAGTGTTTGGACCAGAGCCTGGGTGTGGGCTGCTCCATGCACTACAGTCAGAGGTATCTTCCATTTATTTTCAGCTCGGAATGAACAAGAAGAACAGGAGGAGAAGCGGGAAATCAAGAGGAGGCTGACTCGCAAGGTAAGGCGGTCCCCCTTCCCCGGAGCTGCTTGCCCGCCATACGTTGGCTTCTAGCAGCCTTGAGGACTTTGAAGGCCCTTGACCACAGCTCTCAAGACTCAGAGTCTCACACCTTTCTTGGAGATAATGGTCAACTCACCTATAAGTCCCAGGCTATCCCAACTTTTTAGGCACCGGTGGGTACTAGGAACACATATGATATACAGATACAATATGCCTATATATATATAAAGTAAATGAGTTAAAAATAGTCTTAAAAAAACAGATTTATGTATTTTAACTCCACCACACTATTGGAAACTCATTATAAAAATTAGTGGTTCAACCAAATATAAGATTGACAAGGAACAGTGGCACAGACATGCCTTTAGTCTCAGCACTTGGGAGGCAGAAGCAGAAAGGTTTCTGTGAGTTCAAGGCCAGCCAGAGTTCTAGATTAGTGAGTGCTGTACATAGTGCAACCCTGTCTCAAGGAAGAAAGAAAGAAAGAAAGAAAGAAAGAAAGAAAGAAAGAAAGAAAGAAAGAAAGAAAGGAGGGAGGGAGGGAGAGAGAGACAGAGAGACAGAGAGAGACTTGGTAGTACAACATGGACATGTCCACTCATGCCTATAATCTCAGCACTCAGAAGGCTGCGATTGCCTCAAGTTTAAGGCTAGCCTGAGCTACTCGTAATGAGTTGTAGGCTATTTTGTCCCCCCAAAAATATTTAAAATGTTAGATTAAATACAATACTGTCTTTGCTATGGTTTTAGGGACACTGACTTTCTTCATTCTCCCAGTATTACCTGTTGAAATTGGAAAACTATTTGACCTTCTTCTGCTAAATTCAGTTGGAATCACTGGCTCAGGAAAATACAAAAAGCACTGATCCATTTAGTTACAGTGTTTGGAAAACACTTAAAACTCCTTACAGCTGGGGTTTTTGCAACATTTTTAACCCCCTAAATAGAGGCTATTGCCATGCCATATAAACCCACAGATCTCCTGAAACATGAGTAACCTTTTGAGAGGAAAAAAAAAAAAAAGAAACTTGAATAATAAACATGAAACTATTCTTGGATCCTGTTGGAAGTTGAATTAATTGATAGCACACAGGATATAACACTCCCTCCGTCTGTCTAAAGTGTTTTCAATCACCCCCCTGCAGTGGCCATCTTGAAAAGGGGGTACTCAGTCTTAAAGATGGTGAAGAGACCCATTAAAATGAATTCTAAAGATGCTCATTAGTGACTTCTCGTCCCTGGAAACGTTACGTAAAGGGCTGAGATTTGGAGGTCCTGAGAGGCCACGCCACTTATTCAGGAGGCAATTTGGGTTTCTTGACATCCTCTCTCCCCAAAAACCATCCCAAACACTGGTAGCCAGCCAAATGCCAAACTAATTAAAGGAAGTGAGAGAAACAAGGTCCTGGAGGGTGGGGTGGCTGCCTGGGGATGAGCCATCACGCTGAGGGGACAAGAATAGGAGCTGAGTGCCTCACTCTGGCCAGTTGTGAGGTGTGAGACCTTGTCAAAAAAAAAAAGAAAGAAAGAAAGAAAGAAAGAAAGAAAGAAAGAAAGAAAGAAAGAAAGAAAGAAAGAAAGAAAGGAAGGGAGGAAGACACAAAAAGAGAGAGAGAAGAAAAACAGAAAAGGAAAGATTATTATTTAGACAGCAATCTAATTCTTTTTTTAAAGATTTATTTATTAATTACATGAAGTACACTGTATCTGTCTTCAGACATACCAGAAGAGGGAATCAGATCTCATTACAGATGGTTGTGAGCCACCATGTGGTTGCTGAGATTTGAATTTAGGACCTCTGAAAGAGCAGGCAGTGCTCTTAACCACTGAGCCATCTCTCTAGCCCTAATTCTTCTTACCTCTTAAGAAAGGGTTGTATGTTATCGCAGACAGGACTTTGACTATAACTGCATAGCACAGTAATGGAGGGGGCAAGGGTTTTGCTTCCCACATTTCTGTCCCCAGGATGACAACACCTGCAACCTTATCCACTAATAGCCTGTAGACTTTGCAATTACCGTCATTGTCTCCCCACCCGCCTATGTCACCCCCCACTCCCACAAGGGCAATTGCCTCATGTAATTCCAGCATTTCCAGTCCTCAAAGGCTTCCATGGAGAGTCAAAAAAATAGTGACCTTGAGGGCAGGAATGAATGTTCCAGGAGACAGAGGGAATCCGGAAGTTGGTTTCATATTTCCCTGGGTCTGCAAATGTTGTGCCCACCTGCAGGGGGAAAATACATAGCTTACCCTGGCTCTGGGCAAAGGCTCTCCCCTTGAGCCTTTATCGTACCAAAACCAGATGCCAGAGCTGGTGACCGCTTATAGCCTCGGACCTCAGATTTCTTTAATAAAATTCTATTGAGTTTTAATACGCTAGTGAAAAATAAATAAATAAAACCCAGGGGCTGGTGTTGATACCAACAGACCAAGTCATTTTCTGTAGCTAAATTGAAAACATAAAAAATGATTTGCTAAAATAAATGCCTGTCTCCCTGCCCCCCACCCCAAAATAGAATTGAACTGAAGATACTACAAAATAACATGAGCAAGCCCTGGGGTCCATCCCACCACAATCCCAAGAAAGGGCAGCTCTCTGAGGGAAAGCATACATGTATGCATGATGGGAGAAGAGATGGATTGGGGAAGGGGAGGGTACACTTGAGGTTTGGGTTGTATTTCTGTGGAACTTGGGTCTCAGTTAATTGGCTTCCCCCACACACACACATTTTGTGGCTGCTTGCGATACTGCTGGCACCATTTACACAAATGCGGCTTCTTCTCCCTTCTCCCAATCCAACTTCCTCAGAAAAATGGACTTTGGTCCCAAAGATTGTCTCCTTGGTATCTAGGAAGTACCTCGGGCTTTGGGTGTGGAGGGCTACATGCTCATTGAAGGGAGGTCCGGAAGACTCTGGCTAGTGTCAAATTCACATACCTTCCAAGACCCCCAGGATGACAATATGTGTCCCCTCCCAGAACATAAGCCCGATACCATGCTTAGTTGATAGACCGTGATGGTGGCACAGAAAGCACCAGATCCTTGGGGATGCCTGTCAGCATGTCCCCTGGTCTCTCAGATTCTGCTGACAGACAGGCAGCTGGCAAAATCCAGACCAGTTTATTTAATCATTTACTAATTTTTAGGTGGTGGGTGGAGGAGGGGATGTCAGATAGACCCTTGCTAGGATAGCACAAACTAGCCCTGAATTCACCATACATGAACACTAGCCAGGCTGGCCTTGAACACTAGATCCTCTTGCCTTAAGCTCCTGAGTGCTGAGACTGAAGGTGTGAAGCACTGCACCCAGCTAGCCCAGTGTGTGGTTGTTGTTGTTTAACTTCAGTACAAATTATGTCAGCTCTCATATTTCAAAGAGAACATGTTGATGCCAAGACGGGCATCATTTTAATTTCTAGCAATCTTGGCCACACAGCTTAGGAAACTGTTTTTCCCGTGACAAACAACATGCATACCAAAGTGTGAAGCCCTCAGAAAACCCCTGGTGCTTCAGGACAGACTGCAAACACTACCAGTGTCTAGACATGAGCCAGCTCCATCATCACGGGGCCTCCCTGGAGCGTCCTCCTCTAGCCAAGAGGCAGCCACAGGCCTGCTCAGCCCTACCCTTGCTCTAACCACCAGGCATCTCTCTGGTTAATGGCAGCAGGCCGTCATCTCACTGGGCCAGGGCAGCAGCAGGCCATAACATTCCGGCTCCAGCCAAGGGCATCAGGCAGCAGAGCGGCCAGAGTAACTGGGATTTGTTGTTTGTTTTATAGGCCAAAGCCGTAAGACTTTATCTGACTGCCTCTTCTATTAATAGCAGCTAACAGTCTAGGACTCAGAGGAAAAAAATTGTTTTTAAATAACATTGGTGGAACGTCAGTTGACAGCATCGTAAAGGGAGCAGTTTGGCGCGTGGCTCCAGAAGAAATAAGCCTATGACAGGGAAAGATAATAGAAATGTCAGCTTTCTGTTGTTAAAGGACAGAGGAAGGGTGCTCAGAGGGGAATGTCAGGAGACAGCTATATAAACATGATTTTGTTCCTCCTTCCTCACAAAGTTCATTCTCCATGGTATAAATATGACATCTCTCAGCCCTGTGTTGGCTTACCAACCTTACAGCTGGCCTTCCGGAAGAAACCCTCAAAACTCCTAAATCAACATATCCCATGCCCTCATCCCAGAGGCTGCTACTATTTGCAAATGCTTGTCTGTGTGCCCAAAACACACAGGCATATATACATCTGTAGACACACGTTGTCTATGTGTGTCTACATAATGTGTACGTGTGCACACACATATAATGTGTTATAAACCCATTCTGCAGACTGAACTTAATTTAAGACAGAGATGTGGGCTCACCAATCCAAGTTTAGACAGAATCCTTGCTTAAGGTGCCTGTCTCCCAGTGGGTGAAGGACAGACAGAGAAAACCCCACAGCAGGCACCAAAGCTACACAGACAGCGAGGCTTCTCATCAGGCCAAGACAGCAGCCCAATAAAGGACAGGCTGTTGGGTATTTGAAAGAGACAATAAAGCTCCCAGAATCCCAAAGCTGGGCACTCTGGGTTCTACCCCAACTCCATCTTGCTGTATAACACCTCAGTTGTTTTCCTGAACTCATTTTCCATTCTCTAAGTTCACACATGGAGCCATGGTCTAATAAAGTCCTCTGTTGACTGGGCCCCACTTTTTTCCCTCCCTGCAGCTCAGCCAAAGGCCCACAGTGGAAGAACTCCGGGAGAGGAAGATCCTTATCCGCTTCAGTGACTACGTGGAAGTGGCAGATGCCCAAGACTATGACCGAAGGGCAGACAAGCCATGGACCCGCCTCACCGCTGCAGACAAAGTAAGCAGAGGCCAGGAGAAAGGGAGGCAGGCGTAACCTGTAAGGAGAGCAGGGGCCCTGCCTCAGCCCCACCTTAAAGGCGCCGCATCCTTTAAGCTGCTCACAAAAGCCATCCAGGTGACCTGTTGCAAAACCTCCCAGTCTGTTCTTCATGTGGAGAACACAGAACAAACACAGTAGTGTGCCTACTTCCCAGGAGGAGGAAGGACAGTATCTTGGTCTATTTGCTGTAACAGAACATTTGAGGCCTCATTTTTTTTTTTTTCTGGAATCCAAAAAACCTGAAGTCAGGCAGCCTTGCCTGGGGAGAAGCTCACTCTTTAACCTAATCCTGTCCTCTGATAAAGTCACGGTCCCTCTTAACAACCGATTACCCCTGAAAAGCTCCACCACCACTCTGTACGGTGGCATCGAGAAATACAGGTTTGACCCAAGATTCTTCAGGTCAGCCCCATAGCATGTCAGGGGAACTGTGCCCAGAAAGACAGAATGACACAGGACTAGGCACAGAGCCATTCTTAACATGAGCCGACAGTCTTATCACTGGCTCTCTGTGTCTCGATACTTTCCCAGGCACTCAGTGAGATAATTGCAAAAGGGATTTGACATCAAAGTCACTGTGTGGGCCATCTGTAGTGCCACAGGATGCATAGGGTGCAGAGAGCCTCATAAAGCATGGCTAGCTCCATTAGACCCTCACGGTGTTCCCAAAGAAGGGAAGTCATGGAAGCTTTGAAAGAGCACCCCAGGTGACAGATTTTTTTTGTATCCACTATATAGTTGTGTGGAAGAACAAAAATACTGTTAGACATGGCAAACAGGCAGGCCCTCCCACCTCTTCTGACCAGCTGCTATTATTCTTCCAGGCTGCCATTCGGAAGGAACTCAATGAGTTTAAAAGTACCGAGATGGAAGTCCACGAGTTAAGTAGACACTTAACCAGGTTAGTTCTGACGACGTCCCGCTCCTATGTCTTAGTACCACATGATGATGTCTGTTTTCCCGTTTGTGACCTCACTTTATTTTTTTGTTTGAGACATAGCTGACCTGGTTCTCACTACATAGCCCAGACTGGCCAGGAACTTACAGCAATCCTCCTGCCTCAGCCTCCTGGGGTGCTAGCTATGTCATGCCCACAGCTATGTCAATATTTACTTTCAAGTAAACGATCTTTCGTCCTGGACTACCAAGTGTTTTTGTTTCTAAGATGAGAGAAGATAAGACAGAGATGGACATTCAAGGTCTACTTTTTAAGTTAATAAAGTAAGAGCAATGAGCCTGGTGGGGGGAGGGGCACACACTGTTAGTTCCAGCACTGGAGAGGAAGAGGTTTGGCCAAGTTTGTAGCCAACCTGGTTTACAGAGTAAATTGCAAGCTCCACAGTGGAACTGTAACATAACAAAAAAAGAAGTTTGAAAAAAAAAAAAAAACAAAGCCTCGGGCAAAGAAAGTTAAGACTGCTGAAGGCCCAAGCCAAAAGTCACCCTCTGCTTTTTAGTTCACTCAAAAGTCAACTCTGACAAGTGTTGGACAACCCCAAAATGAGTTTTTATAAAAACCGAAGCCAGAGAGATAAGGGTGCTGCCAACATCCAATCTGCAGAGACCAAGCCTGGGCAGAATGCCAAAGTAGCACACGGGACCACTAAAGAGCATTCTGTCACCCTGTGCTCTTCTACCAAGCATTCCCTTCTAATGTCACCTGGGAAAAATGAGCCACAGAAGGAAACAGCTACATGGCATGTGTACATGACGAGTTAGAGACTAAGCCTCTGGCTTTTCTAATCACTCCTTTGGAGAACATGTGCAGAAATAGGGGTAATCGATGTCCGACTCAGACACACGGTTAGGAGCTCCATCTTGCTGCCATTCAGGAGTCCCAGTGCAGCCACCCAGGTTGGACCTCCAAAGACTCCAAACTAAACCCTCTTAGGTCTCTAGATGAGTTCTGTGGAGTTTGAGAACTTGGGGTACCCCTCTGTGTTTGTGTCATGGGTGGGAAGTCACACCGGCATCACTGTCACAGCCCGGGTATCTGAGAATGGGAAAACACTGTTGTGGGGTCTGGGCCTCTGACATCCCCTGAGCCTTGACAACGTTTCTTGTTCCCCAGGTTTCATCGACCTTAACAGTGGGATTACTCTTGAGTGCTCTGCTGTCTTCAAAACATAAATTTCTAAGAACCATAAGTGCTGGCGTCTGTCCACTTCCCCGTTACCATGTAAATCCGAACTGCCTTTTTTTAAAAAAGAGAGAAAGAAAGAGAGAAAGAAAGAAAGAAAGAAAGAAAGAAAGAAAGAAAGAAAGAAAGAAAGAAAGGAAAAAGGAAGAAGAAAGGAAAGGAAACACAGCCAGGATTCTGTGTGCAGGAACACCATGGTGAGCACTCCTCAGCATTGCTGGCACCACTTCTGCTACAGAAAGGTGACCCGGCCCCCCGAGACAGGGACCTACCTGAGGATTGTCCAGAAACCGCCTTGTCCCCTCCATCCAGACCCAGCAAGCACCACATTGGTTCAGTCTTCGGTGAACCCCTTCCTCACAAGGGACTGTTGCCTGAGTCCAAAGAAGCCCAGGGCTTGACATGGGAATGGCTAGGGTGACAGTCATAATCCAACTGTCCTTCTAGACGTGGTCAGACACATGGGCTCCAGATGGGGCATCTGCTTTGGGGGCCCTTGGGAAGGGGGTGACGACCTCTCAGTCTCCTCCACACATACACAGGCACACCCACGCACGAACATGTGCACACACAAACACACATGCTTTCTCTTCAGATTTGTCCTGGAGGAGCCTGTGTTGGCACTTCAGTCATACCCATGTGTGCTGTGGGCATAGGAGGCTAAACCTGAGCGTCCACTTTGACCCCCATCCCAAACTGAACTGCCTTCCAGAAGACTCTGGTAGGGATAGTAGACATCTGCTCAGTTCACATTCATTGACCAGTTTGTGTTCACAAAGCCCAGGGCAATGGGTGATCTAATGCTTTAATGCCCTTGCCAAGGTTCCCTGTGATATTCATGAGTGTGAACTGACCAGGGAGCCATCAACCCCATGGGCCACAGTTTTCTTTGACCCTGTAGCACACCTGGGCCAGTGGTGATGTGGCTTGGTAGTTGATAGCTTCTGAGTACCAGTGTATGGAGGCCAGTGCAGGGGACCAATATCCCACTGTCATTCCAGAGCCTTCCACTCTTCTGTCTTTGCAACTGAAGAGTTTCTGCAGAGAGATGCACATCTCAGCAGGGCTAGCACTGGGTCAAACTTTGCTAGCCATGACTACCTGTAGTGTCCCTTACTGCCCCACTTACCCAGAGAGACCCTGCTCTCTCTCTCTCTCTCTCTCTCTCTCTCTCAGAATATGCCTCCAGGCACCCTGTTGACAGGGCCCCCTAAAGGTTGAGTGTGTACTGAGGGAAGGGCACCCTAGATCCTAAGGCGGTCTTCTACAGGGCTGTTTTTCTCCCTAACCAAGCTCACAGACCCTTGGGTGCAAGGTTTCTGCCGCAACCCCCGTGGTGTGCCCAGCTTTCGGAGTCACTACGGTGTCACTAAGTAACACACCTGGCATTTAGAAAGATGCCAGCTGGCTAGCCTGACCAACCACAAAGGAGTTATCCCCTTGTCAAACTGGTTGGGACCATGGTACTTTTAGGATACAGCCGAAACAAGGCCATTCAATTCTCCGGAGCGTTAATGGCTCCGTGACCAGTTGCTAACCCAGGAACCAGAGTTACAGGAAAGCTTAGATTAGCCCTACAGGTAGCGCCATGCAGCTGCTGCTATCCTGGTACCGTCTGGATGGGGCACACCTCTGTCCAGACCAAAGACAACACCATGACTGGGTCTTTCTGTCATCGCTGTCATCATCATCATCATTATTTGAATGTCAAGAGAGGTATTCAGGGGAAATGTGGTGGGGATTTTAACATGGCTGTAAATATGGTCTTCCCAAAAGGCTTACTGACTTTTGAATGTGTACATGGTAGGAGGAAAGATGCAGAAATCTTTCCTTGACCTTCCCTAGGGTGAAGGATAGGCACATGTTCTAGGTGGAGGTCCCTGCCCTGCAGGCCTGAGGTCTGAACTTCCTCTAATTAGCAGCTGTGCTGCAGGCTGCTGAGGTGGCCTGGCCTGACAGGCCTTCCCCAACCAGGAAGAGTCCTAAAGAACTCCTCCCACAAAAGCCCATGGCTTCCCCACCGGCCTTGGTTCTAGGGCCCTTCTGATTGCCTGGGAACAGAAATCCCAAACTCACCTCCGTCTCTGCTGCCAGCCAGCAGCCTTCCTTGTTCCCTGCCAGCTTGCCCTGAGATGGCCCACCTCTTTACATATGGAAGAAACTGGACAGGATGCCCACATGGCTTCCTTCGGGGTACCCTTTTGCAGAAGTCACTTGCTCAGAGTTAGGGGTGTGCCTCTCATGCTCCTAAAAGGTTACCACCTTTGGGGCTGGGCTATCTCAAGGCCACGATAAGTGGTTCTTAGCCAGGCTCAGCAGCCTCCCCAGCTGTAGGATGGGACTTCTGCTCTCCTGAAAACCTGGGCTCAGGCTTCAGGGAGCTGTAACTACACACTTCCCCCACTTTGTGAGGACAACTGAAGTGACTTGAGTAGTTTCCAAAGTTGACAATTTGACATTAATTAGGGGGAAATAGAAGGCAAGGGAGTTGGCTTGAGACATCCCTTTCTGGAAAAGCTGCAGTTTTCAAGTGAGTTCATCTTGAGCCTAGACAGTCCCATCTGAGTACCATGGAGTTCGGGTTAGCAAGAAAGGAGAAAACTAAATGTGTCAGATCTTACGTTTTTTTTTTTTCTCTCAAAATCAGGCACTGCTGGACCCCCACCCCCATCCCTGTCCGCTTCCCCGACAGAAGAGCCTGCCATAAATAAACTGGCTCTTCCAAAATCCTGATCACTTCATTCCCCAGACCCCTTCAAGGCCCTGCCAGGTTTTTAGAACGGGAGCCTTTCTGCCCGTAGAGAAACCAAACGACTCCAGGGTCAGTGTGAGGAGATACTCCTAGTTTCTTTTTCTCCTGCTTATGAACATGTATGCGTACTTTTGGAATGAGCATCGTGATGTGTCACTCCGATGAATGGGATCCCAGGTTCTCCCTGCGCACGGCCAGTGGGCAGGTGTCACCTTTGGTGACTTCTTCCTCCCATGAGTCTCTAAGTAGGTTGCTTTCTCCAATTGCTTCCTGGTGTCTGTACATAGTTCGTCTTTGTATAGGAGTGATTGTGGTGACCGTCGCTCCCGCGCCCTCCCGGGTTCTAACTTAACAGATGACGGCCGTATGAAGAAGATACTGTACATAGACTATAAATGAAACTGGATCTCTGTGGCCTAGGTTTTGTATATACAGAAACTGCATGGTATTTAAATTATTGTTTCTCTCTGATGATGTATGCAGTTTCTTTAAAAACAAACCAAAAAAAAAAAGTTTAAAAAAAAAAAAAACAGCTTTGACTCCTGTGTTGTTTTCTCGCCTGGCAGCAGGGACCACCAAATATAGTTGGGCTGGGGAAGGATTGTCAAAGAGGGAGGGAGGGTGGTCACCAGATTCTGGGGAGACCAGAAAGCTCATGTTTCTGACGGTACTCAGGGTGGGGATGGGGGGTGGCAGCATTGCCGCACATAGATGAACTTTCTAGAACATTTATATCTTCAGCCATTTTTGACATTTCAAAACTCTCCCAACCCTCTGTCCCTGACAGTCTGGGGAGAGTGAATATAAATTAGCCTTTAGGTAAGTCACTGAGGGGTCTTGGCAGTACAGATATTAGATAGCTTTATAGCATTGGGGGGTGGTCTTTGGGGTACCTCTATATCCGAACAAAAGCTGTATATTTCTTTGCCTTTTGAAAACTGTGGACCCTCTATATCTGAAGATTCAACCACTTTTGGATAAAAAATATGGGGGAGATCCCATCTGTACTGAATGCATACTTCTCTTATCATACGGTATGGTGCCTACTGACCCCACAAATAGATTGCATCAAGCATAAGAGAGGATAGGATGTCTGTGATGTTTTGAATGTGCTTGGCCCAGGGGGTGGCACTATGAGGAGGTGTGGCCTTGTTGGAGTAGGTGTGTCACTGTGGTCATGGACTTAAAACACTCACCCTAGCTGCCTGGAAGCCAATCTTCTCCTAGCAGCCTTCAGATGAAGATGTAAAACTCTCAGCTCCTCCTGCACCATGCCTGTCTAGATGCTGCCATGCCCCCACCTTGATGATAATGGACTGAACCTCTGAACTAGTAAGCCAGACCCAATTAAACGTTGTCCTTAATAAGACTTGCTTTGGTCGTGGTGTCTGTTCATAGCAGTAAAACCCTAACTTAGACAATGTCCAAAAATCACAGGTAAATAATGTAACCATTTTATACTAGGGACTTGAACATCCCCAGATTTGAGTTGGGAATGACCCTGGACTTCCACAGACAGACAGACAACTGTATATATGCACCTGGTTCTTGAGGACTTGGTATTTGCCCAAAAGAGCAAGCATTATCTCACATGACCTGTTTTCATCAGAAGGTGCTAGGGAAACAGAGAACTGCTGCTTACATGTGCGAAGCTGATGGATGGGTCTCCTGTTCTCGACCCAGTGATGTGAGAAGGCGGCTCTAGGGGGAAAGCGCAGCAAGGGGCTGCCTGCATTGAGCTTTGTCGAGGAATCACCTGTAAGTCTTCTTGACTCACAGGCACTCAGTAAGTCTAGATGCAGCTGGAGTCCTGTGTTGGGCAATCTCCGAGGACCTGTGCTACAGCTGGGCTAGGAACCACACTTACGGCACAGGCTTCAGAAAACAGGCCGCTTGCCATGTCCGGGACCCCTGAGTGGGTACAAGAATGGCATGCTTGGCCTCCAGTCTCCGAGTCTCCCCAGGAAGGCAGGGAATCACGCAGCAGTAGTGGCTACAGGCATGCAGCACAGTGAGTGGTTTTTTTTTTTTTTGGGGGGGGGGGGGAATCTTCCCTTCTACTCAAGTGTCTACGTACAGACACTGTGTGGTATTTAAATTACTGCTTCTCTTTGATGCTGAAGTCCTTTCCCGGAGTTCTCTGGCTTTCGATAAATCTTCCCTGACTGCACTTTCCTATGGGCATAAAGGGAAGGGAAGTAAATATTTTTAAAGAGTTCCAAAGAAGCTGTTCCTGGCAGGAGAGAAGAAAAAAAAAATGGTCAGGATGAGAATGAAGGGTCTAGTAATGTGTTCTCGCCCAGCAGAAACAGCTTGGTGCCGCCATTCCTGTATGTTTCCATTCCCCTACGGGGTATCAGTGCTGGCCCATGTCACCTGATTTCTTCATGTCTGTTTCCTCATCTTCAAAGTGAGGTCTTTGATTTACATGTTTTTTGTTTTTTTTTTTTTATGTGCCTATGAGGAAGCTTGCATGTGCACACGGTGAGCATGAATGGAGGTCAGAGGTCAATCTTGGGTGTCTGTCCTTTCTGGAGATAGGGTCTTTTTTGTTGGCTGCTGCACATGTCAGGTCCTTGAAGCATCGCACATGCCTCCGCCTCCCGTCATGCTGGGATTGCTGACAAATTACACCTGGCTGTGTGTGGGTTCTAGAGATCCGAATTCAGGTCTCCATTTGTGTATACCAAGCACTTTACTAACCGATCTCCTCAGACCACATTCTCAAATATCCTTAGAGAATCAGATACAGGGGTGGTTTGAGGTTTTGAAAAATGTTTGGTTTGAGACATGGTCTTCCTCCGTAACACTGGATGGCCTAGAACCCACTGTGGACCCTGGCTATTCCAAACTTCGCCCTCCCCAGTGCTGGGATTATAGACATGAACCACCATGTCCAGCAATATGCCAGTTTTTAAACCCTTTGAGTCCTGAGAAAGGAAAACTTTTACCAGGTCCCTGGGGGGCAGGGGGGCTCGTCTCTCAGGCCACTTTCAAGAACCAGCATCAATCAATGGGTCTTCTTTCTCCAATTGCCATGAATGGATATGGAGAGCTACCCTTGTAGGGTGTTGCTCTTGTAGTGCCTAAAACAAACCTCACCTTTGCAGCAAAGAGGCAGCTTCAACCCCACCATTCATCCAGAGTGTAACACCTCCTGGCTTGGTCTCTGCCGATGCCCAGAAATCTTCAGGCTGGCTTCAGCGGTGTCCCTCTGTGCAGCTAAACACCAGGGACCAGGAAAGATACGTCTCTCAGCCTTCCCATTCCCCCAGATCCCCAGTGCTCTGCCTGGCTGAAATTGAAATGAGGTTCTTGTCCATGGAGATACCTCAAGGATTGGACAGCCAGGTGATGCTTAGGACCTGGAAAGAGAATAATGCTGAAGAAGGTCCCAGTGTTGCATGAGTCCAACTGAGAGTCCAGGCAATGGTGGGACCTGGCAAAGAACAGCAAGATGCTGAGTGACTGCAGGAAGTTATAATCAAGTCAGCTGGGTGGGCAGAAGTGGCCATCATGGGCACAATCAGGGCAAGGACATTCTTCCCCCTCAGCAGCCCCACGCCGTTCTCAGAACAGCTCTGGGAGGCCAGTTGTGCCTGTCAGGAGAGCACACCTGGGCCCTTCTACTCTGCACCAGAACATTCCAGAAGGCTCAGAGGCTCACAGATGCCCCAGTGCACTGGCTCTGTACAGCTTTGGGATTCAAGCAGTACAAGCCAGAGCAAGAAGCCAGCCCTGTGCCAACTGTGTGCTGCCTTAGGTGCTAAGGGGTATCAACTCCCTTTCCAAACCACTTCAGGGTTTTTTGTTGTTTTGTTTTGTTTCGTTTTATTTTTGACACAGGATCTTTTTACATATGCTTGGCTAATCTAGAACTTACTATGCAGAGCAGGCTAGCCTCGAACTCATAGAGATCCACTTGTCTCTGCCTCTGAGTGCTAGAATTAAAGCTGTGTGCCACCACACCTGACACCAAGGCACTCCTAAAATACCAGCCGGCACTTTTGCCAGCTCTAGGCGCTGCCCTCAGCCCTCAAACAGCTCCCCATCCCTACTTTTTTGGTTGGTTTTTTTTTTTTTTTTTTTTTTTTTTGGTGTGTGTGTGTGTTTTTGTTTTTTTTTTGTTTTTTTTTTTTTTTTTTTTGGTTTTTTTGAGACAGGGTTTCCCTGTGCAGCCCTGGCTGTCCTGGAACTCACTCTGTAGACCAGGCTGGCCTGGAACTCAGAAATCCGCCTGCCTCTGCCTCCCGAGTGCTGGGATTAAAGGCGTGTGCCACCACTCCTCATTTCTATCTCCCTGATTCAGTGGCAGGCACAGAGCCAGCAGGACAGACCCCTTCTTTTTCTGTAGAAAAGCATACTCAATAGTGTGCTTACTTTGTGACACCAGAAGTTGGCTCTGAAGAGGGGAACGGGGACAGAGTGTGGGGAAGAGCCAACCCACCGTTACCAGACATCTGGTACTGGGATCCTTTCTCCGAGATATGCACAGACCTCTTTCCATTAAGAACACAGGAGGAAACCCACAGCTAATGGGAGCCTGAAGGAAAGGGGTCACGAGTTCAAGGCCTGCCTGGGCTACAGAGTGAGTTCAAGGCTAGCCTGTGTAACTTACGGAGACCCTGTTACCCTGTTCCCAGAATGAAAGGATAGAGTGCAGTGGGCTTTGCCTAACATGTAAGAGGCCCTGGGTTCCATCTTTAGTACTACCAAAAACCAATCAATCAAACAATCAAACAAAGCCCAGCAGCAAGGGCACCATACATAGTTTCCATGTTTAGGACAGCTGACTTGGAGGTCTTTGTGCCCATACTGGTACAACTACAATCATATCACAAATTAAAATCCAAGCCCTGGCCACAAGGAAAAGCAGACAGGCTTCAGGCTACAACCACTGTCCTAAGCAGGTATCCACTGGACCAGGCACTATGACATTTTTTCTCATCTGGGCCTGGTTTAGCCTCGCCAGCCCTCTGTTAGGAAGGAGGTGAGGCTCTTTTGTGGCCCCCATGAGATAAGAATCTCATGCAGCCCTGCACAAAGCTCTGTGCTGGGACACTGTGCTGGTCACCTCTGTCCTTGGTCCCCATTTCACAGGCCAGGGGACAGAAGCTGACAGGACATAGGACAGCAGAGCTACCTGAATTCCACCCTCTTCACCCAGTCCAGCTCCTATCTCCCAGATTTCTATTGACCTACAGTGACAACTGGGAAGGTAGCAGCTGGAGACACATTTTCTTTATTCAGTGTTAGGGCATGAACCCAGGTCCCTTTAATGAGTGTTAAGAATTGGACCTAGATCCTTTTCTTTAGTACTGGGCGGGGGCGGGGGGGTGTTGAACTTACAGCCTTTTACTCAATATTGAGGGTTGAATGCTGACTGGGTATTGAGCCGAGGTTGATCCTAGGGAAGTTCTCTACCTCTGAGCCACAAAACTAGCCCTTCTTCTTCTTACTGTTTAAGACAAGAAGTAAGGCTAGGCAGTGCTGGAGCACATCTTTGATTCTAGCACTTGGGAGGCAGAGGCAGGTCTAACAGAGCGAGTTCAGGACAGCCAGGGCTACACACGAAACCCTGTCTGAAAACAAGACAAAGTCAGGAGCTCAATAGCCCAAGCCGCCCTGAACTCACTCTATAGCACAGGCAGATCTCAAACTGGCAGCTCTTCTACCTCAACCTCAGTCTGTGACACGGTGCCTGGCGTAGACTTGTTTCAACTGTCTGCCCTGATAAACTGCATCTTCTCTGCTAGGGTCACCACAGCAGTAGCTGGAAGCTCACCCAACACTAAGGCAAACCAAGATCTGTTTTCCATGTCAAAGAAGTCTAGCTGGGAAGGGCTTGTATAATGCTTCCATGACACCATGCATCGCGGATCCATTTTTCTGCCCTTTTATAACATGGCTTTTATCTGTAAGGTCACCTCCTGGTCCAAGATGAGTTGTAAAGTTCCAGCCATTATTTATGGGTTCTAGCCTGGAAGTGAGAGGCAAGATCATCTGCCATCTGAGTAAATCCTCTATGTGTCTGTGAGAGAGTACAGGGATGCATGCATGCATGGTCCATTTTAGGGTCAGAGGGCCATGCTGTCCATCCTATGAGACACTCTCACTGGGCCCGAAACTGTCACTGGCCTGGCCTTCAGATTTCCATGGGTGCACCCATCTCTGCCTCCCATGTTGCCTTCCCTGAGATCACAGACACGCACCACTATGCCCCAGTATTCCCATGGGTTCTGGGGACCGAAACTCAGACACTTTACCAACTGCTCCATCTCCCCGACCTAGTAAGTCTTCTTCTACAAATTATTGTGAAAGGCCCGCCGCCACCTTCTATCCCCTCCAACAAAAGACCCTGGGGAAGCCTTGTAAACAGACCTGTTTATTAAGAAGGAAGGGGAAGGTGGGTACTGGTTAAAGGGCCATCAGGTTGTGGGTCAGCTCCCAGTAGCAGTCCTTGGTGTTGAGATCTGCGACAGGTTATCGTCATAAAACCACTTCCTGTGATCTAGCAGAGAGAAAGAAGTCTAAAGAGAACATAGCTCCTTCATATGCTTTCAGCAATGCTTTAGGAATAAGCTCAGGCTAGTCATCTACTGATGTATGTATTGTCTGTTTGTCTGTCTGACAGGATCTCCTATAGACCAGGCTAGCCTTAATCTCGCTATGTAGCTGATGATGACCTTGAGTTCATGATCCTCCTGCTTCAATCTTCCACAGGCTAGGATTTGAGGCATGAACCACCACACCTAGCCTCACCATTTAAAGTGAGAAAACAGCTCTGACAGGTTGCTTCTCTGTAATAAATCCTTCAGCCAGCAGAGTTAAGTCTTGCCTTAGCTAAAATCTGCATGTCCTCTGTCCTCGCTAAGCAAACAGTGGAGCCTTGGCAGGAATCCTAGGGGAAACACAGATCAGCCCTAGACCTGAACTGTGAACTCCGCATCAGCAAAATCCAAGAGATTCCATGCACAAGCCAGAGGCTCTGCTGTTAGGGTCTGGGTGGCAGAAGGAGTACCTCTGTAGGTTGGGGCTGAGGAATGCCACAAAGTCAAACCATGCAACACGTTTGGGGGAGGAGCCCTCGGAGCAGGGACACGAGTGGGGGCAGAGAGAGAAAGATGAGAGCAGAGAGTAAGAGCAAGCTGCAATGGCGGGGACTTGGGTTGCATTTGGCAGCGGGTGACAACATGGCTGCTGTCTGCTGAGTTGCTGAAGGCAGGCTGGGGAGCTCCTGGTTCTGGGATGTGGGTGGTTCCTAACACCTGTTTCAATGCAGTATCTTACAGAATGCAGGATGGATATCTGTTCACCTAAACACACTTCTCAGGGAGCCATCTGCTCCCCTGCTGAATAAATGAAGACATCATGTCCAGCTACCAGACAGAAAGTAGTTCACCTGTAATTTTATTTATTTATTTGTTTGTTTGTTTGTTTGTTTATTTATTTATTTGGTGTACGAGAGGGTGGGGGGAATGCTTGGTGTGTGTGTATATGTGTGTGTGTATATGTGTGTGTATGCATGTACGTGCATGTGGATCCTAGATACCTCCAGTATCATGTCTCAGGCATTATCCATCTTGATTTTTCGTTCTTGAGGGGTAGAAGGGTTAATCTTTTATTCTTAACTGGAATCTTTTTTCATACAAAATATTCTGACCATACTTTCTCCTCCCCTAACTCCTCCAAGATCCTTCCCGTCCTTTCTCTCTCTCTTTAGAAAACAGACAGGTAAACAAACAAACAAACAAACTCATATATAAAAACACACAAAACCACAAAATCAGAAACCATAAAATACAAGCAAAAGACCAATAAGACAAAAAAACGAACAAATAAAAAAAAACACCCTCAAAAAGCAATATGAGAAAAAAAACTCTACAATACCATTGAGTATCCGTCATCTACTGATGTGATATGGAATCTGCCCTGAGATACAGTTATTATACCCTGTGAGATTCCAGTGGAAAAAACTAAGTTTTCCTTTGCAAGTAGGTGCCAATTGCAGATAGCTTCTTGGTCAGAAGTGGGAGCCCACATCTCCTCTATTCCCCATCTCAGCAGTAGGACCCCATCTGACTGGAATCCACACAGGCCCTGTGTCTGTGAGTTCAAAGTCCACCTTGTTTTTTGAGACCCATCTTTCACCAGCCTTGAACTCCCCAAGTAGACTAGACTGACCAGTCCACTGAGCCCACAGCTCTGGGATCACAAGTACATTCTACCACCATACCCAACTATTTTTTAAATGTGGGTTCTGCGAAGATGGAACTCAGGGTTTTTGTGCTTGTAGATGAAGCACTTTACCAACTGAGCCATCTCCCCAGGTCCCTTCCCTCCTTCTTATGGTGCTATGTATCAGGCCAGGACTTGTGTGTCTTAGGTATCTAACACTGAACTCCATGCCCCAACCACATAGAGCTTTTAGGCTCAGAAGAGAGATAGTGAGCACCTTCTAGCCAGGCAGCAGGAGCCAGGGTCTGGCCTACTCATCTAATGGTGGTGACTTCTTTCACCTGCTGCGCACCCGGAACTTCCCGTCTCTTATCTCCCAGCTGGCTGACCAGCAGGCTCCCTTTGCAGGCTCCCTTGGGTTCTGGCATTCCTCAGGCCCAGGCATGCCTTCCCTGTGATCCTGTGATCAGTCAGCCTTAGCAGCCATAAACCCTAATTGCTCTGACTTGGGTTCACTCAACCATCACATGGTCTGGCAACCCCAGGTCAAGTTTAGAGACCAGATGTTAAGCACCCTAATCCACACTCCGCCAATGCAATCCGAGATAAACACAGTTGCTGCCTGCTGATGGCCTCTAGTCTTCCACCTCCCAGGAGGAAGCCAGACAAAGCCAGCTTTCAGTAGACTTGCGGCTTGAATCAGACTTGTTATGAATGTCCACTGGGAAGACCCAGCCATGGAAATGGTTTGCCAAGGGTATCAGTGTGATACATCCCTTTCTATGTACCCTCCCATCACCTCCCATCCTATGAAAGGGCAGGCTGTCTAGCTACAGCAGTTGGCAGAAATCACAAGTAAATGGTGCAGAGCAAGCCACTCAGACACAGCTGAGCAGGTGTCCCAACCCCTCAGCCCTGCAAAGCAGGTTTCTGATGAGCACACACGCTGAACGAAGTGCAAGGCTTCTAGGGTGTCCCCTTTGCCACAAGGAACATGCTATGCTCTCTTGTGCTGATGCATGCTCACCAGTGGCCCTGGGGCTACTGGTTGGTCCATGGCTAAACCAAACCCACAGATTTAAAAACCAAGCCAAGAGACTGACTCCAGAGACTGTATATGCACCATAAAAATGTAGTGTCTCTGAATACCAGAGACAGAAGCATTCAGCTCACCCATCCAACATCTGAACTGAGCCTTAGAGATAGAAAGGTAGTGCCCACCTGGGGCAGAAGGGGTATGTCCCTAGGCAAAGACCATACGTCCAAGGTGGGCATCAGGGAGAGACCACAGGGAACTACACTGGATGAAACAGCGCCAGGCATAGCCATTACCAACCCTTGGCCTTGGTGATGCTATTAGTAGGGAGAGGTGCCTGGTAGGTAGCAGGGTGTCACTGGGCAAAAGGGATTGCTTCTGATGTTCTACGGCACGACAAGATAACTGTAACCCACAGTTAAACAGTAGAGAGGGTTTAGAGTGTTCCCAACACATAAGCGTCTAAGGTCATAGCTATGCCCATATCCTCATAGCCGCCACACAGTGTACGCACACACTGAAATGTTCTCACGTTCCACAAGCATGCATGAGTGCTGTTGTGTCCGTTTGCAGCATAGCAGTATGGTGGGTGTAGTAAACATGAAGAGCTGAGTTCAGTTTGCCTGTCTCAAACAAGGTGTGAGGAAAGGACCACCCCCTGAGGTGGTCCTCTGACCTCCACCTGTGTGTGCACATGCACCTCCAAACCCACGCATACAGCATACGTCCGCAAAGGACACACATTTCTTTGTGTTCTAGGGTGGGGATTCATAACATCATTTGCTCAGTGTGCACAAGGCCCTGGGTTCCATCCCAAGACATCAAAAAAATTAAGAAGAAAGAGAGGGAAGAGGGAGGAAGGGAGGGAGGGAGGGAGGGAGGGAGGGAGGGAGGGAGGGAGGGAGGGAGGGAGGGAAGGAAGGAAGGAAGGAAGGAAGGAAGGAAGGAAGTAAGGAAGGAAGGAAGGAAGGAAGGACCAAAGTCTCAGACAGCCCAAACCAGTCCTGCAAACTGGATAATTTCTTAAACGCTAGAGGCAGAGAGGAAATGAAATGTGCTTCCAGCCCAGAGTTCTGAGCAGGACAGGCTGAGATAGATCTTGAAGGATAAAATGGCTCAACAGGCAGAATCCAGCCACACCCTCCGTAACTAACCATAAGGATACAGGCATTCCCATTCCAGAGTGCTCTGGGGGGGGGGGGGGGGGTGTTTGCTTTTCTTTGGAGTTTTACTTTTGTTATGAGACAGGGTCTCACATAGCCCAGGTTGGCCCTGAGCTCGTCATCCTCACTTCCAGAGAGCTGGGAGTATAGCTGGAACCCACCACATCTTGCTGTGACTGAGTGTTCCCAGAGACCACATGTGATGGCACACCAACATGTATGCGATAGGACGTGGATAAAGATCCAAGTGTGAGGCTGGGGGAAGGAAAGCTGAGTGGTGGGCTTGGAGCACAGAACCAGGGAGAGCCGCAGCGCCCTGCTCCCTTATCCAAAGGCTATCCTGACACCTCTCCCCCTGATACCTTGCATCTCAGAGTCACGTATCTACCTTGTGTGCCAGCTCGGGAGGTGAAAGGTGCTCTCAGCTAGAAGGAAACAGATGCTTACTGCTTATGTTCTGTTAGCAATCAGCTCCCAGTGGGTAGGCCCCGGGGCCTCTCCAGCAACCCAGCCCTCCATTCAGTGCTGACTCATAAGTAGGAGTGCACTCACATCTAAGTCAGGAGGAAGGGAAACTAAGGAGCCAGACACCAAATGGCCGGGGCACCAGAGAGGCAGGGGCAGCATTTAGAAGCAGGTCAGTCAAAGTCTCTGCTCCATACTGCCTCCCTCAAAAGTTCCAACTGTCATGAGGGCAAAGCCACACATATTCCAACACACAGGCAGACCCCCCATATACACCAGGCATACTTACACACAACAAATATACAACTACCATACATTCCACATATACATATACCCAACACACATACACATGCCACACACTGACCCTCTATATAATCTACATGTACACCTACCTATTCACACACTCTTACCTCATAGATACCAGCCCCCTTTGACATATATACTCACAAATACACATTCCACATACACACCTATCCCCCACACCACATATATACCAGTCCCCTTCTACATATACCACATATATGTGGATATATACATATGTATATGGTATATATACCCACAAACACCACATATATATTAGCCCCTTCCACTTATATACACGCCCACACATCCCTTTTCCTTTGTGTCTCTAGTCCCAGAAGGTTTTGAGCTTCTGTCATTGGTGCTTAAAGACTCTAGAAGAGACAGACCAGAACTAAGTTTACCATGGTAAGTCCCAGCTTTACAAAGCAGAAGACTCCACATTACAACTCCAGCCCTGGCCGTGACTAGCACCCTGGGCTTTATGTAGCCAACACTTCCCTACATCCTGACAATGTTCTGCAGAAACAGAACACAGGCACTTTTATTAGAGGTGTTGGGGCGGGGGAGGGAGGCAGAAGCTAAATGCTGAGCTCTCTCCAGATAGTTCTGCCATGAACTAGTGGGTCCCTGTGTGCTGGAGTTCTCATAGAGTTCTCAAAGAGCCCTTGGCTGCTTAGTTTCTAATAAGAAAAATATGCATGCTGTCACTCTGAGTCACTTTGTGGACAGGTTTCATCAGACTGGGTTTGACAGTGCGCACATGCAAGGTGTTGTCTGGGCCCAGGGCAGTACAGCAGGAGTCCACCACAACAGACCTTCTGACCTTGGGAGAACAGCAAGGAGAGCAACTGCAGCCTCCGAGTCTGCAGCCCTCAGCTTGCAGGCCTCCTGTCTGGTCCCCTGTGCACACTCAAGGCAGCCCACCTCCCCAGCATCCAGGGCAGGGTTGCTAGTTCTTTTGTATCTCCTGGGATTGGCGATCACAAACACCAGTGGATTTCAACACATCGATTTCACTAAAGATGTTCAAATAATACATCCACGGTAAGGCAAAGGAACCCGTGTTGGGGAGGTAGCTCAGTCCATACAACTTTTACTCTGCAAGCCTGAGGACCCGAGCTTCACCCGCAGCACCCAGAGAAAAAGCAGAACACAGGTGGCGTGTGCTGTGATCTCCAAGCTGGTGAAGCAGAGACAGAAGGATCCCTGAGGCTCGCAATCCACCTAGCCTAGCTAACCTAACAGGCAAGTCCCAGGTCTCAAAGACCCTGTCTCACAGAACAAGGTGGATGGCCTTCCTCAGAAACACCAGAGGTGGACTTTGGCCTCTACACATGTACCCAAGTACACTCATCTCTGCACACGTGGACACGCACACACAGAGAAGGAACACACGTTCTTTATCGTGTCTCTGTGAGCTTCACATATTCTCTGTGATCACTAGGACAGATCCCGCTGAGATAGCTTCCTTTGCATGCGTGCTTTCCCTATGTCCTCAAAGTTCTTCAGATTACTGGAGTAGTTACTAAATAAATGGTTGGCAGAGAATCACTTTTTAAAATATTAACTGCAGGTGGCAATTTGTTTTAAGAGGGTTTTCCTCTGAATGGAGTTCCTAGTTCATTTTTAAAGACATCCTTTGTCTGGTACCCTGCAGACTGACCAGCTGGGCTCAGTAGCTCCGTTTCTTCTCTGCTCCTTGTGGCCAGCTACTTCACACATTGAGGAGGGGCTGGGTTCTCAGAAGCATAACTCCACTTCAGCATCTCCCCGCACTGTGCACAGGGAGATGGCACGAAAATGTCTGACTTACTCTCCACATTCTTTCAGGACTGTGAGCTGAGGAAGCCGGAAACAAGGGCCCCATTTCAGTCTCAAAGTCATCAAATGCTTCATGAAGGGTGACCATTGTGTGACAGAACATGGCCCGAGGATCATCAGCTATTAACCCTAACCTCCACCCCTCCCCATCCTGTGGTAGCACAGGGCTGTGGAAAGTGCACCTGACAGTTAGTGATTTGTTAGAAAACACCAAGAGACCCACAAAGACCAAGCAAGTGCTCACCCCTTCTAGATGGTAAATTTTGAGGGTTTTTTTTTTTTAAATAAAATCCCAGCACTCAGGAGGCTGAGGCAGGAGGACCGCTAGGAGTTCAAGGCCAGCTACATAAAGAGTTCCAGAAAGTGAGGTATGGAATGAGGCCTTGTCCCAAGAAAGAAAAGACAAGGATTCATTCCGGCTGGCACAAAGGGAGGGAACACACAAGGGAATGCAGGGACTGCTTACACGCCAGGTTAGCCAGACAGAGCATGAGATGGCAGTCAGCTCACACTTGTACACATTCTAGGGCAACAGAAGACAAAAGCCAAATCAGAGAGGCCAGGGAAAGAAAGCTGCTCTTCTTCCAGAACCAGTCCTTCCTAACTAATGTTGGTGCTCAGAGGGAGGCAGGGCTCCGCTCTTACCATTCACAAGAGTGCCCTGGCTGCACCTAAGCTAAGCTGCCTAAGACCAGGAGCAGTTCCCTAAGTGCCCTGTCCCAGAGTTGCATGTGGGTGTCACCAAGAGATGCAGCTTCACATCATGGCCACGCCAGGCATTTTGATTAAATTATTTTACTGATTGGGGGAAGGGGTGGTAGTTACATTTTGAGCACCACAGTGAGACTATTGTTTCTAACCAGTTGGTAGAGCAGGTGATGTGAACGAAGTGCTCAGGGAGGGCCTGCAGACTGCCCATGTAGTCACGAGCTGTCAGGCCGAATGCACTGGGGTCCCACAGTGTTTGTGCCACAAGTCGATGGCCTTGCTCACGATGGCATCTGAGCTGTCCTGAGGAATCTGTGGAGAACAAAGGAGTCCAAGTGAAATCTCTGTGCTTGCTACGGCAGGGTCTTCCCTCCTCTTCTGTAGCAGACCTGTTTCCATGGGAGCGGTCTCTGGTTTTGGAGGGCGAGAGCAGATGCGGAATGCTCTAACGCTCCTGGGGACACTGAGAAGCTCTGGTGCCAGGCAGTCTTCATTACCACTCACCACTTAGCTCGGGACAAGTACTTGGCTGCCTACGGTCCAGCAGTGACATCTAATCAGGGGAACAGCATCCCCAATTCACAGAGCTATTCACAAGATGACAGAAGACAGCCCTTGCTTGGCACACGCCTGGCACTGTGGGCCACTGATGAGTATATGAATGGTGATTCACTTAAAACGAGCACATACACACTCGCTTAGCTCTGACTATTGACCAGGCAGCACTTCACGTGTTAACACGGCCTAATTACAAAGGGCGTGGGTGGGGTTCTGAGTCTGCTCCAGGATGTGCTCTACGCAGGCACAGCCTCTTTACAGTTTACCCAGGAGAGAATGCTCTAAGAGGGAGGAGCTGATGCACTGGGTCCTCCTTCAGCAAGCACTAACATGATCCTTAGGCACATTAACCGACCCGGCTGGGAGTCCGCCAGAGAAGTTAAGGCAAGAAAAGCCTGAAGAACCCCCAGTAGCGCTATTCCCGCTATTCCCGCTATTCCCGCTGCTTCTGGTCCCTGCTTCTCTCACTGGGAATTTGTTCCACTCCCAGGAGGCACGCGTGAGCAATGGGCTTGCATGCAGACCAAGATCCCCAAAAGAGAAGAGGGGGACTATTTCTCCTTGCCAGGAGTGGGACACTTGACTATAATAATCCTAGCGCTCAGGAGGCTGAGGCAGGAGGATTACCAAAAACTGGATGCCAGTATTGGGAGGGTATAGAGAGTTCCAGGCCAACACGAGTTACAGCACAGGTCACCAATTCAAACCACCACCACCAAAATCCTTTAGCAGAGTAAAGTAAAGTATATTATTTCTATGAAATAATAAAACACAGTAAGAAAGCCCGGTCTGCCAGGGTGCCTTCATTTCTAGATTGCAAACCCGAGGAGACAAAGCACTCACATTTTCCAGGAACTTCGTTATCTTCTCTGCACTGTTCAATGCCATGACCTTTATTTTAAAGGTTAATAGTATTTCTACCGCTACAAAAACTAGGATCTTACAGGATCCACTTACGACTTTATCCCAGACCCTAAAAAACAGAGAGATTACCAAATTAGAGAACCGCAAAACTGATGTTACCCAGACATCTCGGATTATAAAATAAAATCAAATTACACTCATTTTAAGTCCATGCTTCAGAGAACGACTGTGAAATAATCAGTATCAGTCATATGATGGATGAGCCACTGAGCGGATACTAGATAGAATAGCTTTAGAAGGAAAAAAGGGAGCTCGCTTAAAGTTATTACTGTGCTATGATGCTCCAAATGCCTGCTGGGAACTCAATATTGAAGAAAGTCTTAAACCAGAGTGTATCCTGCCACTGCCATGGAATGTCAGATGATCATTGCACACCATGGGGACAACAAAGCAGCAAACGAAATGTCAGGTGAAGTAATTTCATTGCCAGTGAGCCTGGAACCAGTTCTCTAAACACCTCCAAGGGCTCTTTATGAACATGTATGTATGCATGCCTGTGTACAGGTGCGCATGCACATATGTGTACATGTGAAGGCTGATGGATGATGTCTTTGTCTACTGTGTTCCACTTTCTTCTTCAAGACAGAGTCTCTCAGTTCACCAGTTCCCCTCAGGCTCACCAGTTGCCTGGACTGGATGTCTAGTGAGCTCCAGGGACCTGCCTATCTCCACGCACACCCCTGCCAGTGCTAGGTTTACGCGCTACCTGGCCTTTCACATGAATGCTGGGATCCAAACTCGGGTCAGCTTGTTTATACAGTAAGGAACTGTCCCCACTGAGGCACCTCCAGGACCCAGAAGCCGGTTCTTGACCTACTATTACTCTAGAATAATCGTTTGATGATTGCTGTAACTGTTGAAGTTGCTAGTAGCATGTTTATGCTAAGTTGCACATATGCCTCTGACACTTTTTATGTGCTGACTTCTTTAATTCAAAACAACATAACAAAGACCTGGAGTTGTAGGGCTGAGACTAAGAAACACCCTTAACCCAGTGATTCTCAGCCTTCCTAATGCTGGGACCCTTTAATACACTTCCTCATGCTGTGGTGACTCACAACCATAACATTATTTATATTGCTGCTTCATAACTATAATTTTCTGCTGTTATGAATCATAATGTAAGTGTCTGTCTTAGGTGAGCCCACAGGTTGAGAACCACCACTGCCCTAACATGGGTCTCCAGGTGACTAGAGAAGCAAAGCTTGTCTCTGACAGCCTTCAGCTCTTCTGAGGATGTCATGAACCACCTAAGAAACACAAAGGTTCAGCATCCACCGCCTGTCTATAAGAGAAGCGCTCTGGCTGCTGCACAGCTTCAGCTACGACGGCCTCATGGCATCCACACAGAGGCCCACAATCTTCCTAGGCATGTAGTCAACAATAAGGAGACCCAGGCTACAGTTACAGAAACTGCTAGGGAAGGCAGCTTTGAATCGCCTTCTTGTTCTGGAGCAAACTCAAGCTCTGGGGGAAGACCACCTAAGGGCCAGGGTCTCTCTGACTCCAAGCTCCGGTGTGCAGTGGGGGACATGTACCTCTGTAAACTGGACTCGGGGAGGCATCCCGCGAAGCACCTTTGGAACCAGAGGTCGTAAGGCAGTTTGGACACTGCAGAACACGTCTTCAGGTGACTCAGCAGCCTACTGTCTTCCAGATTCAAGTACTGCTCGAAAGCCTTGGGCTAGAGATTACATACAAGAGTGAGCACTCGTTTCCTGTAACATAATGTCACTTCACGCTGCAACCTATGATGGAGAGGGGCACACGCCCAGTAAGAGAAAGAGCTAGAAACTGTGAGAAGCATCAAGTCAGTCCTAGCACACGCCTCTGGTCAGCACTGACAGGGTCACCACACTGGAACTGAGCGCGTCCTCGGGTTGCAGGACTCTCTGTGCTCAACCCACAGGGAAGTAACCAGGCAAAATGGAATGGCTGTCACCCTGATACTGCACTAACCAGAACCAACAGCTACAGCAGAGTCTAAAGCAAGAGTCAGTTGTTATTGACAAGCTAGGAAAGGCCCATGGCAATGCTGGGTGATCTGGAGATGAAAAGGGAAAGCCACAAACCTCTCACCTCAGCATTCAAGATCCTGAGGTACGACAGTGGTATCTGAGGCCAGCCTGGGCTACATAGGAGAGCCCATCTCAAAAGGACGGGCTAGAGAAACTGCCCCTCTGAGGTTAAGAGTACTTGCTGTGAAATCATGGTGACTGGAGTCCAGATCCCAGCACCCATGTAACCAACCTGGCATCCTGCATTTCTGTAACCCCAGCTCCCAGAGAGGCAGAGATGGGAGGATCTCAGTGGCTTGCTGGCTTACAGCCTAGCCAGGAAAACACAAGTCCAAGTCCAGGGAGAAAGGCCATGTCAAGGGAATAGGTAGAAAAAAATAAAGGACACCTAACCCCTCTCTAATGGCCTACACACACACACACACACACACACACACACACATGCACACATGACCATACACTGACCATACTGTTCTGTATGCCCTCCAGTGCCAAGGAGGCTGAGACATTAGGGAGGGCCAGAGGAACAAACTCTGCACCCAGTGTCAATACAGGTGGGGATACCTTGGAATCTAGAAGCAGCTGCATCTGGACCCAGCAGCCGGACTGTCCGGTAGCATCTCTCACCTAAGCCAAGTATAAATAGGAGGTGCAGCCACACTGGCCAACGTCAGCAATACGGCATGGAAGTGGCACCTCCTCTCAGGGTCACCCTCTTAGTTACTTAAGAAAAGGTCTTTTTTCATTGGGTTAGCTACATTTTTTTTTAGCTTGGTGGCAGGAGCCTTTACCCTCTGAGCTCTCTACCTGCTCTCTCTGTCAATGTCTGTCTCTCTGTCTCTGTCTCTTTCTGTGTGTGTATGTGTGTATTTGTGCGTGTGTATATGTGTGTGTGGTTGCCTACATCTATGTCTATGTACTATGTGTGTACCTGGAACCCACAGAAATCCTTAGAGGGTATCAGACTCCCTGGAACTGAGGTTATAGATGACTGGGGGCTGTCATCTGGGTGCTGGGAATCACAGGTAGGGCCTCTGCAAGAGCGACAAGTGCTCTTAACCACTGAGCTATTTCTCCAGACCTGCCCAAACTCTAGAGTCTTAATGAAGAAAATACCACTGGCTTCTGTGCTCCCTGGCTGTGAGAGACATTGTCACGTGGTTGAACTCTGGAAAGTCTGAAAGAAGCTATGATGTGGTCTCAGAAAGCAGCACCCTACCGCACAGCGCTCGCTCAGTCAGTCAGCTATCATCAGAAAGCAGCACCCTACTGCACAGCGCTCGCTCAGTAAGAAGTACTGCATCTTCTCTCATTCTTTAATTTTTTTAATTATTTAATTTTTTTAACATTTACTTATTTTTTAAAAGGATTTATTTTCTTATTTATTTATTGTATATGAATACACTGTAGCTGTCTTCAGATACACCAGAAGAGGGCACCAAATCCTATTACAGATGGTTAGGAGCCACATGTGGTTGCTGGGATTTGAACTCAGGACCTCTGGAAGAGCAGTCAGCGCTCTTAATGGCTGAGCCATCTCTCCAGCCCTGACACTTCTATATTTTATTTTATGTGTGTGAGTGTTTTGCCTGTGTGTATGGTATGTCAAAAGCAGGCATCAGATTCCCTGAAACCGGCGTTACCGGCAGTTTTGAGTAGCCATGTGGGTACAGGGAATCAAATCCCTACCTTCTGCCAGAACAGCACTCTTAACTGCTGAGCCATCTCTCTAGCCCCCGCCCCCTTTTCATGGCTGAGCGGGAGATGGCAGTCTGTGCAGGCTCGGCAGGCAGGCCCTCTACTGCTGGCTTCCACCCCAGCCCCAGTACTGTCCTCTGCACTCTTCCCTACATCTCTAAAATAGCAGCCTATACTTTATGGGGACAGACTGTAAAGGAAAGTCACAAAAGTATTAAAAAAAAAATGTCAGACCAAGGTTATAAAAACTTGGCTGCAACAAGAACCTAGGTTCTTTGCTTTGTGGCAGAGGCTGAGGCAAAGAAGATCTCAAGTTCAAAGCCAGTTCAGGCAACTTAGCAGGGCTTTGTCTCAAAAGAAAAGGTAAAGAAAAGGAGCTAAGGTCATAGCCAAGGCCTGGACTTCACTTCCAATGCCTCTCTCCATCCCTACCGCATCCCCCATTCCTGCTCTCAGCAAACAAACAGAAAGGGCTGAACACAGCTCAGTAGTAGAGCTCTTGCTTAAGATGTGTGAAACCCAAGATTCCGGGTGCAGGGAGGGAGTGGGGATAGGGTGGGGGAGGTGACCAGCAAATAACCGAGTGTAACTCTTAATCCTACTGATAGTGAATAACAGGAATGGGAGTTAGAGCAGCCATTGTGTCGCCTTCAGCAAGGGACTTAGAGCTCTGAGGTGCAGTGCCCTCCTCTGCAAACACACTAAGCTAGATGCAGAGGGGAGCTGGCTGCTAGGAGGAGCCACAGTGTTACAGATACACGCCGAGGTAGGAAATCCACCATGTCTGACACCAGTCAAAGAGCAAGGCAGACAGGTCAGAGCTAAGCTTAAATGGCTAGAGCATTTTAGAAAGTCAAGGGAAAAAATATGGTAGAGGGATATTTTTTTTTCTTTCTGATAGGTTTGTGTATGGCCCAGGCTAGCCTTGTATTCCTAACCCTCTGCCTCAGTCTCCTGGCTGCTGGGATTGTGGGTAAATGTCACCACATCCAACTAAAGACATATGTTTTATCAACTGTGGAGTCAGTACGGAATTCAGAAAACATAAAAACACTGACAGACCCCACATATGAAGCTTACGACCTTTAAACAACAAACAGGGAGAAAGCGTGTTCAGCATATTAACACACTAAAGATAATATGTAAGGTATATTGATGACTCTTACAAAGGAAAAATTCAGATATGGCAGTGCATGCTGGGAAAGTCCTCCTCATCTGCATAACAAGTTCAAGGCTAACCTAGGCTACATGTAACCCTGCCTCAAACCACACACACACACACACACACACACACACACACACACACACAAAACAATAGAGATCTGCAAAGCTGACCAGCTTCTCTGGCCCTCAGAGTTGTCAGAGAATGAGAGGGCGTGGCCACTGCCTGGGGTGGGGGGTGGGGGGTGGGGGAACAGGCAAGCTCAGGACCTGCTTACCAGGCTAAAATGTAAATCTGCCCAAACTAAGTAGAGTTTAAGTACAACACCCCAGATCCTGCTCAAGCATTTTCTTCCAGTACCTCCCTCAGGGATGCTGGAGCACGCATGCGCCTGTAGAAAGAGCAAGGGCCTGTTTATTGCCGGTGTGGGGCTATTAGACTTAATTACAGCCAATCCGTAGGAGGAATCACTGAGTAAATCAGGTAGGAAAAGTGATTCTAAATGAGAGGCTGCCAATCCCAGCTACAATCACAATTGCCTAAGGCTGTCAAACATTCCAATTCTAGGCCCCACACCGTGAGAGTTAATGGAGGAAAGGTAATGAGAAATTTTCAACCCTCTGAGTACTAACAGGAAGTCAGAGCTGAAAGCAATGGGTTATCTGAATGAGCCTAGGAATTCTCCAAGTGTGGAGCTGCAGACATACAGACAACAATGGGAGGGCCCATGTGTAGAGTAATAGTCTTCATGTGTTCATATGTGCATGTGTGTTCATATGTGCATGCTGGAACAAGATGACAGGAGTCAAGTCCCCTCCCCAACTCTGGCCTGGAGGCTGTATGTGTGAGAAGAGACAAGTTCCTGTCACCAGCCCTTCCATACAGGTGGGCAGACAGAACCCCTAACACAGAGGGAATGTTCTAGATAAGTCAGTAGGTCTGGACCAGCATCAGGAATCCTCCAGAGCAGGGGGGGCCTGCAGGTGAGTTCACCCCGTGGAGACCCCCGCAATCCCGGGCTGCCTGTGTCCTCCAACAGCTGATCCAAGCAGCTGCAAAGGAGACACAGGGCCCATTCTATGGGAAATACTTCTCGCCTTCTGCAGGAAATCTCTCCCAGGACCACTGTAGCAGGTCCACTCATCACAGCAGCAGCGACAGGGGGAAGAGGGTTCTCTGCTTACTTCCCAATAACACTCCCATCAAAACAACAAAGACAACAAAAATTCCTCACCAGCTGAGGTAAAGCGTCCCTGTACTTGTTATTTAACTGCTTCACGAAGCATCGGCTGATCCAGTAACAGTCCACACTGTCTTCCACCATCTCTTCCATGGCCTTGGCGATGGCAAGAAAGACTTCATCCTCCGGCTCCTGAAAGATTAATGTTAGATCTCAAGAGAGAGGCCGCAGAAGGGAAGATATATTTCTTTTCTGAAAACCTAACACTGGCCCCTGCATCTTGAAGAGGCCACATTAATAAATCAAAGAGGGATCAGAAGGCAGAGTGTGTCAGTACAGAGGAGCAGGGGAAAGGAATGACAGGCAGCCCCAGAGAACCATGGGAGTCAGCAGAACTCAACAACAGCTGGCTTTTGTGTGGAGTTGGCTGCAAGCACAGGCCAGGCAGGGTCTCGCTCTACCCAGCCAGTCCCCAGGCCAGACCAGGGTTCCTTCAGAGGGAAGTGATGACACAAGCCACTCTGGAATGTGTCAGGATATAACTTATGATGAATACTGAGGAGCCCCAAACGAGCTCACAAAACACCTGATTTATATCAACACTTCCACACACTCCTTTAGTATTCTGTTCTACTTAAAAGTTAAACACCCTAAAACCAGAATTTTAGGAAGCCGAAGAATGACATTTCTTAGAAATGAAAATAAATCCTCAAGAAATCTTATAAAACTGAAATTCTATTTGGAAAGTTATGTTGTTTTCAAACATTGCCATCAACATCAAAACAAACAAGCCACAAACAACTTACATTTTCATCTAGGCTTTCATAGTTTGAAATTTTTAAGATTAAAAGGACACAAAGAGGGCTGGAGAGATGGCTCAGCGGTTAAGATCACTGACTGCTCTTCCAGAGGTCCTGAGTTCAATTCCCAGCAACCACATGGTAGCTCACAACCATCTGTGATGGGATCTGATGCCCTCTTCTGGTGTGTCTGAAGACAGTGAACTCATATATATATATATATATGTATATATATATACACACACACACATATACACATATACATACATACACACACACACACACACACACACACACACACACACATATATACGTTTCTATTCCTCTGAGAAGCTCCAAGTTAAATGACAATTCCTGTTTAAATAAAAAGCACTTCATTCTTAGGCTTTCTTTCAGCTTGTTAATAGCCACAGAATATAAGAATCATAAGCAATGTATTTTTCTAAACATCTTATTACAGTATTGGAGGACACAAAAGGAGCAAGAAGCAGAGGAACTCTTCCTCTCTAGGGATTCCACACAGGCCACGGCCTGGTCTGGGTAATCCTGCAGGTGCCATGTCACTGCTGCTCCTGATCACTCTGGCCAGGTAAGGAAGACTAGCATGCTTCACCCAGCTGTGCCCCAGATGAGCCCTCACAAGCTCTTACTACCTCATAACAGCACAGGAGGGGCTGTGCATGTAGGGAAAGGTCGGGAAAGAACCCCGTTCCCATGTTCAGTCAGCAAGTGTACCAGAGGCTGCAGGGAAAGTGGACTCAGCACAGACCAGTGAGTAGGGATGAGGTGGAAGCCATGCCTATAGTTTAGATTTAGATTTCTTCCACTAACAGAATAGCTGACCTTATTCAATATGTAATTCAAGAACTCGGAGCCCTTCTAGGAGCTTGGGCCTGTATTCTCAGCTGCTCAGGAAGCTAAGGTAGGAGGACTGAGACAGGGCCACTTAGCAAAAGGTAAAATAAAGGATGCAAGGGGTGGAGATGTGGCTCGGCGGCATAGAACTTGCCTAACACCCGAGAAGGGGGCGAGAGATGTAGCTCGGTGGTAGAGCACATGCCTCACACGGAGAAGCCACAGACTCGGTCCCTGAACCACAGAGCTCATGCCGTGCTACCCGTGTCCCCAGTGCTGCCTCCGAGTGACGGGAAAACAAGACTGTCCTAAGTGCCACTTAACATTTGGGGGGCTTCTCCCTCTTCATACATGCAATGACAAGAGTGATAGCCTTTATCCGTGCTCATTTGTCACTCTATCATTAACTCCCTACACCTGTAATTGGTTATAATAAGTCATATGTAAAATAAGTCAATTAATTTTTGAGGTGAGATGTCACTATGTAGCTGCTCTCAAGCTCAAGATCCCCTTTCTCAGTCCGGCCCGAGTCCTGGGATTAGAGGTGGGTGAGGTCACGCCTGGCTTAAAGCCCAGGCTTTGGTAAAAACAAATTTTGTAGATAATCAAAGACGGCATGCAAACCCTTGCTTGAAAAATTCATTCTGTTTTCTCCAGATAAATAAAACCTTCATTAAAATATCTAAATAATGGCAATAAAGTAGCCAGGAGTAGCTGGCAACATTGGAACATACAGGAAAACAAGCCGGAAGCAAATGCCTCCGCACAAATGGGAGCTTTTTAATATCTGCAGCTGTCACAGGGGAGGCTAAAATGAACTTGTAACTTCATTGGGTTGGAATTGAATTTATTATAATCTACAGAGACATGCACTAATATATAAAGGCTGAGGTAAAGCTCAGCAGCCGGGCACTTGTCTGGCATGTATGCTCTGGGTTCAAGGCCCAGCAGCACAACTTCTGTATTTTATACGTGTGCGCGTGCGCGTGTGCGTGTGTGTGTGTGCATGCACGTGCAAAATATATATTTCCTTCCTCTGTCTACTAAGAGAGCCTAAAAGGGAGGACGCAGGAGAGCAGAAATAAAGGCTTACACCGGAGCTGCAGCCCAGGAAGCAGAAGCAGAACCTGGGCATCTTTTTTGTGCCCAAGTGTCAGGAAATTCGCAAAACAGTGAACGTATCAGATGTAAGGGGCTCCTGCTGGCTGCAGCTGGAGTATTTTGAACATCAAAAGGAAAAATGGCAGTAAAAGATTATAGGCCATAACTTAAAAAGGACTCAGTGCATCCACACTGACATCAACAAATAAATGCCAAGGAAACACTTACAGATGAAGCCAAACGACAGACACAGGGAGACTTCAGAAGTTAGAGAAGCACATTGACAATCAGAGCAGTAACAACATTTTAGGAAAGATGAAGAATTATAAGCCCCCAAATTCTATGCGGGTAGCACATTCCTTTCATCTCAGCACTCAGGAGGCAGAGGCAGATGGAACTGGGGGGGTTCAAGACCAGACTAACCTGGTCTCTGTCACAAGTTCTGGGCCAGCCAGGGTTACATGCTGAGAATTTGTCTCCAAAAAATGAATAATTAAATTATATGATATATATTTTATATATAATTTATATATTAGTTATATGTAATAAATACTTTATATATGAATAATAAATGTGTAAGTATATAAATATATGTTTTATATTTATATATTACTGTGATATTTATACTTAAATGTATACTTATATATTTATATTTTATATATAAACTAAGTATAAACAAATATTATATGTAAATAGTATATATATAATATATAATTTTATTTCTTCAGATGTATTTTTAAATATATAAGAGAAGCCTCAGAGTTTGTTTCCATGAGTTACTAATTAATGACAAATCATACGCTTATAGGAGAAGAACCTGGCAGACAGTCCCTGTGCCAAGTGATCCATTACCAGTCCTTCTTCACTATCCTTGCTAACAGTGCATAACCAGGTTCTAGTTACCAGTGAATACCAGACAAATGGAGAAATCCCTAAGACACTCAAAACTGTCGAAGCCTGAAGTTCAGTGCTGCCGGACCAAGGGCGGCAACAAAGGGCAATGTTGATAACAGGACTGGACCTGCGGTCAGAGGAGCATCCAGGGACAAGCAACCGGATCTCAAAAAGATGCTCAGCTTAGCTCCCAGCCCTGTGTCAACGCTGATGTGTGAGCTCTGATCATCACGCTGTGGTTATGGGAGACACAGCATGTGAGGGTAACGGGGGTGTATGGGGTGGTATACAACTTTATAACTTCCTTCTATATCCAAAATTACTTAAAGATGAAAGATTAATACTTATAAAAAAATTTAAATCAATGATTGTCCAGATGTATGAGATGAACTTTAATAAGGAAGAAGATAATTACATACTAGTTTTAAGTGTCTCCCCCATTTAAAAATAGTGATTACAAGGGGAGAAAGAATAACTTCCCAGTACAAACCCAGCAGGCAGTACTTTACCAAAGGATCAAAGATAATGGATGTCTCCTGAGGCGAAGCCACACTGAGCCTCCTGACAGTACACTGAGGGCACAGCACCCATGGGTATCCCTGCCACAGAGACAGCCGGTATCACACAGAGAGGGAATGTCAGCCGGGCATGAAGTAAGGGGCCGTCTGTAAAGTTACTGACCAACATCTGTCAAAAGTATCCAAGGCATAGAAGCAAAAGACAAAAGACCCTGCCCAAATCACAGGTGTCCACAGCAACACAGGAACTCAGGGTAATCCACAGGCCAGAGTCGAGGCTTCAGCCAGCCTGTTTGTCTATTTGTGATGAAGGGCACATAAGGAAGGAGCCCGTAGGCGAGCCTGAGGAGTGTCACTGTGACTTCAGAACTGTGTCACGCTCACCTAGTGTCACTGTGACTTCAGAACTGTGTCACGCTCACCTACAGAGGAGCCTTGTCTCCACAAGCAGCACACCGAAGGAGGCGGAGGAACAGCATCACGGCTGAATCTTGCTCTCCTTTGGCTTATGCAAAGAAGTATGTGTGCCCAGCCGGAAATGGGGGTGCAGCCTATGATCCCAGCACTCAGGAGGCAGAGGCAGGAGGACACTGAGATGGAAGCTGGCCTGTACTACATACGCAGGGAGACTTCATCTCAAAAGGAAAAAGAGTTGGGGTTATAGACGGCGCTGGCTGCTCTTTCAGGAGAAGAGGGTTTGGGTTGTTCTGGCAGCCACATGATAGCTCACAACCCTGTGTAACTCCAGTTCCAGGAAAGCAGAGGGCATGGTAAGTGGTGCACAGACAAACGTGTAGGCAAAACACCCATACACCTACAATTTTTTAAAATTTTTAAACGAAGAGAGGGAGGAAGGGAGAGAGAGAAAGAGGAAAAGTGCATACATAGGGGAGAATGGCAAAGCAGACGTCATTAAATGTTAACAGCGGGAAATTTCAGTAAAAAGATACGGAAGTTCTGGGCTAGTATGTCTGTGCCCTTTCTTCTCGTTTGAGACTACAGTCGTGCGTCACATAATAAAGCGGAAGTCAGCCGGTGACCTAATGGAAGCTAGTGAAGCTGTATGATGAAAAGTATCTAGTAATGTTGCCGTCGTCTGCATTTGAGCAAACATAAAAACCTGATGTTTGCAGATGAACAAATGTCTAACGACACGTTTCTCAGAACACATAGACATCACTAAGAATGACTGTACCAAAAGCAAGATATGCTTGAAAATAACTAACACTGACCAAAAGCTAAGTGTGCTTTAAAATAACTAACACTGACCGTGCATGACCATGAATCCCACGTAAAGTCGCTGCTTTCACTTTTCATCCTGCCAGCAATGGGAAACCACTGAAAGTTTCTAAGGCAAAACATTACCAAATGCAAGCCAGGGACTGGAGATGGCTCAGAGGTTAAGAGCACTGACTGCTCTTCCAGAGGTTCTGAGTTCAATTCCCAGCAACCACATGGTGGCTCACAGCCATTTGTAATGAGATCTGATGCCCTCTTCTGGCACTGTTTGAAAGCAGTGACAATGTTCTCACATGTATTTATTTATATAAATACATCTTTTTTTTTTAAAGTTAGCAAAAATTCATTCATAAATAACACTTTACTAAGATTTGGGAGAGGAGAAATGGGATAAGGAACTGTAGGAGGGCAGACCAGGGGAGGGCAATGACTGCACTGTAAATAACTAAAGTAATAATAATAGTAGTAGTAATAGTAGTAGTAGTAGTAGCAGCAGCCAGAAAAAATAAAGTGTTAGTGGCGTGGCTCAGTGGTAGAACACTTGCCTAGCAGTCATGAAGACCTAGAGTTGATCCACACACGCCTCTGCAAACACATTAATAGACAAAGAGTAATTCTTAGGAAAGGGGTGGAGTTGAATGTCAAGTGAGAATGATCACTCACCAGAGGAAAAGAGGGACTTCGAGGTAGCTTCCCCGATTCAAGCTGATACATGCGAAGATACACTTCAGCCTGTGGCGTGGCATCACTGATGAAGCGGACGACTGTCAGGGCATGGAGGATGTCATGGTACTGGTCTTTGCGGTAGGCCATCACCTGGGAATGAGTGTCATGGTGCGGAGGTAAGATGCCTACGGAGAGATGGGACAGGAAAGGGCAAATGCTGAGACACCCATCCTGTGAGAAACAGCTCCCACAGTTGAGAGTCACACAAACAATGGCTATGTAGATTCCTTTTAGAAAGTCTCACTCCAGCAATCTTAAATGTTAAGAGATGCAAGATGGTGGATCACTGTTAGAAATGGGTTGGCACCACAAAAGCCTTTGAACAAACTCGTGACATAGTTTCAAGGCAATAAGCACATGAGCTGTAATGATGGTTTAACTGGGTTCCTGGCTAGTACTGAGGGCACCTTTAGCTCCTGGGGCCCTTGGCCTTCTACATCTCAGGACACTATGTTGAATCCTTTTCTTCAGTTTACCCTCAGTAGTTAAAGCTTATCTACAGAACGGTCTGTCACCGGGGTGAAAGAACATGGCCCTCAACAATAAGGCCAGCATACATTGTACTTCTGTGACACTTTGTGGTTGTTACTTAACTATGCTGCTCATTAGGCTTTAGCATAAAACTGTGTGTGTGTGTGTCTGTGTGTCTGTGTCCATATGTCTCTGTGTGTGTATGTCTGTGTCTCTGTGTGTGTGTGTGTCTATGTCCGTGTGTGTGTATGTCTGTGTGTGTGTATGTCTGTGTGTGTGTGTGCATACGCGTAAACACATGCAAGTGTGCAGAGAACGACTCTGTGGAGTCGGTTCTCTCCTTCCACCTTCATGTCAGGTCTGGGCTGTGAACTCAGGTTACCACACTTGTGCAGCACACACTTCTACTCAGGGCCTCATCTCACAGCCTCCCTCTGGGTTGTTTATAAGTAGGCGGTATCATGAAAACAATGGGCAGAACACTGGCTCCATCTCAGGTCAGCTAAGACCAGGGCTCCACCAGTGTGTCAGTCTATCGCAAATGTGGGCATCTGTGCCCTCATATAGCAGAGACAGAAAACGGGGCAGACGAGCCCAATACCAGATGTTCCCCAAAGAATCAGAGCCCCAGGTACTGGCATAGGAAATGGATTGTAGAACAGTAACAATGCATTGTAAAGGCTCAGTTTTGATATAAACAATTTTTTCCATTTATTTATCCCAGCCCCATTAATGTAATGAGGCTGTGCAGAGTCAGAGACTCTGGGGTTTGAGGTCTAACTACAGTTCACTAACTCGAACATCCTCAGCAGTTCCTTCTGTTTCCTGTGCCCTGACTTCTCCCCATCTGAAAGTCAGAGATAATGATGTCTAAATTTACAAGCTGTTGTGATGAAGAGGCAAATCCATAAAGCACTCGATAGAGTGTTCTGGCACATGTGTATCTAGCACACGTGTGTCAGGCAGTTCAGACTGTGATTCCCCTGTGATGTAAAACCTCACAGACCAATTATTCTAGAGAACGTTCTGGCAAACAGCAGTTAGTCAAGCCCAACACTTTCCACGCATAACACATGATTAAGTGTCGTTTCCTGAAACTCAGTGTGTCTGAGGAGCTCTGCACCAGGATCTCAGAGAAGTCGAGGGAGCACAATTACATGTCCTTCACATCGGGGCTGGTACAGACTGAAGAGCTATAGTTGAGCCTACCATAGGCAGCAGAATGTCAAGTATTAAACATATGTCTAAGAGCTCATCCCAAAAGCTCTCTCTGGCATTTACCTAAAATGGGACAAGAGAGGCAGTACCTGCAGAGCCCAGAGCAACCAAACCTGGACCACAAAGAGCCCTTTTTCCTGGGAGAGCCCTGCATGTCCAGTGCCTCTAACTGTGGCAGGAAAACAACAGTGGCTTAGATAATAAAGAAGGTAAGAAAAACTGAGATAAAAACAGAAAACAAAACAAAAATCAAACAGTTGGGCCTTGGCACTCAGGAGGTGTCAGAGGCACAGCATAACATCTCCCATTAATAAGACACACAGGGTATCCCATAAGGAATGGACACTGATGATAACTGCCTAAAATGTGCCCTCAGGAGGAATTTATTTTGATGCACCAAGATGATCAACAACAACCAAAAAAGCCATCATGACATGCTTTCTTGAATGGCTTGCACTCCCCTGTGGCCACCATACTGCATGACCACCCGAAGGGCTGCAGATTTCTCAGGTTCTGAAATATACTACACACAGAGCATGAGGTCTATTACCTGGCCCCACCCCTCATCGGAGCCCTTTAAGTGAGTTCTACAAATATGAGCTTTAATTCTTTGCCTGTCACAGGTCTTAGAAAAGTGTTTTAGGCCCCCCAGAGTCTGTGTCCATCTAGGATAGTAAGACTTCCCTCAGGACCATTCTAGAACGACTGTACATAATTTACATAAACTATTTAAGGTGGCGATGGGACCCACCCATGCCCAATACACAGAGGTAGTCCACATTCCTCATAAAGCTCCGTCCTCACCCCGACTCACAGTGAGTAAACCCCAGCTGGTTAAGAGAGAAGTGGAGGATGATAATGGGGGATTAGATGCTCCAGCGGGCTCAGCAGTGACAGGGAAAATCCAGGGCTCAAAGGGATGCTGCCATCTGCCTGTGGCAGACGCCGAGCCAGCTCTCCTTCTTAATTGACCACCCCGCTCTGAAATTTACTCGAATTTGTAGGCAGAAAAAAAACAAAAAACAAAAAAAACTTCTGACTCTACTTTCTGTTCATTTGTTTTGGTTTTGAAGTCTGTCCTATCATCTTTATTTCAAAGGATAAAGGGGCATTGAATGTCCCTCCCTTAGCATCAGAACATTACCCTCTACCACCGAGAGTCGCAGAACACAACGCGCTGAAAACTAAAACCGAAAAATAATTTAGCTCAAGATGTCTCTGGACAGATGCAAAACTGGAGGCCAGCATGATCTTCCTCCTGGCTACCCAGCTGACAGCAAAGACAGCCAGTTCTCCTTTCTCCCGTCCCAATGTTTCATGCCTGCTGAGGTGACCACCTAAAGCGCACGCCTGGATGGAACTGATTTTGATGGCTACAAAAATCTTCCTATAAGATTTAAGACAGAAGAATGTTACAGGGAAAAAGTAAAATAGCAGTCATGGCTTTTGAAGATGGTGACCAGAGAGACGCATCAGATACCTGGGTGTACAAGGGCTTTACTTCAGGAGCAAATGCTATCTTCTCTACTACCATGAATAAGCGGACAGTCCAAGAGTAATGGTTAATCTATTTCTGCTGAGGTCACCATCCGAACGGCTTTTACAGTGAGCAGTAATTGGGCCTCCTCGGGAAGACCCAATAGTCCTAAGCAAATGCTCATTTTGTGTCTATAAGATGACAAAGGGTCCCATCCGATCTATCTGAAATCAAATCCCCCCACCCCCACCTCCTGGGTCTCATACCTAGAAGCGCCTTCCATACCAACGCGCGATACATGGATGGGAGAGGGAACCTCTGGCTAAATGTGCAAAGCTTCTCGATGTCTAGAGGAAGGAAAAGAACAGTTAGAAATGTCCCGTGGGCTCACAGCACTGAACGTGCAATTTCACTTCTTAAAACCGCCTAGCTCACACGTGCCTGCAGGAGAATTCCACTGCATGATCAGCAGCCGACTTAGGAAAAGCCATAGTGGCCTCACTTCTAATCCACATCTCCTACCAACCAAGCTATCTCTGCAGCACTGTTGCAGCATAGAGATGGATTTTTCATCTACTACTACATCCCCTCTACCATGGGCATTACTTACAGAATTGGGTGGGGACACCGTGCGGCTCAGTGGTAGAGCATGCCTTAGCATGGGCTAGACCCTGGGTTCTATTCCCAGCTCTTCCAACAACAAGAAGCACTTAAGTTTGTTTTTATACTATGGTTCTGTTTTACTGTAAAAAAAAAAAGGACTTTATTATTGTTAGCTTAAGACAAATCGAATATAAATCTGTACTGAAGGATTATCTTCCACAAAAGAAAATCATAACCAGGGGTCTTGCACAGTTTACCTAGAAACCACGGTGCTATGTCTAGAAATTGAGATGAAATATATAAGCTTAATAAAAAAATAGAATCAATTTATTTTTAAATGAATTGAAGGTGCCTTATTATTTATCCCCTGGCTGCCCTAGAACTCTTCATTAAGACCAGGGTGCCCTTGGAGTCAAAGATCCCCCTGCCTCTGCTTCCACACTGCCAGGATAAATGTTTTCCACCACCACACTAAGCAATGTCTGCTTTTTACGAAGCTTTATAACAACCTTCTGCCTCTCAATGAATCTGAAAAATCTTCAATTTTCCTTAAACTACACCACTCTGATTACACACACACACACACACACACACACACACACACACCAAGTAATAAGTACTGCTTTGAGTCTTTTGCAGAAATATTTACCTGGTAACTTTGAACTAATGAACATATGCAGCTGAGACTCACCCAAACGGTCATCTTTCAGGAGGATTTCCAGTGATTTCTTTTCTTCGACACCACGAAACCCGACTTTCTCATAGTAGACTGATCGAAAGTTCCTCTGAGAGTCGTCAGTCATGTTTCATCCTTGGAGGGATTTTTTTTAGGTGAGCCTAAAACCAAAGAAAGAAGAATTGGGAAGGACATTAGGTGATTTTTCTCGGCCTTTTCAATAAGTCAAATATGATAAATTGCCTGGCCCTAAGCAAGGAGCATTAAATCTTTGGATCCACACAACCCTATCCCACCTTCCTAATGCAACTTGGCCAAAGATATAGATATGAAGATATAGGTCAGCTGCCCTCCAAGCTACTAAAATAGGTAGCACAGAGGGGGCCTCTAGGGTTCCTTCTTATAAGAACCCCTGGCACAATGAAATACCTTGTTCTCATGAATGAACAAAATACAAATGAACAAATAAGATGAATTAGAAAAGCTGGCAGGATATGTTATATAAATGGGGCTAACCAGTGGTGTGTACTAATTCTGCTTCCAGTTTTACAACTAAGGTCTCACTAAGTAGCCCAGGCTGGCCTCAAACTCTCTGCCTCCTAGGTGCGGGGGGTAAAAGGTGTGGACCACGGCTTCTGGTCCAAGATAGGTATGTTTTAAAATAAGAGGAGACATCCAAAATATTAACAAGTTATTCAGTTAGTAAAATTCTAGGTGACCTTAATTTCCTTTTTTGTTTGTTTGTTTGTTTTGGTTTGGTTTTTGTTTTGTTTTGCTTAGCTGTCCTCTCGAAAATAGGCATTTGGAGAAATTAGAAGGGGGTGGAGGGAAGCCCTAAGTCCTGCCCTTATTTTTCTTCCTATAAACACAATTCTACCAAGTTTTGTATTATCAAAATACAAAACTCCAACAGAGAAAAAGCATTAAAGTATAACCAGAAGACGGCTAAAAATCTGGCAAGAGCACTCAAATCATCTCAGAGAATACATAATTCTTTCAGAACAGTCTTTGTGATATTAATGGTAAACCAAAAGAAAAGATCAAACTAGGTTTAGTGACTAGGCACTAAAGATGCAAACATTCTTCCAAAGAATAAAGTCCTCAGCTACTAAAAGCCCCCGAGACGTCCCCAGATAACCAGGGGAGTTTGGACTTCTTGTTGGGAGTTAGATATCTGAACAGCTTCTGTTATGGGGAAGATTGCAATTCATTTTTGAAAAAAGCTATTTAGAATTTAGAATTGCCTTTAAAGAGTTCCACGGCCTCTTCATAGCTGTTAAAAAAAAAAAACCCAAAGATTAAAATGCAATCTGTAGTTTGAGGGCTCTTTTGGTTTTTGTATTTTTAAGCATTCGCTGCCCCTGTCGTCTATCGACAGCATTCCTGGGACTGCACTGTGATGGCACAGGAGTCGCCCTGAAAGATGCGCTGTCAAATCTTGCCCAGGTGACTCCACCTGCGGGAAAGGTGCCCACAACCCAGTGAAGCCCCAGGCCCCGCTCTCCCGGTATGCACGCTTCACCTCGAGTAGAGCAAACACACCCGGCTCAGACTCAGAGATCCGGGAGGCGGCGGAGAACCGGCCCGGCAACGCTGTGCTACCGGCAGGCAGACGGAACCATAAGCGTCAGGGCCGAGCGAGCGAGGGGAGCGATGCCATGAGACACCCGGCCCGGCCCTCTCCGCCTCTAACTCCCGCCGCCGGACGTGACGTCGCCCCGGATGCGCGTGCGCAGAGGACATCTGCTGGGAGTCCCACCCACACGTGGATGTTAACCGGGTGAAGCTGAAGCCCTGAGAGGTGGTAGCGGCCGAGTCTGTGCGCCCTTGAGTATCCACGTCTGTCCCTCTCACCTCGATCCCGAAACCCTGGTGATCGTCTCCCCTTCGTTCAGAGTGCTTGCTTAGGGCACTCTTCTGCCCCGTGGAAACCGGGATCCCTCAGGCGGTGTTTCTTCCACCTCGCCCGGTGGAAAATCGGAAACGAGCCTTTGCTAATCGATTGGGCTGCACTTCTTCTTCCAAACGTTCCAAGTGACCATGAGAAAGCAAATCAGTTAAGTCCTCAGCTATTAAAAACTGAGTGATGGGCAGGAGAGATAGCTCGACAATTAAGAGCACTTACGGCTTTTGTACAGAACCCGGGTTCAAATCCCAGCACTCACGTGGTGATTCACAACCATCAATAACTCCAGTTGCAGGAATTCCAAACTACCCCTTCTGATTTCTGCCAGTACGGGGCACGCGCATGGTGCTCATGCACGCAGACAAAACCTTTATACACAAATATTTAAAACTTAAAAACAAAAACTTATTGGTCCCCCAATGATCAAGGAGGGATAAGCAAAACCATTTGTTCATCGTTTACTGTGCAAAGGGGCAGTTGCTGCCATTTGCCTTTTGGCAGCTACTCAGACCTAGAATGCCAAGCGCGCAGTCAGTTAAGGCTGCTTGCTTGGGGAAGCTGCGAGCCGCTGGACAGAACTGGGGCATCCTGTGTGATTTGTCACGGAGAGCATGTTCTTTGTCCATCCCCAGGTGGCACTGAGTTGGAAGCAAGGACTGAATTAGGGAACTATTAGGAAGATATAGCTGTCTGGGACGGACTACTGATTCGTTTTTTGGATTGTTAGTGCCAATCTGGCTCACTCACATTGTAAGCCCTTCCTCCCGAGGTCTCTTCAAGTATTTTTATCACAGTAACAAGCCAAGGAGGTAACACGGCCGCAGTGAGGCGCTGTCCCCATGAGTGTTGGGAAATTACTGCAGAGAAAGCAGTACCTGGGCCGGAGAGTTAGGGATTTTTAAGGCTGTGAGTGAGTGCAGCTAGTGGTGAAGTCACATGCTGAGCTGGCTAATCTTACCTCAACCTGACACAAGCTAGAGTGACTGAAAGGAGGAAGCCTCAAATGAGAAGACACCTCCATGAGACCCAGCTTTTTCTTAATTAGTGATTGATGGAGGGTCCAGCCTATTGTGGTGGCCCCGGGTTCTGTAAGAAAGCAGGCTGAGCAAGTCATGGGGAGCAAGGCAGTAAGCAGCATCCCTCCATGGCCTCCGCACCAGCTCCTACCTCTGGGTTCCTACCCTATTTGAGTTCCTGTCCTGACTTCCTCCAGTGATGAACAGGTCTGTTGAAGTGTAAGCCTCATAAACCCTTTCCTCCCCAACTTGCTTTTTGGTCAGGCTGTTTCATCACCGCAATAGAAACCCTCAGATAGCATACAAAAGGGCCTGGGTCCACGCCAATTGCCACTTTTTAAAGTACTCACTAAATCATAATGGCAGGAAATGACAACCTGGACATGTGTGTATGAAATGGAAGTCATAGCATATTTGAGACTCCACTCCAGTCTGGGCATGTCATGGGGCACAAACAAAAGGAGAAAGTAAAACGGTTTGAGAATTGACTGTTAACATTCAGTTGTGGGAAGGCTGGGCTCTATGTGGTTGCATTTGCAAGCAGCACCCAGAAGCTGCTGCGGGTTGTATGTCCATGTCAAAGTGAAGGGCGGAGGTGTGAAGGTGCCTCGAAAATGAATTCTAGGATGCTTAATCAAATCTTAAGCAGAATGCACGTCAGGGATCCCCACCACAAACGTGGCATTTTACCAGCCCGGCAGCCCCAGGAACCCAGTACCCTGTAATTCTCAATAGAAACAGCAGAGGGCAGCAACAGCAGTGAGTTCAGATAGGCGGCACATTGTCCTGTAAAGGGGAAAACCAAACTGCCAAGGCAGGCTGGGGATTTTGTCTCCACCAACCCAGTAGGCCACAGGTCCGTCCTCACCTTGCAGGTAGAAGTTCCTGAACAAAGCATAAAAGGACCTCTGTTCACCAAGCAGAAAGGACACAGAATGTCCCCGAGAGGCTCATGTGTGTGGATGTTTACCCCACAGTTGGAGGTATGGTCTAGGGGAGGTTTCAGACCTGGAAAGGTGGAGCCTTTTGTGCAGAGGGGATTTTTGAGATTGGAGGTAGGGTAGAGATGGGTGTTTGATCTTCAACTGGAAACTGTAAGATACGGTTCGTGTTGATTAGCTGAAATACATTCTGAGGAATGATGCCTCAATAGACATTTTGAAGTTGGGAAAATATAGAGCATACTAAACAAAATAAGATAATTAAGATGTAACTGGGCCACATAATCTGTTTTTCTAAGCACCTTAACTCTGTAGACCAGGCTGGCCTCAAACTTGTGGTCTTTCTATCTCAGCCTTCCTCCAAGTGCCAGGATTATGAGCATGCGCCACCACACATATAATCTTACGGAACCATTGTCCTGTGTGCTCTCCTCGTGGACCTAGCAGGTAGTGCAAGGCTGTACTTACTGCTGATGACCCAGTTCAGTGGTATTTAAAGAATGGGCCGTGAACCAGTCTGTGGGGCAAGGATGGCCTTTTAGAGTAGGCATGGAGGTCTTTTATAGCAGTTTGACAATTATTTTATGTCTATTGACATATAGTAACCAAAATTGGGAGTTTATGTTTTGTGTGTCTATTATTTCAGTTTTCTAGTAGGTGATGGATCATCATTGGTCTCAGGATCAGACAAAAAGCCCTGTTGTTGAGAGTGTATAGAGAAGTAAAAATTCATAGGAGATACATACATGCATATATACATACATATCTTTATATATGCTTTCATGAAAAAAAATAAACCCATAACAATTGGTTGTTTGAGCACAGTGTTGGCCTACACCTTTAATCTCAGCACTTGGTAGGCAGAGGCAGGCAGATCTCTGAGTTTGAGGCCAGCCTGGTCTACAGAGCAAGTTCCAAGACAGTCAAGGCTATGCAGAAAAACCTTGTCTCAAAAAACAAATGACACTGGCTTTCAGTTCTAGAATCCAAGACCTGGTGCATGCTAGTCAAGCGCTCTACCACGGAGACCACCTGCAGCCCAGCACAGTCTCATGAACAGGGAAGAGCTGCTTAGTTGACTCTCGGGATCATCAAAATTAAAATGCAATCAGAGATCAGCACTCAGAAGGTAAGCAACAGAGTCGTCACAGGTTAAGGGCAGCCTACGTCACATAGGGAGTTCACGAAAGACTGGTTTGGTTTCTTATAGATGTTATTTAGGGATGTGGAATGGAAATTTAGAAATATTGCATTTATAAAGAGGACATGAGCTGAATTTTTTTCAAGGAAGACACAAATCAGAGGGGGAAAGATACAGTGCTCTTGATTTTCTTGGCGGGAAATCAGCTGGAAAGTAAGCAGCCATTGTGGTTTTCAAGCGAGCCTAAGTATCCAGCCACATAAAACCCTTCACCTGGAGATGTTCCTCGGTCCCAACTCTTCCCCCTCTCTGCTGCTCATCTGTATGCAATGCCATTTCCTTAACACAAGACTCTACAGTAAAAAGCCAAGGGTGTTGGAGAGATCAGTGTGTTCAACCATCTTGACCATCTATAGGGGTTTATCAGGTCCCCCGCCGATAACATGACCCGATGGGAAGAGTAGGTTCGGCTAGAAGGGGGCTGCAAATATCCATTCCCTCTTCAACAAAATGAGTCTGTGTTATGTGTCAAGTAGCAGACGGGATGCACACTCTTACCCTGGGGAGCTTACAGCATGCTGACGGAAACCCCAGTTGCTATGGTTTGGATGCCCTCAGAAAATTCATTTTCAAGATTCATCACTTCTCTGAGGGTGGGGATTGATCAAGTATATTTTTCAGGTGGAGCCTTTGGGGAAAATTAGGGTTGAATGAGGCTGTAAAGGCGGGGGTGGAGGTGGGGACACTGATCTAATGGGACGGTGGCTTTATAAAAGAGAAGTCTCAAGCAAGAACACTCAATCCTTTTCACCACATGAGGCCCCAAAGCACCTCAGAGCCCTGCAGCAAGGAGCCCCCGGCAACAAGGAAGTCCCCCCCCCCCCCCCGCCCCACCTCCCCAGCCATCATCCAGGTTTGACCTTGCAAGGCTTCAGAACCTTGAGTTTATCAGCCTTTCCTTGTGGATTTCTCCCTCCATGGTGGTCAGCTACCCCCGCAGGAAATGGACTAACACCAAATGTAACAGGTGGTACTGTCAGGTCAGAGGAGACTTCCTGGTCCCCGGGGTCCCAGGAAATGAAGGAGTTAATTTACTGCTGTGTACATGAGGAGTGTGTTTTAAGGGCACTGTGAAACCACTGAGGGGAAATGTCATGAGGTGGCCTGCTGGTCTAGACACTCGGGTGCTGCACATGGGTCTTGGGGTGGTAAACACGTATCCCTGGATGGTGTCTTGACATTCCGATTTGGTTCCCCTGTAGGCCTATTAAGCCCAACTAAGGGTCATTTGCTCTAGAGAGATTACATTTTGACTTCCACCTCTCTGTGATTGAGCTCAAACTCAATTTTAAATTTAAGTTCAAGTCAGGTTTAGCTGTCTCCGAATCATTGGTTGTCATTTTCACGATATGAAACTGTCTCTGACAGCGGGGCACAGACAGCGAGGCTTCTCAAGCTGCTAGTTAGGTAAAGCACTTTTCATTTGACTTCCCTGTAAAACAGGTGATGGGGAACTGTATGGCACGTTGGTCTGTCATGGGGATTGAAGAGAAGAAGCCCACGAAGCTCTTATGGTTATTTCCATAGCTAAAGCACGACAGCTACTGTTGTGGTCATAAAAAGATAAAGAAATATAAGAAAATGTTCTAAGGGGCTGTAGTAAAGTGTGGGGGAAGAGGGTGCCTCAGTGGGCCCATGCCAAGGCATCCCTCCCCCAAGGGACCAGGACACATGGTATAGTACAGAGTAGAGTTTATTAAGGGCATGGGGAAGGGAGCTCAGAGGGTAGTAGAGGCAGAGAAAGGCAGAGAGAGGGAGAGAGTAGAGAAGTAGAGGCCGGCCATGACCATGTGGGGTGGGGGAGGGAACAAGGGGGAAAGAGAGGCAAGAGAGAGGGGAGGGGGCAAGCAGCCCCTTTTATAGTGGGCCAGGCCTACCTATCTGTTGCCAGGTAACTGTGGGGGTGGAGTCCAGACAAAATACCAACAGCTACACCAGGAGTTTGATAAGCTGGGCTACAGGGGGAGGGCCCTCTTTGTCATCAATGCAGAGGAGCTTGAGGGTTTAGCAGGGGGAGGTTAGGCATCTGCATCTGTGCACCTGCAGAGCACACAGAAAGAAGTGGGGGCCACGTCACAGGGTTGCGCCTCATATGAGAGAGAGAGATGAGGATAGTTACTGTGCCATTGCCATGAAGAGACGCCAATACCAAAGCAACTCTTATGAAAGAAAGCATTTAACTTTAGGGTGCTTACAGTTCTGTAGGAGTAGTCAATTGGCATCATGGCAGGGAGCAGATAAGGCATGGTACTGGAGCAGTAGCTGAGAGCTTTGCATCCTGATCTGCAGGCAACAGACAGAGAGAGCAGAGACTGGGCCTGGCATGGGCTGTGAAACCTCAACCTCCGGTGACACTCTTCCTCCAACAAGGCCACGCCCCCTAATCCATCCTAAACAATTCACCAATTGGGATGAATGTGCACGTATCTGAGCCAGTGAGGGCCACTTTAAACCACCAGAGACAGACAGACTGTGTGTGCATGGTATGTGTGGTGTGCTGAGGATTTGACCCTAGGGCCTCTCACATGCTAAACAAATGCTCTCTGACTACTAACTGAGCTACTTCTCAACCTTCAAACACAAGCTTTTGACAAGATGGAAAGGTTTCTTTTTGATGTTGGTGTGGGGAACTGGCAGGAAATAGGCACAAGGCAACACCTTCTATTGAGGGCGCACAACTCATCGAAGAACGTTTCTCTAGCTCCCACTCTTTTCTAGGGACTTTCCCTCATTGCTAAGACTTAGTACCTGACACAAAATGGCCTATGAACAGGAGGAAGTGTTTCGTCTGGCTCACGGTGAAGTCACGGCAGTGAGAGGCAGCTAGTCACATTGCTTCGGCAGTCAGAAAGTGCAATTGATGGATACTGGCTTTCGGCTGCCTTCTTCCTTTCTCCCTTTACATTTTATTCCTCCTGGGTTTCCATAGAATGGTGCCATCTGTGTTCAGGGTGGATCTTCAGTCAAGCTGGCAGTACATTGTAGCAAGCAGATAATAAATGAGACAGGACGAATGAGTACATTTATTTTTTTCAGAGAGAAGAGATAGGTAAGGAGAATTTTGATTGAGCATTGCATACCTACTTACTTAAAGGACAGCGAGGTCGGAGAGATGGCTCAGCAGTCAGAGCACTTATTCCTGTACAAGTCCCTAATTTGATTCCCATCACCCACATGGTGGTTTAAAAACACCCACAAGCCTAGTTCTCTGGGATCAAACACCCTTTTCTGATCTTTGTGGGCACCAGACACGCATGGGGTGCACAGACATACAAACAGGCAAAACACTCATACACATAAAATAAATCATAAAAAAAAGAAAAAGAAAAAAGGGCAGGGAGGCTTAGTGTGCTTGGGATGGAGACAGAGAGACTGCAGAGCTGTCGGAGTCGTCAGGAAAGTTTGTGGGAAGGCCAGGCCAGTTTAGTCCCTCTGAGAACGTGGCCATTCCTCAAGGGAAACCAGAACTCCCCTCAGCTGACTTTCGTGTACGAGAGACGGCATTGGCTGCTGTACTGCAGAACAGACTCCAGGGGACTTGGATACAAGCACATGGGGCTGACTGGACAGTTGGGCAAAGGATGATAATGGTAATGACTTGGACCAAGGAAATCTTGAGGGAGAGGGGGGCAGGAGGGAAAGTCATAGATATACTTCTCTCTGTGTGTATACATACATGGGTATGCATATGTCTGCACGTGTCCATGTGCTTGTATGTGCATGTAGAGGCCAGAGGTTGGTGTCTGGTGTCTTCCTCAATCACTCTCCTTTGGAGGTTTTGAGACAGTGCCACTCAGTTATCCTGAAACTCACTGATTTAGCTAGACTCAGTTGCCAGCAAGTACCACAGATATCCTGTCTCCATCTTCCCCACGCTGGAAGAACAGGCCTATGCCTCTCTGCCTTGCTTTCGTCTGAGTTCTGGGTATGAAACTCGGGCCTTCATGTCTCCGGCCCATAGATATACTTTCAGATCAAATCAGCTGGATTTCCATTTTGATGTGAAATGTGAAATATTTGAACCAGCAGCACTGTCTAGAGTTGGGCTGGAGCAACTGGAAAAAAATTAGAAATGTTGCAGAAGAGGAGTGTTTTTGGAATATTGGTTTGAAATGGATGTTTATGGATTTGGTTTGTCGTGAGTCTGGAGAATACAACTTATCAGTCACTTCCAGCTGTGAGCTCGCCTTCATTGTCTGCCTGCAGTAACAGAGCTGGCTCCGGTAAAGGCTTTCATTCGCCTTCTAGCCTGCTCTCCTATTTATTAGCAAAATGCACTGGAGGGACAGGCACAGCAAGGAGGATTCATTCCCATCAATGTTTCATGGTAGATCCCGGCAGTATAGTGGCTGCAGTGCCCAGTGCCTTCAGAGGATGACAGCCTACAGCACAAGGCACTCTCTTGGGGGTAGCTTTCTCAAATCCTCCTGTGTAATTTTGTACAAGTTCTTAAGTGAAGCATCAACCAACAGATAGTTTTTGCCATTGCTCAAAGGGACTGTTCTTCCTGAGTCCAATCAAGGCAATGCCCCAGCATCCTATGGATTCCAGCTGTCCCCTCAACTGAGCCTGGAGCTCAGCCCGGGGGCTCGAGGAGAGGAAGCTGCTTCCTGCTATATATCTTTCATGGTTGTTCCAACTCGGCTCTAGGTGATGGCTGCTCCTTCAAGCTGCCGTTCCTGAATTTATCAGTCTTTATCCACCGCTGGCCAACTCTCTACCATTCCAGTCCCCCATAATAATTATAAGACAATGTCCCTGTCCAAATTACTGCGAGGTGTCTGTCTCCTGGTTAGATCCGGACTGATGTGGGAGATTCAGGAAGCATGTAGACAATTGAGGGCTGCCAGCAGAAAAAAGCCTCTTTAGGACCATATGGTCACCATGGAAGTGGGCCCAGAGACCCCAGTGTTAAAAGATCAAGGAGAAATGGGAAAGTTGGCACAAAAGTCAAGAAAGGAGTCACAGCAAGGTAGCACAGAAAGAAAGATGTTCCTGGAGGTCACGATTAATACATTTAACATGGTGGGAGTGACCATTGGTGTCAAATACAGCTTGATGGCATCAGGGTTGTTAGACTCTGTGAAGAGTTCATTCCGATGCCCCGCAGTGGTGGTGCACGCCTTTAATCCCAGCACTTGGAAGGCTGAGGCAGGCGGATTTCTGAGTTCAAGGCCAGCCTGGTCTACAGAGAGAGTTCCAGGACAGCCAGGGCTACACAGAGAAACCCGAAAAAAAAAAAAAACAAAAAACAAAACAAACAAAAACAAGAATTCATTCTGGATAGTCCTTAAGCTCCTGTCTCTGGGCATTAGAGCCGTCAGAGTGTGGCTGGAGCCTAGTGAGTGAGATCCTCTGGAGGTGATTCTAAGTTGCAGCCTCTCTCTAGGATGAGGATTCTTAATCAGGATCAGGTTAGAAGGCAAACAGTCTTCATGAGAGACAGATGGGGTAAAGATTCTCTTGGAGCTGAGCAGGGAACAAGCGCGCATACCCTGGACACACCTGGAGGCCTCCTGAGGCCCCACCCACTATCTCAGCCGCTCTTTGTTGAAGCAGGGAGGGATCGAGGGCTTTGCCTCTCTGGCCTCTGGAGCCACAGGGACAACTGTCAGCCTAAAGGTAAACTCAAATTACACTTGACTGGGTCCCTGTAGACCTTTGGTGCCACAAGGCACACTTGGGTGTGGAGGAGGAAGAGAGGGTATTTTTGGTTAAGCATCTGAGCCGAATGTTTGCGGAACACACGGCTCATGTTGGTAGAGTGTGCTGCATCCTAATTGCTAGAGGCCGGACCTTGTGGCTGACCTGTTACCCGGGACGGAAAAGCCAGAACCGAGCATGGATTGTTAGGTTTGCTTTCGTTTGGTTTCAAGATAAGGCCTTTCTGTGTAGGACTAGCTGCCCTGGAACTCACTCCATAGACCATGCTGGCCTCAAACTCAGAGCTCCACCTGCCTCAGCCTCCAGAACGCTAAGATTAAAGACATGCGGCACCACTGCCAGGCTCCAGAAATTTGTTTTTTAATGAGGCAATTTTGTGGTGGTGGTGGTGGTGGTAGTGGCGGCTCCTGAGCGTGGATTATATGTGTTTGCACCACTGAAAGTAAAAGGTTCTGGTCGGGGGTTGGGGGGGGGGTATAGGGGACTTTTGGGATAGTGTTTAAAATGTGAATGAAGAAAATATCCAAAAAAGAAAAAAGAAAGAGAGAGAGAGAGAGAGAGAGAGAGAGAGAGAGAGAGAAAGGAAGGAAGAAAGGAAGAAAGAAAGGAAGAAAGAAAGGAAGAAAGAAAGAAAGAAAGAAAGAAAGAAAAAGGTTCTTTATGTACAAGTACAGATCAGTCATCGATTGTGGGTGTGGCTGCGCAGGGTGGGTGTGGCTGCGCAGGGAGGGTGTGGCTACGCAGGCTGGGGGTGAGAAGTACAACGGGAAGCTAGAAGTCAGAGGACAATGCACAGGAGTCAGTTCTCTTCCACCATGTGGATCCTGGGGAATCAAACTCAGGCCCTGAAGCATGGCAGCATGCGCCTGCACCCTCTGACCCATCTTATGGAAAACAGTTCTGAGACAGCTGTAAATGGTCTGCGGATCAGCTGCTTGGCAGGTGGCAACTGGAACAAGACCTTTCTCTCCAAGACACAGCAGGAGGCTCAGAGCAGTTTCTACCTCTGCAGAGCTTGGGTCGGATGTTGTCTCTTACCTGGCAGGGCAGATGCTGGGGCTGCAGACGCAGGATGGAGTCGGATAGCAACCTAATCTCAAAGCATAGGGAACAGCAAAAGGGAACGGTGGGCCATGGGGTGGCCCACAGTCTCTGATTGTCACAGCCAGGTCTCACCATACTGCCTTCCATTTCTCCAAGATGGACTTTGCTTAGGCCAGGAACTGCCAAGTGGCCCAGAGGAAGGATGCATGGATAGGCAAGTTAGAGAAGGACTAGAGGTGTTGCTCAGTCCATAGAGTGTCTGCCTGGTATGCACAAAGCTCTAGGTTCAGTTCCCAGCACCACACAAACGAAGTGTGCTGGCCTGTGCCTGTAATCCCAGCAACTTGGGAGGTAGAGGCAGGAGGATTGGAAGGTTAAGGTCATCTTTTGTTACATAGTGAATTTGAGGCTAGCCTGTGCTGTATGAGACTTTTGGGAGGGAGGGCAAGGAAAAGAAAAGAAACTCTAATGGGGATGATGGAATATATAGCTCATGAATATGTGGACAGGTAACGCTGGTATAAGCTGAGATTGTCCACAGAAGTGGCTGTTAGTATAGATGCTAAAACACAGGAAAGAGAACATTAAGTCTAAATGGCTCAGAGCCACTTGACAACAAACCTCAAAATACTTCCCTGAAATGCTGAGATGCTGGGTGTGTGGAGACATAGCCAACACTCCAGGAATGGAAACAATGGAGGGGATTGCAGATTGCGAGTCATCTCACCAGCAGTACCCTACTGACCCTGTGCAGCCTCAGTGGCTTCTCGACAGACAGGTAGAAATCTGGTGTTGCCATGCCTTGTCCAGGTCACTAAAGCCCTCTTGGCAAATGTGTGACTCCGTGGCCTGTGTAACCTGGGTAGTACCTGCAGCGCTTCGCTCTGGATCTGGGCTGAGAAAACCTGCCTGGGAGTGGATTTCAGTGCTGTGTTGTAAAGCAGCCTTCTCTTCCCTCCATCCTGACCTGCTCCCGAGTCTGTGGGTCAGTGGAGCGCCACTGAACTGCACAGAGCTGTGAGCAATGCATCACAGGGGATTTAACTTATCTGAACACATCACTTGTGAAAGGGCTTTTTGTAAACCCTTTATCTGGGTCAAGGATGCTGAATCACTGTTAAAGAAAGCACAAGGAGGCTCTTCACAGATAGGGGAACAAGACTCGGCTGCTGCAGACTCCGGCGTCTGTGACCAGGCTTGAATGGCTCCACAAGCCCTGGCCTCATTCTGCAGCTTTCAGTGTGGGGGATGAAAGGCAATTCGGAGCTGGAAAGAGTCCTGTCCTGGAGTCGCTAGCTGTCAGTGCTAATGAGCTGTCTGCAGACCTCTGCCAGGCTCAGAGGGAGCCTTTCATGTACTCCACCTGTGTTAGCAGCCGCCATATAAGGAGGATTTGTTGCCCTAAAGAATTACAAATGCCCCTTTTGCTTTGAGACTCTCCAGGGTAAGAGGGGTTCATAAAGGTGGCAGAAGAGACAAAATGAGACTATCCATTCCCAAGAGTTAGGCTGGCTTCCCTGGCCAAGGCCAGAAGGTGGCGCTGTGGTTCAACTACTTGAGACGCTTTCACGTTTGTGTTTCAGTGCCGTAAAACATGCATAACGGACGTTTTAATTATTTTTAAGTTTATTGTTCAGTGTCATTTACTAATTCATATAACTGTGCAGCCACGGCTCAAATATCTCTAGAACTTTATGAAGTTGTGTGTGAGTCTGTTGGTTGCTTGTTTGAGACAGGGTTTCCCTGTATAGCCCGGGCTGTCCGGGAACTCAACTCACAGGCTGTCTCCCACTCCTCCCATAAAACAGTGTTGGCAAATCTGCTGCTCCTCCAGCGCCAGCAGCAGTGCCTTTCTTGGCTATGCTGTTAGGTTATAGGTAAAACTGAATTTTCCTTCCCCTCCTCCCCCATCCCTTTCTCCCGCTCTGGTCCATAGGTTTATTTGCTTCACATGACAAACGGTTGTGAACCACCATGCGGTTGCTAGGATTTAAACTCATGAGCTCCGGAAGAGCAATCAGTTCTTTTAACCACTGAGCCATCTCACCAGTCCATAAAGCTGAATTTTCAACATGCGTCCAAGCCTGCAGATGGTTCCACTTAAGATTGCCATGGGAGAGCAGTATTTTATTGTTGTTTTTATCTTGTGTGTGTGAGTGTTTTGCCTGCACATATGTCTAAGCACCACAAGAGAGCTCTATCCTCAGGGGACAGAAGAGGACAAAAGATCCCATGGGACTAGAATTTCAGACAATTAAGAGCCTGTGGTGGTTTGAATAAGAACAGCTCTTGTAGGCTCATCTATTTGAATGCTTAGTCACCAGGAAATGGCACTGTTTGGAAGGATAAGAAGGTGTGGCTTTGTTAGAGGAAGTGTGTCACTGGGAGAGGGCTTGGATGTTTCAAAAGCCCAAGCCAGGCCCAATGGCTTCCTGCTGTCTGCAGATCTTGAAGTCAAACTCTCAGCTATCCTGTTTGCCTGTGTGCCACCATGCTCCCCACGTGAAGATAATGGACTAAACCTCTAAAACTGTAAGCAAGCCCCACTTAAATGCTTTCTTTTCATAAGAGTTATGGGGTCATGGGGTCTTTTCACAGCAATAGAACACAAGAGACATAAGACAGAGCCATATTGTGGGTACTGGGAATTGAACTCTAAGTCCTCTGGAAGAGCAGTCAGTGCTCTTAACTGCTGAGCCATCTCTCCAGCCCCAGTATTTTTATTTTTAATGAATACATAATTGTACAAGTATGTAAAGATAAAGCCACAATCTCAGATAGTTAATATTTCGTTGTATTTGGAACTTTAAAAATACTGTTTTGAAATACTCAAATTACATGCACGTGCACACACACACACACACACACACACAAACACAGTGCCATTTGACATCAGAGGTTACCCGCTTATCCATCCACTCTACCCATGAACCATCTCTGTCTCTGCCCCACTCCTCCTTCGGTGCCTGGCTTGTTTCATGTAATGCCTTCTAGTTCTACCCACTTTGCCTTAAATGATAGAATCCGGATCTTTTTATGGCTGAAGGATACTGTTATGCGTGAATGCTACACAGTATCTTTATCCGTAGAACCCAACCGTGATGCATTCCTAGCTTCATCCTGTCTCATCTATTGCCAGTACTGCTTCCATGGGTTTAAGTGGAGCTGTTTCTTCTACATCCTCAGTGAACGAGTCTCCCCAGGGACTGCTCACCTCTATAAGCTTGCCACCTCAGGCATTTGTCACAACTGTAGAAAGCCAGGGCACTGATTTCGTCGCCTTAGATATCTGCACAGAGGCACTTCTGCTCTGCTTTCCTACAGAGCCCACAGTGTCCGTTCTCTGTGGTCCTGTACTAGTTTACACGACCACGTTGTAAAGCCTTCACCTCACCCGTGATCATCCTAAGTGGAGAGAGATAACTTAGGGTGGGTTTTTTGTTGTCCTGGATATGATCAGTACATAGCATTTTGTCAGATACCTACCTGTTGGCCTTTTAAAATATTGTCTGTTAGCATTTTGTCTAAGTTCTGCCCCACAGTTACCTGGCAACAGTCAGGCCCAGGCGTGCCTGACTCACTATAAAAGGGCTGCTTGCCCCCTCTGCTCTCTCTTGCTCTTGCCTTCTTGATCCTGCTCTGTCCTCTGACCCCTCCCCCCACTCTCCTCGTGCTCATGGCCGGCCTTTACTCCTCTATTCCTCCCCCCTACCCCCACTCCAGCCCCCTTCTCTGTCTCTACTACCCTCTTGACTCCCCTCCCCATGCCCTGCATAAACTCTATACTATACAGTCCTTGTGGCTGGTCCCTCCGGGGGAAGGGATGTCTCTGCATGCGCCAAAACATATCCCCTGTCTCCTTTTCTTCTTATAAACACATCATCTGTTGACAAATGTCCATTCAGGTCATTGGTCCATTTTTAAAATCAAATTGCTCGGCTCTTTTGTTTTTGCTGTTTTTCTGGGATTAAAGGCGTGTACCACCACCGCTCAGCTTGAGTCGGTTTTCTAACAAGGTGCACATCTATTTCCTTCTGTGTGTGGGTAGCTCGTTTCCCCAGCACAGTTAATTGAAGAGATTTCCCCTCCTCTAATGTATGCTCCTTCAGACTGGCACAAAACTGGGCTGAAAACATGTGGAGCTGTTTCTACCCTGACCCTTTGGCTGAAGTGTGACTTGTAGTTTGTTTTGAAGAGGGACACTGTAATGCCTCCACGTCTCTTCCCTTTGCTGAGAATTACTTTGATTGGTCTGAATCTTCTGTCATTCCACATAAATTCTAAGAATGTTCTTTCTGTTTCTGTGGTATTTTGGTAGCAGTTGCCTAGAGTCCATCAGTGCAAGGACATCTTGTTTTTCATTGATTTTTTTTTTTTAGGTTAGCATATGGTACCATGGATTTCATCGTAGTCTCTTCATATGTCTGAGTCATTATATTTAGTGTTCTTTTGTTCCCAACTCCCGTGTCCCTCTCCACACTACAGCTGATTTCCTTTCTTACCCCATTAGTTTCTCCTCCTGCTTTCGTTCCTTTCTTTAATTAAAAAAAATATTTATTTATTAATTTTACGTCTGTGAGTACACTGTTACGGTCTTCAGACACACCAGAAGAGGGCATCATATTTCATTACAGATGTTCATGAGCCACTATGTGGTTGCTGGGAATTGAACTCAGGACCTCTAGAAAAGCAGTCAGTGCTCTTAACCGCTGAGCCATCTCTCTAGCCCTTCTTTCTGCTTTCTTATCACAGGTATTTCATGTATCCTCTCCATCCCTATTCCCCACCTCACTTAAGTTCTTTTCCTGGCAAGATGGCTTCAGCAGTTAAGAGTACTGACTGCTCTTTGAGAGGACCCCAGGTTGGATCTCCAGCACACACATGGTAACTCATAACCTTCTAGAACTCCAGTCTCAAGGAGACCCAACACTTCATCTGGCCTCCATGGATACTGCATGCTTGTGATGCACAGACATACACACAGGCAAAACACTTAAGCACATAAAAATATAACATAGCTCAAATCAGCCCCCAATTCTTTAAAAGATCTCTTCCTCTCATTTTGTAATCCTCTTTCAAGTTTTGTGACCTATACACACACATGCTTACTCACACCCATGTACAACATACACACATACCAACACCAATACGTATAACTGTAAATCTAGAGTCTATGCAGAAAAGAAAATGCCATCTATCCTTCTGAGTCTGGCTTGTTTCTCTGAAAACAGTGATGCCCATTTCCATCCATTTTCCAGCAGATGCTATGATTAGAATTTCCTTTATGGGTACATAACATCCCACTGTGTGTAAGTACCATGATTTTTGGTTTCATTTCCTTACTATTGTGAGCAGTGCAGCAGGTAACATGGATGTTCAAGTATCTCTGAGCTGTGCCAACTTAAGAGTCCTCTGGGCACAGATGCGTCCTGTGGTCCTATTTTCGACTTTTTGAGGAATCTCCATCTATCTCCACAATGGCTGCACAAGCTTATGTGCCCCCAGCAGGCAATCAGGGCTCCTCCTCCCCGTGTCCTCCTCGGTATGTGTTGTCATTTGATATTTCAGTCATTCTGACTGGGGTGGGATGGACTCTGAGAGCAGGCTCAGTTTTCATTTCCCTGATGGCTGAGGGCGCTGGACACTTTAAAAAGTATCTATTGACCATTGCTCGTTCTTCTCTTGAGAGCTGTCTCCTTAGCTCACCGGTTCATTTATTGACCAGATGGTTCTGTTTCACTTTTACAGCTTTTTACGTATCCCAGATATTAATTCCTTGTCTGATGCATAGTTGGAAAAGGTTTTCTCCCATTCTGTGGGCTCTCTCTTCTGGAAGTTTCCTTTACTATGTGAAATCCTTTTAGTCTCATAAATACTGTGTGTTAACTGTTGACACTGCTTTTTTTCCTATACAGTCCCTTTCAGACCATCCTGGCCATTGCCTATGTCTTTAAGTATTTCCCAATCCTATTCCTCTAGCTATTTTCAACATCCTGGGTCTTACATTAAGGTCTTTGATCAGTTGTGAATGGATTTGTGTGCAAGGTGAGAGATCCATGTGTCTTAGTTAGGATTTAATTGCTGTGAACAGACACCGTGACCACAGCAACTCTTTAATTTAATTATCATTTAATTGGTGCTGGTTTACAGTTTCAGAGGTTCAGTCCATTACTGTCATGGCAGGAAGCATAACAGCGTGCAGGCAGACATGGTTCTGGAGAAGCCCAGAGTTCTACATATTGATCTGCACCTAGCAGGTGACTGTATCACTGGATATAGATTGAGCGTATATGACCTCAAAGTCCGCCTCCCCAGTGACACACTTCCTCTAACAAGGCCACACCTCTTCCAATACAACCACACCTCCTAATAGTGCCACTCCCTAAGGCCAAGCATTCAAACCCATGAACCACACATCTGGCTTCATTCTTCGACCTTGGACTACCCATGTTCCTAGCACCATTTGTTTCAGAGGCTCCTTTTGTTTTGTAAGAATGTTTAAATTTATTAAGTTATTTTCTGAGTGTGTGTGTGAGGGTGTGTATGCCATGGCATGCCACAGCATGCATGCAGAGGTCGGAAGACAACATGAAGGAGGGAGCTAGTTGGTTCTCTCCTTCAACCACGTGGGTCGCAGGGATCAAATTCAGGTTGTCCGGCTTGGTGGTCCTCCAGTGTTGACAGCTTTGTTTGACAGAATGTGATGGTGACCACAGTGTGAGCTTATTTGTGGGTACTCTGTTCTGTTCCACTGATCAGTATGTCTGTGTTTACGCCAGTGCTGTGTTTTGTTACTATGGCTCTGTATTGTATTTTGAGATCAGGCATTGCGATGCCTTCTTTCTACCTAGGATTTCTTCGGCTAGCCAGGATCGCGTGTACTTCCCTGTGAACTTTAGGATTTTTTCCCCCCTACTTCTGTGAAGAATGTCATTAGGATTTTCATGGAGATTACTTTTGGACATACAATAATTTTCACAATACTATTTCTGCCAAATCCATGAGCATGTGAGGTTTTCCCACATCTTTTAGTCTCTGCTCTGATATTTTTTTTCACTGTCTGTAAGGTCTCAGTATGAAAGTCTTTTTCCTGCCAGGCTGGGAGTTGGCTCAGCAGTTGGGAGCACTTCCAGAGGACTGGGGTTCAATTGCTAGCCCCTACATGGCTAACAGCCATCTGAAATTCTACTTCTAAGAGATCTAACACCCTCTTCTGGTCTCTGCAGGCATCAGGCACAGTGTGTACAGACACACATGCAGAGAAAACACACGTACACAGAATATTTTTAAAAACATGTTTAAAAGATTTTTATGTCTCTGGTTAGGTTAGTTGCTAGAGGTTTGGGTGGATTTGGCTGGTTTGTGTTTGTCTTTCTTTTTCTTTCTTTCTTTTTTTTTTTTTTTTTTTTGTTGTTGTTGTTGTTGTTGTTGTTTGTTAGTTTAGCAACTGTGAGTGGACTTTTTTTCCTGATTCCTTTCTCAGCAACTTTTTTTGTAGAAAAACTACTTTCCTCTCCTGTTGTATCTTACCATCTGGCTGAAAGCACTTATCATATTCATGAGTTTGATTTTAGAATCTGTAAGAGTATTTGAAATATAAGAATTGTGTGCTCTGCAAATAGGGATAATATGACTTGTTTTCCCACTTGCATCCCTTGTATTTCTTGTAGCATCGCTCTAAGGCTTTGAGTGCTATATTTAAAGAGTGGCAAGACTGACCCCCTGACTTTTCCCTGCATTAGAGGACCTGCTCTGTGTTTACCATTAGTGTTGGCTACCGCTTTGTCATGTGTGACCTTTATTGTGTTGAGATTTCTTCTTTTTATTCCTAGTTTCTTGAAGCCATTTTAAATCTTTTTAAAATTTTTATGTCTATGGGTATTTTGGCTGTATGTATATCTGTGCATCATATGCATACAGTGCTGGGGGTGGGGGGGCAGAAGAGGGCATTAGATCCCTGGGACTGGAACAATTACAAGCCACCATGTCAGTGCTGGGAATTGAACCCAAGTCCCTAGAAGAGCAGCCAGTGTTCCTAACTACCGAGCCATTTCTCTGGTCCTTCGGAGGCTTTTTACTATGAAGGGATGTAGAACTTTGTCAAATGCCTTTTCTGCTGTGAGATGACCAGGTAATTTCTAACCTTAAGCTTATTTACATGCTGGGTTTCATTTACTGATTTGTGTACGTCGAGTCAATCTCGTGTCTCTGGAACAAAGCCATCTGTTCATAGTGCATGATCTTAATGCAGTACTGCATTTGGCTCACAAGATCTTATCGTGAACTTCTGCATCTTCATTCACTGGAGAAACTGTCACATAGTTTTCCTTCTTTCTTGTATCCTCATCCAGCTTTGCTATCAGGGCAATTGTGGTTCCATAGAATGGGTTTGATGGTGTCCCTTCTCCTTTTAGTTTAAGAAACAGTTTGGGGAGCATTGGGGGTAACTTTTGAAAGATTTAGGGAGATTTATTACTGCCTTGAATGGTTATTAGGGACCTGCTTGTGTATTTATATTTGGTTTAATTAAAACTTTTTTCCTGCCGGGTGTGGTGGCGCATGCCTTTAATCCCAGCACTTGGGAGGCAGAGGCAGAGGCAGGCGGATTTCTGAGTTCGAGGCCAGCCTGGTCTACAAAGTGAGTTCCAGGTCAGCCAGGGCTATACAGAGAAACCCTGTCTTGACAAAGCAACAACAACAACAAAAACCCTTTTATCCTTTTGATTTCTTCATTGCTCTATTAATTATTCAAGAGAACATACCTAGTTCCCTTGTACAGTTTCTAAAGTTCCCCTTGTTCCCAGTTTCTAGTACTATTCTACTATCACTAACAGAGGAGGCATATAAAGTTACAAATTCATACACTGAATAGCTCAAAGATCTTCACAGGGCAGCATTTTAAAACATCCCTGTGATACAACAGGGTTTATAGTAGGAAACTGTAGTTGCTACCGTTCCCCTTGTTCCCAGTTTCTAGTATTTCTCTGCTATTCCTAACAGAGGAGGTGTATACTTCTCCTCACCATCGGCCTCTTCCTCATTTTAAGTATTTTCATGTGTACCTTGTTATTTGTACATCCTTATAAAAATTGTACATTATAAACTTATACATTTAATTGTGATATTTCATGTATTAACATACTTTGGTTATAAGATTTTACTTGTTTAATTTTTGAGACTTATTTTGTGGCCTAAAGTAGTCTGTGCTAGACAATGTTCCCTGTGTGATGAGAAGAATATACATTCCACAGCTCTTGGATGTCATGTGTTGTACCATGCTTAGTCTTAGGCAAATGTGTGAGAAGCAGCAGAGTGTAATGTCCTGTAAATGGCTGGTTTGTTTAGTCTATAGTATAATTTAACCCTAGCATTCTTTGCTGCTTTATGTTACGATAGCTTTGGGTTCTTCATCAGTCTGTTGTTGAAAGTGGGTACATATTCTCTCCAAGAGTCAGAGTATTAGCATTCATCTCTTCTTACAGAGCTAATCATGTCTTCAAGAGGACGGGGAAAGGGAAAGAGGCTAAGGAGGCCGGGGAGGAGACCCATCATCGATCGGCAGGAGATGAAGTGAAGGGGATACAGCATGTGTCAGGTGACCAGGAAACAAAAATGACTGAAAAGCACTCAGTCTGCATGGATGGTTTGGATGCATGGTGGGTCCAATGGCAGGATGGATGGACGGACAGATATAAGCAAGAAAGAGAGGCTGCTCGAAAGTAAAGGAGAACCTGGATGTCACAGGAAATCCAGCAAGGCAGGAGATCCAGATCTGACCCACAGAATGGGTTAGGGAGTCCCAGGGATAAGAAGCCAGAGACTCCCCTGTTGAGCTTCCAGCTCTGTGGGTCAGGCAGGCTATGCTGGGAACTTCCACAGAAACATTCTCGTGTAGGAAGAGAAAGGAGACTGGAATGACAGGTTCTCTGGCTGCTGAGAAGGGCAAAGAGGCCCTGTGTATGCCAAAAGATAAATGGCACACACTGAGTGGTAAGGGGCCAAAAGATCCAGGACAGGTGACAGGAGAGGGTGAAGTAGAGGCTTTTGTATCTTTGGGGGGGGGGAGGCTGAAGGGGGGGGGCGATTTGCAAATGGGAAAAGCACCAAGAAAGGAGGGACCCAAGAGATGGCACTTACTTAAAACACAGTGGTAGACATAGAACATTTCTTTCAGCAACTGCCAACAGCTTGCTAGCTTTGGACAGCCAGATTTCATAAACTTCCTGCAGAAACTCCTCCTCCATTCTTTCTCACCGCTGTCCTCCTCATACAGGCTGTTCTTGAATCACAGATTAAAGGCTGTCGGCCGCAAATAGCTCCTCTCCCACGTCCCACGTAGCTCCCGCGTAGCTCATGTGAGTTCGCTTATCTGCATAGCCTTCCGTTATCTTGGATGCCCAGCTCTCTGGCCCTTACATCCGTTTTCTCCCTTTCATCTATTCTTACCCTTGACATGCTCCAATCCTTTTGCGGCTGCCCTCTCTTCCCCTTACCGTCCCTGTTATGGCCAGCCCCGCCCTCTTTTCCCTCCCACCTCCTTTGTGACCTGCTACATGTTGTCCCTTCACAGCTGGATTTCCACACAGCTGCTATTCCGGGGCCAGTTCTGTCTCCTGCTTTGTGCCAGGAACCTGAGTATCAAGTTAGCTTAGCACACTTAAAAGCCACTTCATCTGTTGGTGAACTTGTCCCAGATGAAACCCAAGAACATAGTGGGTCTTTAGGCTGACTGCATGACACCGGGTCATAGATCTGCTTCGTCCTTGCTGGTGGAGTATCTGAAGCAATTATGATTAACCCTTCCCAAGTGGGTCTCTAGCCTTACCCTAACCTAGCCCTGATCGAGACTCTTTCGTTCTTTATTAGTGGCTTGGGGTGGTTTTACTAAGCCTTAACTTTGTACACAAGCACCCCCCCCCCATCACCTTAGGGTCCCTCTTGGTTTTGTTTTTTGTTTTGTTGTTGTTTTTGGTTTTTTTGTTTTTGTTTCGAGATAGGATTTATCTGTGTAGCTCTGGCTGTCCTGGAACTCACGCTGTAGACCATGCTGGCCTCGAACTCAGAAATCCACCTGCCTCTGCCTCCCAAGGGCTGGGATTAAAGGCATTCACCACCACTACCTGGCCTTTGGGTTGTATTGTAATAAGAATTCTTGATTGTAAAAACTGTTGTTTTGAGTTGCTGACTGAAGGTTTGTAAAAACATCATGAAATTGGGGCTGACATTACAGACTACAATAAGTTTAACTGCATTTACGTTGCCTTGACATTGGACTTGGTATTTTAAAACATTTGGGGGGATGTGGGTGGGTGCCACACATGCATATGGAGGTCAGAGGACAACCCTTGAAAGCTGGCTTTCTCCTCCTTCCATCCATGATCTGTCAAAGATCAAACTCTGGTTGTCCGGCTTAGCAGTAAGACCTTCACCCACCAAGCTGTCTCACCCACCCAGGGTTGGTATAAATAACCCAGAGATGATTTAACGTTTATGGGAGGACCGTGTAGGTGCTGTGGTATACCCTCCATTTTACAGAGGGGACCTGAGCATCCATGGGCTTAAGCGCATGTGTGGATGCTGGATCAAATCCCCCCTTGGATACCAAGGGACTATAATTGCCTGAGAAAGCCTCCCTTGAGTGACTTATCCTATTTTCACAGATGGCTAGAGGGAAAGAGTGTGGTTTGATCTGTATGTAATTAGCAGATAAAGGTATTTCTGTAATTAGTACAACATTTGAGAGGAAGCCCAAGCAACCAGGTCAGATTCCGTGGCGTTATCTTGCAGACCTGTGGTTGAGCCTCAGTCATCGCTGAAGTCACCCCTCAGGAATTTACCCAGCAGATGCAGACTGAGAGATAACAGTCAAAGGAAGCCTGACTTGAACAAGCAGGCAAAGGCATTTGAAGGGCTTTAACTGGCACCGATTTCTTAGAGCAGTGTTTGGTTCTAGCGAGCTGCAAAGCTGTGTGTGTTTGTGACTTGGCGCCAACCCTGTGGAAGGGTGTGTCCTTTCTGTCTCATCTAGATCTCTTGAACCGTCTTTCAATGGGAGCAAAGTCCAGAGAGCCCCAGGCAAAGGGACCTTTCCCACTCAGGGAAAGAACAAGGCAGATGTGGCTCAGTTAGTGGGACCTTATTGCTTACATTAAGGCGATGCTATTTCTCCCACCTTAATAAAATTTCTTCATACTTTGCATACATGTAATTCATCATAAAATACGTCAGTCATTTCGTTTTTCAAATGGAGCCAACCAGACTTGTCATGATAGGTTCTAAAATACATGAGATTTAAAACAACACTAAACAAAATCCCAGCACTTGAGAGGCAGAGGCAAGTAAATTTACTTGGTTGCATAGTGAGTTTCAGGACAGGTACTCAAACTCACTATGTACAGACTGCCAGAAAAAAAAAAAGGAAGGGAAACTAGAAGGTGGGTCTGTTTATGGGTTGGGATGCGTTGACAGACAGACATGAGAGGATATGTGAAGTTCTCTTGACCCATGAGGAGCCTAGATGGCATGCTGAGAAACCGGCCATTGCATTGAGCAGTCACCGGCCATTGCATTGAGCAGTCGCCAGGAGCCTGGAAGCCATCCCAATCCATGATTCCACAAGACGCAGAACAGATTGAGCATGCCTTGTCCCCACCTGAGCCTGTGTATTTCTGAGTCTAGAGATTCTTGCTTCACCTTCTGATTTGGTGGGATTTGGGGATACGTGAATAATGGTCGAGCATCTCTAATCTGAAAACCCGAAGTCCAAATGTTGCAGAGTCCATTATGTTGACACCCAAAAGGGTTTCAGGTTCCGGAGCATTTGGGGGTTTCAGACTTCTCAACCTATACGATTCTTGGTTTATGAAGCAAGAAATGATCCCAACTTGGGAACAGTCAGCATCTCACAGAAAGCCCACGACATGAAAAAGAATAGGCAGCTCCTAGCTCAAAGATGTTTGAGCTTGGTGCTTAGGTTTGTGACTTGCACTGAGCCTTGATTCCCAGGATAACCTGCTATGAGAGGTAAAGATGCTGCCCCGCCCCCTCAACAATGCCCCGCCCCAATCTGGGCAGGAGGCTCTTATCCCCATTGCCTTGATTAGCACTGATGAGGTTCACTTCCTGGCAGGCTTTCTTTGTTTTAGCGGTGTTTGAGTGGCCATTTTGGACTGAGCTTAACTGTAAGTTTGCATGTCATGGGGGAGTCTCTATAGCCTTGGCCTTCCCTCTGCTGTGTTGTATCAGAGTGAACAAAGATGCTCTTATTGGCAGAGGATGTACTTAAACTCCCGATCCTCCTGTCTCTACTTCTGGAATAATAGCATTTGGTGACATGGGCCACCAAACAAGATTTATGATATTGAAACAGAAAATTCTAAAATTTGCTCCTCTGATATAAAAGCTGTGCTTTGGTCTAGCCTTTGCCACAAACTCAAACATGCATGTAGACATGCGTGCACGGGCACACAGATAGGTCCTCTCCCTCTATTTCAACATTTTCAGAATGGTTTAAGGCAGATCTCTTGAGTCTGTAGTCAGTGGTTCCCACCTGTTTAGCTTCATGGGTATTGACCGAGCCTCATCCCAGAGCTCCCACCCCTACTGCCGTCTGCTTCAGAGCTCACAAACTGGGCAGCCCCCAAATCAAGAGCCCCTGGGGTTAGACAAGACCAGGCTGGAATCACCTCTTCTTCAAAGACTTTATTTGCCACTTTTGTCCTTTCTCCCACCAACACTCAACTCGTCAAAGCCATTCATGGACAGGGGAAGCGATGTCAGAGCAGCCGGGGCAGCTGGCTGAGCATGTCGACCCTGATCCAGAGCACCACATCGGCACCAGTGGGGCATCATCCACTCAGGAGCCTGGAACTGCAGATCCCGAGGGAGGGCAAGCCACCTCCAGCTCCGTAGTGATTTGCCTTGAGAACACCAAGCACAGCTGCAGTCACTGTCCTTTTTTCTTTTAAATTTCTTTGTTTAATAATAGAAAACAAAAAGTAAAACCTTCTATAATTTATAAGCTATTTTTTTTACTATCTACATTATATATAAAATATAGACTCTGTTTTACTTTATAACACACATCTTTTCCCTTTGATAAATAACTTTAAAATATCTAGTATACATGCCTTGACTTTTTATATATATAAGTTTGGTTTTTATACATATACATACATATACACCCATGTTTGTAAAACAATAAATATAGACTAGACAATGACAACCAAACCAATGCAATTTTGGTTTGTGTTTTTTTTTTTTTTTTTTTAAAAAAAGGAAATGAAAAAAAAATGACAGACTATAAAAGCACCAGGCAGCAAACAAAGCCGTAGTTGCTAGAAGGTTCTCCCTCCCCTAAACCAGGGACAGGGCAGAATAAAGGAGATCAGATCAGATCATAGGCTTTTGCTTCTTCACCTGGGATGTCACGGAGTACTACAAATAAGCCACTGCATTTCTTAGAAGCTATGGGGCTCATTGGACAGCCTAGCCCTTGTGGTGGCTGCAGGGGACAGCAGAGAGCTGGGCAGGGCACAGGAGACACACAGTGACAGGGGACTCTATGGCCCTGACAATTTCCAGGTCCAGGCAAGGTTTGAACGCTGCACTAAGCGTCAAGCGTGTCCACTCGAATGTTGTTCTTATCACTCTGTTCTCTGCTGGCGTAAACAAGGGGCTGCAGCAGACTTCAGGGAACTCAGTAGTGCAATGCGTCAGTCGCCTGGAAGAGAGCCAGAGGCTTCAGTGGCCCTCTTAAGGGCTCCAGCAGATAAGGACCCTGATGCAGGGGAGAAAAGGCCAGTTGGGTCTGCTAGCTTCTTTGTACTAATGCAATCACTCAGACTGATAAACTCTGAGGAAACCACATCACTGCAGAGAAGTTCTAGAAGCCCCAGCTAAATGCAGAGCGTAACCCACCTGCTGGACGCTGACCGGAGTGAGCTAGCAGAATACAAGTGCTGGGGATGGCTCTGGAGCCATACTTCAGACTTCTGACACCTCCCTTGCCCAAAGGAAACAAATAGGATTGTCTGACAGGTACTTAGTTCCCCAGTGTCATCCTGTCCTGCAAGATCCGGGGTTTTGGTGGGCAAAAGAAATCACCAGTGAATGGAGCCAGAGTCACAGGCTAGTCAGAGTGAAAGTTCACATCCAGCAATAGGACAATAGCCTATGAGTAGAGTGGGCCTTGCGTTCTTCTCAGGGTGAATACCTGGCTCTCTGTCCCCTAGCCTCCAGAGATGCATAATTAGAGATTGCCCTTTTGTTGTTGTCACAAGGTTTTCTGAATACTTTCAAGATTTAATTGAGGTTGGAGGTATGGCTGAGCGGTAGAGAGCTTGCCTGCCATGCACAGAGCTAGGGGTTCTATCCCTAACACATAACACATCTGTAAAATACGGGTCTTCCTGTGACAGCTCAGCGAATACTGTCCGGTGCAGTGCAGGTCTGAGCTCATCAGCTAGGCAGCTTAATGGCCTGGATGAGCCTCCCTTCCCTGTGTGGTAGCCCTGAAGGTACAAGACGTCAGTTACAAACTGCAAATCAGGAAAAATGGGCTCCCCAACCCTGAATCTAAAGAAGTGGGTGGCCATGGCCATTGTGTTCCTCCCTTGGGTGTCTTCTTCCTATGCCCCACAACCAAGTCCAAGACAGCCAATGATGCTTAGACAGTCTCCAGCGCCGAGGGCTGCTGAGTCACTTAAACATCAACATGGGAAAGTCTGCTTAAAAGCAGCTAAGTGACATTTCCATCTGGGAAGGGGGTGAAAAACTACATTTTCTGCAGCTGTAACTGCCAACCTGCTGGCATCCTGCTCAACTGTGGCTGTTGTGGACCCCAGGCCACGCCTCTTATACTGTTGCTCCTTGAGGTGGGAGCACGCCCCCTACAGGGCTCCATGAGGAATGCTTTCCCGGCCAGAACAACAAGTACAGACAGCGATTTGCTCACTCATTGTGTGGCTTTGGGCATGTCACATCTTCATGTATACATAGAGGGAATGAGACAGTACCCAATGCTATCTTTGTAGATGATGATAAGATGTATCTACAAGACTGTGTTCGGTGGGTGAGCCGGGTGGCACTGTACCTTGAGTGCTGACGAGACCTGACCCAGAGATGTGCTGCCAGGAAAACTAAGATGCAACTTTACCACTGAGAATAAGTCTTAGAGGAACTGACAGTGACCACAGAGGAGTCCTAGACTCTTAACTTGGCAGATAAACCCAGGGCATTCCCATACATGTGTGTGTGTATGTATCTATACACACACACACACACATATTATATATATATATACCTGCTTTAAAATCTCTGGGAACCCTGGCTTTTAGTAGAGACCATCAGCAGTACTTATAAAAGGATGGGAGCGAGCAAGGTGAGGGGAAACTGACTGGAAAGGCTCCTAACAGCCTCTGTAGGCTGGGTTATTGCCAGGACTTACTTAGATCCAAGTTGTTCTGCAGAATGTTGTCAAGAGCTTGGGGCTTCAGCCTCACACTGCTCCAGCCAATCAAGAATGTGCACATGGAAAGGCAGGAGCTGAAGGAGCATGAAAGAAGCCCCTAGCCCTGTGTGCCGCCATTTTTGCTTTCAGAGAACTGCCTCTCCATCTGTCCCACTCGATAGAACCTCAGTATCCTTACTGTTCTCTCATGCTTCTTCCAAAGAATACATATTCTTTCCATAGCCCCCAGCCTCAAATGGGAGTTTTTGTATAAACCCTGCATGTGCATCACAGAGCTCCAAGGCCTCTAAAAGGAAAGCTCTCAAATATCCTGGAGAGAGTAGAGAACCCAGAAATGGAATGCCCACGCATATCTACTTAGGTAAATGACTTAGAAAAATGAATTTCATAGAGCCACCCACCATGCCCCCCAATTTCATCCCTAATCACAGCTTTTTTGGGGTAGCTGGGATGGGGGAATTACTGACTCGGGGAGCAATTTAGGAGAGCAGGGATCCCTAAAAACGTCTATGATGTGGCTATGTGAAGAGTGCTGTTCTGATCCAATAACTGCAAACCTGGAACACTATTCATGAGGGGTGGCAGCAAATCAAAGCCTCGGAAGGTTTCAGTTGACTGACTTTACCACGTTGTATGATGGTGGGGGGGGGGCGAGGGGGGCTTCCTTAAAGGACAACACCTGCCTCTTTACACTAGCGAAGGACCATGATTCTGCTGGTGTGTGTGGCCTCCAATATGACTGTCTCTGAATTACCAGGGCCCCAGGGAGGAACGCTGACTGGACTCAGGCCGACTACTTAGAGTCTACATAGCCAGCTTCAAAACTGCCTGGTGAGGGTTGGCAAAGCCAGCCAAGGAAAAGGCAACACTCCCATTTTCAAAATGTATGTGACTTGCTCTTTCTCTCAAGACCAGACTCGAATGTTTTAGTGATACTTGAGGAGAGCAAACATTTACAAAGGCGTGTCTACCTATGTGACAATAGGCGTTGTCTCTGTCTGTCTGTCTGTCTGTCAGTTAGTACTTGGTCATCTCTAGTTTTAAATTGGGGGGGGGGACTAGGCAAACAGGAGGGGAAGAAAAAGATAGCTTTGTTTGTTTTTTCCAACTTGAACCTTCTCTACCTATGTACAGACCTCTCCAGGCTCTGTATCCCTGTTTTAGAAACACTGAGGGCTATGTGCCCTGTTGGCTTTTTGTTTTAATACCTATTCAGAAGTTTCCAGCTGTCAGAATCCTGAGAGCCAAGGCCAAAGGCAAGGAAAAGAGCCTTGAGTCTTCTTAAAGGGAAAGGGACTCTATGGGGTGAAGCCACAGGCTTCTTGTTTAAGTCTACAAAGCTGGCCGTCCTAAATGTCTTTCTTCAGCTTGGCAGTTGGAGCTTACAGCGACTCTGGGGCTGGCCTCATGTTTCCTTCTTTTGGGGCGCTCATATTGCTACACCCAGGGTTGCAGGCGCCCCACCCAGGCAGGCAGCTGCAGTTTTAAGCCCATGCCACATGTAGCGGTTCTCAGCGCTGCCTAGAGAGCCTCTTGGCAGAACTGTTGATCCACAGCCACCCCTGCTGAAGGAGGACTCTGAAGTAGCTCATTGTAGCTTGTTTGCCATCTTGGTCAGCTCAGAGGCACAGCTTGCCGCCTCCATGGCTGCCCGTTACTCTATACTGCACTAACAGCAACGAGCCAGGTAGGTATCTAATGCTTCCTAGAAGACAGCAACCAAGGGAGTGGTGCACTTTTCCTGCAGGTTCCTAAAGCAAAACACACAGTGGCTTCCCGGAATTACAACTTTCTCAAAGGCTCGCCCTTCCCACCCCCACCCTCACCTCCCTCCACCAAAAACCAAACCAAAAACCCTATGTAGGCATTTGATGAAATGCCCTCTCCTGCCAGTGGGGGGCGCTGACAGAGAGCCTAGCTCTGGCTGAGCTCCTCATTTGATACACAGCCTTGGCTTGCAAAGAAGGCCAAGGTCTGTGGATGGATGAGGTAGGGCAAGGGGCAGCCCCTCCTTGCTTCTCACAGTAATGGACTGCAAAGGTGCTAGTTAAACATACTTCCTCTCATCAGATACCCAATTAAGATGGCACGCCTTTCTGAATATGACATCGGCCCACCACCATCACCTGTGACTTGGGCCCTCTACTTAGGACGGGGACCACCCTACATGCTGTGCATTCATGCTGCCCCTTCCATAATCCCCACCCACGGCCACCCACGGCCACCCACTCCACAGTGCATTTCCTCCTAACTGGCCCCACGCAGCAAACAGGTCAAGTCCACCAGGTCCCAGTGCTAACAGTAAAGGGACATCCTGCTTCTGCGCATGGCCTCACTGATCAGGTAGGCAGGGCTCAGCTCTGGCTCCTCGGTCATGATGGCGATGTTCTGCCACTCTCCAGTCTGGCTGGACCTCTTGATGGTGTCTACCACGCAAAGAGCGTACAGGCAGTCGTCGAAGGTGGCAGCCATGGTAAGAGGCCGGCCGTCCCACGTGCGCCGGTCATCTTGATCCTGGAAGGCCTGGCGCACTGCCTGCATCATCTTCATGGTGCCCCGCAGGTAGGGCGAGGGGATGTCGCTGAATGCCTTCTCAGGCAGCAGGGAGTTGCTCACGGATGTAGTGTCCTGAAGCAGCAGCTCCTGCTCTGGGGCGCTATTGCGCTGTCCATAGAGGTCGGTGCCCACCGCCAGGAGCCGCCCAGCGGAACCCACCACGGTCACGTCCTGCTTGAACTCTCCAGGCACATTGAAGTTCAGGGTAACGGTGCAGCACACTCCACCCTCCAGCACCATCTGGAAGGTGCAGAAGTCATCACTGGTGATCTGACGGATGCCCTTGATGTGGTCCGTCTGCTTGACAAAGGTCTTGAGCAGCCCGTGGACCTTGACAGCCTTCTGGCCCGTGAGGAAGGTGAGCAGGTCAATGATGTAGGTGCCCACGGAGTGCAGGCCGCCACCACCCATCAGGTCGTCGCAGCTCCAGTTGTATTTCTTGCCCAGCAGACTACCGCTGTGCACCTGCACCTCGCACACCAGCAGCTCGCCCACGTAGCCCTCCTCAATCAGCTGCTTCATGCGTACGAAGGCTGGGAGGAAGCGCAGCACGTTGCCCATGATGCTCATGAGCTTCGGGTAGTAGTGGGCCGCTGACATCATGCGGAAGGCGTCCAGCGGCGTGGCGGTACGGTCACAGATGACATTCTTGCCTATTCCTGGAGAGAACAAGAACAGCAGATCAGTGGCCCTGTCTGGAGGGAGCCGCCGCTAGGGGGCGCTGCGGCCACCGAGGGAGTACCCGCTAGAGGAGCCCTCTCAATTCTCCAATTGGACAAGCTAGCCAAACAAATGTGACTGTTGCAAACTGCAGAAAGAAACACAACAGATACCCACATATATGCACACACCTAGTTGTAGCCCTTAGTGACAGCCTTAAGCATACAGAATGCCTGAATTTTCTTGCCAGTTCTGAAAGTTTGGCTGTCCCCGTCTCAGGACGGCACCGGCCTTTGTAACTCCTAGAACCCAAGTGAGGATGGAGGCTCTGGCGGAGGGATGAAGTAATGACGGTTTGTACCACTAGATGCCATGTACCCGTATCACACAGTGCTCTGACAACAGGTCCATGCTTGCCAAGGACAGATGCTCGTGCAAACAGATAATCCATACAAGGTTGAGTGACCAATACAGGCAGCATCTGCATTACACCTGTGGACTATGGGCTCTGGCTACACTCTATGCTATACCCTACCTCAGAAGCCCCCAAACAAACCATCTAACGGACATCTCTTCCGTTGTACTCTACTGGCCATGTGAATGAGGCTTTTCGATTTTTTTTTTAATTGTGAAAACTATGAAAGAAAGCCAATCCACTTCAGCACATACAGCCCAAATGAGCAGTGAAAGGGTGAGCTTTGTTAGCTCAGCAGACGAAAAGACTCTGGTGAATGCGCTGGGAAATGGAGGGTGAATAGGTACAGACTACTACCCCCATGCTGAAATCTGTGGATAGTGCCTTGTGGATACAATGTCTCTTCCTTTGGGGTTCTGATGCTTGCTGTGGTCTCAGAGCCTTGGGTTCTCATTCCTCAAGGATAAGAACTAAACGTTGTGAGTCTTAGGCCCACAGCCAGAGTCTCCTGCACATATGGATACCCAGTCCCAATCCCCTGCTTACAGCCTGTGATGCTTTGCAGATGGACTTGGGTAGCAGCCCTTGTATACTCTATCCTTGAATACCATAAGCAACCTCTAGAAATCAAAGAAAAAGGAATGTCCAACACACACAGTTCCTGCCCCAAGGGTGCTTTGTACATATTATTTAACATAAAAACCCTGGGAACTGTGTAGATGGCCAAGAATGGGCAAGAAAGAGTGTAATCTTCAAAGAGAAGAGTGAGCACTCCGGACACAGAAGCAGGCGAATCTCTGAGTTCGAGGCCACGCTCGCCTGCAGGGTGGGTTTCAGGACACCCAAGGCTACACAGAGAAATCCTGTCTGAAAACGAAACCAAACTAACAGTGAGTCATGACGGGAGATGGCACCCACAAAGACCATTCAACGACAAAAGCAAGATGACTGGGATGCAGTGGTACATGAACAGGCTATGACTTCATCTCTCCTTAAAGAGACAGAAACGAGCTGGAAGGGAAACTTCACGACTCTTAACTCTGGTTGGCCTCTCCTCCTCTTTCATAGTGCTAGGACCTGATGATCTTTTTTTTGTTTTTGTTTTTGTTTTTTCGAGACAGGGTTTCTCTGTATAGCCCTGGCTGTTTTGGAACTCACTTTGTAGACCAGGCTGGCCTCGAACTCAGAAATCCGCCTGCCTCCCAAGTTCTGGGATTAAAGGTGTGTGCCACCACCGTCTGGCTAGAGTCAGAAAATCTTAATGGGTCCTTTCTCACTGACATAAAGTACCCCCCAAAGACTTGTGTATGTGCCTTCTCCCTAGGGAAAAAATGGGAGAGCCTTCGCTGCTATTCCAGATCCTGGTGGTAAGTCTACCAGGTGAGGTGTGGTATAGCATCCTCATGGGAAATGTATCTTTCCTCAAAGGCAGAGGACCCCAAGCTTTGGGACTGCCGACAGTCTTCCAGAACATTTCCACTGCAGCAAACTCCGCAAAGGCCCTTGGAGCAACAACACATGGCTTCCCTCTTTCCACGTGGACACAGTAAAGGGCAAAGCAGATGAAAGGCAAACGAAGTGGCTGAGAGAAAGCATTTGTGTTTTTGCCAGTCCCAAACATTTCTTGAGCTCCAAGAGAGTGCTCCATCAGAGTTCTCCACTGTTAACAGCAATAGGAGCGGGCAGGCATTCTGCGAGTCCACGGCAGCTGTGACAGATACCAGCCACCAGGAGCCATCATGCTACAGCTCCAAATTCAGCAGACTCACTGAGGGACCTGTCCCCGTGCCCAGAAATGAATGTCTTGGGACATGGCCACATCTGTCCATGCAGTCCTGTGTGACCAAGATTGGATGGTAGAGAACACATTGAACTGTGCCGGGCTCCTTAACTGTCTTCTGCATGGACCGAGACCTTAAGCCAGACATGAGACCTCTGTAGCTAGATTAACTTTACTTTTAGGACCAAGACATTAACAAATAACGTGAGTGCTCCCTGGTTTTTAAGGAGAAAGATGGAACCTCCCCATCTATGCGTGGAGCTGAGGCTGGGAGACTGAGAGGCGGGCATGGAGCCTAATGGAAGATAAACATACTCTCAGCTGTGGGGGGAGGGCCTTCCTTCTTCCTCACAAGCAGCTTGATGCCCTCCTGAGGTCTCTCATGGGAAGTGGAAATGAGGTTTCTTCCATCCCACTGCGTGTGTTTTCTGTCACTGGGCTCAATGCCCATGGCCTTCACAAGGAATTAATGCTACAGGGGGAAGATTTTTCCAACCATGAGATACGAAAGCCCTTTTGTAAGCAGCTAGTTTCCACATTTCCTCCAAGCTCAGGGTCTCTCAAGTTGTGACTAAGTCCCAGTCAAGGTTTTGGCCTCCCAGAGACCAGAACTGTGGGACTGATTCTCCACGCAAATATTGCTTCTGCATCTTGGGAACCTAGGTGATAAGTTTCCCATGGACATACTAAGGAAAGATAATCACTCTCCGCTCTCCCAGGGAGCAGGCAGAAGGTGCGGCCACCCAGTAGCCAGGGCCATCCCAGGCAGAATCAGCCAGGATCTTCAAAGCATCCTTCCCTGCCGGCATTTTTCCAACTCTATACTCCTTATCTAATCAGGGTGGAATCTTCGAGACCGATGCCGGGTTCCCACACCTCCTCCTGACCACCCTATTTGTGCTGACAGCCCCTTATCCTCTGGAAGCTCCTGGGCAGCTGTGCCAGCAGACTGGCAAAACTCCCAAAAGGCCTTCTTCCATCAGATCCATCAGATAGGGTCCCCCTTGTCTGAGGATAAAAGAGAAACCCTTTCTGCAGCTAACTCCTCACCCTAACCTACACCCTGACCCTTGATCTTGTCCGCAGGTAACTCCTTAATAGTCTAACCCTCCAATGCTCCCAGACTCTGGGACTGACAAGATGCATAGGGGCCCCCAATCCAATTAGCAGAGGAAAAGAGCCAGGCTATGAGTGCTTGCTTACAGGATGCAGAGGTACAAACAATGCAATACAGCAGGAAGGAGGAGATGCCCAGCTGCTTAGAGCAAGTGGGAAAGCTCTGCTTAAGAGGTAACTTTTTAACTGGGTTCTGAAGCATGTATAGGAGTTTGCCTATTCAACATTCAGTTGATTTCCATTTAGAAATTGAGCTAAAACAAAGGTACTTACTTGAGATCTCAGAAGCCACCGACTATGGATGGTTTACAAAATATTATAAGTCTATTGTGAAGTGTGGATTTTTGGAATTAGGCTCATTAGATGCCTAAAAGAACCTACCATTCAAAAAAAAAAAAAAACTTAAGCTGTGAGTCTAGAGAAATGGTTCGGTGGTTAAGAAAAATGTACTGTTCTTCCAGAGGACCCGAGCTTGGTTCCTAGCACCCTCATCCTGTGGCTCACAACAGCCTTGTAGCTCCAGCCCCAGGGAGCCTGGTGCCTCTGGCTCCCATACACAGAGATACAAAGATTTTGCTCTTTGTCTGAGACAGAGTCTTACTATGTAGCTCCGGCTGGCCTTGAACTTAAAGAGATCCACCTGCTTCTGCCTCCTGAGTTTGGGGGACTAAAGGCGTGCATCACCACACCCAGCTCTAATTTGTAAAATAAGATCTTTTTGTTCTGGTTTTTTTTTTAAAGGTTAAGCAGAACCAGATCTTGAAGGAAAAGAAATGAACAGGACTGAAAGCCAGAGTCCTGGCTACAGTAGCACAACCATCCTCTCCAGAACATTTAGCCAGCTCCACTCACAGCAGCTCGCCATTTAGGCTAGGCTAGCCTTGTCTCTGTCCACTCTTTCTCTCTTCTCTCAACTCTTCCCTACCTCTGCTTCACTCCCCCATCCACACTTTGACCCCTGCTTCACTTCCCAAAGCCTTTACACACACACACACACACACTGAGAAGTAGTATCATCAGCACAGATGGCTCATCCCATCCCACCGTGCCTGGCTGGCCCTTCCTCCATACAAACTCCACTGAAGAGATGAACCCCACCCAGTCTTCTATTGCCAGAGCATCCTAACAGAGTCAATGTGCCAGTTCAGACGACTCATCTGATCATGGTGTGTGTGTGTGCGCGCATGTGTGTGCACGTGTCATGTCACCACTTGAACTAGTAAATACAAGGGACTGGAGAGACGACTGAGTGATTCAAACCACATACCGTTCTTGCAAGGACCCAAGTTCTGTCCCTAGCTCTTATGTGGGGCTGCCTATAACTAACTCCATGGGCTCTTTCTGCCTCTGGTCTCTGCAGGGACCTGTGTTCCCATGCACACACCCACCTCACCCCCAACACACATCATTTAAAATATTTCTAAAAATAGCAACGATAGCCATGCGCTAAGTAATTACTTTCTGCCAGAGGAGGCTTAGTGCTTTGCGTTCACAGTCTACTGTTCAGCCTGTGGCAATCCCGAGACACAGACTCTAATAGACTCTAATATGGAAACTAGGCCTTTAGGATGCTAAGCATCTTGCTTTGGTCACCAGTCAAATCTGGGACTTCCAACTGGACCCCAACTGTTTTTCTGAGCTGTCCTTGTTGCTGAGAATCCTAGCTTCAGGCTAGTGTGGTGGTGCACCCTGCTACATGATCCCCATTATTGCCCAGTTACAGGGCCCTGTGCACACAGACAGCGTCTGCAGCGCACAGCCCCAGAGGAGGCTGGGAAAAGAGCAGGTAACTGTACCGAGCGAGCATCAGAAATCAGGGCAGAGGGGGTTGGGGAGCCGCACGCACAGCTGGGTGGCATTTCAAGTCTCAGAGCAACTTGATTAAGTTTCCACCCTAATTCTGAACTTGAGATGGAAGTGGGTCAGGGTGACCCATATTCAGCTCCTTTGTCACAGCCCCGGGTGCCGTCGCTGGGCCAGGAAAGAGGGTCATCACTAATGAGAGGCAGTGAGCATGGCTGACAGCGACAGAGCCTGAAATTGAACTTGGAAAAGTAGCCATGCAGACACTGGACCCACCCCAAGTCCAGCGTGTGCCCCAACGTCTCCTTTACAGACTGTCCCCAACAGAGGCAGCATAGGAAGTGACAGAAAATTATATGGGGACATGGGAAGGGCAAGGGTCCCTCTCCAGGTGACCTACAGTATTTCTTACGTAGAAATACTGTTAAATATGGAAGGTTAGAATAGCAATAAACCAGGCTCAAGGTCTAAGTGGATGTGACCCAAGGAAGGGCCTCGTGCCTTATAAGCAAGACTGTGGATATGTTTACAGTGAAGGTGCCCTAGCCTCCTGAATCCCTGTAATCCAGATTGTAACCTTACTAGAGCCTTGTCAGATGCCCCTCAGGAACCTCTCTGTGATCTTGTTTAAACTCCTTAGCAACCCCTGGAAGATCTTAGCCAGAAGCCCCCTAACTCCCACATCTAGCTGTTGAGAAGAGGGAGAAGTGGGGCTCCCCCCAGAAGCCCGCACCTGGACGTTGCGCCTGTATCCCATAATGCCTTTCTACTAACTCTGCTTCTTACATTTGCTAAACATGTCTTCTAATAAACTTCAGCTGGCGCTCCTTTCTGGCTCATCCTGAAATTCTTTTCCTTCGGCAAAGCCAAGGACCTGACTTTATCCAAGCTGAGGTCTCTTAAACCGGGACTCCTCAGGTCCCGCTGGCAATAGCACGGAGCTGTGTCTCCATGCCCTTCAACACCGTGACCCCAGTCCATGGCTCCAGTTCCCTTTTGCACAGGAGCCTTATGAAAAATAGGAACTTCCTATGCTCTTCCGTGAGCGTTACTATCACAGAATGAACAGCAGGGATCGCACCCCAAATACCATCCCTCTCCATGAGGCTACAGTAACGGGGAAGACGTGTTCTCGGGAAGTTGCCAGTTAGCTCCCCCCAGCCTGGACATTCCCAAATGTTTGGTTTTTTAGATGTGAGATTATGATGGTTTGTATATGTTTGGCCCAGGGAGTGGCGCTATTGCCTTGTTGGAATAGTGGTTCACTGTGGGTGCGGGCTTTTAAGACCCTCACCCTAGTTGCCTGGAAGCCAGTATTCTGCTAACAGCCTTCAGATGAAGATGTAGAACTCTCAGCTTCTCCTGCACCATGCCTGCCTGGATGCTGCCATGTTCCCGCCTTGATGATAATGGACTGAACCTCTGAACCTGTAAGCCAGCCCCAGTTAAATGTTGTCCTTATAAGACTTGCCTTGGTCATGGTGTCTGTTCACAGCAGTAAAACCTTAAGAAAGACAGAAGTGGTCCCCCCTCCCCATAGACTCATGGAAGGTTATGGAACTTTTGGTAAGTAGGGCCTAGCTGGAAGTGGGTCATGGAAGGCCTTGAGATTTAAATTGCACCTCCTCTTCCAGTCCCACCTACATGCTTCCTGCTTCCCATTCTTCCCTCCCGTCATGGACCGAATCTAGACCTCCTAGAAATTGCTTCCATCATGGACTTGGTCACAGCAAGGAGAAGCAACTATACACAGAAGGGAGAGGAGTTCCTGCTTTTGGCCTAAGGGAGGTAAAAGAGATGTGTGACATAAGCAGGTGTGTCTGCGGGAGCCAAAGTGCTGAGCTAATGGCCAGCTCCAGGTAGGTTGATTGGGGCAGCCTTTTCATGCCATTAGGTTGTATGCATGGACTAGAATGGAGGGGAAGGAAGATGGAGGAGGGGAACAGCCAGGGCTGTGAACACTTAGCAGTTGAGTCTTGCTAAATAAATGCCCAGTGGAGCTGGGTGTGGTGGCGCACGCCTTTAATTCCAGCACTCAGGAGGCAGAGGTAGGCAGATTTCTGAGTTCGAGGCCAGTCTGATCTACAAAGTGAATTCCAGGACAGCCAGGGCTATACAGAGAAACCCTGTCTCGAAAAACCAAAATAAATAAATAAATAAAATAAAAAATAAAAAAATAAATGCCCATTGGCCTCAGCTGTCATGTGTGGGGCCCAGAAAGTGGTGCAACTGAGGGAACCAATCCTGAGCCAGAGTAAGGTCTAGATGTATGTCCAAACCCTGAAAATCTCATCCTGAGGCTGGCAAGAGTAAGACTGCTTTCTCTGGCTATATGTCCCAAAGCCTGTAGCCTTAGGAGCCCACACCTCTGCTACTGTAGATGAAGTCACGTAGCCTGGTAGCCAAATTACAGGTAAATCATCCTCTCTCCCTATAAGGACACATCCCATGAGCACCCTGAAATTCCTCTTCATGCAAATGAAGCATTCCCAGCACCTCAACCCCAGAAAGTGGAAGGATCCAGAAACACCTATCGTCTCCCCCAGAGTCTCCAGCATAACATGGGGGACGGTGTGTGCCTCATCCGTTCTGCAGTCCCCGCCGCCGCCGCCGCCGGTGCCCTGCATGGGCTTCTCTTGTTGCTGCACCGCTCGCTCAGCACGAGGCTCTTGTTTGCTTGCTCTTGTTTCCTTAGGTCAGAAGTTCAAGTAGCACAGCCTGGTTCCCCAATAGGGGCCCACAAAGCCACTGGGGAGTATCTGCCTCCGTGCACATTGAGCTGTTGGCCAAATTCAGTCCCTGGCGGTGGTGCAACTGTCCCCGTTTTCTTATCAATGTTGCAGTTTCATCTAGATCTAACATCCATCCCTGCCACATGTCAACACCTACCTGCTAAACACAGATTCTGGAGGCTAAATCCTCCTCCAGCTGGCCATCTGACTCCCTCCGGTAGCACTCGCTAAAGAGATGGTCTGCTTAGGATGACCTCCAGTTAGATCCACCCACACTCTCCATTTTGCTGCTGAGCTAGTCAAGGGGGTGCTACCAGGGACAGAGTCATCTCAGGGCACTGCCTACCAGTGACTCCCTTCCATCAGTCTGCTCATTTGCATCACCTTCGGAGAGCTCCAGAAAGCTGCTCTGAGCAGGGGATCCGAGGTAGCAAGGAGCCTTCAGAATCTCCCACCACAGTGCCCCTCCCTGTGTCTGCATGCCACCTTGCCAGCACTAGTGCTCTCTCTCAGCAGTTGTTTCTCCATCAGATAGACTCCGTGAAGTACTCCAGGGTTTTAAAAAAGAACCTATTATTAACCTATTATTAGTCTCCTTGTTACCAAGGTGATTGTGTCCCCACTTGGGCTCTCTCCATAGAGCACGAACAGGTGTTGGGTGGGGCAGGGGAAGGAACAGAGGACTCCAACTGTTCTGTGCCCACAAAGCGTCACGCCAGTGCCCTGTGGCCTGTTCATGACAAAATGGGGAAGTTGAGGCTTAGCAATTACAACTGTCTAAGACCAGCAATGCATACCAAGTACATGATGCGTGGCAGGGTTGTGATCTCCAGGCCCCATACCTCCTATTAAAAAAAAAAAAGTCTTTATTTACCTTGGTCATTTACTGGGGGATGCACTTATGCCATGGTACACTTGTGGAGGTCAGAGGATAATGAGGCATTGGTGCTCTCCTCCTACCGTGTGAGTCAATTTGGATTTGTCAGGGTTGGTGGCAGACATCTTTACCTACTGAACCATTTCAGGCTAGGCAGTGGCTGTATGGGGAAGGAGCTACACACAGAATGCCTGAGCCTCAGTGGTTCCCAAAGCATTCAGGAAGAAGCCCCACCCCCACCCCTAGCCCTGCAAACTTATACTGACATGTGGTTGAGGTGCCATGAAGGTTGCAGAGCCTGGTGTCCGAAGAGCAGAGAGGGAAAGAAAGGGCAGAGGTTGCCCACCGGGCAAGAGGGCTGTTGCTCTCTTTTTAAGGCCAGCTATCTGATGACTCCAAATCTGAGGCAATATACCAGTCAGATCAACTGAAAGATTACTACCAGGGAGGAGGGTGATGGCGGAAACTGGTCATGGTGGTGACCATGTTCCCCAACCAAACACAAATACTCCAAAGGCTCCACAAGCCAGCACTAGCCATTATGACCAAAGGTGCTGTGTGACTTCGGACTTGCACGAGGTTTTACCTCAAGACAAGGTACCACGAGAAAACATCATGGGGTCAGTCTCATGACACCCAGAGCCCCAAGACCCATAGTGCTGTGCTGCAGGCCCTTGCAGGGACTAGAGAACCTTAGGGTGGCCTAATCCTACTCAAGGAAGCAAAAAATAACCATTCTTTCTTCCCAGTCAGGCAGTCTCGGTGAGGACCACAGCTGGCTTATAACCTCCAACCAAAAGAGCAGTGTAACACAGTCCCATCCCACAGCCTCGGGCAAACCAGATCTGCCTCCACAGAACAGCTGGGGATAATTATCAACAAGCCATTTCCCCCAGCACCTTCACCTACAAGTCACCACAGTGCTGCGCACTCAGAGAGCAGGCCTTTTGGTAACCCAAAGGCTGTGTGCGCATGTTTGGAGACCCAGGAAGAGTCATTTGGGGAGTCTGGCCAGCCCTTCTATCTTGGCGCGTTGGGATGTACCCCACCACCTAAGAGTCTTCTTAAGGGGCACAGTTTCTGTTTGTTAGGTCTCTCGGACTGTCCAAATATCCAGAAATGAGCTCATGCTGGACTGTGGAAGGATTTCTGCTGGTTAGCATTCCTTGGGAACTTGTGAAACAGGTTTTCCAGTTCCCTTACCTCTGACAGAAGGGACATATGGCACTCCAATTGACTTATACTTGTGACACCTATCAGCATTATCAAAGCCCAGGCTCACCTCCAATTTCCCTCAGTATCACAAGTTCCTGTTACACATTTCAAAGGCCACCATAGCATCCTCGCCTCTTAGCCTTCCCAAAGCTACTCGTCCTCCTTTTAATCCATGTGTTTTATCCACCCTACACTATCTTCTTGCTCTATATCTTGCTCTGTCTGCCTGTCTGTCCATCTGTCTATCTGCCTGTGTATCTGTCTCCCTCTGTCTGTCTCTCTCTCCCACTACAATCCATTTTTTTCTCTTGCTATCTTTCTATCACCACAACTCTTTCTATCTTCCTCAGCTCTAGCCTCATCCAGGCAGCTTTCTTGTTTCTCTGCTCCGTTCTCTTCCAGATGCCCCTGAATATTTTCTCTCTCCATTCCCAATAACAACTTTTCCTCCTGGTCATCATGGAGTGGCCATGTTGGCAGTCTCATTACTGTACTCCCCCTCATGCACTATGAAGCCAAGCTAGTGGTCTGCTCTCCCAGGAGCCTTTTGCAGGGAGTGCATGGGCACACACATGGGCTTGCCCAGTCTTGGATCTCTCCTGAGGAGGGACGGAGGAAGCTGGAGAGCCATGCTGACCGGGAGCGGTCACAACACCACCTCATTTGCAGGCTGTGGTGGCAGAGATGCTAAGAAAGGTCTGGCTGTTCCATTTGAGTATCACTTCATCAAGGTCTGTGCGTACTGGCTGGGGCCCCGGGTGCATTGGGGACTGTTATTCTAGTGATCTATTTCCCTTGCCTCCTATAAATGACTGTAAAAGAATTAACAAAATTTCTCAAAAGTCCCAATCAGCGAAGATCAGCCCTCTGGCCTCTGTGTGAGCAACTGAAATGCTCCTCAAATACCATAAAATTTCCTAGCTTTCTAGACTCCTTCTGAGACAGAACTGGACAGACAGAGGAAGCCCTGCACACCTATTAAGAAACCAACACACAACAGACTAACTGGAAAAAGAAGAGTGGGGGCCACGGGATATGGATCTGGTTTGTAAATGCTGTAAGCCCAGCCACTCCATACGTAGGAATGAACCTTGGTTCTTGCTCAAGTTAAAGTCACTACACCCGTTTCTAAGGGCTGCTGTGAGTACAGAATGGGAGTAGCTGACCCAAGGCTGAAAATGACCATAACCAGGCCGGCTGAGGTCAATAACAGATGCAAATAAAAACTGCATGAGTCAGCTCGAACTGCAGGAATCCAAAACAAGTCATTGGCTGAGTACTAAGTGTATGACAAAGCAGTGGCGGGAGGAGGGGACAGGTCTGGAAATCCAAAGAGGTCCCAGGCTCGCCTTGGTGCAGAAGCAGTAACCGGAGGCCCACAAGCTCCCTAAGAGGGTAAAGAGGGTGAAGTGAGCCACAGCCAAGATTTGACACGTGGCACCCATGCCAAGTTCACTTTCTGCCGTGCATAGCCCAGGCAGAGAGACTTTGAAAGCATCACTGCCTGTCTGGAGCAGCCACTGAGGGGGCTAGGCTAGACAAATGTAGGGCAAAGGTGGCCCATTAGCTGCTTCTAGTAAATAAAGCAGGCTTGGTTAGCTACGAGAGGCTGCTGATTAAAAACTCTCTGGCTACATTACAAAACTCAGTTTGGCTGGTTGCTGCTCATAGTTTCATTTGTGTTGAGAGGGGAGAGGGTGTTTCATATAACTCAGGCTGACCTTGAACTCCCGGTGTAGGATCCTCCTGACTCTGCCTCCCAAGTGCTGGGATTATACCCACAAACTGTTTTGATACTGTTCTGGAATTGGAGATTAATCTCAGGGCTTCCTGCATGCTAACAGGCTACTCTACAGACTGGGCTGCATCTCCAGCCTGCGGCTCATGTTTGGATAGGTGTGTGCTTCCATCCTCCTGGTAATAATTATATCCTATCAATAGAGCTCAGCACCTTAAAAACTGAAGATGGGGAGTGAATATTGAGAGGGTATTTACAAAACACTTGACTCTGGACTCAAAATCCCTCAGCAGCCCTGAAGCTAGCTAATGTCTCCTTCTCCTGTAGCCCTTTCTCTTAAAGGGACAGCACTTAGTTTTCCACCTGAGGTGAAGGTTTGGCAAGCCTAATCATTCAGAGTTGAGGCACTGTTCACTGGAGAAGAGAGATGGATAGCACTGCCCCCCTCACTGGCTAGAGAGATGCCTGGTTGGTTGTTTTCTTTGCAAAAATTTGCAAGCAAGGCAGACTGCTTTTAGTGTGGCATAAGACGTCCCTAAAAGCTGATGGGCCTGGGCTTACATGGCCACTGCGACTTCCTTCAGAGCTAGAACAGCCCGTGGTCCTCACAATGGTGTCAGGTGGGGAGGACCCTACCTGCAGATGTGGAAGTAGGGGAGGGATACACTTTTAAAACTGTATGTGTGTGCGTGCATGCATACATGCATGCATGCCATAGCACACATAGGAAAGTCAGAGGACACTTTCGGGGACTGGTTCTATCCTTCTACCAGGTAGGTTCTAGATATGGAACTTAGCTCCTCAAACTTGGTGTCAGCCATCTTGCTGGCTCTAGAATGTCATTGGTTTGTTTGTTTGTTTGTTTGTTTTGAGACAGCCCCCCCTTTTTTTTTTTTACATAGTCCTGGCTGTCTTGGAACTCACTATGTAGACTAAGCTGGCCTAGAACTCCAAAGATCTCCCTGCTTCTGCCTCTGGAGTGCTGGGAGTAAAGGCACACCCCACCATGCCTCGCCTGACATTTTAATACTTTTCCATCCCTATGATACCGTGAGCCCCTTAAAAAGAAGCAGGGATAGAGAAAGTGAATGGCCCCATCCCTGGGAACAGAGTCCCAACAGGGCTGTAGTAGTCTCTCTCCTGCTCTAGTCCTGCCTCCATGGAAGGACTCACTGGTATGAGGCTCTGCAGAGACACAGTCCTGGGAAAAGGCAGCCTGGGGATGCTGGAAAGCCAGTCTCTCATTGGACTTGCCAAGGGCTTAGGCAAAGCCTGTGGGAACATGGCTCCTGTCTTAGACCAACGATATTCCCAAAGATGTGCTGGATACAGACAGTTAGGTGAAGAAGCACTGGCTTGGTTCACTCTGATCCACAGTTGGGGAGGTGGGAAGGGTACCCTCCACTCACCTTCCTCTCACTAACCCCTCCTACCCCCATATTTCCTGATCACACCATTGAGAGACTGACCTGGACTTCCTCGGCTTGTGTGGGTTCACCAATTCTTTGATCTTTGAAAAATGACAAAATCACCAAACAATGCAATTATAGGAACTTATCCCCACCTGAGTGTCACAGGACTGTATTATAACATTTGGAGAGAAATGTAATATTCGATGTGTACTGGACTCCATGACAGTGACTGGCGTGAGAAGGCCACTGCTCCAGCACTGGCTAAACACCCAGCCATAGCAAAACATTCCCTAGAAGGGAGGTCGCTTTATACTGGCCAATACCAGTTAACCTCTACCATCATGCCCGAGTTTCACAGAGGCTCTAAGGTACTTCCTGGTAATTTATAATAAAAGGCAGAACTTGGCTCTGAGGAGACCTTAGAGATGAGTGTAGTTCCAGTGAGATGTAAAAAAAAGAAGAAAAACAATGGCTATCTACCTCTTAGGACCCCTGAGGTGGGAGTCTGATGGGGTTAATACCTTCCTGACCCCCACAATAAATAGTTTCCTGAACTCTCTGGTGCAAAGTAAAATAGTCAACCATGTTTTGTGCAGGTTTATGTACAAAAGAAGATGGAGAGTTTTGTTATAAATCATCTTAAACTCCTCTAGAATTTGTAAACTTCTTGGTCCACGTAGTTGAAGTTTGAATCTATCATTTTATAACTCCATGTTATTTCTCCCAGTCTCAAAAGGCAGACCCCCAGCTCCAGGAAGAAGGATCTCCTAGGATATGGAGGTCAGATTTGCTTAGAGGCAGCAGAGTTCAAATTCCATCCCTGGGGTATCTCAGGGCTGGAAGTCTCCGATAGGAACTGTGGTATTGGTCCGCCTTCTGCACCTGCTGACCAACCAGAAACTGCTACAGATAACCTGGTTGCTTAGCAACTGCTGCAACCCAATGCCCGGGGAGAGCCGAGAAGGTGAGTGTGTTGGATGCAAGGTTGACGGTCTAATGTCAGGCACGTGTTAATCTCAAGATAACACAGGCAAGAGAAATTCTACACAGGCACCTGCTCCCGTGTGCTCTCACCTTAACGAAAGGTAAAGAAGACCAGCAAGCTAACAGTGCCACTGGAAACTGCTTTGCCCCTCCCAGCAACTCCCGCCCCTCCCCCTGCTGCCGCCCTCTCCCCACCCCCCTTCAGTACATCCTCCAGGACTAGCCTTCACAGCTGGAAAGTGGTGGTGGCAGGCAACTTCCTTAAAGTCCACCGTATCTTCCTTCAACCCCTTGCAGCTGGGGTTAGGAAGTTAAGAACCTGAGGTCTACAGAAGACTCTTACCCCCCCCACCCTCCCCCCACCCCCGCACTTGAGCTTAGAGAAGAATTGTTCTGCTTCCCCACCCCACCCCCACACCGGTGGTTTTGTGAGAACTGCCCACATCATCCAACTAGTTCACTGAATAGCTGTGTGCTTGTTGCGTGAAGGCTAAACCCCACAAGTATTAAACACGGGACTGTAGGCGAGGTGTGCTGTCGGCAAAACAAAGCGAGACAAAGGTAACCCAATGCCCCTCCCACTCCACCCCCACTTCTAGAACCTAAATCCTAAAGAACAATGCGGATCAGGAGTTGAAGGTCATCCTCAGCTACAAGGGGAGTCCAAGGCCAGCCTGGGCTACATGAAACTGAGTCTCAGCCTCTCCCACCAAAATACAGCAAACAAAATCTTAAAGAACACAGGTCAAACACAGAAGCACTACCAGAGAAGAATAAAAGCAAACCATCTATAACTGCACCGCCATGCTTGCTCCTCCCTCGCTAGCAGCTTTCTGTTTCCATAACAAAGAGCTGAGGGGAGTGACTTATAAAGAGAAAGGTTTGCGTTGACTCTGTCTTGAAGGTTTCAGCTCACAATCAACTGCTCCCCTTCTCTGAGCCAGTGTGGCACATGGCAGCAGGAACAGGAGAGGTCAAGCTGCCAACCTCACAGCTGGGAACCAAAAGCATCAGGAAGGGGAAGGGTCTGGGGTCTATCCCACTATCCCCCTGAAGAATACACATCCCAGTGACTGGGCTCCATCCCATAAAGCCAAACCATACACACTGTCCAGCTCCGGGTACTGTGTTGTAGCAACGCAAAATGGACCAAGATAAGGCCTACGCTTTCAGAAGGAATTACCAAAATGGAATAAACAGGAAAAGGACATATCCATCAGGATGACAGGCATGGCCTTCAGCACAGTCCTCAACCAGGAAGCACTGGGTCTGCAGTGGAGAGCCAATAACCCCCTGATTAATTGTTACAGCCCTGCCGTAGAGACAAACGGAGGCAACGTTAAGGGCAGAAAGGCCCTCACTTTAGCAATCAGACCCTGACTACATGGAACCTGATCTCCATGACATATGATGTCTTATACAACTTTTGAACCTAATTCCTAAAGACTCACGGTCCTTACCCCAACTGACCAATCTTAGTAGACAACGGGACTGCAAAATTAAGTAGTTGACCAGGTAGTGAGATTCGAGCTTATCTATCCAGATATGGACCCTGCAGAATTGGCCCATGAGACATGATGAAATATTGTCTTTAACTGTGACAAAATTAGTCCTGTTCTTTCCCAGAGTCAGTCGATCATCCTCCCACCTCATCCCCCGTACCCCTACCGTCACCCCACCCCTACACCCCCACCCCTCCCACCACCCCATCTCTCTCAGACCATCTTCTATAGCTCTGTCTCCCTAAGCAGATAAATTTTCTCCAATTATCTCATTTTTCCCTTTCTGTAACATAACAAGAGATTGGTGGATCAGTCTGACATTCAGGTATTAGAGAAGCCGCTCTTGGCTCTGGGAAGGCAGATGAAGAAGCAAGCGGCTTCCGTTTCTGGTTTCCTCCTCAGTGACAAGCGTGGATAGTAGCATCCTGATTCACAAAGATAACTTAACCTAAGGCTGGTGACAAATGCCAGCCCCCTTTCCCTTGAGCTAAGGAGTTTGGAGTGCCGGGGTTGGAGACCTCGTGAACCTCCTTCGCCTTCCTTCCCACCAAAGAAACTTCCTCCACTTAAATGTCCTGTCCAAGTACAAACCGAAGGGAGGAGGAAATGGCTGTAGCTGCTATCCATTGAGCACTGTCTGCCAACCACTGCACCAAACGTTGCTTCTCTGATTGTCTCTGCGGTTAGGTTACTACCTCCATTTTTTATGGAGGAAAAAACTGAGTTCAGAGGTCATGCATTCCGCCTGTGTCACCTCACAGACCCAATACCAGCAGCCAGGTCAGAATCGGAACTTGGGCCTGAGCAATGGGGTGGAGGAGGGTAATTACATAGCAGCATCACCCTCAGGGATGGGGACCTGTTCCCAGGAGATGGTGCCAAAGATTGGGAGCAAAAGATACCTCACAGACAGGAGGGCTGGCACACTGAGAGACTTCACGAGCTACCTCAGAGTCCAAAGCCTTCCCATCTTCCCTTGGTCCCCCCACCCCCCAGGAATCTGCTTTCTTCCAGGTTCCTTGTCTGCCAAGCGACAGGAACCACCAAAAGAGGAAGCAATGGCCAGAGGCTTCTTACTCAAGGTGACCACAGAGGCCTGGACCCATCAGCAGACAGACAGAGAAGACCAACTTCTGCCACATACTATTCTTGTCTGGCTTTATAGAAAATTATTTGCAAATCGGTTTTTCTTCTGCAGGCCCAACACAGTCTCTCTCTCTCAGGTCGATAAATATTCTACAAGTCCACTGGGCTCCCCTAAATACCACTTACTAACGTGGTTGTCCTAAAGGTTGCTGACATTTTTCATTCTCTTCCCTCCCTGAAGAAAAGGGGTGTGTAGGTTTCCAAGTGACTTTGGGATAAAAATAATTAACATTCGCCACCGCTCCATGTACGTAACACATTCCTGTGTCTCCTGTCTTTTCTGACGGCTTATTATAACAACCCTTCACACAGGAGCCAACAGCTTCTTTTTTGTCCCTACAGTCTTGAGGTAGTTGCAGGTTTTAAAGTGTCAATATCGTAATCCCCAGAACCTGTGAATGTCCCCTTGTATGAGGGACAAAAGGGGACTTTACTGATGCTCCAGTAAGCCAAAGGTTACTGAGAAAGTGATGAGCTCAGATTAGCCAGCTGGCCCACTGTAATCACTGGTGTTTTCCCTAAGAAGCGGGTGAGAGAGTTCAGTATGTGTGAGCACAGGCTGCAGAGTAAGAGGCTGGATGAGCTCACACAGAGGTCACCAGCCAGGATGTATGGGCAGCTGCTAGAAGTTCCCAGAGAGAGCCCGGTTCTGTTAGTACGCTGGACTTAGACAGCTTACCTCTGGGACTGTTAGGGCACTTAGACTAGTGGATGAAAAGGGGAAGGAGCAGATCCATTGAGCATCTCCCTCAAAGGGACAAGGGACAACAGGCTTCAGGACCATGGCTCCTCCTTCTGAGGACAGTGGCTGCTGTGAGAAGCTACCCTGAACTTCCCAGGTGGCTTCTTGTCTCTTCTTTCACTTCCAGCCCTTGGCTATATCCTGAAAGGCTTGGGGGCCATAGCAAATCATAAAATGGAGAGACAGCTGTGGGGAGAGCCCGAGGCACTGGTACCAACTGGTGGGTAAACATCTGCCCCATCTGCTTCCTAGCTAGAAACCAAGCCAAACTAGGAGGGCAGAATGGGAACAGGAAACACATTTGGCCAAAGGCCAGCAAAGGCTCAGGACTCGTGAAATGGTAATGGTGACCTGCAGTAAGGGTGCAGCAGAAAGGACGCCTGTCCATCCGGCACTCTCCAGAGTGCCCTTTGACTTGAGGTTGGGGACAGAGGAGAGCTGGGTTTTTGGTTTTTTTTTTTTTTTAATCTTTTGTTTTGTTTTGTTTTTAAGGTAATAAGTGTTTTAGATGAAAAGAACAAGAGTTTGGAAGTAGATCCAAACTCTGCATTAGTTTTTTTTACTGTTGGGCTTTTGAGACAAGATCCCATTACATTGCTCAGGTTGTCCTGGAACCCGCTATGCAGCCCTGCCTTAAAGTCTAATCCCCCTGCCTCAGCCTCCTAATCGCTAGGATTACAGGTTTGTGATGCCACCCCTGTGTTGTATTAGTTTTATTCTCAGAATGTGGTGGTGTGAGACAGGCCCTAATATGTAACTTAGACCAACCGCAAACTCACAGCAATTCTCCTGCCGCAGCCTCCTGAATAATGAAATTTGCGTTGACCTTTTTTTTTTTTTTTTTTTTTGTATAGGTATGTGTCTGCATGTGTGAAGATGTGTGTGCAGAAGTATATGCAGAGATTAGAGGCTGATGTCAGGCATCTTCCTTACTCTCCATCTCATCCTTTTATTCCACTTATGTATTTACAGGGAGGTGGTGAGCATACACTGCAGCAAACGTGTAGAGGTCAGAGAACAAGCTCCCCACTATGTGGCTGCTGGGGATCGAACTCAGGTTGTCAGAATTGGCTGCAGGCACCCTTAAGCACTGAGCCACCTCACAGGCCCGTATTTTCAGTCTTTATGATTTATTTACTTCTATGTGCAGATACAACATGCATACATAGAGGTCAGAGGAGGACAGCTGGATCCCTCAGAACTGGAGTACACAGGCCTTGGTGGAATGACCAGCTTGATACACAGCTGCTGGTATCCTAACTCTGGTCCTTACCATTGACCAGTAAGTAAGCGCTCTTAACCATTGAATCACCTCTTAGTCGCACCATCTTATTTTCTGAGACAGGATCTTTCAATTGAACCTGGAGCTCACCAACTAGACTAGATTGGCTGGACAGCAGGCCATAGGGAACCCTCTCTCTGCATGCCTGACCCTAGAATCAGAGGCCCACACTAAGGCGCCTGGCTCTTTATGTGGGTACTGGCTTTGAACTCAGGTCTTTATGCTTGCACAACCCCTTCAGTGACTGTATTATCCCCTCAGCCCCTGCATTAAGTTTTAAAAAGAAGTGTCTGAATCTACGTCATACCCTCAGCCGTGCTCAGTCCTCCGAAGGACACGTCCCTTCGCTCTGTCCTTAACAAGAGTGCAGAAGAAAATAAAAAGCAGCTGGACTTACAGAGCACAGAGGCTGGGGTGCGAGCCAGGTTTATCCGCAGGCTCGGCTACTCCATGCTGTTCCCAGGGCAGTTTGCTCGGCCCTGTTTCCTCCTCTAAAAAGAGAAATGGGACTCTGGCCTCACAGAGCTCTTCTGAGCACCAAGTGGGATCAAGTGCAGACGTGCCTCGTTCACAGGTGCTGTGGTTTCTATAAGGTTTGCGGCAACTTGTTGGCCAAATGCATGGAATTTCCCCAATATGTCACATGGCCAGGAGAATCATATTTTTAAAAATTTATATTTACTGTTTGTGTGTGTGTGTGTGTACCTGTGTCTGTATGCATGCATGCCATAGCATGTATAGAGGTCAGAGGACACCTGAAGGGAAATAGTTTGTCTCCTTCCATCACCTGTGTACCTGTGTGCCAGGAATCAAACTCAAATCATAACACTTGGTGGCAAAGTGCCATTAACCTGCTGAGCCATTTCTCCAGTGCTAAACACACACACTCACTCTCTTTCTCTGAGCAACAAAATACTTTCAAGTTAAAGCATGAACTTTTTTTTTTAATTCTGCCAATAATGCTGTCTTCTTTTCTTTGTGTGTGCATGCGTGCATCTACACCCAACAGGGTCTGTTCATGTCCATGTCAGGGTGTGTGCTTGCTGGCCAGAGGCCAACTAACCTGAGGTGACATTCCTCAGAAGCTGACCCCTCCTTTCCTCTGTCCCTTCTTCCCCCCCTGACCTATCTATCTATCTATCTATCTATCTATCTATCTATCTATCTATCTAAAACAGGATCTCTCGCTGGTAATGGGCTCATTAATTAGTCTGACTGGCCAACAAACTCCAGAGACTCCCCGGTCTTCACTTCCCTTCCATGGGTTGCAACCCCATCATATCACCACATCTGGCTTTTTACACAGGTGTTAGGGGTTGAACTCAGGTCCTCACGCTCGTACAGCCTAGAAGACTTCATTGACAGTGCTATCTCCCCCAGTGTGTTCATCTTGTAATGGTATTAGGCTATTGCTTAACAGACGGCAATAGACTATGCACGGAATGTGTCTAAGCACTGGGAAACAACAACAAACACTATGTGACTTGCTCTATGGTCATATCCACTTTACTGTACTCCCTAGAGCAGAGAACCCTAAGTACCCTGAAATAAAAACCTATGTTGGATCTCCCACAAGACTCACTTCCCCTTTAAGCCTGGCCTGGCTAGGTACGAGTCAGGAAAGTACCTGGAAGTCTACATGGGGTCTTCTTTTCAATTTTATCCCTTTGACATATTAACATTTTGATCGTTTGTTTGGTTTGTTTTTGAGACAAGGTCTCACACTGTAGCCCAAGCTGGCCTGGAACTCTGAGCAATGTTCCTGCCTCAGCCTCCCAGGTTAACTGGGCCCAATCCCAGGTAACTGGGATTACAAATCCCCATCACCACGTCTAGCTACGAACTTGTCCTAATCTTAACTAGAGTTATTATTGGAATGCGTATTTATTTTTATTTATTTGTTTGTTTGTTTGTTTATTTTTGAGACAGGGTTTCTCTGTATAGCCCTGGCTGTCCTGGAACTCACGCTGTAGACCAGGCTGGCCTCGAACTCAGAAATCCACCTGCCTCTGCCTCTCTAGTGCTGGGATTAAAGGCGTGCGCCACAGCTGCCCAGCCTGGAATGTGTATTTATAAAAGTCCTTAAGCTGTGTATTTACGGCCTTTATATTTCCCTGCATGTAAATTTGCCTCAGTGAAATTATTTTAATGTCCCTTTGTCCTCAGACATGCACTCTTGTATGTTTAGCATGGAATGTTCCCTGCCACTGCACAGATTCAGCATCCAAGGAACTCACATCAGATGTCAAGTTTTGATTAATGGGCTTCCCTGGACTCATAAAGGAAGTCATTTAGAATCTCAGTGCCTGGAGGCAGAGCAAGACTCTGTAGAGCAATGAGCCCAGGCATGGTCTCACACACACACACACACACACACACACACACACACACATATACATATATACATATATACATACACAGACACACACTCACAAACATACACACATACACACAGAGACACACACACATACACACAAACTCACATACATACACACACACTCACATACACACACACTCACATACACACACACATACATACACACACACTCACATACATACATACACACACAGACACACACATACACACACTCACATACACAAACATACATACACACACACTCACATACACACACACACACACACTCACATACACACACACACACACACACACACACACACACACACATACACTCACTGGCTGTCACAGAATAATGCCCAGATAGGACCGGAAGTGACATCCAGAGACACAGGGTTGTTTCTCTGACTAAGCCACCATGACTGAAGCTGGGCCCACGCCTCTTTATGCCCAGTATACAGCAGAAGAGCTAGCCCCAGGAGCCCTGCACATTTGGAAGAGATGTGCTAGCCAGGTGTAGTGGTTATACATCTGTAATCCCAGCATTCCAGAACCCCGGGGTAGAAGAAGATCTGTGAAGATGGAAGGCTAGTCTGGGCTATTTAGTGAATATCACATCAGGTAGGATATAGTGTGACCCCTGCTTTTAAAAAATAAAAAAGTTGCCAGGCAGTGGTGGCGCACGCCTTTGATCCCAGCACTTGGGAGGCAGAAGCAGGTGGATTTCTGAGTTCGAGGCCAGCCTGGTCTACAGAGTGAGTTCCAGAACAGTCAGGGCTACACAGAGAAACCCTGTCTCAAAAAAAGAAAAAAGAAAAAAAGTTTAAAAAAATAAAGTAGGGGCTGTGGAAATGACTCAGCTTGCCATACAAGCCTAAGGACTAGAGTTCAGGCCCCAGAACCCACATAAAAAGCTGGGTAGGTATTGTAGCCACCCATTATCTCAGCACTGGGTATGGAGACAGGAGGACCCTCCAGCGAGCTAGCTCGAACAGCCAAAATCGGTGAACTCCAGGTTCAGTGGGAAGCTCTGACTCAACACAATAAGGTGAGAGCTGATGAACAAAGACACCTGATATCACCTCAGGTCTCCACATACACGAACAGCACACATACGTGAACAATGTACACACATGAACATATGCACGCAAATAGAGAAAAAGTGAGACAGACAGACAGACAGATAGAGGATAGATAGACTGGCTAGCTGCACAACCACTTTGAAAACTAAACACAGTTGCCACCAGGAAAACCAAGTATCTACCTGAAAGCTCAACGATTTCACTCCTGGGAATTCTCCAACAGTGATGAATGCCCACAACCCAAATGCATTCACCGCAGTTGCAGTTACGGTCGCCCCCAAACTGGAAACAGCTCAACATCTATCAACAGCTGGATAGATAAGCAACTCTGACCCACAAAACAGACTTGACTTCAGAAATAACACATAAACTACTGAGATGGGCGGGGGTGGGGGTGCACTAAAGTGTTACACCACGTGAGAAGAAGCAAAGGAGTCCCCTCTGCTGACAGACAACTGAAAAATGACAGAAGCGAGCTATCACAAGAGAAAGCACAGACACGGCTACCTGCCCAGGCTGGCGTTGGAGCTAGGAGGGTGAGAATTCATGGCAGGACACCCAAAATGCTAGAAAGAGTCCATACCATCAGACTGGTATAGTGCTGCATAGCTGTGTATCTGTTTTTCTCAAACCTCATCAAGAAATACATTTTAACTGGGTGGTGGTGGTGCATGCCTTTAATCTCAGCACTTGGGAGGCAGGAGCTAGTATGATCTACAGAACTAGTTTCAGGATAGCCAGGGTTATGCAGAAACCCTGTCTCAAAAAACATATATATGTGTGTGTGTGTAATGGATGTATTTATTCTCTCCAATTCACCTCAGCAAAGTTATATATATATATATATATATATATATATATGAAGTAGACATGTGTGTGTACATATGTATGCAAGAGCATAATATATACTATATAGTGTGGTGTGTATGTTTGTGTATGTCTGTGTAGGTTTGTATTTGAGTGTAGTATGGTGTGTTTGTAATGATGTGTGACTGTGCATGTATATGTCTGAGTGTGGTAACATCCACAAATGTGCATGTATACATGTGTGGGTGATATGTCTGTGTAATATATACATACATACATATGTGTGTGTACATGTATATGTGTTTGAGGGTGGTGTGTGTATGATCGTGCATGTATTATGTCTCTGTGTGAGTGTGGTATAGGTGCATGCTGTGTGTGAACACACCTGGAGCTGTGTGAACCTGTGTGCGCCCACACCTGCTCATGGGACTAGAGGAGGACATCAAGCATCATCTATCGCTTTCATCCTTAGTCCTTTGAGGCAGGGTCTCTCCTGGAACCTAAAGCTTTTGTGTTGTCTTCTCTAGGCTGGAAGTCACTGGGCCCTAGCTCTGTCTGCTCATCTCAGTGCAGGGGTTACAGGCTTGCTTGAGGCATGCCCAGCTTGCTATTGGGTGTTAGGATCTGGAATCTGGTCCTCATATTTGCACAGCAAGCACTCAATTTCTGAGCCATCTCTTTAGCAACAAGGGTACCAGGACAACCCAATGGGACAAGAATAACTCTCCAAAATGTAGATGCATACATGCAATGAATGAAGTGGGACCCCCTTCCTCACATCACATGCAAAAATGTACCCCAGAGGGCTCAAAGGCATAAATGTCTATAGGCATAAGAAAGCAGGGAGGGGCTGGCTACTATCCTTGACAGCTGCTCTTTCAGAGAGGTCAATATGGGAGCTTTCTCTATTCCCTATCTTCCAAATGGCTACTTGTTCCCTGAGGAGCTGAGTTCCCATCTATGAAATCATAGAAATACTGACCGTTTCTAAAGGAACAGCCCTTGGGACTGGAGAGATGGCTTGGCAGTTAAGAGTGAACACTTCTATTGTAGAGGATACAGTTCAGTCTCTAGCACCCACATCAGGCAGCTTACAACTGACTGTAACGCCAGTTCTGGAGCATCTGATGCCCTCTTCTGGCCTTCCCAGGAACTACACTCATACACTTTAACCTTACACAGTTGCATGCAGACACCCGCACCCACTTTCCGTTTAAAGAGAGGGGAAAAAAAGCACCCTGGCCTCCTGATCCACTAGGAGAGTGGAGATTTTAGGGAACAGACATGAGCTCACATACACACTGGGCAAGCTCAGGCAGCTCACGGTGGTAGTCACCAGAGATGGGAAAACAAATTAAATAAAATATGTGCTTATCAATGGAGAAATTGCCACTGCCTTCAAACAGATGAGTCTCCCCCACATCCAGGAGGCCCTTCTCCATTCTCCACAGTCCATTCATTGCAAAGTTGACTCCAAACCCTTCTGCAGCTCTGGTGGGGTAGAGCTCTACCATACTGGATGATGAAACATTTAGATGGCCTGCAGATACAACATAGCTTAGGATTAACCCTCATCAGGCAGTGATCAAAGGGACACACAAAGAAGAAAAGTCACAATAAAAAAGTAGGAAGCCAAGCCTTCAGGATTCTGTTTCTGAGCCCTGCTTTCTCCCTAACCACAGACTAGCATCTCTCTTTCAGATCAAAGTTTTCAATAAAGGAAAGAGTCTTGGAGGCTCTGGGAAGGGCAATATCTGGAGTTAGAGGAAACAGAAAAAGCATGAACACAGAGAGATCCTTAATGAACATCTCTTCCATAGGATAGGGTGGGTGGGCTGTCCGGATCTAATGGCACCCTGTGAGCACCCTGTTAAAGAACATGAGATGATTGCAGTCTCTCTCCAGTTCTCTACAACAATCCCTCATTGACTCTCAAGCGCTGGGGGTGAAGGGGAGACGATAGGACTCTGCCCAGCGCCTTCAGTGAGGATTATGTGTTCCCCAGCAGGCGTTGACGTGGTGGCTTGTCAATCATAGCACCACCCACTTGAGTGGCCAAGTACTAGGGGAGAAACTAATCCCATGTGTTGAGCTTCTTCCTGTGAAATGAAAGAGGCAACGAGCCGAGATCATCAGACTGCAGTGGCCATTCGTGTACTGTGTGAGCACACGGGCCCACTATGCCCAAATAATGGGTATTTAAACACTCAAAGCATGACAAAGGGGGGTGGGGGGGGAAGACTACTAGAAAATAGAGGCAAATTGAACAGTGTTGTTATGGAGTATAAGGTGTGGGCTAAGGTAGATCCTGACGGGGTAGGGACTAGGGGGAAATGGTCATACAAACACTACATCTTCAGAGTTAATCACAGGAATGGAAATTGAACTGTGTAGTGAGTGAGTGAGTGAGGAAAGTGAAGGAAAGAGAACAAGGGCTTTATGCTGAAAACCAAAAGACTCTGTCGAAAGAAATTACTAGTGCATATTGGAATGCACAATAAATAACTAGAATGGTGTCCTGTGCCGATGGGTCAGAAAGCAATGTTACATGGTAGCATTCCCCAAGCTGGTCCATAGATTCACTGCAGTGCCTCCCTGCTAATTGACTTTATGCAGAAATTGATTAAAATGGTTCTAAAATTCATATGAAGATTTTAAAAAAGGCATGGAATAGCAAAAAAAAAAAAAAAAAAAAAAAAAAAAGAAATCTTGACAGAGAATAAAGGAAGAAAACCTGTGTTTTGTTGTTTTATAGCTTACTACAAAAAATGCATGTGCACAGCTGGTGTAGCACATGCACAAAGATGAAGAGAAGACCCACTATGGAGAACTGGGTTTATGAATGTATACGCAAATCCTGGCTTTTGTGTTCCTTTTGTTTTTCATTTTATTTGTTTTGTGTGTATATGAATGTGGGTAAGCACAAGCCATTGTGTGTGTGTGTGTGTGTGTGTGTGTGTGTGTGTGTGTGTGTGTGTGTATGTGTGTGTGTAAAGGCCAGGGAGGGAGAGCCAGTGGGAGTTGGTTCTCTCTTTCTACCATGTTTGGTCTGGGGAGACAACTCAGGACATCAGGCCCATTGGCAGGAGCCTTTACCCACTGAGCCAACTCTACAGTACTCATCTCTGACTTTTTAAATAAGGCTGCCAAGAAAACTCAGAAGAAAAAAAAATAGCATTCTCAATATACAGTGCCAGTAAAACTCAATAGCCATATGCAGAGGAAGGACCCTGGGCCCTTCCTTACGTCATATGCAGAAAGTACTTGGAATTGATCAACAAGCTCTATACTAAAGTTGATGCTTCATACTCTTGGAGAAAACCACAGTAGCAAACACTGAGACCATGGGGGAAAGAAAGCCCTGTTTAGATATGACAGTAAATACAAAGGAACAAATATTGGAAGGAAGAAAGGAAGGAAGGAAGGAAGGAAGGAAGGAAGGAAGGAAGGAAGGAAGGAAGGAGAAGAAAGAGAAGGGAAACTGGACTTCTTCAACGCAGACAGTTTGTACTTTGAAGGACATCGCCAAGAAAACATAAAGCAATGGGAGAAAATATTTGCAAATCATATATCTGAAACAGAAACAAGTGTCCATAATATGTAAATCCATTTACAGTTCAACAATTAATTGAGCAAAGGGCCCAAGTAGACATCTCCAAGAAATGCCTGAAAATAACCAATACATTTGCAAAAAGAGGTTCCCCAACTAGTCATTCGGGGAATGGAAATCTAAAGACAATGAGATATCAACTTACATTGACTATGAGGACCAAAACAACCACCACCAAAACCCAAAACAAATCCCCAAACCAGAAAGCAGCAAGTGTTGGCATGGCAGGACCGGATAGTGGTGTGCTTGCTTTTGAAAACAATCTGGCGTCTCTCCAGAAGTTACCCATCCTGAGACTCTATAACCCACTAATGGCATCCCAGGGTATCTATCCAAAAGAACCTAAAGTTGTTCTCTAACACACATTTTTTTGCACAAGTGTTCACAGCCACAGTATTCCTCAGAACCAGCTTTGAAACAACCCCCATGCCTATCAGCCAGGGAATGTATAAACAAAACAGAGTTTATCTACACACTGGAATGCAGTCGGCCACAGAAAGCAATGAAGTTCTGATGTTCGCTACAGCGCAGATACATTTTGGAAATGTTATGACGTGGACGAAGCCCAACATACTCGCAAACCCACATGTGGTATGATTTCACTTATGTGAATTCAATTCTTCAGAGTCAGCAAACCCATAGAAACAGAAAGAAATTAGGGTTTTCCTAGGCTTTCAGTAGAGGGGATCTGAGAAAGTAATTGATACTTGGTATAGGGTTTTATTTGGGGAGGATGATAAAATATCCATAATTCTAGAATCATGGTGATGGCTGGAAACTGAAACTCATTTGAGGGGACAGAGGGAGAAATCAAAAAGCTACAGAGAAAACATAGCAAAATGTTTGAATTTTTCACACTTTTTAAAGATCTACTTTTATTTTAGGAGTGTTTAGCTTGTATGTATGTCGGTGGACCATGTGTGCAGTGCCCACAGAAGCCAGAACAGGGCATTGGCTACTCTGGAAGTGGAGTTATGAATAGTTGTGAGTGGCCATGTGGATGCTCAGAACTGACCCCTGCTCTTCTGGAAGAGTAGGCAGCTGAGTGGTCCGCCTTCATGCGTGCAATAAGTGTAAAATATACACCAGCTCTTCAAGGGATGGTTTGAATGACACACACATAGATCTCAAATGTTTATATAATTACGGTTCATAAAAAATTGGAGATATACTTGTTTAAAGACAGAGTATTATCAAAAGAAATCCATTTGGCTACCTACTGGGACTCAGGCCCATCTCTCTAGGCCCCATATTTTCATTAAAAAAAATTAAATTTCAGGAGGTGAAACAAAATAGTTGGGAGCCAAAATCTAATTCTAAATGAAATTTGGAATAAATTCCCACAGAGTTAGAAACACTGACTACCATTTAATGCACCGGAGAGGGCTTTGTAAGATACTCTATAAACCAGCCAAGGGGGTCCCCGGGTGGGGAATGTCTTCCGGGTACAACATTTTCTTTTGGGGCTGGAGGATGGGGACCCCAGGCTATGAAGCCCAGACTGACCTCAAAGGTGCCGTCCTGACTCAGTTTTCCAAATGCTGGGGTTACAGGTGTGTGCCACCCCAGCAAGTTAGCCCTGCCTTCTACCCAGGCAGTCACAAAGTCATCAGCTCGGTAAACATGTAAGTTCACCCCCTTCTTGGAATGGAGAGAAATCACAGCCAGACAGCCAGCAAGACAGAGGGACTTGCCCAAGCCTCCCATCTTTCACAGGGGCATCTGTAAGGACCCAGTAAGGCAGTGTAGAAGAAGGCTTTTAAAATTCTTGTGATCAGAGCACTGGCATCTAAAATATGTCGGCCTCAATCTTGCTTCGCTTTCTTGCAGTGACCAAACAAGACCTTTAATTTCCTGAGCCCCAAAGGGTCGCCAAACAGATTTCATTTGATAATACGCCATCTTTAAGCCAGTATATCCCCAATTTTTATGAGCATGTAGCCATAGAAACATTTGAGTTCCACATGTGTTATTCAAACCATCCCTCGCTTACACTTACTGCACTTGAGAGGGTGGACCACTCTAGGGCTCAGTAGCAAGTGGCTCCCAGACAGGACAGCCCAGATGAGGCACAGGCTTGTGCTACGTGACCTTGAAGGGGGAGATAAGGTGATACAGGAAGAAGAACAGCACACCAGAAGCTGTTCACATGTCATCTCTGTGGCAACCAAGATTACCGTTATCTTGCTATCCTAGAAGGTGGGGAAGGAAGAGAGGTGTTGGGGCTTTTGTCCATGCAGGGGTTCCTCCTTCTCTCATTCCTAGTCTCTGAATAACCAGAGTGCAGGGGACAAGGGCAAAGACAAAAGAAGGTAGATAATAGAGCTTCAAGCCCACCATTCCCAGGCTAGCTGCACTTTAAGCCCCAGTCTTCAGAGTACTGAAGGGTCCTGGGGCCAGGAGTTTGGGAGGGCTGGGCAGCCTGCTTCCCATCCTCCAGTCCTCTATCCTCAGCTTCTGGGGCAGCGTTCTCTATCTCCACAGAACAGGCCTCCTGCTCTGCTATTCCCGGCATACTCTGTTCTCCCAACTGTGATATTTTGGGTCTTTTTGGCAGGAGGTGGGGATGGGCAGGGGTGGAAAGAACCCCCGAATGTTCTCGCACAGACATCTGGTGCTTGGATTTTGCTGGCTCCAGGGACCGCACTATAAACCCACTAACACTAATTGCTTTCCTGTCTGCCTCCATTTCTAGTGGAAATAAAATGCCTCTCTAGCTAATGGAAAATGAACCACCCATGCGCTGATTTACCTCCTTATGTAAGGGCTCATGGCATCTGCTCTTCTCCCCTGGCCCCTGTCTTCTCCAAAGCCCTTAAGGCTTCTACATGCACAGAACAGGGCTCTAGAAGAGTACCCTCGTGCCTCCAAGGACTATAGAGCTCCAGTCCTAACCTATGCGGGCGGCAAGGGAAGAGGAGAGGGCAGAGGGAGATGGGAGAGGATCTTTGTTTTAAATTCTCACTCCTAGGAATATTTTTTTCTATCCTTATTTGATGTTGAATACAAAGGCATAACAATGTTTACTGACTGCCCTCTTCCAAGTTCAGCTGCCCTGAAAAGGGGGAAATACCAGAAATAGCTGAAACTGAGGTTGAAGAAAATGTATTGATGTTGGTGACAGAAAAGACCTCGATGACAGATCTGTTGCAGTTGGCTGCCCCGTTTTAGGTCTCACTACAGAACGTGGGGATCAATGATGAGACACCCCTCTCCCTACCACCCTGGCTATCCCCACCCCCATAACCCACTCCCTTCTCCAATAACAAATCTGCTCATTTTCAGCTGCCAAAAAATATGAACTACATTTCCCACTTGCCCTTGCAATAAATAAGAATGAGCATGGGTCTAAGTTCACGTGACAAGGGTAACATGGAAATGTCCTATGGGGCAACACTGCATCTCCCCTTTTCCTGTTATAAATTCCACCAAGGGTAAGGTACTGAGCCACAGAAGGCAGGCCACACACTAGGGAGGCGGGGAAACAAGACAGAATCCTGATCACAGGCACTATGGAGCTGCCTGTCACACTCTTACTGAGGGACTACAACATGCAAGAGATGGGTCTGGATCATGGGCACTGGAATTGTATCCTTGGATTCTGTCTCCTGAAGAGAAAAAAATGACCCTCTTGAAATAGATGACACCCTTTGGCTTCCCCCCTACAGCTAGCATCTAGCTCTTGTCCTCCATTCCTAATGAAGAGTCTTACCCATCCTAACGCCTTAGCTGCTGAGACTGTATCAACCTCATGGCCTCCTTCATTCCCTCAACTCTCTCTACTCCCTCCTACTTCAGGGCTCCCATGAGAGCAGTACTCCTTGACTGGACCCACTCCGGCATTTAGAATAAAGGTTCATGTTAAAACCAAAGCCCTTTTTTGATGTCTCTTTGGGCTGCCTTTGAGGTACCCAGTTAAAATGACCAAGACAACCAGAGCTTATCTTAGCATCCAAACCTTCAGAGCCAAGACTGAGTTCTTCATATGAATGCTACCTCCTGACCATCTCTGAAGTTCTAGCAAACACAGAAGGGAACCGAGATCAAGTGGATGAAGAGGATGAGCTATTATTACAACAGGACTCTGTTGGATGCCTTTGTCTGAGCCACTGGGTTTCATTGGCAGAGAATTGCAAACACAAGCCCTTTGTTTAAGGTAGCTGGTGATGGAATAGGCCGGGGTTGGCTCTAGATCTTCCTGTTCCTCTCTCTCCCCAAGCTCACACAACTGACTTTTGGAGATTGCTCAACCCAGGAGTAGAAGTTCATAGAGTTTCTACTCTTGGGCCAGTTCCCAAAGGATAGGAATGCTTGGCTTGGCTCCCAGAAAAAAATCTCTGAAGCTGCCAAAGGTATGTGAGAACTGGTCCCTTCCCCACTAAACACGGCAGAAGAGAGTGGCCTGCAGCCCTGTCAAGTGGCATTTGTCCCCCACGTGGAAAGCACGGAATGAAATGACAGGTTCTCTCCCCAGCTCCAGAAATAGCTTCCTGATCAGGGCACAACTGCATGCAACCTTGGGCCAGGCTGTGGCGGGCAGAGGTCAATGTCCCTTCCAGCTGAGGGCGGGACCCAGTTCTAATTGTTTTGTTTGAACTAATTAAATTTGCTTCACAACATAACCTGTGCTTTAGCTTGGGTGGGGAGGCCAAAGGCTCCCCTGGTTCACCCCTATAAGTGTCAAGGGTAGATAAGGGAATACATTTGCTCTCAAAAACCGAAGTTAATTTCTAACAGAAAGTGTCTTTTGTTTGTTTTTTTTTCTGTCGAAGCGGTTAGCCTCTAAATATTTGTGTTAGCCTGTAACGACCTGCCCAGGTGGCCTGACAGGGAGAATTGCTCTGGAAAGGAGCGGGGAGAGCCACTCAGTCCCCAAAGGAAAGTAGGCTAGTGGGTCGAGATAAAAATCCAACCAGAAGCAAACAAAAGATCTAATACTCACAGGCCCAGCGAAGCCCTCAGGCCTCCATCCTCAGAGACTTTGTGGCTGACTGCTCTCAGGACTCTTCCCTGGTAAAGGGAACCTCAGGCCACTGTTTGCTTCTAAATTCATTTATCTTGGAACCTTGTTTGTTTTTAAAGAAATGACACATTTGTTTTTTTTTTTTCTACCCTCTCTTTTAATTAAGCAATGCAAGCAAATTTGAAGGAGAAAGTTCATAGTCCCCAGATCCCATCACCTAATCAAGGTCTCAGCATTAGGTTTTTTTAAACTGGAATTCCAGTGCTTCTACCTCCATGACCCCTAGGAAGATGGAAAGATTTACAGGCAGAAGCAGTTTTAAAGGGAAGATAATATTTTTTTCTCTTTAATAAAGTCTGTCATTGGAACCTGGGGAAGTAAGAAGCCAGCAGAAGAATCTGCAGGATTTCTGAAACCGTGCAGAGGTAGACATTCCAACCAGTGGATCCCAGGATAGCTCTGAATGTGTCCCGACACACTTGTCAAAAGGCTGAACAACATGTCATGTCCCCCCAACCCCCACCCCCACCCTCCAAATCCTCCCCAAGACTTAAAAGTCTAAAGCTTTTTTGTGAACTGGCAAAATTCTGAAAGTGGCGGGGTAAAGGTCACAGCCAGCTGAGGTCATCAGACAGGCTGGTAAAGGGAGAAACGAAGCCCCAGGCCCCAGTGATTTGAAAATATTTTCCTTGGCATCTCTAGCAAGATGCCTGAACTTCAGATAAATGTCGCAAGCCATGTCAGAATCTGGATCATAATGGTGCAATGCTCTGCTCTAATGATGTGGGGCTCACCCTCTGCGCTTGAATGGCTTATCTGACTTTTTCAGGGAAGCCTGTCTCTCTAATAGTTGGGAAATCCTTACAACAACAATCACAAAGAAACAGCACCAAGCACTCCCATAGCCTGGCAGGAAAGAAGTAGAGAATGGCTCATGAGACTCCGGGGATGGACCAGGGTAGACTTAGTCAATTTGGATGGGAGAAGAGAAGCTAAAGAGGAAGGAGAAGGAATTCAGGGCAGAGACCCATTCCTAACCTTGGCCCTGAGAACGTAAGCCTTCCCTGCCTTCCCTGACTTATTCTTCCCTACAATGTTCCCATGTCCACTGGCTGTGTCAGCAAAGCAGAGAGTCAAGGACATAGTGGGATGTCTTTCAGCATCACAAGGAACCCTGACCCAACTGCATGGCGAAGCCTGAAGTTCTTTCTAGAAGAATCCATGACACCATGAACAGCCTGGTATATGTAGCCCACATCTTGTTACTGCTTCCCAGAGCAATGACAAACAGGAGGAGGTCCCGGGTCAAGGAGCCAACTCTAACCCTGATAGGATCCACCAGTGGTGGCTGAGCCTGCCTCCTTTCTGTGCTGACCAGTGGACATGTGGTGGTCATTTTCACTCCGATGTAGTCACATGACCATCAGAAAGATTCACTCTTCCAGGACCTCTGGCCTTACGAGAGTATTATCTGAGTCTACAAGAGGAGCCAGGTACCAGTGTGGAAGAAGGGCAGCTCAATACATCCTTCTTACCAACGGGTTTGGGCTAAGCCTCTCTATAGCTGGCACCAGTGAAGCTCTCATTACCTATGAGAGACTTGGGTGAAGCTTCAACTACAGAGGCCATATGGTAATCTCAAGACGCACGCTGTTTACAGCGTGTGTGTGTGTGTGTGTGTGTGTGTGTGTGTGTATGGCTCCTTTGAACAAACATATCATCAGACCCGGATCTGAGAAGCCATTGAGAGTTCTGTCCGCTTTTGAGGACTATGTAGGTATACAAGGATGATCAACATGGCCATGTTTGCTCGGCACTGTTCAGGGGTGAGTGGTCTCAGTGGCATTCATTATGTTCCTGAGAAGTCCAAAAGTACCCACCCTGGGAAAGCAGCTCTCCCAGACCATCGCATAAAGCCAGGCTGACAGCTGAACGTGTATTTCTGCCACTATACTGAGCATCACCAACACATCTCAAACGTCTGCATCCACGATTCATACACTTTCCATGCCTGATATTCCTCTCCTTTTTTAAAAAAATTGCTAGCTACAGTATTTGATGGAGTACCTGCCCACAGTGGTCCGACCCTTTGTGTTTTCTTAGGGAGCAGGAAGAAAGAGAGGGGAGCCGTCTATCTTAAATATCTGCCCAGGGACAGTCACCCTGGACTAGGTACCAACTGGCTGTCACTTGCCTGTAGTTCTCTCTCTTGCCACCATAGCACTGAGCACAGCCTGAGCAGGCACCCATGATGACAAGCACTGAACATATGGTCCCCATTCTAGGGTAATCAAAAGACAAGGTCTGACCTAAGAAAACCCAATAAAAATCCCTGCTGAAGGATAATGCCTTCAGGGCTATTTGGCTCCAGCAGGATAAAGAAGGCTCCCCCACTGGGTGTGGTTCAGTCCTTTACTCTCCTCCAGTAAGGTAAGCCGTGAATGATACTGCCAGAAAAGAGAGGGTATTCCTTATCGAAACAGGGAGAGACCCCTACAGAAGCAAGCACTGATCCTTCCCTCTCCAAGGATGCACCCACTACCAGCTCCAGGGCCATCAGACAAGCCTGGGCTGCCATCAGACAAGCCTTGTGTACAAAGCAAGCACAGAAAGGCAAAGAACCGCCCGACAGATATGACACAAACCCTCGGGGGAGGGAGGATTTACCAAGCAAACCAGGCTCATTTGCAGAGCTTGGTGTAGTCCTGTTCTTCTGCACAGGATAATAGGAGCGGTGCCCCCCCCCCCCCGCCCCCCAGGTACAGTATAGCACAAAGATGCCTGCCAGAAAGAGGGCAGTAGGAACTGCATGTGATGGCCAGGCTCCTGCAAGTCACATAGAGACCAGGTTGATGTTTTCCCTCTGCTGTGCAGTTGTCAAAGCAACCTCATCTGTTCTTAAAGGAGATAAGAGCTTGCTCATACCAGATGCTCTTCAGGCAGGCTTTTATCTCCCACTCCAAGACTGCCACTTCAGAACAGTCTAGCCCATTCCCCAGTCTGGATAAGCATCCTGAAAGTACTTCTAGGGGCTACTCGCGTGCACGCACACATGCACACTCACACCTGGGTGGGGTAGCTCACTCCCTTAATCCCAGTACTGGTGGGGTTACAGGAGCAAAGGCAGGCAGATCTCTGAGTCTGAGGCGAGCCTGGTTTACAGACTGCGCTCCAGGATAGACAGAGTGACATAGAGAAACCCCGTGTGTTGAAAAACAAAAAATAAATAAAATAAAAATTTCTCATGTCCTCTTGAAGCAAGTCCTTCCCTCCATCTGTAATCTCTCACTATGAAAAACTGGACCCCTCCCTGGCATCCTGTTTGCCCCGCCTTTCACCCACTGAGCCCCTTATCTGCGGCAGGGAGCCCATCTCAACACCCCCAGTGGCTTCCTGAGACTAGAATAGCAACAACCCTTATACATGCTCTCCTCTCTTCCTATGCTCATGCATCGTATCTATGACAAAGCTTAATTCATACATTAAGTATCATACAGGGTGAGGAGACAGGACAGAGGGACATGTCACATCCAGAGTAGTACAGAATGAGATAATATGAGATTTCATTACATTGCTCAGAATGGCATACAATTTAAGACATGGATTGTTTGTTTATTCCTGGGATTTTTTCCATGTAATATTTTGCAAATAACTAAAAGTATAGATCCTGGGGGTCTTGGAGTTGAGGGGACTATGGTACTGGAGAGGTCTCTAGTATCCCAGACTTGGAGATTTGTAACTCACTTCCAATGGCTGAGTCAGGGAAATTTTTTTCTTAAAGAATATGACATCCGCTCAATGGTTCAATTGACTGAACTCAGCTCCGAGGACAAAACCCTCAAGATACTACCGCCTTTCACCAAGTGCAATGGTGCTATCTGTACAGACAGCAGAACTGAAGGTGGTGGGGACTTTCTGCTTCACACACCTGCCACACAAAGACCCAGGATAATATCAGGCTCCAAACAGGAACAAAGCCAGGGACACTCGTCATAATCGCAGCAGGAAAACAATGACCGGAAGACAGTCCTTTCAGCCACAGCATAAATGGTAACCTTAGTGCTCACATCACTGTTCAAACAATAATAGACATCTGGATTCAGAGCCTGCTAGGAAGAGATTAAGCTCAAAGAGAATAACGTGACTCTGTGTAGAGCACAAGTGTGGATACACACACACACACACACACACACACACACACACACACTTACTTTGGTAGGGAGACATTGTGGAAAACACTGTCCCTTTAAAACATGGAAGGATTTCCCAGCAATATTTATTAGTCATAGTAAGAAGCCAAAGCTAAGTGAGAAGAGAAAGAAACCCTAAGCTGAATTCCTTGGGTCTCCCCTCTTGCAGTAACCAGGGAGGAAGGTGTTAACTTGCAGATAAGATGAAAGGTATCGGGCTTATCTGACCTGGCTTCAGCCCCAGACCGGACTAAGGTTGTCATTCTGGAAGCTAGCCATTTTCCTACTCCATTAAACCTTATACATCAAAGCCCCTGGAGGGAACAGTTGAGAAAATAAGGAGTGGACCCAAAGTTAGAGGCAGGAGCTGGAGGCAGCAAAGCTGGTGTGTGTGTGTGTGTGTGTATGTGTGTGACAATTGTCCATCCTCATTAATCAGTCATTTCCAATCAGATATGAAACAGCAACCCAGACACGGGGACTGGCCAGATAGACTAGCATCCTTTGCAGAGCATACAACCACCGGGAATGAGTCTCCTTTTATAGAGGCTTGCTTCCTTTATCCCAGCCTTGGGTTTGCTCATCTTTCCAACTGCACTCAGCTGTACAGACTTCATATCAAACATGGATGAATGTGAAGGACAGCGGGCACCCAGGAACTGCTTGGAATTCAGACCTGGGCCACCACTGTCAGGAACCTCCCAAGGGAGCATGGAGGTTTCATCTGCCACCTCTGTTCCTTATTTCTTATTCATACTCGTCACTTAGAATTGTAAGATGTTAAAGCTGACAGCATCTTAGAAACCTAGCTGGCTGGGACTCATGTCCAAGTTGAAAACACAGTCCCAAAAGGTATCCACGTTCCCAGCCACCACCTGGCCAACTAGCAGGACAGCAACAGGAACACCAGTTTCCTGAGCAGGGTTCATGTCACCCTGGGAAACATCCCCGTCTTATTTTTTTATGCTATGACAAAACACCATGACCAAGGCAACCTGCAAAAGAAAGTGTTTTGTGTTTCCTGGTGGGGCTTTTCAGTGTGGGCACCCCTGCAGGTGGTTCCTGGCTTTGTGACATAAGTTCCTGTCCCACAGAAGGCTTGGCATGGAGGACAAACAGTAGATGCTTCTTGAGCAGTCCTGACTGCCGGGTTGGACATTAATGGCCTTTCCTCATAAAGAAAGACCTTGGTAAGAAAGATATGGGGCCATTTTAAATGGTGGGAAAAAAAAGAGTCCCAGAAAAATGGCTAAGATGGATGCAGAGGTTGTTGAAAAGTGTGATTGAGACCTGGAGGCAAGATTCCAAGGAGAAAGTAGAATATTACCCAAACGCTACTCCCTGGGAAGGGAAGGATGCTAGAGAGGGCTGCCATGCCTACTCCTAGCTACAGCTCTCCACAAAGTACTGAGAGGTCTGTAGTGTGTCCTGAATGGACACCTCTCATACTTTATAGCCACCATTGCCTATCTCACCTACTTGGTAGCAGGAACCAATAGTCCCTTTCTGTCATCTCTGCTGTTAAGCCAGAGTCAGGCCCAACCTCTTCAATCAGGGTATCACATCCCCTTCCTTCCTTGCTGTCAACACTAAGTCCATGTAATGTAGAACCCCAATGTCTTAGTCAAGGTTTCTATTACTGTGATAAAATACCATGACCAGAAACAAGTTGGGGAGGAAAGGGTTTACTCAGCTTACATTTCCAGATCTGTAGATTATCATTAGAGGAAGCCAGGACAGGAATTGCAGCTGGGATAGAACCTGGAGGCAGACGCTGATGCAGAGGCCATGGAGGGATGCTGCTTACTGGCTTGCTCCCATGGCTTTCTTGCAGCCTAGGGATGGCTCCACCCAAAACAAGCTGGACTATCCCACATTGATCACTAATTGAGAAAATGCCTTCCAGCTGGATCTCATAGAGGCATTTTTCTCAACAGAGGCTCCTTCTTCTCTGAAGAATCTAACTTGTGTCAAGTTGACTCACAAAACCAGCCAGTATACCTGAGTTCTTATAGTGCCATTCAAGGCTACCAGGTCCCTCTGTCACCCACAGTCCCATGTCACCCCTTCTCTTCCTTCTCCTCTGGTCTCCTTTCTAGGATGGGAAATCCAACTGTATTCTAATGGCCCTCGAGCTTATTGTTGTTTCCATCTGGAACCTGCTGTCCCCAAACACTCACATGTCCCATTCCCTGACTGCCTTCACGTTTCTACCTGCCAGTGTTGCTTGACCTCCTCAGCCCCATTGTTCTCTGTGACCTCCCTTAACTGTGTGGCTTTTGGTCCCAAGCTCAGCAGTCCCTGCAGCAGAAGGGAGACAGTCCTTTCTTTAGTGTGTCTCTTCATCCTTCCAGAAGGTGTGTGAGGGTCACATAGGCAAGCATCACACGGCCTGTTTGTTTTGGAGTGAAGCACCTGGCTCAGAGAAGGCACTGGACACATGCTTGTTGGGGTGTGTGGAGCCGCTTTCATGGTTTTAAATTAGGTTTGCTGAAGGAACGGCATCATCCAGAGGAAAAACACAGCCAGCAGCTCCCCTCCAAACTTCTTTGTTTACCCAGCATCGTGTCTGAACATTCGTTCTCCCACCTTTCAAAGGTGACAACCAAGCCTGGGATGCGCTGGCAGGGGGCTGAGAGCACAGAAGGTGTCATCTGCTTCGAGGGGAGGGGATTAGAAGGTTAGGAGAACCCTGCAGTCAAACCTCAAAAATCATCTAGATTCCTGGGCATCTCCTTAAAGAGAAGAACCCAGATCCTGGGCCTTCCAGACACAGTCAGCGTGAGGGGCCACATTCCAGGAGCTGGGATGAAGAGAAGAGCGTACAGTGATGAAATCAAAACAAAAGTGGTTTTATGGTTGGTGGTCACCACACCCTGAAGAACCGAATTAAAGGGTCACAGCATTAGGAAGGTTGAGAACCGTTGGTCTAGAATGAGCACAGCTTAAATTATCAAGACACTGAGTCATACGCTAACTGATGGCTCAGTGTCAACCAAGGGCTGGCTTTTCTAAGTCTTTGAAGGGAAGTAGGCAGCAGTGCGCTCTGTTGCGCGGGGACTCAATGTCACACTGAAGCAAGCTTGCGATGCATGCCAAGTTTCGTTTTGTTACTTTTTAAACCCCACGCCCAGTAATTGTGCTTGAAAGAACCGACTCTAAACAGGATGCTGTAAATCACACAATTATAAGAAAAGATATTCATCTATGTACTACTTATAACAGGGGGAAAAAACCTTGAAAACAAACCAAGTATCTAAAAATAGGGACAATGATCTATGTAATAAGTCTTAGCCCAGTGCCTGGCCAGATATCACACTTGCATTTTGAATCATTAAAGTGAAGGGCATTTTTACCAACATCTCTACCTGCATTTTCAGAAGACACCCACTGATCTCCCCATCAACCTCCCTACAAGCGTAACCTCCACATTTGACAATTGTACAGGAGCCACGGAACACCATTAGACCCTTCTCTCTGCCCATCCTCTGCAGCCTTTGTGAGTCTTCCCCATGAAGGGTGGGTGACAAAAAGTCCCCCATTTAACTGGTTTATTGTTGTGGTTGTTTTAGCATCTGCAGGCCATACATATGTGTGTGTGTGTGTGTGTGTGTGTGTGCTTGAATGTATGTATATATGTATGTATATGCTTGCATATACATATGTGCGCATATGTTTACTTGTATGTATACATGTGTGCATGTTTGCATGTATGTATGTGTGTGTTCACATGTATGTATAAATGTGCATGCTTGCATGCATGTATATAATATGTGTATACTTGCATTTATGTAATATGTGTGCTCACATGTATGTATATGTGTGAGCTTACATGCGTGTATATGTGCAGATGCTTGCTTGCATGTATGTATGTGTGTATGCTTGCATGTATGTATATGTGTGTGTGCTTACAGGTATGTATACGTGTGTGTATGCTTACATCTATGTATATATGTTTAGGGGACAAGATCATGAAGCTCTGGCAGACTAAAAATAACCTTAAGCTTCTGACCGTCCTGCCTCTACCTTCTTAGTGTGTGTATGCAGCTATCCCCTATGCCTGGTCTATGAAATGCTGGGGGCCAAGCCCAAGGCTTCTTGTATGCTAGGTCTCAAGCCTAGGAGCAAACCCAGGGCTTCTAAGTATACAACTGAGCTAGCTCATCTACAGTACTCTGAGCCCTGGCAAAGATAAAAATTACAGAAGCAACTGCTTGGAGTATTGGGCTGGAAGCCAGGTCTGTCTACAGGGGTTCCCCAATGGGGGAGGGGTGAAAAGGGGTTTTTCTGCGAAAGCTTGGCCTTCTTCCAGGGCTGTCAATCAAATGCATTCCAATCTGTAATGGAAAAGGCAAGGGACAGTTTCTCCCCTGGGAGGCACAGTGAGCTCAGACATGAAACCAGGAACTGGGTTTCTCCTTCAAGGGGAAATACATGCAGTAAAGGAGGAGAAAAATCAATAGAAAACTAAGACTGGTTAGGACTCATCTCCTTTTTACCTAAACACACACACACACACACACACACATGCAAGGACACACGTGCACACACACTCACGCAAGCACACATACACACAAACACACATACACACATGTGTGTATGGTTCACACATGCACACATACACACACATGCACTTATGCATGCATGCACACACGAATACATGCACACATACACACATGTGCACACACACTCTAACATGCCCTGCACTGATACACAGATATCCATGCATAAACACATACACACGTGTTCTCCATTCCTCAATCTCTCATCATGCCCATATTTAATTTAAACTGCCATTTGGTCTTTATTGTCCTGGCAACAATAAAAGGAATAACATGCTCCCTCTGATGGTGAGGCAAATACCCCAAAAACGATCAAGAGGTCCACGGTGCACAAGTTGTCAGGCTGAGCTTTCAAGAGAGAGAAGATGAGTCAGGCACAGTGACACATGCCTTTAATATCAGCACTGGGGAGGTAACTCTCTGTGCTGCCAGCCTGCCCTACATAGCAAGCTCTGGGCCAGGCATAGCTCCACAGTGAGACCCTGTTTCAAAACATAAAGAGAGAGAGAGAAAGAGAGAGCAAGAGTAAGAGAGAGGATGACCCTGAGGATGCAGAAGGGCATGGTTAGAAGGGACAAGAGACTGCATGTGCTGACAAGGAGCAAACCGAAGCTCCCTATGTGTTTAGTGGCCCCATACTGCTCCATGGGTGTGCCCGTTCCCTCCCCATCCACAGCCCAACCCACCCCTTCCTTGCCTATATCCAGCTTCCCTATTTGCTCCTAATTTATTTTAAACATTGCCTTGAGAGCACAGGAGCAGACATTCCCCCAAAGCCTGGGCCTCTTCACTGCAGCCCTTCACAAGCCAGTCACCTTCTCTTTGAGGTGGGTGAGGAGAAGGAAGATGGGATGGAGGAGAAAAGAGGCCCGTGCTCTTTTGGGCTCCCATCATTTCCATCTGGTTCGGAAGCCTAGGCAAACCCAGATACCCGGGACTGGTTTCTTTGTTAAACAACAGACTTTCCCACGCTCCCCCCAACTCCACCCCCAAAGGATGCGGGAATCAGGACGAGGACTTCTTGGCATAAAGTTTCTCTTAGTGAGAAGGAGGTGCCCTGGTGGGATGCCTTAGCCTGGTTTGGCAATGCTGGACACAGGGCCTTCAGGGAAGCTTTGTGTCACAGTGTGAGATGAGCAGATGCATTAGAGGCGATGCTTTCAACCCTGTGTGCTTTATCTGGCCATTTCTTCTATAGCCTACGCCATTTTAGGTGCACATCTTTGAGGTGGAAGATCCTAGCCAGCAACAAACCGGGTGTACAGAAAGTGTCACAGGCCCAAGGGAGCTAGAGATACCCTGCATCTGGTTTACTGGACACTTAACCAAGAGAAAATAGAAATCTTGTTTTCTTTACAAGAACCCCACGTGGCACTACATTTGAGGTCAAATAGGGTTTCTGCCTTATAGAACTTGGTATAAAGAAAGTGATATGCAAATAAGCCTGGGCCGGGGTGTGGTTCAGTGGTAGAACACCTGCCTAGAATCCAGAAAAGGGCTGGAAGGTTCAGTGATAGAGAGCTTGCCTAAGACCCCACATAGAGGGGTTGGGTGCATAGTTCTACAATGAAGTGCTAGATTACTTCTATGCACAAGGCCCAGTGTCCCATTCCTCACACTTCAACAAGCAAGCAAGCAAGCAAGCAAACAAACAAACAAACAAACAACAAAACCCAGAATCCTTCACTCCAATATAGAAACTGGAGTCCTATTGACTGCTAAAACTCATACAATTACACAGGCAGACATGCCTGGGAGACAGAATAGTTGGTATGTGTACTCAACACTGAGGAGATCAATGCAAGACAGGCAGGTGGCTAGCCACCTCCCATCGGTATCACATGTCACCCTGAGGATGTGCTCAGACCCATTACACCAAGCAGGGGAAGACACCAAGGGAGCTGAGTCACAGACACTCAACTCTGAGACTAAGAACAGACCTGAGGCTGGCTGTGCTGCGGTCTGGAATATACCATACTCCTCCTTATACTTCACACAGCCTCCTGTGAAGTAGCTCCATAAAGTATCTCAGAGATGGGCCCTTCCTTTGACACCTACGTGAGACTCAAAGTCAGCAGGTGGACGTCCACTCTACTCCTGATAACGATAATAGGCTAGAAGAGTCAACCCTCCACCATTGAGCTGAAATTGAAACTAAAATTTCTGCCCCTACCCTAGACACCGATGAGAACAGAGAAGCTAGAAAAGGCCACTTGCCTAAGGCTGTAGAACCAACCAAAGGCAAGACTTAAAACCCAGGCAGTCTGGACCTGAGAGGCCATGTCTGCAGCTACCGATTAGGGACTATTTCTTCCAGGGCTGAGCTAAAACTAATGGGAGTCAGAAGGGCAGGAAATGGCTCCAGACCCCATCTGGAAGTCGTAAGCTTGTTAAGAGTTCTTTCTAGAGCTACTTGAGGGAGACAGCAGAGTCAGCAGCCCTGACTGAAAACTTCAAGACCTCCATTCCATGCTGCTTCCTGCCGGACAGATGAAACCTGACCTCCCCGCCAGAAAACCAAGCAGGAGCCGGCCTCCACGTGAGTCTGGTAGAAATTAAAATTAAGGTGATAGCGTGCTCACCAGTTGTTCTCAGAAGGAGGAAAAGAACTCAGAGAATCTGGCTCACATACACCAAGCACGCTCCAAGGGCCATGGCTGGGTTTGGGGCCCCTATTTTATTGGGTTTGGGGGGGCCTATTTTGTAGCCCTGCAAGACACAGGAAACAACTTCCTGGAGCTCATGAGGCAGGCTGAGGCAGTCTCTCCTGCTTCTCTTCTTTCTGTTTCAGTGGGGCCTCCTAGGAGCAAGTTCTGGATAAAGAAACCCACTTGCCCAAGGCCACATACACAGCCTGGGGTGTCACAGGCCCATCCTGATAGGCATACACAGTGCAGAGATCCAATGCCAGGGAGCCATAGAAACAGGTATGTGTGGGGCTTGGTGTCCCCAATACAACACCTGGTTGATCTTTCTGCAGCTCTTCCTATGTCGTGTAGTCTTGTAGGCCACAAGAAGACTGGAAGGCACAACTGGGACTCAGGGCTGGCCTGTTCCCAACAATGACTTAGTATCTCATTCATCCTGGGGCAGCCTATCAGGTTCCCAATTCTTAACCATCTTTATGACTCTCTCTCTCTCTCTCTCTCTCTCTCTCTCTCTCTCTCTCTCTGTGTGTGTGTGTGTGTGTGTGTGTGTGTGTGTGACATATAAAAACATATATAACTAGATTGCAAGGTTCTTAAGCATGAACTCTGTATTCTGTAAAACACAACTGTTATGCCGAAAGGCTGGAACTTAGTCGGACAATGCCTCTGGTCACTCCAAAAGGTGGACACGGTTACAGCAGAAATCCCTCTGAGAACCCAGAAGCAGAGGCCTGCATCACTGGAGAGGCAGTCCTTGAGCTAGGAACAGAGCTTATGGGCGAATGGAGACTGGGCGAGAAGCCGGGGGACTCAGCCATTTGCCAAATGCTTCAGATTCTCTTCAGGTTTCTTTTGCTCTGGAAAAGGCTGGCTGTGTCCATTGGGAAGAGAGCATCGTCCTAGTGGTTGCAGACAAGCTCGTTCCGTTATCTGCATCTTGAGACACGCCCCTTCACCTCTCTGCCCTTCCATTTTTGCCTGTAAAGCACTGTTTATTTCACAGCTGTGAAAAGCAAAAGCAAGGTAAGGCATCTTTCTGTAAACCACGAAGCAGTTGGCGACACCATGATGTTGTGTCCTGACAACCCACTGGGCGCAACAGAGGTGACAGAGGACTGTGCTATCCCAGTCTTTGCAGTTGCCTCTCTAAGCCAAACTTCCAAGGCCACACACTCATTGAAGAAGCCACAACTTGAGTTTGTCTCACACCTCCGAAGAGAGAGGACATGTCTGCAGAAGGGTGTGGCTTTCAGAAAAATCCCAACACCTTGGCAAACATTTGACAAATGGGAGAGGGCAAGTGAGAAGATCAGAGAGAGCCAGGAAGAGTTTAAAATGTGATGATAAAAAAGTAAATAAGAGATGGAGAGACAGCTCAGAGTTAAGAGCACTGGCTACTCGCCCAGAAGACCTGAATTCAATGGCCAGCACCCGCATGGCAGCTCACACCTGTCTCTAACTCCAGTTCTGGGTCTGACACCCTCCCACAGACATACATACATTCAGCAAAACAATGCATAAAAATAAGTAAATAAATAAATATTTTTAAAATAAAAAATAAAATAAACTACCTCTATAGCAAGGATTTTCTTGTGTCTTTCTATACTCTGTTCAAAATTTGATAATTAGACTCAGGAATGTCATATCCCACAGGCTAATAAAAGTTTTACCCTACTCTCTGCTGGGCCTGGTACTTCCTTAGATGTGGGCATCCAGACTCCAGGTATCCCTGGATGGTACCTTTCTAGACACCAAGGAATCTTTAACAGGTTCCAGGACACCAGGCTGAGCCTGGTGACTCTGTGGCCACCAAATGTCAGAAGAGACTATGTTTGGAGATCATCTTGACCACAACAGGAGAACAACCGGTCCTGGAGGGAAGCTCTTGATTACAGGATCCAAAGGCTGCTACACCTTGGCTGAGCACTGAGGCCTGAGTTCCCCCAAGCTATTTTTGCACAAGCAACATCTGAAGCCTGGTAGGGCTGTGTACTGGTTGGGTTTGTCAACTTTATACAAACCTAGACCCAGCTTAGAGAGGGGATCTTAATGGAGACAATGCCTCCATAGGGTCAACCTATAGGAAATCTGTAGGGGTGTGGTCTTGATTAGTCATTGACATGGGAGGGCCCAGCTCACTGTGGGCAGTGCCGCCCCTGGGCACGTAGTCCTGAAGTGTATAAGAAAGCCGGCTGAGCAATCCAGTAAACAGCATCCCCTCCATGACCCTGCTTCATTCAGTTCCTGCCTCCAGGTTCCTGCCTCAGATTTCTGCCCTGACTTCCCTCGGTGATAGACTGTTATCTGCAAGTATAAACAAAACGAAACCTTTCTTTCTGGAGGGGTTTTTGATCAAGGTGTTTTACCACAGCAATCAAAATCTAAGATAGACTGCACACCTCGGAGGTACAAAGTCTAGATGGAAACAATGTTTCTTTGGTTCTGTCTGTTTGTTTGTTTGTTGATTCTTGCATGCTGGGCAAGCACTCTCCCACAGAGCTGCATCTCCAGCCCCCAATTAGCCTTTCCCTATCAGCCAGGTTTGAAGTCTGAATGTAACTCCTTAGAATCACAAAGTTAAAGGACAATTGCTCTACTGTCTCAAGTGGTCATTAGGAGGCCAGGTCCTTTCTGTATCTCTCAGGCTGTTCCTTATTCTGCTCCTAGCGATGCTTTTGACAAGATGTGAGCTCCACTCAACCTGGAGAGACACTAGTCAAGGTACTATACCCTGTGAGGACTCCTGGCTGGGAAGGAAGTGAGAAGGATGTGTAGGTAGGGGTGGGGGTGCCACCTGAGGCCCTTGAGGCTAGCAGTGGAAACACAAACTTGAAATTCACATTTTCCTATCCACTGATCTCAGGCACCAGCCTGAGCGCGTGCTAACTGTTCATTTCCACAGCCCTTCACACCCCGACCGCTAATGAAGGCTCCAAGCTAAAGTCTTAAGCCACAAAGTGAGCACATGGCTCCTCTCTAAGGAATCCCCAGAGGTCACCTAGCCTGGAGGGTGGGCTGGGTTTGGGGGTGGTAAAAATCTCATTTAAAATGTTTTCTACTAATATTTATTACCTCATTTATTATCTCCTTTTTCTTATTTTTATCATATCACTCTTTTGTGTGCGAGTGTTCATCATGTACATGCACACATATTTGTGGAAGCCAGTGGACAACTCACCTGTCAGATGACAGCCACCTTGTTTTTAGGAGACAAGCCTCTCAGGGACCTGGTACTCACCAAGTAGGCTAGGCTGACGGGACAGCAAGCCCCAGGGATGCATGTGTATCCTCCTCACCAGGCTGGGATTGCAAGCACGTGCCACTGTGCCTGGTATGCTTACCTGGGTTCTAGGGGATCGAGGTTAGTTATGTCCTCCTGCCTGGACAGCAAGCACCGACTGAGGCATCACCCTAGGCCTCGTTCGCTATTATATCTTGGGTTCGTTGTGAGTTTACACTTCGAATAATGTATTTTTATGACCCACACTCCTGCAGCACACCTTTGACCATTACTCTCTCGGAACACCACAGCCTGCTGCCATCAGTGAGAGTTCCTGTTGGTCCTCCTTCAGGAGCAGGGCACTTGTCGATTATTCAGACATCCTAGTCACATGGAGTATCTTAAAGTGGACAGCTGCCAGTCTGCTTTTGCTCTGACCTGCTGAGAAAGCACGTGTTGAGACTCCATCTTCCTAGGTGTCTGAAAATGGTACCAAATGTTTTCACTGACACCACAGTCCCTGGACATGCGTACTAACCTGCTGGAAGCTCAGGTAAAGCCCTGAGAATGGATTCCAAGTTATCTCTCACTTTTTAAACTTTCATTTGTCTGAGAAGGGACCCCAGGCTCCCATGCTAGGCAAGTTCTCTTCCATTGAGCTACACTCTCCAATCTCTTGAGCCACGTTTATGAAGCAGTGTTCCAGGGAAGGGGTTCCCAGAGGAAACAAGGAAAGAACCCAACAAAAATGCAAAGACAGAGATCTGTTTGTGGAAGACAAAAGTTAGGGGTCAGTCTGTCTCTGTCTCTGTCTCTGTCTCTGTCTCTGTCTCTGTCTCTGTCTCTCTCTCTCTCTGCAACAGCAAGGCAAGGGGAGAGAGGTTGGTGGACACGGGAAATGAAGGGAAGGGAAGATGTGATAGAGAATGGCTGCTTCAGGGAGCCTTTCCCATCAAGACACATTTTTAAGAACTCACACAACCCAGGACTTAGTAATAGGCCCTAACAATCATAACGTAACCCCAATATACCTTCTAAGATGAAACGTCAGAGAGCGGAAAGCCAAAGTGACCTGCTCGTGCTGGGTCTTCTTCCCCCACACCATCTGTGATATGCTTCACACACCCAAATAACTGTCTACTAAAATAAACCACCACCACCGTATGGGATGTTGGCCATCAAGTCAGGCATCTCTCAGGTCCTAGCTCAAGTCTCACAGCCTGTAGCCCAGAACGTCACTTACTATGATGTCCCCACACCCCCAGGCCTAGGGGAAGCCACCAAACTTAAGCACCAGTCCAGTCAGGTGAATGCCCCAGGTCCCTGCCTGTGATGCCTGTGTTACTCCCACATCCAGCTGGGGTCACAGTTTATATACTGACTGACCCAGCCAAGTGAGGGTCTCAGATCCCTACCAGCCTGTGTATCCCCCATACTCCCAGGATACCTACCTTAGATGAGGTGGCACCAGCTTAGCCTGGTGAACAACCCAGACCCCTGCCTACCTGTAACTTCCTCACACTTCAAGTCAGTGGTTCTCGACCTTCCTAGTGCCATGTGACCTTTTAATACAGTTCCTCGTGTTGTGGTGACCCCCCCACCATAAAACCATTTCATTGCTACTTTATAACTGCAATTATGCTATTGTTACGAATCATGATGTAAACACCCTTGAAGATGAGTTTCCAAGGGCCGAGACCCATAGACTGAGAACCGCTGCGCTAAGTCCTAGCTGGCGGTGCAGTTTATATACCAGAATTGCCAGGGATAGATTACCTAAACAAAACTCCTAAAACTTGAAAATTAATGGGTGGAGCTGGAAAATGTACCAAGTGAGGTGACACAGGCCAAGAAAAACAAAGGCTGCAATGCTCTCTCCTGTGTGTGGGTCCCGGCTCCGAACCTTTGGATTTGTCTGTATAACCTAAGTAACTGCAAAGACCAGGAAAGCACAAGGGACCATGGGGAATGAGGGGGAGGAAGGAGCTCTAGAGATGGGGATAATATGATGCAGGTGCTATGAAGGGAAAAGGGGAAACACAGAGTGCATTTTAAGTAGGAAAGTGAAGAGAGACATAATATAAAGGGAGCTAAGGATGTGTGAAAAACCATAGGGAAACAGTGTTTTAGAAGCTTATCTGAAATACATAGAAAGGTCTCGATGGGTACACCTGGCTTATCTGGACTTTGCTAAGTAGACCGAGCTAACCTTGAACTCAGAGATCCGCCTGCCTCTACCACCCAAGTGCTGGAGTTTAAGCTGTGTACCACCACACACAGCGACCTACTTTATTTCTACAGACAGGGCCTCTCTCCCAGTGGCCTGGGACCCACAAATTAAGCTAAGCTGGCCAGAGAGCAAGCCCTAGAGACCTGCCTGCCTCTGTCTCCCCAGAGTTAGAATTATAAGTACCTGCCAGTATGTCTGGCTATAAATGGAGAAAAAAAAAAGAAAAGTTCTGGGTTTGGAACCCAGGTCCAACTGAATAATCTTCTGGCCCCCTGCAAATTGCATTTTAAGAACCAAACTCTTCATTAGTTATAAGGAAAGTTCCAAGACAATAGTCTCATGTCTCAATACAAACTTGAATGTGGCCATTTACATCTGCCTCCTGGTTTGTCCTCAGTATGAGGCATCCCTGGCTAAGAACCGCTGATGAGAAGACTCCTCTCTCCAAGTTCTTCTGCTCCCTTCAAACCCTGAAGCTCTCAAGCAGTCGCTTGCTCGGTGCCTGTGGCATAAAAGCACATCCCGTTTAAACATCAGCTCCCCCACTGCAATATTCAAAAACCACCGAGGCAAGGTCACTCCCTGGTAGCGTCCTCATTCTACTCTCTCCACATAGGGGTGGGAGTGGGGGGAGCCCCTAGCTTCTCAGTCACTCATGCTCAGGCTGCCTAGACCTACACGGCGGTTTCTGAACCATCCCACAGCTGCAGGACCAAAAGTCAAAACAATGAGCCACACTCTTCACGTGTGGCTGTTTCCAGGCCAGGAAGCTACCATCACTGCATAGCCTGCCACCAGATCCTCCAACCCTGGTTCCATGGTGTTCCCATAGAGGCAAGCGCCTGGAGGAAAACAGAAGAGAGAAGCAAGACAAATGAGCCATTTCCACATCAGCCGACGATGGTGACACTTCCACTAATGCAACATTTCAGGGACGGGAGAGAAAAGAAGAAAAAGGTAACCACATCCATCCCCCTCACCTTCCTCTCATCAATGCCCCCTCTGTCCCGAGGTCTCCCCCAAGGCTTCCAGCCTGTCACATCCCCCACACCCACCACCCACCATGGGTGTTGCTGGAGAGGAAGCGACAGGAAGCCACAGCCTGTCCTCACAGTCTGCTCCGCCATGGAAGCCTCTCTCACACTCTGACCACATCTTCCACCCAAGTGAGGCCACTGGGGAGAGAAGGCAGAGAGCGCAAGCCAAGCTGCCCCTCCGCCCCACCCACTTCCTCTCCCTGTGTCTGGTCATAAACCGCTCCAGAGTGCCATCAGTCACATACAGGTCTGGGTTGGCTGGAAACATGCCACACAAAGGCACATGAAGCCCTGTCTACCTGGACTCTACCTCACTGTGCCCCCATTAGCTGCATATAGCAGCCCTGCTGTGCAGCTAGGATCATGACCCTCATCTGGGTGACTTTTCATGGATTGGTGGCCACAGACCAGTGGGTGCCCGACAGGGTGAGAGGGACAGCATGAAAAGACCTGGAATCTGCCTTCCTATTATCCTCATCTCCTTTGCAGACTTAACCATTGAGCTAAAGAGACCTACTGACCACCGCGGCAGGAACATCAGCAGGCCATAAACAGAAAAAAGGGGTAGCACCTACACTGGAGGAGATCTCTGCAGGTTAGCAGGCACAGTGGGAGATTACTCTTCTTCATAAGCAAAGACCCCTCCCCCTTACCCAACATCTGGCACAGCCACACTGTGAATTTCAGAGGAATGATATGCGAAGTGAGGCTAGCCTCTGGAAAGAAATCAAGTTCTTTCTCCCCCTGTTACGGTGGCGTCTCCTGAGTCCTTAGCTTTATCAGACAGCAGCAGAATCCAACCCTTTTCTTCTTACATGAATACCAAGATGAAGTAAGCGCAGTCTTGAATAGCACGGGAGCCAAGGAGAACAATGGTTACAGACAGTGTCACAGCCTAGCACACAATAAGTGCTGGGCGGCATGGGAGCGCACAGGCCAAGCGCAAGGCACTATGGGAGCACTGACGTCACGCTCCAGATTCTTGGTATATAAAGGAGAGGAAGTAGGAAAATGAGCAGGTGTTCAGGGCAGATCTTAAAAGACCACCCAGAGGCGGAGAGGAGATGGAGTAGGGTGGGCATTCCACGAAATAGGTTAAAGAAAGCATAGTGTGTTCGCAAGACAGCAGCCGGGAGGCAGCGGACCAGACAAATGAATGTGGAGGCAAGTATATGGTGGGAGAGCCCGGGAGGTGTCTCAGTTGGTAGAGTTATTAATAGCCTGGCATACATGAAGCTGGAAGTTCAATCTCCAGAAGCGCATAAACTTGGTATGGGGTTTACACCTGTAATCCCAGTACTGGGGAGATAGATAGAAGTTCAAGACCATCCATAGCTACCCAGGGAGGCTGAAACCCGAGGATACAACCCTGTCTCATGGGATTGTCACACACTCAAGGTGGCATCCAGCTTACCTCAGCAGACCATTTGTTGCAGCAGATCACCAGTCATTACATAAGCTCACAGCCATAGGGCACAGGCTCAAACCAAACATACCCGGGGCATCTTCAGAGCTGCCTCTTTTCAAGTCATGGTTTCTCTGTTTAGCCCTGACTATCCTGGAATTCATCCCATAGACAAGGCTGGCCTCCAACTAAGAGATCTACCCTGTCTCTGCATCCTAAATGCTGGGATTAAAGGCGTGGGCCACTGCTACACCACCCAGCCAGAGCTGCCTCTTTCTAGAGCCTTTGTCTGAGCACCTCCAAACACATACTGTACCCACTCGAGACTGCTTTTAGCTCATCATAAAAAAAGGTGCTTTGGCTCTGCAGCTTCCCATAGCTGGATTTTCCTCTTTCTTTCCCCCTATTTATTTATTTTTGTATTGTACGCTCATGTACACATATGGTCACATGTGTCGTGGCACACACAAAGGTCAAAGGTCAGCCAGTAAGCCTGACTGCTCGGTTCCAAGAGCCACGTGGCAGAAGGAAGAACTATCTGGAGGGAGAGGAATCCTAGCAAGAAAAGACAGAGATGCTGCAAGGCAGTAGACAGACAGACAGACATGGCGCTGGAGTAGTAGCTAAGAGCTTACATCTTGATCCACAATCATAAGGCAGAGAGAACCAATTGGGAATGGTGTAGAGTTTTGAAACCTCAAAGCCCACCCACAGTGATAGATCTCCTCCAAAGAGGCAACATCATCTAATCCTTCCCAAACAGTTTCACCAACTAGGGACAAACATCCAAACATATGAGCCTATGGGGGACTATTCCTATTCAAACTAACACACCAGACACCTTTCCATGCCAGGATTTGCAAATCTAAGTAACAGGTTTTCTGCCCTTCATAATATTATATTACTGTGACACAGTTCACTTAATGCACTCTCTTACACCTAGACAGAGAGGGGAATAACTGCTTCAATTATTCAATATCATGACCATTTGCAATATACAGTTACGTTCATGCAGCTAAATAAATTCCCAGAAGTCGATTTGCAGTGGTGACGGGTGGTGTGGTTTTCATTTCTGCTCTTCATTGCCACTTGCCAGGCCCCTACTTCTTTCGGCTGTGGCTTTATCCTCTCCATTTGTAAATGAGGGACTGTATTGACATGTTCTCCAGTTTCCCCTATAAATGTCTCCTGAGCCTAAGAAGTAGCAGGAGGCTCTTCCTACGGGACATCGGGTCAAAGACACTGTGTTAGTGTGGAACTCCTACTCAAGAGCCCTGCTCGGGTCAGCTCGCACTGAGGGCAGACGGCTAGTCACCTGTCACTCTCAGAAGCTCTGGGTGAGTAAGGCCTGTGTGTCTGGCATTCTGGAAGACTCCATGTTTGGCCTTTCCAGTCATTTTCAGAGAAAATCTATGTTGTCATGAGATGAAGGTCATGTTGTGAGAAGAGGGACCAGTCCACCGCAAAGTTTATCATAGGTTTCTGCTGCTCTCTCCTGGTCCCTGCCCTGGATTTTACCCTGGTCTGCCCTCACTCCACTGCAGGAAACTGGCCTGCAGGACCGTCTGGAAGGCTGGAGCTGCTATCTCTCAAGCCCCACATGGAACCTCCAGCCCATGTGACCACTGAGTCCTTGGAAGGCCACTACTTGGAATGCGGCTGGAAATCTGAGTCTTTCCTCCTGTTGTAATTAATTAAAATGCAAATGACGATCTGTGGCTGGCAGTTCCTGTCAGGCCGAATAAGTCTACTGGTTCTTATAGTGTAGGGGACTTTTCAGTCCAAATAAGTCAAGGTCAAGGCAGCTGAAAGTGAAACTCAGCACCCCTGCCTTTTATTTGGTGACAAGGTCTCCGTCCCAGACTGTCCTTGAACTCAAACCCAGGATGCTTGTGGAATTCTGATCCCATCTCCACTGAGATTACATGTGTGTGCCACCAGTGGTGGTTTATTCGGGGCTGGGGTTTGAACTCAGGTCCTCATACCTGTAAGACAAGCCGTTTAATCAGCTGAACTGTCTCCCCAGCCAGTCTCTATCTACTTTTCAAGTTTGTACTTATTGATTGATGATGGGGGCAAAGCTCAGGGCCTTCCTCATGCTGATCATGCACTCTGCCACCCAGCCACATCCACGGCCCCCACCAACAGTATCATTCTTTAATACTTATCCCACCATCCTGGCAGCAGAGATGGAGACTCAGAGGGTAAACGATTGAAAAGGAGAGAAGGACTGAGGGAAAGGCTCCATGGGGGAAAGGCTTGCTATGTAAGCATAAGGACCTGAGTTCGAATCCCAGAACCCACATAAAAGCCAGAATTGGAATCTGGAGGGTCCAGAAAGCCTGGAACACGAAGGGGAGAAGCATCAAGGAGACACACACACCCCACCCTCATTCCACCCCTATCACCACCTTAAACATGGTAGAAAGCAAGAAGGGCAGCCAGAAGTAGATCTCTGACCGCCACATACATTTCATGAAATGTTCATGCCCTCGCTCACACATACATCATATAGACACAACTCACATGTCATATAAGCACACAAATCATACGGAGATTAAGAAAAAAAGGGAGAAATGAACGAACCAACCAACAAATAGAGATCACCTGCCATTTCAAATAGACTGCTGGGTGCCTGCAGGTCTGAGAAAGCTAGGATAGCTGTCCTGAGGAAGCCAAGCCCATAGATGCTCAAAAATGCAACACCACTTCGGGCTTAGCGTCTGTGAGTCTGTCTATCTGCTTGTCTGCCTCAAATAAACCTGCGTGCCTTCCCTTTAGTAGCTATGAGAGACACCCTGCTTTTTTTTAGGAGTTTTTTATTTGACCCTCAGGGAGGCTGAGCTAGTGACAAAGACTGGCCTTTGCCCAGCACTTCCCCTGATCTGGGCAGTGGATGAAGCGGCATGCATGCACGGTCTCCTCCCATCTACACAGAACCATCCGTATTAGATACCAGATTCCCTCTCTCATTGAGCACGGAGCTGTGCGGTGTCATGGTCTAACTTAACCGGGGCTTCGTGAGGTTATCTGTCCCACACTCAAGAGGTTCCTGGAGATCTTTGCTTCAGGATGGGGACTGGGCAGTCACAGTTGCAGGGGGTCCCAGGGCTATTCTTAGGTTGATCAATGTTGGGAGAAGAAGGCCAGGACCAAGCAACAACAACAACAAAAAGACCTGAGTGCCAGACTGGTTTGGCAAGTATCCCCCAAACAGAAAACAAGACAAAAAAGGCCACCGATCACCGCTCTATTCCACCCAAACAGTGGGGTAGCAGAAGGGTGAGGCGGGGCAGAATGAGCAGCAGCTACACATTCGACACAGTGGCCCTCATCTGCAGGGCAGGAGGTTCATGCTGGGAATGGCTTGCATGGTGGCTCACCCTGAAAAACACAGCCCAGGATGAAGCACCAACCAGTGAGGGTTGCCTTCGTTTATGTGACTGGAATTACTGATGGAAAATTAGTGCAAAGTGGTTCATCTTACGGCACGAACATGGACTCTCTCAAACTGAAGGCCTCCCTGCCCCGAGCATTACTCTGTGCTCACGGCTTTTCTTGAAATGTACCAAACAAGCTTATTTTCTTTCTACTACGGTCTTAAGGGTAAATTCTTTCATCAGACCACTAGAATTCCCCCTACCAGTCTGAATTATGCTCCAGTTTGCCTAGCGTTTGCAAGGCCCTGAGTTTCATTCCCAGCATGCAAAACCAAAAGACCGAAAGCTGCTCCACAGGACCATGTCTATGCAGGTGATTCTCTTTGCACCTGGGTCTCTCCACTCCCAATCTGATAGCATCACTGCTGGCCAGCAATTGCCCTCCAGGTTGCAATGAAGAAGTCTGGGTTCTAGAAATCAGTACAAATAGTTCCAGGGAATGTAAGACCAACTCTGCAATCGCAGATTACCCAACACTCCTGTGTAGTTGAAGGCCTGTTCCTTACCACGGTCCTTTATTTTTAAAGCACCACTCTCCTGGACCATCACCCATGGATCCTGGATGATCCAGGATTAAAGCAGCCATGCTCCAAGGCTGCCCACAGAGCTCTCCGGCCAGCTTCCCTTATCTCTAGATCTTGAGTTCTGACTCCTTCCCCGGGGACTGGCTTGGCCTGCTGGAAGCCATTTTGCTAGCAAATGTTTTCAGCAGTCAAAAGCAGACGTGTTTCCTATTAAATCAGAGAACAGCTTTCAATGTAAGTATATATACATATATATGTATATGTATACATATATATATATGAGAGAGATTTTTATTCAAGCATCACTAGTTCAAAACATGCACAGCCCTTGAAACACTTCAGAATAGATGTTTCTGCCCTGATCTTTTGCTAAAATCACCCTGGTATGTGTCTGTTCTGTTCTCAATACATCCTCCAGCCTTCTGATCCTCCCCACAGACAGGCAGGAGCCCCTGCAATTATGTATAGACAGGTATTAGCTTACTTTAACCATTCAGCAATCTATGCATATTTCAAAGCAATACAGTACAAGCCAGCAAACCTCATCTCTAGCCAACTGCAAAGGAATTTCAGTCCTCAGGTTGAAGAGACACCTGTACTCTGCATGTCATCTCAGCGTTAGTCACAAAAGCCAAGATATGAGATCATTGTGTCCATCGATGGATGAATGAATAAAGAAAAGAGGGTAGAAATAATGAAATGTCATATTGCTTTTTTTATTTTATTGATTGATTGATTGATTGATACTGAGTCTTACAATGTAGCTCTGGCTGTCCTGGAATTTACTATGTAGACCAGGCTAGCTTCAGACTTACAGAGCAAGTGTCTGTCTCTGTCTCCCACCTGCTGAGATTAAAGCTATGTGATACTAAACCTGGCCATATAGCCTTTTAAAAGGACATTGTGGTGGGACTGGAGAGATGGCTCAGCAGTTCAGAGCACCCAATGCCTTGGTAGAGGACCCAGATTTACTTTCCAGTATCCACAATGGGGCAATTCACAACCACCCGTTACTCCGGCTCCAGAGGACTGGATACCTTCCACAGGCACCTATATTCATATACACTTACACACACACACACAAGACAGACACACTGTACACAAAACTTTTAAATATATACAAAAATCATTTTTAAAAGGGCCATTTGATACTCAAGACAATATGAGTGGATGAATTAAGGGACATAAAACTAAGTGACACAGCCAAACCCCAAAAGACATATACAGTGCTTACAGGTGAGGTTACAGTGAGTCAGCCTCCTAGGAAGAGTAGAAAGGGTGTTCCCAGAGGCTGGGGGATAAGAGGAGGGATGGGACAAAGGGGAGAGGCTGCTCAAAGAAGCAAAGCTCCCTCTAGACTGGAGGAGTAAGATGGTGATTGGAGAAGAGACAGCTTTTAACAAGTGATGGAGGTAATATATATGTGTGTGTGTGTGTGTGTGTGTGTGTGTGTATGTGTATGTATATATATGTATATATACACACATATACATATATATGTATATACACATATATATACATATATATACACACATGTACATAATAATGTGTATGTATACATAATATATACATACATATATACATAATAATACATATATACATATATACATAATAATACATATATACATATACATATATACACAATAATACATATATACATTATATATATATATACATAATAACTTTGTCAGGAGGAAAAGGTCAGATATATACATGAATGTATGTATGCATGTATGTATGTGTGTGTGTATATATATATCTTGATTATAATTCAAATATCAATCCTGCTATGACAGCACTGCTGTCAGTTACAGGGTGACATGGGGACACCTGCAAACGTGAACAGAAACTAATCACAGTAAAAGCAGTAGGCTCAGCAGCTGCCACAGGTGGCACGGGTGAGTAGAGGGGACAGCAGCTCACATTCCAGTGTCCCTGGCTGGCAGCTTTCCGATCTTAGCAGACACACAGCAGATCCTGTCCTCCCAGGGGCCAGACTCCCTGACAGTCTGGTTGAGGAATGGTTGAGGACCATTTCTTCTCACATTTGAGTGAAGAGGAAATAATATGCATCGAAATGAGATCTCCAGGTCACCCTGGCTGTGCTCTCTCCCTTTCGGCCGCCTTAGTGATGCTCTGTGCTTGCGTTGTGCTCTTAATCTGAAGAGACCAAGATCCTGCCTGATTTGTCCCTATATTCAAATAGTCACAGAATTAAAATGGTCTAAGCTGTTGCTGCATATATTTCAGAACCAAGGGCATGTATCTCATGTCCTTTAGCAGTGACTGGTTTCTGTAGTCTCAAATCCATGGCTCAGAAATCAAGAAAAGACTATTACAGCCAAAGAGCAGGAGGGGGAGAGAGCAGGGTCTGGACTCTCGCTACCCCGGCCTGCTTTAAAATAAACAGCAGCATCCTTGTGGGGTATTTTTTACAGAATCAAGAGGTTTAGTCTACAGCAAGGAATCCTCATGGCTCTGGACAACATCTCAAACACATGTCTGAGCTTAAAGGGACCAGCAATGTCAGGCCACAGGTGTGTCCATATGTCCCTCAGCAGAGCATGTGACCCTCTGGAGCTTCACACCACTGTGTGGATCTGATCACTCAAGACAGCATCTCTTGAGAGTGGCAGAAATGGAAGCCATGTTAGAAGATGTGTGCAGGTGAGGAGGAGGACCAGGGGCTCAAAGTTATCCTCAACTGTATGATGAGTTTAAGGCCAGTGTGTGTTCCAATGAGACTCTTCCTGAAGAAGAGGAGGGGCAAGAGGAGGAGGAGGAGGAGGGAGAGGAAGAGGAGAAGCAGGAGGAGGGGAGGAGTGCTAGGTGACAGAAGGGAGGCTGGAGCTATGTTTGCTTGACGGGGTAAAGCAGAAGTGATGAGGGCGAGGACAGGAAGAAGAGGGGATCAAAGCCACCATGCTGGACTCTGTGCCTACTGTCCACTTTGCTGAAAAGCTCAGCTGTGTTCCCGGCCCAATCAGGCCACAAACCAGAGACTAAAGATGCCACAGCCATAAGACTCCAGTCTAGCAGAGACAGGCCTATCAAAGACTTGAATCATCAGTGGAATCTATTTCAAATTATATGCAAAATGGTCAAACATGGGCCAAGTGTGTTGGCACATACCTTTAGTCCCAGCACTCAGGAGGCAAAGGCAGGTGGATCTCTGAGTTGCAGATCAGTCTGAGCTACATAGAAAGTTCCAGATCAGCCAGAACTCTACAGAGCAAGACCCTGTCCTTAACCTAAATAATAAATAAACCAATAAATAGATTTACAAATGAATAATTAGATAAATGAATAACTAAACCAATAAGTAGCTCAAACATGTGTGCATTTGCTGAGGCATCCAAAACTCTGCCCCAAGAACTGCCATGCTAACTGGCCGTGCAGGACCAGAGGAATCAGAGAAGCAAGGTGTGAGGTTAGGGTCAGATGGGGAGCTGATTTGATGACACTGCCATCCTGTGTGGAAGCTGGAATCTGCTGCAGTGCAGGAAGGACGGGCCTTCTGAGGAAGGAAGCCATTCGGCCCAGGAAGAACCTGGGATGCAGGTACAGCCAGACCAGGCCAGGAAGTGGGGGGAATAGTAGCCAAGGGTCTGGCTATGGCCATCTGAGCCTCACAATGACTTCTTTCCTTCCTTCCCTCCTTCCTTCCTTCCAAGATTTTTTTTAAAGATATTTATTTATTTATATGTAAGTACACTGTTGCTATCTTCAGACAATCCAGAAGAGGGCGTCAGATCTCCTTATAGGTGGTTGTGAGCCACCATGTGGTTGCTGGGGTTTGAACTCAGGACCTTCAGAAAAGCAGCCGATGCTCTTTAACTGCTGAGCCATCTCTCCAGCCCTCACGATAATGTTTCTGTGAGCGTGCATGTATGCAGTCATGTGAGTACCTGTGTGTGTGCAAAGGTGTGCGTGCATGTGTATGTACACGGCCATGGAGGCGAGGGGACAAGCTTAGGCGACATTCCTCAGGCATTCTTCATCTTTGCTTTTAAGACAAGAACTCCCACTGGCCTGGATCTCACTCAGTAGCCTAGGCTAGCCAGCCAGCCAGTCCCAGAGACCCAACTGTCCCTACTTCCCTAGCACTAACATCACACATGTGTGACAGCGTGCCTAGCTTTACATGGGTTTGGGGGATCAAACACAGCTCCTGGTGCTTCTTTGGCAAGCACTTTATTAATGGAGCCATCTCCCTGGCCCATCATGGTGACCTACTTAAACAATGCTGTCTGTCGGACACACGCCTGCCATGGGCAGTGGACCACATCTACTCAGCAAATATACATGTGTGTGTCTGGAAGGGAACCCTGTACTTTAGTTGCCCATGGTCTGGCCCACATACTTTATAGAACTAGTTCTCTAGAGAACTTATTTAGGCTTGTGGTTTTAGGAGATTTTCATCCACCATGCTAGAAAGGACATGGTAGAGAGAGACTGGGTCTGTGGCATCAGTATAATGCAGCAGAATATGTCATGGAAACCATTCACCTCATAACCGACCAGGAGGCAGAGACCATGCCAGAACCAGGTACTAAGTTATGGCCTTCAAAGACATACCCTGAGTAAACAGCTTCTACCATGCATGCTCAAGCTCCCCAAACTCTCCCAGCCTCCTATTATAGTGCCATCAGCTGGAGGGGATGAACATTCAAAACATGAGCCTGTTGGGGGCTGCAGGGGGTGGGGGTGGGGGGTGGAGCATTTCAGATTCAAACCAGAACAAGAAAGTAGGATTCTAAGAAACAGAAGTCTGATATGCCATCAGAAACCACATGTGCATGCCAAGTCTTTTTATCATGTCACCACCGGCTATTGCACATCCCTTATCATCACCAGACATTTCTCTGTTCACCTTCTAGCTGCCCGAAGGGGAAGCAACTTCCAGCACTCTGGGGCCATCCAGCATTAGGTGGCAAAGATGAGGAACAAACTCTGAAAGGAAGATTGTTGGAAGCCGTGTGCTAGAACGTTAAGCATTTTAAGATGCTTAAAGTTCACTGATTTAATCGCCATTAGGAAGGACCAGAGAAGATTCAAGATCGAAGACGTGATGGTTGGCAAGGGCTGCTGGGACAAAGTACCACAGCCTCACAGTGCTAGAACCTGGAGATCTAAGAGTCAATGTGGGCCCGTCAAATTCTTCTTGGGAGATATGAAAGGAAAACCATCCTATGCCTCTCCCCAGCTTCTGGAAAGGTTTTTCACTTTTTTATTTTTCTCGTGGAATTGAAAGCAGGACTTTGTGCCTGCTGAAGCAAACGCTCTACAGCTAAGCCACACCCTTATAGCTAAGCCACATCCCCAGCTTTACAGCAAAGCCACACCCCAGCTCTACAGCTAAGCCACACCCAAGCTCTATAGCTAAGCCACACCCCCTATAGCTAAGCCACACCCCCAGCTTTACAGCAAAGTCACACCCCAGCTCTACAGCTAAGCCACACCCTATAGCTAAGCCACACCCAAGCTCTATAGCTAAGCCACACCCCCATAGCTAAGCCACACCCAAGCTCTATAGCTAAGCCACACCCCCATAGCTAAGCCACACGCCCAGCCCAACTCTTAAGTTTTTACACATTAGGTCAGGTGGTCTATCTCTTTCTGTGCCTAGTTGACTTTACTGGACCTACGGTCATGTCTGCTGTCCACATCGCCACACATGGCAGGAATTGCTACTTCTTTATGGCTGAATGCATTCTAGCCAGTATGTACGAGTCTTCTGGGCAAAGTCACTCGGAAGGCATGAAATAGGTGAGGGGAAAAGGTGCATGCAACAACGTACATGAGCCAATGTCACAAGCTAAGTCCTATTTCAGCAGCAGACAAGGTCAGCTAGTTGAAGAAGCACAGAGGACCTGAGGCAGGGGATAAGTGCATTCCATCTTGAAGAGGAGGAGGAAGAGGACGAGGAGGAGGAGGAGGAGGGGGAGGAATATACAGAAACATGGTAGGCCCTTGTATCTGAACTTGATTTCTGCAGTTTCAATATTCATGGCTAACCACAGTCCAAAGATATTACATGGAAAATTCCAGAAATAAACAATTTATGTGAGTTTTAAATTGTGTGCTATGACGAAATCTCACAGCATCCCACTCCATCCCACCCAGGATGTGAGTCACGCCTTTGTCCAGCATATCCACTCTGACTCTGCCACCTGCACCTGTTAGTCACTTGGAGGAAGGGGGCGGGGGGACGGGGCTCAAGTCCCCACCCCCTCACTGTTTTTGGTCTCATTGGTCGTCCACCAAATAAGGATATTGAGAACGATTCTAAAAAGGAAATGGAAGTTTCCAAATGCCATAGCAACACGCAGCCTTCCTCAGAGATGCCAAGAGAGGCAGTGTCTGCTGCCTCCCTGAATGCTGTTCATATTTGGCTGTGATGTTCAACACATCCTCGGGCGATTACGGGCAAAGACAGTGACTTCTGATACTAAACTGCCCTGGAATATACAATCTGTCAGTGCAACCATGGGAGGTGATGGCATCTACCTAGGGTTGGACATGAGAGCCTGGTTGTCCCTCTGATAGGCTCTGGGCACCAAGCTCCCCGCCTGTGGAGAGTGAGCCAAAGTCTCTCTACAGCAGGGCTAATTTTAAATGCTGGGATACAAGGCCTGGTGGAGTGATTCCTTCTGACCTTGGAGAGTCAAACATCGGGGCAACTGGGGGCAACTTGGACCAAACTGTAAGCAAAAAAAGGAATTGCCTGGGGAATCAACAAGACATTCCTCAGCCTACAGTGAGCTTATGTCCTACCCCAGAAAATCATTTATAAACAAAATAGCCTCCTAAGCCCTGAAGTGCACCATTTAGGGTACCTAGCCTAGAAAACATTCTAGCTTAGACCCTGAAAAGATGATCCTGCAGAGTTAAGGTTGTGGGGTTGACCAGGAGCTTTGTTTGTTTGCTACCATGGCTCAGCATCACAAGAGAGACTCGGAGCACTTAACACTACCTGGAGAAGACTACACACCATGATTGTAAGGATGCTTCTTACGAAATGCATACTGCCTTCCTACATAGTAAAGCTTTTAAAAAAAAATCACTAGGTAGAACCATTAAGCCAGACTATCTGTATTGAGACTTGGTTTCTTGTGGTCCACAAAAAATAATATGAGAGCTGGAATGATTGTCAACAGTCCTTGCCACTCTGGGCTCAAATCCCCATCCCCCAACAGAATTCCCATGAGTCCCTAGAGCATTGCTGAGCAACTCTATGGTGAAGTCAAAAGTCATGGCTACTACCTGAAGTATGCTTAACAGAGAGACACTTACACTTGCTCCTTCATGGTCTTGCAGAAATAACACTTCCCAATGTACATAAGGCTGAACTCTGAAGCATTCATAGTTATGGGGCTGCTAAACAATCCTCCAGCGACCCCCAGAGTGAAGCAGAAGGGCAGGCAGGCAGGTGTATGTGTGTCTGTGTGTGTGTGTGTGTGTGCGCATGTATATACACATATCCTGCCACCACTACCACCCTCTAAGCAATTCTGTTCCAGACACCTCCCTCCATGTTCTAGAATGCCCAGCTGGGCCATGATTTCCTTACTGACGTCAGTTCCAGGTGTTTCCCCACCCAGTTTTCAAAAGTGCTGGGGAACCGAACCCAGAGCTTCATGCGTTCTAGGCAAGGGCTCTACCAACAGAGCTCTAGCTCCAGCCCCACAGTCCTAACCCCTAACAAAGCCGACATTCCTATTAGAGCAGGCAGTGACTAAGAATCCACTCGCAACCACTCACAGGATGGCTCAGTTCTCCCAGCTCTTACACGTGACCAGGAGTGTGGAGGACTCTCTACCCAGTTGGTTTGTCACAGATCCAACTCTCATATTACAGACTTGTTTCCTGGAGCTGTTATTGTGGGTCTGTTCTGCTTGAACCATCCCTGGAGTCCTGACTCCCTAATGGAAAGTAAGTGTCCAGCAGACCACTTTTTTCAGGATTTAAGCACAGGGGGCTCGGCCTATTGGTTAGCAAAGGGAACTGTGCACCAGTAGCCAGGTCTCACACCTACAAGCAGACCTGTGCAAGCCACATGGGTGAATCCCTAATCCCAAGACGGGTAGTCATCTTGCCACAGCTTGACATTGTCGGACCTGTGGCTGGTCCAATCTGATGTGAGGCTGTGATGACCACACTTGGGGACCACCTGTGGCAATCCTGGACAGATTGTTAATAGTAAAGTTTCTCAGAAACGGGAGTTGGGGAGGGGGGAAGGAGGGCTTGAAATAAGTTCAGGGTCATTCCCCTGGGAACACAAATGAGGAACAAAAATGAGGTTTAATCTAATGTTCAAAATCTCCTTTGCCGGATGCTCCTAACCCTAGACATGGGAAGGGCTTTGTGTGTACATGTTTGTATATGTGTGTGCTGTATCTATGTGTAAACACATGTATGTGCATATAGAGGCCAGAGGATAATGTTGCGATCTCTCTGTCTATCATCCTCGACCTTATTACTTGAGAGGAGTCACTTACAGACCCTGGAGCTCACTTGTTTTGACTAGACCAACTAACTAGTACATTCTAACTAGTTTTCCTGTCTCTACCCCAATTCCATGAGATCTGAACTGGGGCTCTTGTGCTTGAGTAGCAGGCTATTTACTCACTGAGCCACCTCGCCAACCTTAGAAGGGATGTTGATGCTGGCTGGGCCCTCGGCATGACCCACAGGTCTAGAAGGAAGGGAATGGACACATAGTCCGGGAGAAGCCTGGTTGAGGCAATATCCTGGCTTGACTACCTGGGCCTGGTGAGGTCAAGGAGAAGGGCTGGGAGGTCAGCGATGAGGAACAAGAGGTCAGAAAGATCAGGGACTCTATCAAGGTCAGTCCATCCCGAAAAACAAGGAGTCCCCAGGAGGTGGCTTGGCGCTTAATGTGAGAAGACCTCCTAGGTGCTTAAGGGGTGAAGACCAGAGAAGGACAGAAAACTTCCTGAACATTCTATGTCCTGTGGAAAACTTCCTGAACATTCTATGTCCTGTGGAAAACGATACGCTGCCTCCTCCCATCGGAGTTCACCTCCAATTTTGTGAGTGTGGGTTTGCATCAAAACTACCAAAGGGGGCAGGGGAAATACTCCATTTCCAGGGAACTTTCTGTTGCCTTTGTAAAATGCAGGTTAAGGAGAAGGAACTGTCTGTTCCCCTGAGGATGTTTCAAAGACTGCTTTGATTGGTCCAGAGCCACAGGGTGCAGACAGCCTCTCCGCCCCCCCATCACTGCCTAGCAGTGTATCTGCTTTCACTCAGCTCCATGCATCTCAGACCCAGAGACGTTATCTTTGCTCTTTTGTAGTCACCTCAGCATCGAACAAAGTGGTTCATGCATAGCAAAGCTTGAATAAATGTTTATTAGATGAATGGGACCGGCTACAAAGGTAATTTTTTTTTCACTATTCAAAATACAATGGGTCCTTGCAGATTCCCCGCAGGGACAATTATTGAATCATTTGAAGATATGCAGATCAGAAATACAGGCAGTAGTGTCCTTTCTTCTTTCAAAGCATATTTGTTCGGGTTTCCTCAATCATAGTATGTTTTTATAACTTCAAAAGGACAGGCAAACTAGTAGCGATGGAAATAACATCCAGGCAATGTGGCGCTTGCCTGCAATCCTGCAGTTGAAAGACAGAAGCAGGAGGAACATGAATTCAAGGCCAGGCAGCCTGAGTGCCACAGTGAGAATCTATACCAGCGTTTCTCAACCTGTGGGTCCGACCCCTTTGAGGGGGGTCAAAGATCATAAAACACAGATACTTACACGATGATTCGTAACAGTAGCAAAAGTTACAGTTATGAAGTAGTCATGAAAAATCACTTTATGTTTGGGAGTCACCACAACTGTATTAAAGGATTGCAGCATTTAGGAACATTGAGAACCACTGCCCTAAACCAAAGAGTCAAAATAAAGCAACAGCAACAGCAACAACAACAGCAGCAGCAGCAGCAACTTAGATTTAGGGGAGAGCTATATTAAGCCAAATGTTAAAGAATAAACACATGCACACATATGCACATGCATGCATGCATGCATGAACACACACTAATCTGAAGTTGAAAGTCAATCACTTTCTTTTTAATCTGCCCATTTGCTGATCTGGAAGTGAGGCAGGCACACTGCACAAAAACATGCAGCCATCCATCCCTGGCCATCCGATCCTGCAACCTACATTCGTATGATCTCACAGAAAAAGAGCACAAAGCTACATCTGTCCTCACGACGGGCTGAGCTGTGCCTCTCCAAAAGCTACAGACACCCTTCGCCCCTGACATCTGTGAAGGCTACCTTGATGAAATTCAAGTTGTCCCAGCCAGAACGGCTAAGATCAGGATCACACTGACAATAAGTGACCGTGAGGCTCTGGGAAAGAGGAACCGGATTCAAGACTGTTGGGAGAGAGACTACTGCAGTCATTGTGGAAACCACTAAAGGGGTTCCTCAAAAGTCTCAAATAGAACTACTACGTGGGTCGGCTAGACCAAGCCTGGGCATATATCCAGAGGACGCTAAATCAGCCACCACAGAGATACTTGGGTAACTATGTTTATTGCTGGTCTGATCACAATAAGAGAGGCCCGGAACCAGTCTGATCAAACAGACGTATACACAAAGGAAAACACGAGTTAACTTTAAAATAGTGGCTGGGAGTGGCGGTGCACACCTTTGATCCCAACATTCAGGGAGGCAGAGGCAGGCAGACCTCTGGGAGTTAGAGCCAGCCTGGTCTATATAGTGATTTCCAGACTAGCTAGAGTTATACAGTGAGACCCTGTCTTTAAAAAAAAAAAAATTAAAGAAAAGGAAATAAACAAAGAAAATTACAATTACAGCTGGGCGTGGTGGCACACACCTTTAATCCCAGCACTCGGGAGGCAGAGGCAGGTGGATTTCTGAATTCAAGGCCAGCCTGGTCTACAAAGTGAGCTCCAGGACAGCCAGGGCTATACAGAGAAAACCTGTCTCGAAAAACAAAAAACAAAAAGCAAATCAAAAAAAAAAATTAAAATTACAACAGAGATAATGAGATACTAGTATTGTTCCAGGAGCATAAAGATAGTCCACAGACCCTCACAGTCCTGGAAAGAGACCACCACCAAACTCCTACTGTTCACCCATTAGCTAGTCCTTTTATGGTTTGTTGCATCAGCTCTTAGAAAGAAAGACTAGCCCACCGAATGACTAAAACCTCCAAGAACAACACATAACCCCACAGACAGCCCAAGCAGAGGATGATAGTTGCATCCCAGTCATCCTGAGGAGAGAAGAGGGAGGATGTTAACAGGGCCCTCCTCTGCCCCGCCCCCATCCTACTTCCCAGCCCTTCTGTGATGCCTCTTTTAAACCAAATCAAAGCGAAGCACCACTGAGCAGGCTGGTACAGACCTGCCATCCTAACCAACTTAGGAGGTTGAGGCAGGAGGATCACACATTCAAGGCTAGCCTTGGACCACTTAGTGAGACCCTGTCTTAAAATGAAAGTGGTAAGAAGAGAGCCAGAGATGGACCTCAGTGACAGAGCACACACCTAGTGCATGAGGCCTTGGGTTCACTCAATCCCTGAGACGCAATATCTCATGCATGAAACCAAGGGGGAAAAATAGACAAATCAAGATAGATAGATAGATAGATAGATAGATAGATAGATAGATAGACAGACAGACAGACAGACAGGTAGACAGATATATGATTGATAGATGACAGTCAGATAGATGATAGATAGATGGATAGAGAGATAGATAGATGGATAGACAGATAATTGGTAGGTAAATAGATAGATGGATGGATAGACAGATAATTGGTAGGTAAATAGATAGATAGATAGACAGACAGACAGACAGACACATAGATAGATACAGGTATCCACCATTTCCTCTGAGTGAGTATAGCCCTTCCCTCCTGTGATCACATAGGTCCCCACACTCACATGTCACCTAGAGAGCAGATACGTCCCACTCTCTGCAATTCTACCAAGTGTTCTTCATCCTCCCACATGCCACTCAGAATTTGGAGGGGATAACTGGCAGCCAGGGAGGGATAGCACACTGCCTGGTCCTTTTGTGGGCTGCAAAGGGGCAGGGCAGCTCAACAAGTGACTCAGAGGCAGCTCTTCAGATCCCAGGACCTTGGCTTTACCTCTAGCTGCCACTGACAGAAAAAGCTCTGCTTGTCCTGAAATGAAGACCCTCAACAACACGATGAATGCTTGCAGCTAAGATTTTCTGCCACCTTATTTTGTGGTTCTCACTCAAGTTCAGAATTTAGTCATCTGACACCCTCAGACCTCTGAGTATGCTCCATACACACGTGCACTCATGGCTCCCAGCTCTTGGCCTTGCACACATCTAGCAGAAGCGTGTGGCTCCTTAACAACTCTGGAAGCTTGGCAATGAGTGGATGCATGTAGAGGTGTGTGTGTGTGTGTGTGTGTGTGTGTGTGTGTGAGTATGTGTATAGGTCAGGTTTCTGACCCCACAGAATTGAGGGCACATCCCCAGTTGCTTCTCTCAGAAGTCCCTATCACTGAATCACCATAGTAATTCCAGACGCCACCCTTTGCCCTTCGAGGGTTTTGGTTTCCTGAAAGGGAAAGCCAACCCCAGGCTCAGAGAAGCTCAGAAGCGCCTAGTGAATAGAAAAGCCACCTTGTCACTGTTTTGCAGGCACCAAGGACCACAGCGAGTGTTATTTTAAAGAGGAAACCCCGCCCTAACTCACCAATACTGTGACAGTTTGACAGGGATGTCAGAGATTCGAGAAGGGGTGTCATTAAGCCATAACCATTGCAAATCCCAGGTCCCGACAGTGCCTGTCAGTTGAGCCCATCCCAGCACCTGACATCCTGACTGAACTCAAGAAACCCATTCAGAGAAGAAGCAAACAGCTCTGCCCAATTAAGCTCAGATAGCCACACACAGTGTGGGGGAACAGGAAAAGGTCAAAGGTCAAATCGTGACGTCACTTGCCCACACTACTTCTCCCCACACCCACACCCACACACACTCAAATCTGCCCCCGCCATCACCTCCTGCATTCCCAGGCAGTCACTTTGGAGGCCACAGAAAAGACGACTCAGTTCCTCACCCTCTCTCTGCAGACTTGTGACGTCAGGTTCATGTGTGGGGTTTCCCCCACCCATAAGCAAGTCACAGCTGCAGCAGCAAACACCAACTGGGTGTCTGCTCACTTCATTCCATTCTCACAGGATGAGCCCAGAATTGGTGGCAGGTCCCATAGGTTGAGGGCTGAGTTCCAGGGCTGCCTCTGCATAAAAACACACAAGTCCAGGCTATCCTGCCTCCCTCTGATCCACCTGCTTTAAACTAGGGTGCTATTAAAAATAGTAAGAATCATAACAAATAGGCTATGACATAGCTTAATAAGAGAACACACACAAAACCCTGGGCCCAATCCCCAGCACCAGTTTTTGAAACAAACAAAACAAACATATGAATGAATGAATGAATGAATGAATGATTCTTTATTCTGTCTCCCAGTGTGATAGAGCTCATGTGTACCCAGTCATTGGGGAGTACAGACAACAAGAAGAATTGCATGCTTAAGGTCAGCCTGAGTGGTATAGGGAGAGTCAGGCTCAAAATTAATTATTTAAGCCAGGATTAGTTAATTAACTAAACCAGGTTCCTGTCACCTCCCCTCTGGTTCAATTAATTTACTTGTACAGTTCACAGAACCCTGGGAAACGCATCTACTGGTTTATCAGATTTGTAAGGCTGGGTGACAAAGCACTTGGCTCATTTGAATGAGGCCCTAAGTTCAATCCCCAACACACACACACAAAGAAATGACAAAGGACACTAATCCTTTGGGCATGGGGCTTAGAGTGCCCCCATCCCTCTCTGGAAGTGCCACTCCTGCCTGATGTGTTCTGCTACCCAGAAGAATGGGGGTGGGGTGGGGGTGGACGGATTATAGACACTTCATTAAGAAGACTTGGTGATGAAAGCCACCGCCAATAAACTTGACCTTCAACCTTTCTCTCTTCCCGGAGGCAGTGGGTTGAGCTGAGAGCCTCACTTCTCTAACCCTGCCAATCTTTCCTGTGACTGTCCTCAGCCTGACATCATGCAGGGGCTGCCAGCCTTCAGCCCATTCATTAGCTTTCAAAAGCCACTCAGCACGGTGAGATCTAAGGATTTAAGGATGTGTGCCAGGAGAAGGGAAGGGAGATCAGATATCTACGATCTACTCTATTCCGGCTTCCTTCAGCAGTCATTCCAAACAGGACAGGACTTGGCTCCATCACTGCTCTAGTTTGACGACTGTTCGGATTCATGAGTGTATATTGCTGGACACAAGGCTGGGAGCTCTCTGTGCACTCAGCCTAGCTCCCGCCCAAGACAGTCCTCAGCTTAGCACTGCTCATCCCAAGCTGCGTGTCACGTGCAGGATAAAGCACAAGGCCATGATGCTACCTTGCAGCGGTTCCCACAGGGTAAAAACAACGTGAAGTTTCTGGGCCAGAATGTAGCTTAATGGTTGTTCATTTGACTAACATGCACAAGGCTCTATCCCTAATGCCACAGAAGGAAGTAGAGTTTTTAGCTGGGCATGGTGGCATGGGCCTTTAATCCCAGCACTCAGGAGGCAGAGGCAGGTAGATCTCTGAGTTCAAGGCCAACCTGGTCTATAAACCTGAGTGAACTCTACACACAGAGAAACCCTGTCTTGAAAAACAGAGAGAGAGATAGACAGAGAGAGGGAAAAAGAGACAGAGAGTAAGGAAATGGAATTTTTAGACAATACTCTAACTTTAAATTAAAAAAAAAATACATAAAGACTCCCAGCATTCAGGAGCCTTGAGCAAGAGAGAGAGGGAGAGGGAGTGGGAGAGGGGCAGACAGACAGACAGACAGGCAGATGGAGAGGGATCGAGAGAGACAGAAAGAGAAACAGTGTCCTCACCTCTCCAGGAAATTTCTATCACTATTGCCATGGATACAGTCGTGTTGCACTTGCTTTTTGTCCACTGGATCCAGGTTAGTTTTTTAACAGCCCACTGAAGCAAGAATCAAAACACACGGATATGCAGAACTTGATTGTTCTTTTGCTACAGGTTAATGCTGAGCATGTGTTGACTCCTGACCTGTGACATCAAGAACCTGGGCTTTGCAGACTCCAGAGGTGGCCTCAGAAACCTACTGAGGTAGAAGTTGTCCTACTCAGCCACCCAGAAACTATTGAGAAGAAAAAAAAAAAAAAAACTGTTCCCAGGTAAAATCCGGAGATCGAGAAGAGTGCAACGCTAACCCTGCCAGGATGCTGAGCTATGTCCTGCCTCAGTCAGGGATCCAAGAGCAGGGAAGGGGGAGCCGGCCCAGAGAACTCATTCTGGTGAAATATGGGGAACACTTCAGCTCCTCCCTGTTCCCATCAACTAACAGGTAGGTTAGCAGGCAGGTTAACAAGCTCGGGGAAAATCAAAGACGGAACCGTGCTGTTGTGATTAAGAAACACATGACCAGGGCTCCTCTGCCCACAGCTCCGCAGAGCCCAGCCACGTGGCCCAGCTTGGGAAGTAGGGAAGATGACAAGGTCGCCACAACCTTCCCAGTCATGTTCCCTTCTGTGCATCCTGACTCAGACGTTGCCAGAAGCAAACGGGCACCTGCCAGGGATCTGAGCCATGACCTGGAATTTTCCACGGCCTAAAATGGAAGAACAATAGAAGACCAGGAAGACCCATAGCATCCAGAACTGTGTTCTGCAGCTAGCAGATGCTGAGTAACTACTTGTGGGTGAGGATATGTCAGCCTTTCATGAGCAGAGAGCCAGAGGTGGGCAGGGCTTGACTGCTCACTTACCAGTAGCCCCTGATACTCTGGTGGAGGGATGGAAAGTCACCATAGCATCCTCAGCCCGGGGCCTCACCAGGCAGCTCTGGGATGCACTTTGAGAAGCACCTGAGAGTGACAGAGGCTGGTCTGGATATCGCTTGATATAACCATAAATGTGACCAACCACTGAGCTCAGGCATCAAAGCCATCTGTAACCAACAGCCTAAAGTGTACTCAGAGCACGGGGCTAATCTCCATAAATAAAGAACCCCATGACTTATGTTCTCCACAACTGGGGAAGAGCCAGGTCTTGCAAGAAAAAATGAGTATGGGATCTTCCACTGGCTTGGTTCTGGGTGGCCTCAATTATTTGCTTGGCTTTTGGAAAGACGGTGGTTTAAACTCATCCTTTCCCTGAGCACTTCTTTCCGGTAACTCCCGTGCTAAGCTATTAAAGTCTCTTCTTAAACTTCAACTCAGCTTCTTACAGGCTCACCCCCAAATTCTTCTCTGCTGCCAAGTCAGGAAGCCTGGCTTCACTTGCGTGGATAAGAGCTCTGCAGTGTGGCGTTGACACTCATCCATGCCTCAGCCGCTCTCCACGCTCAGCTCTTCCCAGAAAACACAGCAGCCAGGCTTTGCCACAGCTCAGAGGACCAGTATCCCACCTCTCAAGAATGACAGCTACTGGGACTGTAGCCCACACACTGGGTGTAACAGGGACCGTGAATCGGTGAATGTTTGTTAGTGCCCTAGGCAGGTCTCAGAGAGTCAAGATGACATTTCAAAATCCTCCACAAACAGGTTTGAGTACCAGCCGTGCTGGTGTCTGGAACACCAGGTGTCCTGGTTTGCTTTTAGGCTGTGATAAAACACTGACCAAAAGCAACATGGGGAGAAAAGGGTTAATTCCATCACACCATCACAGTTCACCTCTGAGGGAAGTCAGGGTAGGAACCCAAGTCTTTCTAAACCTCCCAGGACCGCCAGTCTTGGAGTGACACTAAACTAACCACAGTGGACTGGGCCCTCCCCTATCAACAATCAAGACCGCCTACAGGCTAATCTGATAGAGTCGATTTCTCAAATGTGGTTCTATTTTCCCAGGTGACGCTAGTTTATGTCTGGGTAACACAAAACCAAACAGCATTGAAAGCCAAATACTGGCTTCTCAGTGCCTCCCCTCCTGTGCCACTGTCCACCTTTCCTCTTCCCCCCAGAGGTTCCAGTCTGCTTAACAAAGTGACCATAGGCAGTAGATTAGCAGGAGAAAGGACAGGCAGCTTCATTAACAAGTGGGGTGGGGACGTCACCCCGTGATACCCCATGAGATTCAGAAGTATAGCACCTTTCTTCATAGGCAGAGGAGGAGATGTGACATTCTTCATAGAGCCAAAACGAAGCATCTCATGTCACGTCTGGGCTCAATGGATATTGTGGCTTCATATCACTTATCAAACCTTAGGGCTTGGAAACAAAATTCAGGCTTTAAAAAGCCAAGCACACAGAGCTGCAAGCTCTGCCAACCAACCCTTGGTTAAGGTACACAGGAATTATCTTTTTAAATGAGGAAGGTCCTCCCACCCCTGGTCCTGTCACTTAATTTCCCCAGCAGGGTTCTGGACTCACTGGGAAACCTGGCCTATTCCATTTTCAAAGGCTGGAATTTGAACAAACTCAAATTCAAACGGAATCACTGGCTCACAAACAGCACAGGGAATCAACAAACAGGTAGCTCAACCCAGGCGCCCAATTCCCATCCTCACCTTTCCTAGGCCATCCCCAATCTGGCTTGCTCTTCTTCATCAGAAAGCAACTGATGGGGCTGGAGATGCGTCTCAGTGGGTGGGGTGTTTGTCTAGCAAATGGCTTGCACACAAGCCAGGTAGCACATAAGCCAGATGTAAGGCAAGCACACACACACACACACACACACACACACACACAGTCCCAGCACTGGGAGGCAAAAGCAAGGGCATCAGGAGTTCAAAGCCATCCTTGGCTACAGAGGGCGTAGGATGAAGCTAGCCTAGACTTACATGAAACCTTGCTACAAAAAGAGCAACCCATCAGAGCACTACACCTTCAACATCCCTCACTTCCTTACGAGCGCCATCGCAGATGCTCAGTAAGCCGGCCAGTGCACAGGGGCTGCGAGATGTCATCAGGTGGAGAGGACCTGTCTTTTCACGCACAGCATCACACAGGCAAGCAATTAAGCACCGCAGATGGGAAAGGTTTCAGGGGCGTGTAAAGCTACAAAGCCCGGTGACCCGCGACACCGGCCAGCACGCGCCATTAACCATATCCCTGCACAGAAAGGACACCCCCCCCCCCCCAACAGAGCTTTGCTTAGAGATTTTGTATGGACTTGGGACATTATTGCTGTTTTGCTAGGCAGTGCCCTGAACCTAGACTATCCATCACGGGAGCCACAGATCAGTTTAAATGAAGCAGAATTTAAATTTCAATAATTCAGACAACCTAAAAAAATGAAGTCTCAATGAACGAAAACTTAAATCCAGTTCATCATTTGTGCAATGAGGGAAACTGTGTGGGAGGGGAGCCCTTTCCTTGACAGAAGAGCTGTTCATCATCATAGAAGCGGCCACTGTATACTCCTGTCTTGGGTTCCGCAGCCCCATCTCAGGGCTGAGGTCTCTTATTTCTCATCAGGGATCCATCCATTTGGGGTCATGGCCAGCCACTCCTTTTAGTAAAATGAAAAACTAGAACATTCCATGAGATGTCACATGTCAGTGGAAGAAGGGTATCGCGTCATGAAACCTAAATTCCTCCTTGTTCATCTATTCAATATACGTATCCTCGTATACATCAATATCTGTATCCTATAGATCATATACGGGTGTATCTATAACATAAACTCGCTCCCCACAGCAGTATGCTGCTCGTGTCCAGGCGTCTGAGTGAGCTCACACTAACTCCTTTTCCCCTTTCCACATGACTGATCCCAAGCAGATGAGACACAAGGCCTGCTCCGAACATGAGCTCTCCTCCATAAGTGGTTTTCCACAGGCTTCCCCTAGAATCTATGTCCTCTGGGCACAGACCCAGGTAACTGAACAGCTTCATGTACCCATCAGGGCTCCCCTGCCCACAGACGAGAGGTGGACAGTCACACCTCAGCTGAGTCAGTGCCCATTCTGGGGCCTGTGAGGTCAGGCTCTTTGTGGGTAACAGCAGAACAAAGGCTTCCCATAAGGACGTAGGAAGGACTAAGAGGTACCGATAAATCACTCCTGATCCCCTAGACCACAAGGTCTTCCCTTGCCAATTATGGTTCTGTAGTACTGCAGTATGTGCGCGCACACGCACACACACAGGCACGCACGCACGCACACCAGGATCACTGTGCTGGCTGATTCTACAACTACACAAACCAGCCACCATGTTCAAGCATATAGTCAAACCAACTTCTAAATGCTTTGCTGTGTTGTTTTACATGAGATTTGTGTTTAAACCAGTAGACTGAGTAACGCAGACTCCCTGAACCTATAGGTGGCTCACGTCCAGTCCTCAACTTAAAACATCAAAGAAACGCCAACCCAGGAAGAGTTCTGTCAGCCAATGGACCAGCAGGGCAATTCCTCCCTGGCTGTAGCCTGGTGCTTTTCAACCTGAGGGTAGCAACTCCCTTGGGGAGTCATTATCAGATATCCTGCATATCAGATATTTAGATTACAATTCATAACAGTAGCAAAATTACAGTTGTGAAGTAGCAGTGACATGGTTTTATGGTTGGAGGTCACCGCAACAAGAGGAGCTGTACGAAAGGGTCACAGCGTTAGGAAGGTTGAGAACCCCTGCTCCAGTCCATTCCACTCCAGAGACTGGTGTTCTGTTTCTCCTCAGTTCTCTCCTCTCCTTTTCCCACTTTGCCTCAGTTTCCCTGGAGAACCCAGCTTTCCTCAACTTTCTTCCCCATCATTCAGTGCTCTCTCAAATGCCTCCTCTTCTTGGTGACCACCCCTGATTTCCTCTGCCAGAAATAAGTGTTCTCTCTCCTGGGATCATGTGGGTAGTATATTGCTTGTGTTACTTCTGTGCATGCATACCTGTATGCTTGTGTGTGCTCATGTGCACTGGCTGGTTTTGTGTGTCAGCTTGACTCAAGCTGGAGTTATCACAGAGAAAGGAGCCTTCCTCGAGGAAATGCCTCCATGAGATCCAGCTGTAAGGCATTTTCTCAATTAGTGATCAAGGGGGGTGGGGGGGAGGGCCTATTGTGGGTGGTGCTATCCCTGGGCTGGTAGTCCTGGGTTTTATAAGAAAGCAAGCTGAGCAAGCCAGGGGAAGCAAGCCAGTAAGCAGCATTCCTCCATGGCTTCTATATCCACTCCTGTCACCAAGTTTCTACCCTGTGTGAGTTCCTGTCCTGACTTCGTTTGGTGATGAACGGCAATGTGGAAGTGTAAGCTGAATAAACCTTTTCCTCCCCAACTTGCTTCTTGGTCATGATGTTTTGTGCAGGAATAGAAACCCTGACTAAGACAGCATGTCTGCATGCTTGTATGTATATATACCTGCATGCTTATGTGTGTGCATGCCTGCATGTACACATGTGTGATGCAGACGATTGAACCAGGCCATCAGGCATGTTAAGCAAAGCAGTTTACCACCAAGCTATACTTCCAGCCCTATGTCACATTTTCACAAACATTATTGCATCTCATATTGCCATTAGCTGAGTCTCTATGTCAATTTTAAACCCTATTCTTCAAAGCTTGGTCCATGAATCATCAGCACCAGTCTCCATGACTGATGCTAGAGACACAGAATCTCAGGGCAACTCAGACCTGCAAAGCTAGGAGCCCACAGGGAACCCCTTTGTACAGTAAAGTATGAGGCTCGTGACATGTACTGCTTACAAGTGAGTGGTTCTGGGCTCTGAGAAACTTAAAAAAAAAAACAAAAACAAAAACAAAATCTATACCTTCATCTCTAACCTGGAAGACAGAAATGGCTGGTGTGAGGGGCATCAGGATGTCTGGAACCTTCTTAGGTGGTCTCCTAGGCAACCAGGCTGAGAACCACCCTAGAGGAAGCCCTTGCTTTATAAGAGGAATAGAGGCCAGAAAGGTTATCAGACTCTATGAGGTCACACAGTATCAGAAGAAAACTACTTTCTACCAAGGTTACCTGACTTCCTAAAAACACTTTAAGGAATGAGGGAAAGACCCAGTTAAAGGTGAAACTAGAATCACAAGTCCGCGGCCAGCTTGAAAAACTTAATAAGACCTTATCTCAAAATAAAAGGGGGTTGGGGCAGGCAGGGTGGTCTTAGGCTAAAGGTTAAAATGCCTGTCAAACATGTAACGGTCCCCGAGTTCAAATCCCAGTAAGTAACGCATACATGCACATGCATACACATGCACACACACATGCATGGAACACATACATACATGTACGTGCATGTGTGCACACATATACACATGCACACATGCACACACATGTGCGTGCACACACACATATACATGAATGCATGCATACACACACGCACGCACGCCCGCGCACACACAGACACACACGGACCCCCTGGATCACCCAACACCCAGCTGGAATGTGTCAGTATCACCACACCAAATGTCTCATAGGTCAAGAAGAACCATCAGGGTTCACTAACATTAAAAGAATGATGTGGGAAGCCGCCCCCACATTCGCCGTCACAAGATGGCGCTGACATCCTGTGTTCTAAGTTGGTAAACAAATAATCTGCGCATGAGCCAAGGGTATTTACGACTACTTGTACTCTGTTTTTCCCGTGAACGTCAGCTCGGCCATGGGCTGCAGCCAATCAGGGAGTGATGCGCCCTAGGCAATGGTTGTTCTCTTTAAAATAGAAGGGGTTTCGTTTTTCTCTCTCTCTTGCTTCTTGCGCTCTCTTGCTTCTTACACTCTGGCCCGATAAAGATGTAAGCAATAAAGCTTTGCCGTAGAAGATTCTGGTTGTTGTGTTCTTCCTGGCCGGTCGTGAGAACGCGTCTAATAACAATTGGTGCCGAATTCCGGGACGAGAAAAAACTCGGGACTGGCGCAAGGAAGATCCCTCATTCCAGAACCAGAACTGCGGGTCGCGGTAATAAAGGTTCCCGTAAAGCAGACTGTTAAGAAGGATTCAACTGTATGAATTCAGAACTTTTCAGCTGGGGAACGAGAGTACCAGTGAGTACAGCTTTACGAGGTAAGTCTGATCTTGAACTTTCTAAGGAAATTCAAGACAGTCTATCAGAAGTAAAGTGGAATATGTTTGGCCTTGAATTTTTTCTGGTGTTAGGAGCCCTTCTGTTCCTTTTCACATGTTATCAAGTGATTAAGATAGGGCTGATTCTAGAGGAAATTCAGGACAATCTATCAGAAGTAAAGCGGGGAGAGAGAGTAGGAGCAAAGAGAAAATATGGTACACAAAATAAGTATACAGGCCTTTCCAAGGGTCTTGAACCTGAGGAAAAGTTAAGGTTAGGTAGGAATACCTGGAGAGAGATTAGAAGAAAAAGAGGAAAAAGGGAAAAGAAGAAAGATCAATTAGCGGAGGTCTCTAGGAAAAGGAGCCTGTGCTCATCGCTGGATGGGCTCGGGGAGCCAGCTCTTAGTAGCTCTGAAGCAGATGAAGAATTCTCCTCTGAAGAAACAGACTGGGAGGAAGAAGCAGCTCATTATGAGAAAAAAGGGTACCAGCCAGGTAAAGTGCTAGCTAATCAGTTAAGGAAGCCAAAAGCGGCTGGCGAAGGCCAGTTTGCTGATTGGCCTCAGGGCAGTCGGCTTCAAGGTCCGCCCTATGCGGAGCCCCCGCCCTGCGTAGTGCGTCAGCAATGCGCAGAGAGGCAATGCGCAGAGAGATGCGCAGAGAGGCAGTGCGCAGAGAGGCAGTGCGCAGACTCATTCATTCCCAGAGAGGAACAAAGGAAAATACAACAGGCATTTCCAGTCTTTGAAGGAGCCGAGGGTGGGCGTGTCCACGCTCCGGTAGAATACTTACAAATTAAAGAACTCGCCGAGTCGGTCCGTAAATATGGAACCAATGCTAATTTTACCTTGGTGCAGTTAGAGAGGCTCGCCGGCATGGCACTAACTCCTGCTGACTGGCAAACGGTTGTAAAAGCCGCTCTCCCTAGTATGGGCAAATATATGGAATGGAGAGCTCTTTGGCATGAAGCTGCACAAGCGCAGGCCCGAGCAAACGCAGCTGCTTTGACTCCAGAGCAGAGAGATTGGACTTTTGACTTGTTAACGGGTCAGGGAGCTTATTCTGCTGATCAAACAAACTACCATTGGGGAGCTTATGCCCAAGTTTCCTCCACGGCTATTAGGGCCTGGAAGGCGCTCTCTCGAGCAGGTGAAACCACTGGGCAGTTAACAAAGATAATCCAGGGACCTCAGGAATCCTTCTCAGATTTTGTGGCCAGAATGACAGAGGCAGCAGAGCGTATTTTTGGAGAGTCAGAGCAAGCTGCGCCTCTGATAGAACAGCTAATCTATGAGCAAGCCACAAAGGAGTGCCGAGCGGCCATAGCCCCAAGAAAGAACAAAGGCTTACAAGACTGGCTCAGGGTCTGTCGAGAGCTTGGGGGACCTCTCAGCAATGCAGGTTTAGCGGCTGCCATCCTTCAATCCCAGAACCGCTCCATGGGCAGAAATGATCAGAGGACATGTTTTAATTGCGGAAAGCCTGGGCATTTTAAGAAAGATTGCAGAGCTCCAGATAAACAGGGAGGGACTCTCACTCTTTGCTCTAAGTGTGGCAAGGGTTATCATAGAGCTGACCAGTGTCGCTCTGTGAGGGATATAAAGGGCAGAGTCCTTCCCCCACCTGATAGTCAATCAGCTTATGTGCCAAAAAACGGGTCATCGGGCCCTCGGTCCCAGGGCCCTCAAAGATATGGGAACCGGTTTGTCAGGACCCAGGAAGCAGTCAGAGAGACGACCCAGGAAGACCCACAAGGGTGGACCTGCGTGCCGCCTCCGACTTCCTATTAATGCCTCAAATGAGTATTCAGCCAGTGCCGGTGGAGCCTATACCATCCTTGCCCCCGGGAACCATGGGCCTTATTCTCGGCCGGGGTTCACTCACCTTGCAGGGCTTAGTAGTCCACCCTGGAATTATGGATTGTCAACATTCCCCTGAAATACAGGTCCTGTGCTCAAGCCCTAAAGGCGTTTTTTCTATTAGTAAAGGAGATAGGATAGCTCAGCTGCTGCTCCTCCCTGATAATACCAGGGAGAAATCTGCAGGACCTGAGATAAAGAAAATGGGCTCCTCAGGAAATGATTCTGCCTATTTGGTTGTATCTTTAAATGATAGACCTAAGCTCCGCCTTAAGATTAATGGAAAAGAGTTTGAAGGCATCCTTGATACCGGAGCAGATAAAAGTATAATTTCTACACATTGGTGGCCCAAAGCATGGCCCACCACAGAGTCATCTCATTCATTACAGGGCCTAGGATATCAATCATGTCCCACTATAAGCTCCGTTGCCTTGACGTGGGAATCCTCTGAAGGACAGCAAGGGAAATTCATACCTTATGTGCTCCCACTCCCGGTTAACCTCTGGGGAAGGGATATTATGCAGCATTTGGGCCTTATTTTGTCCAATGAAAACGCCCCATCGGGAGGGTATTCAGCTAAAGCAAAAAATATCATGGCAAAGATGGGTTATAAAGAAGGAAAAGGGTTAGGACATCAAGAACAGGGAAGGATAGAGCCCATCTCACCTAATGGAAACCAAGACAGACAGGGTCTGGGTTTTCCATAGCGGCCATTGGGGCAGCACGACCCATACCATGGAAAACAGGGGACCCAGTGTGGGTTCCTCAATGGCACCTATCCTCTGAAAAACTAGAAGCTGTGATTCAACTGGTAGAGGAACAATTAAAATTAGGCCATATTGAACCCTCTACCTCACCTTGGAATACTCCAATTTTTGTAATTAAGAAAAAGTCAGGAAAGTGGAGACTGCTCCATGACCTCAGAGCCATTAATGAGCAAATGAACTTATTTGGCCCAGTACAGAGGGGTCTCCCTGTACTTTCCGCCTTACCACGTGGCTGGAATTTAATTATTATAGATATTAAAAATTGTTTCTTTTCTATACCTTTGTGTCCAAGAGATAGGCCCAGATTTGCCTTTACCATCCCCTCTATTAATCACATGGAACCTGATAAGAGGTATCAATGGAAGGTCTTACCACAGGGAATGTCCAATAGTCCTACAATGTGCCAACTTTATGTGCAAGAAGCTCTTTTGCCAGTGAGGGAACAATTCCCCTCTTTAATTTTGCTCCTTTACATGGATGACATCCTCCTGTGCCATAAAGACCTTACCATGCTACAAAAGGCATATCCTTTTCTACTTAAAACTTTAAGTCAGTGGGGTTTACAGATAGCCACAGAAAAGGTCCAAATTTCTGATACAGGACAATTCTTGGGCTCTGTGGTGTCCCCAGATAAGATTGTGCCCCAAAAGGTAGAGATAAGAAGAGATCACCTCCATACCTTAAATGATTTTCAAAAGCTGTTGGGAGATATTAATTGGCTCAGACCTTTTTTAAAGATTCCTTCCGCTGAGTTAAGGCCTTTGTTTGGTATTTTAGAAGGAGATCCTCATATCTCCTCCCCTAGGACTCTTACTCTAGCTGCTAACCAGGCCTTACAAAAAGTGGAAAAAGCCTTACAGAATGCACAATTACAACGTATTGAGGATTCGCAGCCTTTCAGTTTGTGTGTCTTTAAGACAGCACAATTGCCAACTGCAGTTTTGTGGCAGAATGGGCCATTGTTGTGGATCCATCCAAACGTATCCCCAGCTAAAATAATAGATTGGTATCCTGATGCAATTGCACAGCTTGCCCTTAAAGGCCTAAAAGCAGCAATCACCCACTTTGGGCAAAGTCCATATCTTTTAATTGTACCTTATACCGCTGCACAGGTTCAAACCTTGGCAGCCGCATCTAATGATTGGGCAGTTTTAGTTACCTCCTTTTCAGGAAAAATAGATAACCATTATCCAAAACATCCAATCTTACAGTTTGCCCAAAATCAATCTGTTGTGTTTCCACAAATAACAGTAAGAAACCCACTTAAAAATGGGATTGTGGTATATACTGATGGATCAAAAACTGGCATAGGTGCCTATGTGGCTAATGGTAAAGTGGTATCCAAACAATATAATGAAAATTCACCTCAAGTGGTAGAATGTTTAGTGGTCTTAGAAGTTTTAAAAACCTTTTTAGAACCCCTTAATATTGTGTCAGATTCCTGTTATGTGGTAAATGCAGTAAATCTTTTAGAAGTGGCTGGAGTGATTAAGCCTTCCAGTAGAGTTGCCAATATTTTTCAGCAGATACAATTAGTTTTGTTATCTAGAAGATCTCCTGTTTATATTACTCATGTTAGAGCCCATTCAGGCCTACCTGGCCCCATGGCTCTGGGAAATGATTTGGCAGATAAGGCCACTAAAGTGGTGGCTGCTGCCCTATCATCCCCGGTAGAGGCTGCAAGAAATTTTCATAACAATTTTCATGTGACGGCTGAAACATTACGCAGTCGTTTCTCCTTGACAAGAAAAGAAGCCCGTGACATTGTTACTCAATGTCAAAGCTGCTGTGAGTTCTTGCCAGTTCCTCATGTGGGAATTAACCCACGCGGTATTCGACCTCTACAGGTCTGGCAAATGGATGTTACACATGTTTCTTCCTTTGGAAAACTTCAATATCTCCATGTGTCCATTGACACATGTTCTGGCATCATGTTTGCTTCTCCGTTAACCGGAGAAAAAGCCTCACATGTGATTCAACATTGTCTTGAGGCATGGAGTGCTTGGGGGAAACCCAGACTCCTTAAGACTGATAATGGACCAGCTTACACGTCTCAAAAATTTCAGCAGTTCTGCCGTCAGATGGACGTAACCCACCTGACTGGACTTCCGTACAACCCTCAAGGACAGGGTATTGTTGAGCGTGCGCATCGCACCCTCAAAGCCTATCTTATAAAACAGAAGAGGGGAACTTTTGAGGAGACTGTACCCCGAGCACCAAGAGTGTCGGTGTCTTTGGCACTCTTTACACTCAATTTTTTAAATATTGATGCTCATGGCCATACTGCGGCTGAACGTCATTGTTCAGAGCCAGATAGGCCCAATGAGATGGTTAAATGGAAAAATGTCCTTGATAATAAATGGTATGGCCCGGATCCTATCTTGATAAGATCCAGGGGAGCTATCTGTGTTTTCCCACAGAATGAAGACAACCCATTTTGGGTACCGGAAAGACTCACCCGAAAAATCCAGACTGACCAAGGGAATACTAATGTCCCTCGTCTTGGTGATGTCCAGGGCGTCAATAATAAAGAGAGAGCAGCGTTGGGGGATAATGTCGACATTTCCACTCCCAATGACGGTGATGTATAATGCTCAAGTATTCTCCTGCTTTTTTACCACTAACTGGGAACTGGGTTTGGCCTTAATTCAGACAGCCTTGGTTCTGTCTGGACAGGTCCAGATGACTGACACCATTAACACTTTGTCAGCCTCAGTGACTACAGTCATAGATGAACAGGCCTCAGCTAATGTCAAGATACAGAGAGGTCTCATGCTGGTTAATCAACTCATAGATCTTGTCCAGAAACAACTAGATGTATTATGACAAATAACTCAGCAGGGATGTGAACAAAAGTTTCCGGGATTGTGTGTTATTTCCATTCAGTATGTTAAATTTACTAGGGCAGCTAATTTGTCAAAAAGTCTTTTTCAGTATATGTTACAGATCCTTCGAGAATTGAGACTTCAGGTCAACTCCACGCGCTTGGACCTGTCGCTGACCAAAGGATTACCCAATTGGATCTCCTCAGCATTTTCTTTCTTTAAAAAATTGGGTGGGATTAATATTATTTGGAGATACACTTTGCTGTGGATTAGTGTTGCTTCTTTGATTGGTCTGTAAGCTTAAGGCCCAAACTAAGAGAGACAAGGTGGTTATTGCCCAGGCGCTTGCAGGACTAGAACATGGAGCTTCCCCTGATATATCTATGCTTAGGCAATAGGTCGCTGGCCACTCAGCTCTTATATCTCACGAGGCTAGTCTCATTGCACGAGATAGAGTGAGTGTGCTTCAGCAGCCCGAGAGAGTTGCAAGGCTAAGCACTGCAATGGAAAGGCTCTGCGGCATATATGAGCCTATTCTAGGGAGACATGTCATCTTTCATGAAGGTTCAGTGTCCTAGTTCCCTTCCCCCAGGCAAAACGACACGGGAGCAGGTCAGGGTTGCTCTGGGTAAAAGCCTGTGAGCCTAAGAGCTAATCCTGTACATGGCTCCTTTACCTACACACTGGGGATTTGACCTCTATCTCCACTCTCATTAATATGGGTGGCCTATTTGCTCTTATTAAAAGAAAAAGGGGGAACTGTGGGAAGCCGCCCCCACATTCGCCGTCACAAGATGGCGCTGACATCCTGTGTTCTAAGTTGGTAAACAAATAATCTGCGCATGAGCCAAGGGTATTTACGACTACTTGTACTCTGTTTTTCCCGTGAACGTCAGCTCGGCCATGGGCTGCAGCCAATCAGGGAGTGATGCGCCCTAGGCAATGGTTGTTCTCTTTAAAATAGAAGGGGTTTCGTTTTTCTCTCTCTCTTGCTTCTTGCGCTCTCTTGCTTCTTACACTCTGGCCCGATAAAGATGTAAGCAATAAAGCTTTGCCGTAGAAGATTCTGGTTGTTGTGTTCTTCCTGGCCGGTCGTGAGAACGCGTCTAATAACAGAATGACTCCATTTAAGTTGGATCATAGGAAGCCTGGTCATGTATAATAACCATGAAATACGGAAACGATGTGAAAAATGAGTCCCAGGGAAAGATGAGTGCCACCCCTTGTGTAGGGTGACCCAAAGGTGACCTGTGTGGCAGCAGATGAGCTGCCATTGGCTCCTTGGCTCTCTGCTGAGCCTTGTGACTCACTGTTATGTAACTTTTTTTGGAAGCTACGAGGCAATTCTGTGCCTTCTGTGGGTGGCCATATGGCCTGGGTTTTCATCTCATCTCAGTTGGGGGGGGGGGGGCGATTTCCTCCCTGAATCAGTAGAGCTGGCTTCTCATCCCCAGAGGTGAGCAGGCCAATGTCCTCTGGCATTTAGGAACAGTAAAGACACTCCTGAGAGCCCTACTACAGCAGATGACAGCATTTACCAGCCTCAAGCATGACACAGGAGTCCAACACCTCTGTGACTACAGCCATTATCAGGTGTCTGACCTGGGTGAGGCTGCAACCAATGACCAACTCCTGATCTGCTCAGATCTTCTTTGGCAAAAGCACGTTGTTCCTCCGTCCAGTGGAGCCCATGCTTAATGAGGATCTAACAGAGACAATGCTAACATATCTCCAACACCTATTGTGCTGATAAATCTATGCCCAGAAGCTATACAGAACCCCACTGAGCTGCCAAGTCAGGCAGTCGGTGGGAGCGGCTATACCCACATATATGTGTTCTTGGCAGTGTGCTTAAAGAAATCCAAAAATACCCTGAGGGCACAACACATGTGGGTTGGTGCACACATATGTGTGCACATACATGCATGCATATACATACAAAGCACACACACACACAGTTCTAGCAAGCAACATTTCCACTAAGCCCTGTGAATTTGCTCTAGGAATTCATCTCCCTCACAGAGAGGGAAGGTCGCATTCTGGTACAGAGCAGAACTGTAGTGTGTTTATATAAAGAATTAAAAAAGCAGCAGAAACCAAACTAATAAACTACATGACAGCAATAGCAATGAAACTGCTCCCCACCACTAGCTACAAAAACAAATAATTTGGCCCACTGGTGCAAGTTATTCGAATTGATATTCAAAGTGGGAACGAGAGGGAGTGGTGGTTAAAATCCACTCTAGCACCTGCCTTCTACAAGAAAGAAAGCTTAGTTTGGGGACGGCCACCTGCCCAAGGTCTACAGTGAATCAGATGTAAGATCGAGACACTTGCAGGGTCCCATGCCTACACCCTTTTGGTCCTCAACTTGCTACACAGGACTCTCCGAAGCAAGTTCTTGTTATACAGGTTTTTTGTTATTGTTGTTGTTGTTTTCTTGGTGGCTTTGATTTAACCCTTTTCATTGTTTGACAGTCTTGTATATTTATCTAATGAACCACAGTCATTTTCAACATGGTCTGTTCTCCCCTCCTCTCCCACCTTCTCCCACAGAAATTCTTACTCTCCATTTCCTCCTCTCTTGTCTTCTTTTTTGTGTGTGGCCCGCTGAGTTTAGTAAGAGTACCTACCCAAGTGTGGATGGGAGGGAGGGGATTTAGTGGGTCAAGGGCGGTTTAGCTGTGGCTACATCATTGAAGAAAATGGTACCCTCCCCTAACAACAGCTATCTGCCATAGTCCCCTTAGGAGACAGGCAGCTTTGTGAGCCCCTCCCCCATTGCTGGTGCAATTGTGGTTCAGTCCTGGCAATTACCCCACCTGCTGGGTTTTTTGTTTGTTTGTTTTCTGTCAGGGTCTCACTGACATCAAATCTGCTATGCAACTAAAGATGCCCTTGATCTCCTGATGCTCTTGCCTCTGCCTCCTCCTCGGTGCTAAGACTGCGCATCCACTGTGCAGTTAGCTTACTATTGCATGATGCAATTATTCAGGGGCACACCTTGGAATGGGCCTGCCAGCTACCCTCTCACCACGTTATATTTCAGAACACATGCCCCTGTCTCATCCCTATATCCTTTGAAGGGAAAGGTTAACAAAACCTTTTTTTTTTAAACACAGGTTCAAGTTCAAGCAGCAAAGGACAGGATAAGAACAGATCAGCTCCCTCCAGCTGTGCTTGGGTTTAGGCCACACAGAGTTAGGGTTATAAATAGTCAGCCAGGAGCCTAGCTTGCTCCCCTAAAGTGAGAGTCAGGTATATATCACTCACAAAAACACCAGAGGCTCCTAGTGTAGTCGTTGATTCAAGGCACTGATTCGCCTTGTGCTTTGGAAAGTACGTTTTTTCCTTTGGCCAATGCTGGATTCCTTTTCCTGTGCTAAACACATGTGTGTTTGGGTCACTCAGCTGTCCCTCACCCAGAGGGCTACAGAATCACATTCATGGCCCCACCCCTGCCCCGCCCCCTGATTTCTTTGCTTTTTGTGGTGCTGGCAGCACTGAGTCACACCCCCTGGGAAAATGTATTTTTCCCGTTATTTCTGTCTTAGTTAGGTTTCAACTGCTGTGATCAACTCCATGACCACAAGTTATCTGGGGAGGAAAGGGTTTGTGTAGCTTGTACGTCCGGATCACAGCCCATCACTGAGGGAGCCAAAAAAGACAGGAACCTGGAGGAAGGAACTGAAGACGAGGCCGTGGAGGAATGCCGCTGACTGGGTTGCTCTGCGTGGCTTGCCCAAGACCACCTGCCCAGGGGTGGCACCACCCATAGGAAGCTGGACCTTTCCACGACAGTCATTAATCAAGAAGGAGTTCCACAAGCGAACACGACGGGGGCCGTTTTCTGAACTGAGGTTCCCTGTTCCCAGAAGCTATCGAAGAGCTAAACAGGGCAATGGCCATGTTTTAATAAAGTCAAAACCTAGGGAAAACATCCACACTCTAATTATTGTACAAATCAGGATTTAGGCCTCTCACCTATCAGGCTTTCATTACTTGGTTGAGTGTGAGTGTATGAGGGGTGAGGGTGGGGTCTATTAAACAAGGTTATTATTATCAGGTCTAAACAAAGCTCCATCTCCCCAAATTCCAGAAGGCAGAAGGAACAAATGACTAGCTGTGGTGCCTCTTAGCATACCGTAATATTAATGCTGGCCTCTAGAGTCATCTGTGTCACAAGAACCTGTTACCCAATACCAAAGTGGTCAAGTCAGTTTATATAATCATCAATCGATACAAATATCTGTATCCTTTTTCTTTACCCATAATTATAAAGTTTCCTTTCTTTTTTTTTTTTTTTTTTTTTTTTGCTACAATCTTCCTAATGCAGAATTCCAATGGCTACACCTAGTATCTAATCAGTCCATTTTCCAATTTAGATAGTGTTCCCCACCACCGAACCCTAAGTTTCTAGAGCTTTACTAATTATAAACAAAAAGTTCACTGGGTAGGCAGAGGTCTTGGTTACTGCTATTTTATTTCCTCAGGAAAACTTCCTAGAAGGCAGCTACTCGTTTTCCTCCTTGTTAGAGAAAGCTGTGTGCCAACTGACAAACGAATCCCATAGCACTTGAGACACCTCTCAGGAGACGTGGGGTTTGGTCCTGATGTGGCTGTTAGTGATTAGGTCTAAGAACATTGACAAGCCGCTCAACTCTTGAGAGACTTAATTTCCCGAGGCACTGTTTAGGAGACAGGTGTGACAGTGCCCCTCCCCCAACCCCCAGGACCTGCCTGAGGTCTCTAACTGCCAGCAGGATTCTCTTTCCATTATTCCACAGGGCTTCCTGTCTAAGGCATCAGATCTCCTCTCTAGTCTCTCTTCTTTGCTTTTCAGCTAGCTCTCCAGGAAAATGACTTAGTTAAAGCCCACTGTAGGATTTCAGCGTGGATCTGCAAATGAGTGGTGTGTACAAAGAAAGCCCAGTGGTGGGACCAACTGGCCCTCCTGCTCCTCGTCCTCCTCGTCCTCCTCCTTGCTGCTTCTTCCTTAATTCAGGTCAGCTACAGATTCCCATAAGCTTCCTTATGTCTGCAAGAGATGGCCACAGGGTACTACGGCAATAATAAACACATCCAGGCCTGCACTTGGGAACTTCCCAGAATTCAGCATGTGAGGAAGGGAGTTGCCTGTGTCTCTTTTCATGGCCATCTGCCCCATAGCTATTATGTTCCACCATGGTCCTTAGGGACAGTATAGCGACACCAGCCATATCCCTATTAAACACAACAAACAGAGCCACCATACTTTCCCCCAGATCACCCCAGTACAGATGGAGGCAAGCATCAAGTGCTTTCTTTCTTTTTGTACTTTACACAAAAACTGGCCATTTAATTAGGTTTTTTTTTTTTTCCCAAAGGGTTCAGTTCCCAACACCCACATCCTCAGCTCACAACAACTTATAACTCTAGCTCCAGGAGATTCAATGTCCTCTTCTGGCCTCAATGGTCACCTGCACATACCCATATACACATATATACTCACACAATTAAAAATAAAGAATAACTCTAAAAAGCAGTCACATGTCGAAGCCAGGAACCAGGAAATTCAATGCAGGTCTCCTTTGGACCTGAGGGCACCAGTATAATTCCACTGGAGACCAAGAGGCTGGAAAAAGCCGAGGTGGGCTCCGGATACACATGACTCTGGAATCCCCCATGCCCCGGGCTGTAGATGGAGGCAGCTGCATTCAGTCAGTCAGGAAGGAGTGGCTAAATCTCACTTCCACAGACAAACATAGCATTGTGGTACCCATGGGCCTTAGGGGGAAAGCCAGGCTTTCTGTACTCTAGATGTGAATAGCCCTGCATATTAAATCAGACAAGCGCATCCCTTAGGGCTCCACACTCATCTCCCAGGACTCTCTGAGAGCAACATCATCATGGGGTGTAAACAATTGTCCCTCGAAGCGGTGCTGGAAGAAACAGAAGCGTTTGCAAACAAGCCATGCGGTCTCTCTCCTCTGTCTATACGGCTACTTCTCTTTTCTCCTCCGGCCCTGGCTCTAAGAAAAAGAGAGGAAACCAAGCAGAGGAGCCCAGCTCATCCTCCATCACTCAAGTTATTCATATTCATGCAGGAGAGGAGCAGAGTACCCGGGATTACCTCCAAAGAAAGAGCAATGCAAGCGGGGTGCTGTGCACTTGGCCTCAATGGAGACTCTCTCTGCACACACCCAACTCCGTCCATCACACATGTTTACACACTCAAATGCACACTTCACACCTCCACCTTACCACCACCACCACTCCTCCTCCTCCTCTTCTTTCTCCTCCTCCCTCTCCTTCTCTACTACCACAGCCATACTACTACCACACACACACACACACACACACACACACACACACACACACACACGCGCGCGCGCGCGCGCACACACACACACACACACACACACGCTCTGACAAGCTGGGACACAACAGCCCATGCTCCCTAAGGAGTGTCCACACCAATGGATATTGCTGCCACGGCATATTAGCAGGACTCAAAGGTGGGGGAAGGCATTATAATCATCCAAGTAGCAATGGCCCTTTAGCCAGGGCGTGGTGCTCTAGACTGCTAAGCCCCTCTCCCCAGATGGAAATGGAGAAAGGAAGAATGTGCCTTCCTTTTCCCAGAGTCTTCCAACAGGATGACAGGAGGTAGCAATGATGTCACTGTGAAGCCCACTCCCACCCCCTGCTTCAGTCTGGCTGCCAAGTATGCTCACAAATTTTTGCAGGATCAAGGGACCTGGCACTAGTTGGGCATGCCTTTAATCCTTGGAACTCAGGAGGCAGAGGCAGGCAGATCTCTAGTCTACAGATGGAGTTCTGAGACAGCCAAGGTTACACGGAGAAGCCTAGTCTCAAGAAAAAAAAAAAAAAACAAGGATCAAAATAGCAACAACCAAGAGGCCTGGCAATGAGCTGGGGAGATGGCTACATTGATAAAACGCTTGTGCAAGCATGAGGACCCAGGCTCAATCCTCAGGACCCATGTAAACAGTCACATACCATGGTGCTCCTGTAACCCCATCATTGGGGAAGTGAAGACAGGCAGATCTCTGGGGCTCACTGGCCAGCCAGCCTAGCCAGCTTAGAGTACAAGATCAACAGAGAGATCCTGCCTCAAAACACAAAGTGGGCAGCACCAAAGCTGAGCTCTGACCTCGGCAGGCACACCAGGGGTGGAGTCAGGCTAGTAGCTGCCCTCCAGCATGTGAAATCCCTTTGTTTCTCTGCTTCTAAGTCTACAGTGACGAGAAAGCCCAGGGTGGGATGAGGCATCTATTTTCTCATTCATTTCCAATATCTCGGGATGAATTTAGGAGAGTTGCCATAGCACATTTCCCCCTGATTAATAATAGAGTCCTTACTAATACATTGCGAGGGCTGTGTTTAGACCTTGTGAAACCTCCACTAATTAGTTCTGAGACACCAACACCCCAATGCGTACACTCCATATCACCCCATCCCTTGGAGAAAGTGAAACACACATGAGTGGATTAATCTTGTTTGAAGGCAGGGCCCCAGTTGTCTCTTAAAGGTCCCCACACTTCTTAATCTCTTATTATGGAGATTAAACTTGAATGTGAGTTCCCAAGGAGACAAACCATAGCACAGCCTGGCACAGCAGCACAAGCCAGGCCGAGTCCTTCCACAGCCCCATCTCATCCCCATCCCCCACTCCAACCCTGCCCCACACGGAGCATCGTCTTTAAATGTTTCAGGATGAATCCATCCTTGCACAACTTCTCACACTCAATAAGGCAGCCATTTTGGGCTCCTCTCGAGCTGCTCTTTTCTAATACTCCTGATACCTGTGTCCCTTGCTGACCCCAAAGATCTGTCACATGATACTATCATTAATTGGGGCCTAAGGAGAGAGAATAACTTAAGGAGTACTGACAGAAGCTCACACTTTTTTTTTTTTTAATTTTGGACATTCTTTAAAATGTGTCTGGCATATGAATGAATACTGAGAGACTATGGAGTGATAATTTGACACAGCTCTACACACATGATGGCCAAATTAGGGTAATTAGCCTTTCCATTGCTTCAACTCTGATCCATTCTCGGGGTAGGGAACCTTCAAATTCTTCATTTCTGAGTATTTTGAAATATATAACAGACAGCCTGGGTTACAGAGAGAAACGCTGTCTCAAAAAAACAAAAACAAAAACAAAAAACAAAATAAGAACCAAAACAACCAGAGGCCTGGCAATAAGCTGGGGAGATGGCTGCCCTCCTGCATGTGAAATCTCTGTTTCTTTGCTTCTAAGTCTACAGAGACAAGAATGCCCAGTCCTTACAGTAAACTGTTGAGAAAGCTGGACAGTCTCTATCCACTGTGTCCTAGGGCCGTCACTAGAACACAGCACCCCACCCCAGCCCCACACTTCAACCCCTCTCTTTTTAAATGTATGCAGGTGTTTGTCTGTCTGTATGTATATCACATGTATTCAGTCAGTTCTGGCAGGCCCAGACGAAGGCATCAGAGACCCTGGAAGTAGAGGTATAGATGAATGTGAGCTGCCAGGTAGGTAATAGGAGCTAGGTCTTCTGAAAGAGCAGTAAGCACTCTTAACTGCAGAGCCATCTATCCAGCCCCTTGTGTATATATTCATTCATTCATTCATTCATTCATTCATTCAGAGACAGGGTCTCATTGTGTAAGCCTACAATTCTCAACTTGTGGATAGCAACCCCTTTACCGGTCGAATGATCCTTACACAGGGCTAGCCTAAGACCATCAGAAAACAGATATTTTCATTCCAATTCATAACAGTCATAAAATTACAGTTCTGAAGTAGCAATGGAAAGAATTTTATGGTTGGGGGGGGGGTCACCACAACAGGAGGAACTGTACTAAAGGGTCAAAGCATTAGAAAGGTTGAGAATTACTGGTATAGACAGACATCTGACACTCTTGCTCCCAAATGCTAGAGTTACAGGAGACTCCAATTGAGCTCAACTCACAATTAAAAAAAAAAAAAAAACTTAAGTCCCACCCTCTCTTCTATATCCATTTTAAGCCCAAATTCATCCCAAGACCCAGCAAGCTAGGCTCAGCCATCCACCCTCTACACTCCAATTGAAGATAATCAGTAGTGAATAGCAGAGTTGGGGAGCAGACTAGGGCATGGAGAGAGATCACTGAGTAAGGGCACTCGCTGCTCTTGCAAAGGGTTCGGTTCCCATCACCTACATGGGAGTTACAACACCAGGTAACTCCGGTTCTAGGAGATCCAGTGCCCTATCCTGGCTTCTATGGGTACCAGGTACACACTTAGTACACATACATACATATATAGGCAAACCCACATACATATAAAATAAAAACAAATAAGCCTTTTGAGAGAGAGAGAGATCTATTCAATTTGGCCACATTGGGAAGAACAACAAGAAGAAGCAGTGGCACCCATACCCCGCCCCGCCCCTCCCTGCCCTGCAAGTCCCTCTTCCAGGTTCCAAGGGAGGTTTAGATTTAAATACAAGGCAAGAGTCATGCATAACTAAGCTGTCCTGGCTAAGGTGTGGCCACGCCCATCTCCAACCTTGTCTGGTTCCAGTTTCTCTTGTAATGCAGTCAGACAGGTTTTCACAGCTGTGTGAAATCTCTTCCTAGGAGACAAGTTTCCATTCTGGCTGGCACCAGATGTCAGCCTTTTCCTTCTTCGAACAAGCACTCCTGGAGAAGTGCTAATTCTTTGAGGGCCATTGCTTGCCTACACTGATAGCTGAAGGTGTTAAGTCTTTATCCCTCCATGACAATTACACTAGACAAATACCTTGTCTGTTCAAAGCCTTGGGCTTCATCCTCAGCATTGTATGTGTGTGTGTGTGTGTGTGTGTGTGTATATATATATATATATATATATACACACATATATGTGTGTGTGTCCGTGTCCATGTGTATATGCATATATAAACATATACATGATCTTATATTTAATAATAAGACTGGTCTTCCTAGATCTCATAAACATTGTTTCTTTTCATTGTTTTGTTATAGTCAATTAGAAAAGTAACACAACAATGTATTTCATAAAGTAAATAATGATGTAACATAAGAAATGTCTAAGGGGCAGAGAGAGGACTCAGGTTAAAAGCACTTGCTGCTCTTGCAGAGGACCTAGGTTTGGTTCCCAGCACCCACATGGAGGCTCACAACCATCCAAAACTCCAGTTCCAGGGGCTCTAACTCCCTCTTCTGGCTTCTATGGGCACCATACTCACATGTTGCACATACACCCACTCTGGCAAAACGCTCCTACACAAAAAGTAAATGAATCTTGAAAAGTTAAGAGACATCTACCATTCGTGCAAATGGCAACCAAGTCTGTGTTCTTCTCAGCATAGGAGTGCAGCTGCACTAAGAATAAGCACGCTGACTCCCTCTATACCTGTTACCCTCCAGCTGAGTGATCCTGGCAGCATTTTCACTCTATCCAAACACCCAAGGTAACCATAGAAACGCCAGCCAGGAGCCAGAAGAAGACAGAGCAGAGACACCTGGGAAGTAGGGAGGGGCTGTTCTTTCCAGGTAGCTGAGCCTCTAAGGCATGTAGCAGGAAACTGCAGACAGAATTGTCTACCACATTGGAAGCATTGGGAGGCTGTCTGTCGTGAGAAGGGATGGACGGACAACATTAGTGACGCACAGAGAAGCAAAACTCTAGGAAAACACAGCCCAGGTACCCAAGACCAGCTCTGGGCTTCCATGGGCTGTCCCACATCCCCATCACAAACGGTCAGTCTCAGGAGCACAGTGAGAAATCTTCTGCTGCTGCTCCCACATCCATGAGGCCGCTATGGTGGTCCCTCAGCATCTTCAGCACTGCTTCTGCCATCCTGGAGGGTACCAAAGTCTTTGAGTGCTCCTTTAGTAAAAGCACAGTGTTTGCGTGGAACCTACACATATTACATGCAACATTAAATCCCAGCTAGATGCAAAGACTGCAGAAACCACGGCCCTATTGCATTGGCAGGGGGTGGACAACACGAAAAGGCTTGCATGTGTTAGACACAGGTGCAGATTCTTTTTATGGGTAGTTTCAACCTGTAATTTATTGATCCGAGCATGTAGACTCCATAGCCCATGAAGGCTGAGTTTGCAGCAAAGACAAAATGAAAAACTGGCCTTAGATAACCTTCCCTTTTGAGGGAGGAAAAAAAGGAAGGGAGGGAGGGAAGAAAACTTCTAAATGCTATTTTCTAAATCTGGCAGGAAATATGAAAAACATTTGAAAAGCACCACTTGGGGCTTGGTAGAGTACTTGCCTGGCATTGACAAAGACCTGTGTGTTTTACCCCCAAGCATTGCATAAAACCAGGCATGGTAGTGCATGCCTATAATCCCAGTACAGGAGGTAGACACAAGAGATTAGAAGCTCAAACTCATCTTCAGCTACAGAGTGAGTTCAAGGCCAGCCCGGGGTAAACAAGATGAGGTCTCAAAAAGAAATGCTTTTAGTTAAAAAATAAAATAAGGGGCATTCAACCCAGGCATGGGTGATGACTCACATCTGTAATCCCACCTACAAGGCTGAAGCAGGGTAATTGCCCCAAGTTCAAGGCCAGCCTGGACTACAAGATGAGACACTGTCTCAACTCTCACCCCTCCCCATTTAAAAAGCATCATACGTATAAACTAGCCAGAGACCTGATCACATGAGAGATAATGAGAAATGAATGTTTACTGAGCCAATACATATAATGAGTGGGGACACCAGGCCTGGTTTTGACATAATCCTTCTCATTTTAACGGTCCCCAGGGGGCAGTATCCTTTGCTCCATTTCACTGGTGAGATAACCCAGGCTCAAAAACAATGGGCACTGGGTGCGGCTGGTAAGAAGGCTCAGCAGCCAAAGTTAGTTACTATGAAAGCCTGGTGTTGAAGGTGGAAGTAGAGAGCCGACCCCTCCCTACCCTTGTCTTCTGACCTCCCTCTACACGCTGGCTCTGACACACACACACCAGAACACAATAGCAATTTCGAAAGGGCTGGTGAGATGACCCAGAGGGTAAAAGTGCACACTGCACAAAGCCTAGAGAGTTCAATCCCCAGAACCCACATAATGGTAGATAGGGAGACCACCTCCGTCAAGTTGTCCTCTGACCTCCACATACACACTATAACTTAAAAAAAATTTTTAGTAATAATTTTTTAAAACAAACACTTCTCCCAAAGTCACCCAGTAGTGGCCCACCAACCAAGTTCCTGAAACTGGTTACTTTAGCCACACACACCGCACTTTGCATGACAAGGAATGCTCCTTCCTAAGTCACAGCTAGCAAGTATGTCACAACAGACCTGCGTATTACGCACACTTTTTACTTCCTCTTTCATGATCAGCCTCCCAATTCAGGTAGCAAAAGGCCCAACCTCAGTTACTTTCTCCCTCTCCAAGCTGAAACTCTACGGAATCATTCATTTCCAAAGCCCCACACATCCTACAACCGATCATTCGAGTGCACCCATTATCAGTTCAATGCAATGAGCCTGGTCACGCTTCAGTCTTCCTAACCCTAAACAGAGTCATTTCTCCCATTTATATAATCCCCAAGGGCTTCCTCAATTCTACACCTACCTGGCAAACCAAAAATCATTTCCTGCTGTGCACCAGGGCAGGAACCCTGAGAACACAATCACTTCTCTCTTTTTGCAGTGTTAAGATAGGAAGAGATCCAAAAGAAACTCCAGGGAAGAACTGGAAAGGCAGGGTCTGCCAGGATTTCAGAATGGCTCCCTTCACGTCCAAGTCTGCCTTTGTCATTATCTGAAGCCCATATAATGCCTGGTGTGGCAACAATGGCCTGAGACGTCGGTTCTCACCTCTGTCCCAGCAGCCTTCCTCGGTGCTAAAAGCAAGCACAGCTGCCAGGAAAGGGTGGACTGCCCCAGGTCCTTAGCTAATGATGCCAAATGCCAAGCGAGTTGGGGCAAGATTCCATGTAAGCAAAAATCAGAGGTCAGGGAAAGCCTCAGGTTTTACTACCTGCCCCAGGGTGAATAAACCTTCTATTTTTCACAGCTACCTCCAAACATGGGGACAGGGAGCGTGACAGCAAGTGGCACCCCATTCCAGGCAAGGCAGCAGGTATTTTTGGCACAGTTAACCAACAGGGTGATTACTCATGGAGGGAAGCCCCTCTGTTTCCAATGGCAAAGTGCTGTCATAACTCCAGTGTCTAGCTGGTCCAGTATTGCAACCATGGGCTGGGTGGAAACTGCATCCCCGATACCACCCAGGAATCTGAGTTTTAAAGGGCTCTCCGGGTAATATCAATGCACAGTAAAGTTGGAATGGGGTGCAGATTATCATACCCGGAACAGAAATGCTGGGTGGATGGATGTGTCTTGTCCCTAACCTGTGATTCCTAAGATCATGTGTCCACACAATGAAAAGGTCTTCCACATTTCACTGGTCATCCTGCAGCTGTTGGCAGCCGACTGCTAGATGACTTGGTATCTGGCATGATCTAGTGAGGGTAAAGAAGACACAGAGTAAAGCTCAGCCCTGGAAGGGCTACCTTCCAACAGAGGGACAACGAGCAGGCACGAGACTCATCAGCAGTGAGAATGTCACCAAGGACAGAAAGGAAGCAAGAGACATAGAAAGACCCAGAGCGCTGGAAGAGGAACTTTGGTAGAATAAGAGGTCCAGAAAAGTCACTCCCTCAAAATAACACATGAGCTGGATCTGGAGAGAAAGAGTTAGCCATTCAAAGAGAGGAGAGTGGAGAGAGAGGAGAGAGAGAAGAGAGAGAGAGAGAGAGAGAGAGAGAGAGAGAGAGAGAGAGAGAGAGAGATCCAGCCATTCAAAGGGAGGAGAGAGAGAGAGCGAGCAGTCTAGACAACCATCCTGAGCCAGTGCAGAGAGCCAGAGTCAGATAAGTGGCAGGGGAATTTCAGGAACACAGCAGAGGCCTTGGTCTTGGAGGGTGGTGCATCCAAGAGAGAGCTCAATTGCCAACGATGTAAGAGGCATAGCGGAGGCAGGACAACATGAAGCCAAGAACCTCCTGAGCATCCATCAGTGTTCGCCCAGCTTCCTTGGGACCCACTGAAATGCCATTTGCAGGTGTTATTTATATACACATTCACCTTTCCCATGGTACAGAGAATAGATTGGGCCTAGGCCAGCAGCCAGGCGGCATTCGCTAAGGAGAGAGGCCCTGCTGCAGGAGGACTCTGACTTTTGGCAGGTTCTGTCTGACCCAAGGCTGACTGGGAAGGGATACTGTCCTGAGCTGTTAGCCGCTCTGGATGAAACAGTGTGAGTCACACTGTACTCTGGGCATCCTCTAGGCAAGCAGCCTCTAGGTATCTGTGGTCCAGGGCCTTGCAGGGAGCAGCTCTGAAGAAAACTGACCAAACACAGTGAGTGTGTCGAGTGCCAGCTCGTCTGGCAGTATCTACATCAAATGAAATGTGAATATACTTCCTGACCAGCTCTCGGTTTACGCATTTGTGCTACAAACACACTAGTGTGTACAAAATGGCAGTGCCTCAAGATGACTCATTCCATGTTTGTGTAAGATAGGAAACAACCCAAATGTTGAACAACAGGGGACGGGTCAAATACATTTTCATTTTACCCATACAGCAAGATCTTATGTAGCCCAAAACATGGCTAAGGATACAATCACAATCAAAATATATGTTTGTATGTTTAGGTGCAGTGTATATATTTGTATAAAACAGATATATTACATACACATATATATGCATTCAGTTATCTTTATCAGCAGGTGATTGGTCCCAGAATCCCCATAGGTACAAAGGCTCAGGGATGCTCAAGTGCCTTATGTAAAACAGCTGAGCATTGGTGTGTAGTCTACATTATTGTCCCAGCTTTCAACCTATCAGCCTAGGGTAGCTAATGGGTTAGAATTCTGGATGTGGTTGTCTTACTACACTGTTTAGGGAGTGATGGCAAGAAAAACATTTGTGTTTGTTCAGCAGAGGTACAGTTTCTTCTCTTTGTTTTTCAAGTATTTTTGAGTCATGGTTGGTTGAATACACAAATGCAGAACTCACAAACGTGGAGGGTCAACTGAATATGTAGCTATATGATACACTGAAATTTTAATATAATATTAAATGCTTTTAATAGATAGTAGATGATAGATCAATCGATTGATAGACAAGCTAGCACTGTCAAATGATAAATAGTGGATTTCCAGTAGCATGAATGGACTTTAACAATCACGCAAAAGAAGTGAGAATTCTTACATGCAGCCTTGCTGTGGTGGCACATGCCTTTAATCCCAGAGAGGCAGAGGCATACAGATTTCTGAGTTCAAGGCCAGCCTGGTCTACAGAGTTCTTTTTCTCTTTTCTTAAAGATTTATGTATTTTATTTATATGAGTACACTGTAGCTGTCTTCAGACACTTCAGAAGAGGGTGTCAGATCTCATTACAGATGGTTGTGAGCCACCAATTCCCAGGCTGGGAATTGAACTCAGGACCTCTGGAAGAGCAGCCAGTGCTCTTAACCACTGAGCCATCTCTCCAGTCCCCAGAGGGAGCTCTTACATGTATATTCACTACTATATCCAGAAAAACCTTGATAGAAAACATTGAAAAAAAAAAGTAGTAAGGTTAATTACCTCAGAATAGGGTACACCAACTCTATATAGTTTGAAATTTGTGTCATGTAAATATATAACCTATTCAAGCTAACTGAATGCAATTTTAAACAAATGCATTCAAAGTAGTTCTAGAAAGTACAAAGGTTCGTGGTACTGAGCGCCTTGAAGGGTACACAAAGGAGGGGGTGGGGATGAGAAGCAGAAGTACGAGATTTGGAGATGCTAACAGATGATCAGTCTGGAAGGCTGCACAATTCTTAATCCCACCGCAGGAACAAATGGCACTCCTGACAGAAGCCGGAACTTAAGAACCAGGAGCCTCTCCTACATACCCTATTGGTATGTTAATTTTGGAGTTTGTGTATGTGCACACTTGAAAGCACACACTCATGCTATAGTGCAGAGAGAGAGAGAGAGAGAGAGAGAGAGCCCATGAAATCAGCTCTCTCATTCCATCTCCTTGTGGGTTCCAAGGATCAAGCTCAGTTCTCCAGGCTTGCACGGCAAGCATCTCTTCCCACTGAGCCATCTTGATGGATTCTTGAATGCCTTATAGGACACGAGGCTGGCCAGGCACCTTAGACATCAGTTCTTGCTTACTCTGCCACCGAACTAATAAGGCTTTTCCTAAGAGCAAAGTCAATGGGAACAGTGTCTCTGGCTCCCTGTTATAACCTGAATTACAATGAAGGATGAACCCACTGAGGTGAGCCAGGTCCCAGAAAGGATAACAAAGACAGAAAGATTCAGGAGATGGCATTAATATGGGGGAACCAATTCCAAGGGTGGGATAGAAAGCAACACAGGACACACACGAGAGAGAGAGAGAGAGAGAGAGAGAGAGAGAGAGAGAGAGAGAGCTGTCTCTGACAGAAGGGAAGGAAAGCTTAGGAGGTGGCAGAAGAAAGGGCTGGAGAGGGCTGCTGGTGGACTCTAGCTGTATGGTCCTGGGTAGCTGGAACTCGGCTCTCCAAATCTGGGTACCCTCATCTGGAAAATCAGCCAGATGTCTACCTTGGATACTTGCCTCCACCATGTTAAAATGCTTTATACACAACCAACTACCACACTGGCTGGCCCACAAGAGGTTCTCGGTTATAGGCAGCCCTAAATGGCAAACAAACTGTGCGTGACAGAAATATCTCTACAGCAGAAATGCCACAGAGGCAGTGTAACTGCCCTGAAAAGAATGAACACAGTCTAAAGAAACACCCTTTACTTGGTCTCTCAGACTATTAAAACAATGGACCCCAAGAAAATGGAATCTCCCCCCTCTTCTGCCCCACTCCCACCCCCCAGCCCCCCAGGAATCTCATGCTGGGAGAAGAGAAAGCTTAAAGCTTGGGACAGCCAGAGGAAAGGTTTTATTCCAGGTAAGTGATTTGCAATTTGTCAACCCACCTGGCAGGAGGGTGGAGCCATAACAATGTGGGGCGGCCTGCACCTGAATAGGAACCGCTCAGCCACCCGTCATTCTGAGCCTCTATTTAAACCTCTATTGCAAGGTCTCACTTGAAGACCTTGAAAACCGACTGGGAGGGTCACTGGGTCCCGTTTGTCCCTCTTCTCAAGGTTGAATAAGTCTCCTTTTCTGCTATTAATGTGTCTGTTTAAATGGGCTTATGGTTGAACCTGGCTTGCTGAAGCATACATATAGACTGTCCCAAAGTCTGGTAGCAGTAGGACTCTGAAGGGAGTTTCTGGAAATCAAAGGAAGGTGTGTACAATGCCACCGGCTCAATTTCACTTATCTGGTGCCTTCTCCTTATCAGGTCACAACGTGGACTGAGCCATGGGTCAGGCTTGCTGACAGTGGAGAAAGGAGGACACTTCACCGGGACTCATTAAAGGGATGGCTCTCTTCAGTCCCAGGCAAACGCTCATATGTGCAAACCTCCAGCAGCCAAGGCCAGCCTGATAACTGTTTGGGGTTTTCCACTTCCTGTGTTATGTGTGCAGAACCTCTTAACCGTGACTGAGAAGCCAGTCAGGAGCAGCCTCGAAGGTACAATCGAAAGAAGCCTCCTAAGTCTGCAGTGAAGTCTTAACACCTGTGCAACCATTTTGAAATTCAGTCCAGTGCCTCTGCATTTCCCATAATCACGGACTGCCTTGAATCTCGGGCAAACAAACTCAAAAGGAAAGGAAGAATGCCTACAGCCCACGGTGAAAGGATAAGCCCAGGGCTGTTCCCTTCTCACACTTGGTAAACCTAGCTAACAGAGCCTCCCATGCTTTTGCTCTGAAGAGGAACTAACTTCAGCCCTGTCAGTACAAAACAAGAACTTATATGGATTCTCTTCTCCAGTGCTGAGAGTTGAAACCAGATGCCCGTGCCTACCAGTCAGGTATTCTACCATGGTGCAACACCCCAAGTCCTCACACAGGCAACATCATCACCACTGCCGCCACCACCATCACAGAAGTATCCAGAAAAGTATAACAATGGTCCACATCCCTAAACGCTTCGGCGGCCAAAGTATGAGATAAAGGCTGGAAGTGTGGCTCAATCAGTGAAGTAGTTGCCTAACAGGCAAGAAGCCCTGGGTCTGATCCCCAGAACCAAATAAACTAGGGATGGAATCTCAGCACTCAGGAAGTAGAGTCAGGAGGATCAGAAGTTCAAGGCCGCCCTCAGCTAAGCAGGGAGTTGAAGGACAGCCTAGGATACACGAGACCCCGCCCCAAACAACAATGATAGTAAGTACCAGAGACCATCAGAGCATTCTTGCTCTGTAATTGGTATCCCCCTGTTGTGGGGTTGCTCCAAGGGCCTGTCCTATAGAGATGCCACCGGAGAGGGGAGAAGAATGCTCCAACAAGCTTTCAAATCGGACCAGACCCAAGCCTTTAGCATAGATGGGGCTTAAGAGGAACCCATGGTATAGAAATTGCCCTAATAGGTTTTATACTCTAACTTTTTAATCGCCTACTTGACAAACAAATCCAGTGTAAACAACTAGTATAAACTAGCAGTGAAACAGAAAAGAAACATTGGCTAAAAGTCAATAGAATTCAGTTCAAAACTAAAGAAGCCAGGCTCCAAAAGCCAGAAGCTTAATACATTAAATACAGTAAAGAAAAGACCGGTAGCCCCTACGTTAGAATTTCTCCAACCTAGTTTGTTAGGAGCTTTTTCTCCACTTCAGTAACCCTGGCTTCCAAGGGTAAGTATGAAACGCCTGGGAATAGCCGAGCGTGGTTGGTTTAGGTATGGAAGGGAACTGCTGATGAACAGACTTGCTCAAGACACTCGTTTGAGCCCAGAAAGAAGCCCCAGCCTGCTTGTAAACACAATGTGTCTCTGGAATATTCCCGAGGCAAAATACGGAGGTGCCATCGCACGTTTCCAAAGGAAACTGCAGCGTCTGGCTTCCCCCTCCCACCCCGGCCCCCTCCACACACACAAAGCATCCTTGCCTTTGAAACCACAATTTTCATCTCGGAAGAATACAAGGTATATAATTCTCAACTAGAGTAGACACCCACTCCTGGGAGACTGTGCCCAAAGGTTAAATTACAATCTTTACTAACCTCTGACACATCTGAGAGTGTTCTGATAGACCCGCCCACTCTCACTTGCTTCCTTCCAGAGCAGAAGAGATAATTCCAGCCAGCTGTCAGTTCTCTAATCTCACAGTAAACTCACTTACTGTGGAGGGAAACAAAACGATCCAAACTGGGTGCCACAGCTGCTCACAAACAGGTACACCCAGGAAAAACCCTGCCACCACGTGTGCGGCCCTTTATTCAAGGGTTCCTGGCCACGCGCTCTCCTTTTCCAGACGCACGCGCACCCACACACCAGAGCACTAACTAACGTATACAGCTGGGTACCGAGTTTCCCTCCTGGAACAGCAACCGGTCTTCTGTATCTGACCCATTCGGTTCCTATACCTAGAATCCAAGCCTATTCTAGCCTCCGCACCACACACGTGGGGATGCGCTTCCAGCTGGTATCAGGAGCGAAGCGTGGAGGTGGGGGAGGCCACCGACTGGAAAGGGGAAAGCTGGGACTAACAAGCTTGGGTTTGGGATTCCTGGGATATGTCCAATTGGAGAGAAGCGAAGAGCCGAGCTAAAGAAGAGAGGGCTGGGGGAGGGGTCGCTCACCCAGGGTTTTGACAGCGATCTGCCTAGTGAGCGGCGGCGGCAGGTTGATGCACACCAAGTCCACATCCTGGTGCAGGAGCACCTCGTCGATGCGGCTGGTGTAGAAAGGAACGCTCATCTCCTTGGCCAGCTCCTCGGCTTCTTCCTGCGTGCGGCCCCACAGCGCCTTCACCGCGAAGCCCTCATCTTTCAGCAGCGGGATGATGACTCGGGCTGTGAGGCTGGTGCCGAACACGCCCACCCCGGGAAGCATGGCTGCTCAGGTCCGCCCGGTTCTGCTGCTGCCGGGATCTCCAGTCGAACACCGGCGCACACGCCTCTCCGGCCGGTCCCGCAGTCCCCGGCTCCTCGACCGACCTCGCTGCGCTGCGCTAGCCGCCGAGCCCCGGGCAAGGCGCCCGAGTGCGGTGGCGTGACAGCGCACCGAACCACAGACCCTGCAGGCTCCGGGAGCCTCAGCGCGGTGACTGCTGCAGTGCCCGCCACTCGGGGCTCGTGTCCTTCCCGGAGACAGCGGCAGGGACTCCGCCAGGACGCACGAGGCCCCGAAGCCCCGTGGAGCCCGGGCTCAGGCAGCGCTCCCGCCGCAGCGCCGGCCGGCTCCGTGCGCCCCGCGGAGGCCGCCCCATGGCCGGCTCATCCCGGCAGAATCTCTCTCCCGGATGGCGCTCCCGCTTCACCACCCTCTGTGGGCTGCGGATCTTCTTTTTCCCCAAGTCCTTGGTAACGAATGGAACCCAGAGGCCACCCGGAGGCCGACTAAGGATGAGGCTCGTAGTGTACCAGGCGCCGATCCCGAGCAGCAGCACCGCAGCGGCGGACACCACCCGGCGCCAGGCTCCTCATTCTGCTGCCATATTCGCTCGCTCGCAGCGCGCCTTGGGCGGCCTCGGCCCCGCTCGGGCTCGGGCTCCGGCTCCGGGATCCCGCGGGTACGAGGGCGGAGTTGGCGACTTTGACTGTCAGCGGCCGGGGTTCCTGCACCGCCCTTGCGGTAGCGCCGTGCTCCATTGGCCGCCAAGCGTCGCCCCCGCCCTTGTCTCCGCCGCCCAAGGCACTCGTTGCGCTCAGCGCCCGGCCCCTGGAACCCGCTTTGACTCCTCCCCGGCCCCGCCTGTCTCGCCTGCTGCCCCCGGGTGGCTTCCCTTTCTCTGCGCTCTCCGCCTCCGCGGCCGCCTCCTCCTCGTTGTGCTCCAAGCTCCGCCCAAGCAAGCAAATAAATCTATCAAAGCAGGGCGCGCCCTTAATAGGCTAGGACTGGGTTCCTTGGAAAAGATTGGCGGATGCTAAGACCCCGGGGAGGCCGGAGGACCCCACGAAGTGTGAGCAGCGTGGTTCACAGTCTCCTCTCCCGGATATTTTTCTGTGCTCGCCACTGCTCTAGGAAGCTGTCCAGGCACTTAACCCTGAGGTTATTGGAAACTCGTTTCATTGATGAGAAAGTGAGCTCTGAGGAGGTTAAGGGACTTGCTCAAGGTGACACACATGAACAACAGTGCCAGGATCGGAAGGCAGACACCAGCATCTCGGCGCTGAACCCCTAGAGTTCTGACTCGCAAGTGTGCCAGCTCCAATCCCAAACCAACTCCACTCCTGAGGAGGCTCCACTGGTCACCTACTCCATGCTTGTGCCCATGTGGCATGGGCGACCTCACCCAGACTCCGCAGTGGCTGTGGCACGTGTGTCTAGAGTCTGGTCTTCCTTGTTTACTTCTGGCTGCCTGCCACTCCTGGCCACTGCCCTCTGTCAGCTTCAGTTCCCTGGCACAGCGCTTCTCCTGGCCTTTAATACATCTGCAGTCAGAATGCTGGGGACCATCAGTCCGAGATGCGTGGAAAGCCCTAACTGCGGTGGTGACTGAGTGAGCGTCTGATGGCTCAAGATATCCTCGTCACTTATCACGGGGCCTAAGGAGATAGTAGGCACTTGTCTAAGTACACAAATGGATGGATATTCACCACCTGTCACATTGTGCCCTCTTCGTACTGGGAGGGAGGAGTCAATGCCAAAGGGCAAGTGGACCTGCTCTTCTAGCTCAGTGTTTCTGGAAAGGTGAGGTTACTACTGTCTATTATGTTCATCCCTGGCCTTTAGCACTCAGAGGAAGAGACACGTGTCCTGCTTCAACATAAGCGTGGAAAACATGATACATCCGAGTGTTTAAAGCAACTGTAACAACTGGCACAGAGACGGGGCTCTTGGAGAGAGCTGTACACACACACACACACACACACACACACACACAAAGGCTGATGTGGCAATGGGAGGAGGCAAAGTTGACCTCAGGACGACATTATTAAAAAGGACAAAGTGCTCCGGGATTGGCAACAACCTGAACAGGGTCAGACAAAGAGCAGACAAGATATGCCTGCTGATGGTTAGCTGAGAAGTGCCTAAGGAAAAGGAGGCGTGCAGCCATGGCTGCCAGGGTGCTGCTTTGGAGCAGAGCGAGAGCCACGGTGTGCCGCCCCTGGACAGGTGCAAGGTGGGTGACTCCTGGCTTGCAGAGTCAGAAGCCAGAGCTGACTCTTGGCTCTGCCATTTACACCCTGTGGGACCCGGGACAAATGTCTTCTCTGTGTCCGTCTGTAAAGGGGGACAATAGCTAACACTAGAGAGGACCATGTGATTTGACAGTCGTGACGTCCTGAGAAGGATGCTCCCTAGAAAGGTTCTATGTGATATATATGCCCTCTATTTTGATATTTATTTTTATTACATACATTCTATTTGAAAATAAATGTTAGGCCATGTATATATCCTGAATGAATTCCGTTATGCTCTTTTATGTTGTTTGGGTTTGTTTGTTTGTCGATTTGGGTTTTTCCTTTACTATTGTTTCTATGTATGGGTGTGGGTATATACCACATGAATGCATATACTCTTGGAGGTCAGAAGAGGGCATTGACTGGATCTGCTGAAGCTGGAGCAGGAGCTGCAGGTGGTTGTGAACCATTCTATATGAGCATCAGAGACAGAACTCAAGCTCTCTGAAAGGACAGTGAGCACTCTTACCTGCTGAGCCATCTTTCCAGCCACTGTTTGTTGTTTGTTTGTTTGTTTGTTTTTTGGTTTGGTTTGGTTTATTTGGGTTTTTGTTTTGTTTTCAGATGAGGTCTCATGTAGCTCAGGCTAGAATCCAACACACTATCCAGAGGAGGACGATCTTGATTACATTCTGATCCTCCTGTCTCCACCTCCCAAGCCTATACCACAGGTATGTACATATATACACCTTCTCAGTCCCCTGTAACAATACCATTCCCTGTTATCCACAAAGGAGGGAAGATGGACTTTTATGCATGTCTTTCAAAGAGAGGCTGCCCTTTGAATGCCCCTGCTGGAGCATTTAAGTCCGGGATATCAGTAGCTAGACACTGTCCTTGCTGGTCTGCCTGCTTTCACTCTGTACTCTCTGCTCAGTAGCCAGAGAGAGCAAAGCGATCTTTTGAAAGGTGAGTCATCTCATGTCCTACAACGACAATGGATTTGAGTGACACATATATTCCAAAGTCCTTAGGGAACCTGAACAACCCTACGTAACCTAACTTGACCTCACTCTGATCTTGCATACCTTAGTATTTAACCACTTCCGGCTACAGGCTCTGTATTCCAGCGCGTTGGTCTCTTAGCTCTGCACTGTGCAAGCTGAGTTTGCTCTCATCTCAAGGCTTTTATATTAGCTGCTCTGCCTCACACACATGCACATGCACGCACACATACACAGGCAGACAGACAGACAGACAGACAGACAGACAGACAGAGGCCTGCTGCTCACTTTTCTCTAGCTTGTGCTCAGATGTCCTCCTCCCCTTAGGTCAGACCTTTCTGGCCACCTCCTCTAAAGTGCCCTCCTTGTCACAAAAGTCATCCTTTATCACTGCTTTCCCCCCTATGTCGACTGTTTATCACCCACTTGCCTAATGGACTGCAGACTCACTGAGACTGGAAGGATGCCTCAGGTCTCCTTCACTTCTGAATGTCTGATACCTGTGGCCTTTGGAAGCTTACTAGGGTTGGATAAGTCATCAGAGCAGAGCACCATGATTGAATTCTGGAGGCTTCGTAGAAGGAGCGAATGCCAGAAGAGTCTGTCCCGTTCCAGTGATGCCTCGTACCACTCTAGAACATTGCTAGCAGAGCAGCATCCCCAGACATGGCCCTTACCCTTGGACCAAACCCTGAGCCAAGACAAACCTCTTTTCTTTATGTTTACCCATTATGTGTCATTGTGTTATTAGCAAGAGAAGGCTATGATTGGGGATGCTTAACATTTTTAGGACTTAGCCAGGCATATACACAACAGTGATTTGGGCATTGGAAATGTCGGACTGCCTCTCCCTCAGATGCTAACCTTAGGAGACCTGTTGGTTTGGGACATAAATTGAGACAACCAGGCAGGGGCTGCCAGGGCTCATGTGGGTGTACATGAGGCCTTTGAAGTTGAAGAGGAAAGCTTACAAACACATACAGACTGAAAAGAGAACCAGACTTGGGTTTCAGGTGGCATACTGGAGTTAGAAGCGAGAGTTTTCTAGACTGATGGAGAATATACTTAAGGTGGAAGGGGAGCCTGTGGAGGTGGCTGAGATGTGACCTGGAATTGCTGAAAGATTTGTATGGTGGGTAGCTTGTAAGGGGCTTGAGACACAACCCTCAGAGAGAAACTCCTGCAGTCACCAGGGACTGAAAGGAAGAAAGGTCTGGTAGTAGATGGACACTCTCAGAGAGCGAAAAGAGGTGAGGTGGCTCCTCACAGGCAGTGGGTGTCATCTGGGTGTGCTCTTGTGTCCTACTGGTTTAGTAGGTTTTGCTTCATCTGTTCCAGCCATAGGGTGACTCTGAGTGTGCCTCTGCCCCACGCCCCAGCAATACAACCATTTGAATAGACAGTGTTTGCACATACACAGTTTTGGGTTTTGGTATTTGTTTTTGTTTTTAAAAATATGTGTGGTATTCTTTACTGTTCTTATGTGAAAGCCTGACCTGGGATTCCACCTAATCCAACCTGACAGTTAGACATTTTAAAACAGTGCTGACAGGAGCTGGAAAGATGTCTCCAGGGTAAAGAGCATGTAGTGATCTGGTAAAACACTTGAGTTTGGTCCCCAGTGACTCTTTCAGGTGGCTTACAATCACCTGTCACTTCAGCCCCAGCGGGTGCAATGCCCTCTTGTGGACTTAAATAGCTCTGTGCACATGCTTATACACACATACACATACACATACACATACACATACACATACACATACACATACACACACACACACACACACACATGCACAATTTGCATGTATGTGCACACATGCACAAAGAAATTAAAAAAATATTTTTAAAAACAGTGTTGAAAACAAGCCCAAGATTATCTTTCCCCTTCTTGCTATAATCTGGATGTTGAATGTCCTCCCAAGGTCCCATGTGCTCAAGGCTTGATCCCCACAGTGCATGGGGAAGTATTGGAGTCTTTAGGAGTTTGGACCTGGTGGGAGGTTCTTAAGTTAAGTCATGCCCTTATAGGGGATGATAATGGTTGATTTTGTGTGTTAACTTGACACAAGCTAGAGACATCAGAAAAGAAGGAGTCTTCGTGAAGAAAGGCACGCGCTAATAGCCATACACATAAAAGCTGAATCTAAAAGAAATAAAAATAGGAAAAAAGAAATAAAAAAATAATTTTCATGCTTCTAGAAGAATGCTGACTTGGGATTTCTTATATTAAAATAGGTCAGTAATAATTTAACTGTTCAATTATTATATATGATACATTATATATAATGTATGTATATATTATATATCATAATATAATTATAAATTAATAGTTCAGTAATAATTTGGTGTAAAAAATTGTAAATATTATGGGAGTTTCAGAAAGAGATATGGTAAGGCCTGACATGGTGATGTTCATCTATGATTTTAGCATGCTTTGAGTGAAAACAGAGGATCACAGCTCAAAATTAGTGCAGGGCACAAAGCGAGATCTTGTCTCAAAATCAAAAGGGAAACATGTTCCACCTCCAGAAAAGTCAGAAAATGGGACATGTCACCCCACGCTGACAGAGTCACTGTAGACACTTGGGTTTCTATGCTTGATGATTTTAGGAAATACAGATGAAGAATGTCTTGCTTTCAGGTATGAGTTTTGTTCCTTTTTGGGCACAGAATGGAAACAGAGTTTGGTTACTTTTTACCAAGTGCTTACAAATAGGCAATAACCTTATAAATAATATCTGCCTTGTGATGTGCTTTCGGCTCTTTGGAATTCAAGCTGTGGGTGGGAATGCTAGAATGCTAGAAGTGGTACCACAGGTCTACTGAGCACTTTGCAAACTCGGTCCTGAGGCTGAGTGCTAAACTGTCTTTAACTTTAACTTTCAACTCTTTAATTTTTCCTCTCCAATATGGCTGTCACATAAAAAGTACTGGCGCCCTATGTGGGACACTAAGTTCGTCCGGCAGAACGTGTGACTCTTCCTGGCTCCCTCAGGCAGACACAGCTCTCTCCACCATTCCACCTAAGAAATTGATTTTGAGATTTGAGTAACTTGGGGCTGGCAATGTAGTTGCCAGCTTGCCTAACATGCAGGAAGCCTTGGATTCAGTTCCCAGTGCTGACTAAAGGCAGGAAAGGTAGCAACACACACACCTGTGATCCCCTGTCCCTTAGCAGGAAGACCAGGAGTTCAAGTTCATCCTCATTCTTGGATATGTAGTGAGTTGAAGGCTAACTTGGACTACATGAGAACACACATACCACACACCACACATACACATATACTCAAACCAATATATACAAATACATTCATACAAATATACACAAATGCACACACACACACACACACACACACACACACACACACACACACAATTAGACTTTAGTCTCTTGATTCCATAGTCAGGAAGTATGCAGCCCATGACTACACCAGACACTAAGCCCCTACTGTGAACCTCCTCACCCTAGTTCCCCACCTGGCATTCCATTCCCAAGAGAAGGGAATCACACTTAATTCTCCTGAAGAGAGTCACACGAACAGCTATCTAAGTCAGGAAAAGATCTCTCCTGCTGCTGTTCTTTGTGGACAGGAGCTTGGGTAGTGGCCATCTGGTCTACCCTGGACTTCTCATAGAATAGCCCTTCATGCTTTTGCTTCTCTGATTCACAGGAAATCTGAGAGCTTTATAAAGCATTGGGTAGTCATTAACAGGTTTAAAACCTTTCTATCCCTGTTGCAATCCATCTAAATTCCTCAACAGATGGCTAAGGTTCTGTGTGCTGCTCCACCACTCTGATCAATACAGAGTGCTTTTGACCCAATGTCCCTTTTGTTCCTGCCACTCTTGTACCGCCTTGGTCCCTGAGGCTCACCTGATTCCTTTCTACCACAGGGCATTTGTACTTTCCGTTCCTGACTCTAGGAATATTCTTGCTTCTATCCTTTGTCTTCAGAGCTGGTTCATTGTTGGCCACAGGACTTAGCTCAGTATACACACACACACACACACACACACACACACACACACACACACACACACACTGCAGGTAGTAGACCATTGTAGTTTGAATGTGAAATGTTCCTCACAGGCTCCAATGTTTGAACATCTTGTGGCCAGCAGGTGACCCAATCTTGGAAGGTTGCAGAACATTTTAGAGCTGGAGACTTTCTAGAGGAAATAGGGCCTTCAGGTTTCTTAGCATGGTTCTACTTTCTGTCCTCTGCTTGCTTGCTTGCTTGCTTGCCTGCCTGCCTGCCTGACTGCTTGCTTGCTTGCTTGCTGCTTTGCTTCCTTGATTGATTGATTACCTGATTGCTTGCTTGGTTGCTTGATTGACTGATTGCCTGATTGCTTGCTTGCTTGATTTTTTTCAGGTTGAAAGCTAGTACACTCAGAAACATGAATCAAAATTAAGACCTCACCTGGGATCTTCAGGACTAAGCAGGGCCACCACACCTGCCTCCTGCCTCCTATATAGACAGAGGAATGTCCTGGGGCCATCAATCAGTCCTTTTGTGATGCCACCTTTTATTGGTTCACTGCTGTCTTTACAAGGACCAAAGGGCTCCTAGAAATAACCTTGGGGTAAATAGGGCTGGGCAATATCAGGAAACAACAAGGTATCCAAGGAGCCATGAAATCTGTAAGAGGCCTTGATCCCAGACCTGAATTCTGAGGTAGAGCTCTCAGCTGCCCCCTCCAGAACTTGCCTTCGGATGCAGGTATGCTGGGAGCATCATCTGGGGTAGGGGATGCAGCTCTGGATGCAGGCTGCATCTTTGGTGGGAGCTTGAACTGCAGATGGATCTACGAAGTGGGAGGAGGTACTAGAGCTTATCGCTGGAGCTGAGTCTGTTGTGTCTTCAAAGGCTACAAATTGAATTAGGTCTGTGGCTTTTTTTTTTTTTTTATGGAAATGTTGCTGCAGTCCAGGCTTGGCTAGCCAGCATTCTACCCAGAACTTCCCTAAGCTTGATCAAGACTGCAGAGGAGCTGGGAAGACATTAGAGGAGCTGGTTTGAGGAAGGGAGCCAACATCTGGTAGGCCTGAGCACACAGGATCACCAGAGGCAGGAGCAGTAACAGGGACATGATCACTTGTGGTAGTTTGAATTGAAATGTGTCCCTATAAGCTCAGGCTCTGGCACTATTGGGGAGTGTGCTCTTGTTGGAGAGGTGTGTCTCTAGGGGTGGGTTTTGAGGTTCAGAAGCCTGGCTAGTATGACGGTCTCTAACCCTAACATAACCCTAATTCTAACATATGACAGTCTCTTCCTGCTGTCTGTGGATTCAAATGTAGAACTATCAGCTACCTCTTTAACATCATGTCTGCCTGCATGCCACCATGCTTCCCTTCATGATGATAATGAACTGAAACTCTGAACTGTAAGCCAGCCCCAAATAAATGTTTGTTTGTTTGTTTGTTTGTTTTTATGAGAGTTGTCATGGATACTGGGCAGTGTTGGCATATTCTTTTAATTCTAGAACCCAAGAGGCAGAGGCAGGCAGATCTGAGTTCAAGGCTAGCCTGGTGTACAAGCAAGCTCTAGGACAGCAAAGACTACACAGAGAAACCCTGTCTTGGAAAAAACAATAAACAAAAGAGTTGCTATGGTCATGATGTTTCTTCACAACTCTAAAACCCTAATAAAGATGTTTGTGCTGGTCTAGTGAGCATGGGCCCACCCACCCACTTCACAGGAGTTTCTAGATGCTCTTGGGGATGCTCCTGAGGGCATCTAGCCCACCTGTTCTTCAAACACACTGGGATCTGGTACTCCTTCAAGTGAATCCTTTGTGCCAGCCCCACACATTGCTCAAAAGTCAGATACATACTCCGAAAATATGATTCCAACTTACACCTTGTTCCTTGATGTATTCGGTGAGCTCCTTGCTTGGAGTCTTGGGGGGGATTTGTGGCCCTGGAGGGACTCAGGGACCCAGAACTGGGAGACATGATACATTTGAGGGACGTGAGTAAAACTGGAAGCCTGAGTTCACTGGAGGGCCTGGAGGCTTCTGTAGACCTGCAGGTAATGGGGGGCCTGGAGGCATTTGTAGGCCTGCAGGTATTTATTGGGGGGCCTGGAGGCATCTATAGACCTGCAGGTATTGGGGGACCTGGAGGCATTTGGAGACTTGGGAGCAGTGGAGGTCCAGAGAGCAAATGTATATTTGGAAACATTAGGGGAGCTTCCTGCATTGGAAATTCTGGGAAATCTGTAGACTCCTACATCTCTCTCTTCTGGGATTTGAGGATCCTGCCACAGGACCTGGGCTTAAATCACCTCTGATTGTTGGGCCCCCTCCTTGCCATCCCCTTTGTTGCTCTCCCACCCTGCAGCCCCTGCCAGCTGCTCTTTGCTTTCTGACTGTGAACACAGTGTGACCAGCCTTCTCCTCTGTGATGACCCTAAACTGTAGTAAGAAGCAAGTCCGCCTAGTTCCTAGTCCTTTCTGACCCCCAACAGGTGCTCTCCAGTCACAGCCCGTTTAGTTCCATGTGCAGCACCCGCCCCGGTCTTTGGTTCAATGCATTGATGATGCGCTGCCTAGATAGAATGTAAGCACCTTCCAGCGAGAACTCAAACTCACTGACAGCTAGATCCCAGAGCCTCAGGCAGTCCTTCCTGCCTTGCTGTTGAATAAAGAAATTAGCCATAGAGGCACAAAGGCCAACTTATGGGAGTTAGTTCTCTCCTTTCACCGTGTAGATCTCAAGTATTGAACTCAGGACATCAGTCTTGGCAGCAAGCCCCTTCACATACAGTGCCATCTTGCTGGCCCTCTTTCTTTCTTTTCATTTAAAATGTTTTGTTGTTGTTGTTGTTATTGTTGTTGTTGTTAGTAAACAAAAAACAATGGGTTTTATCATGACATTTCTCTGCATAGATGTTATCCTTCCTCTCTGGTGGTCCCCACACTCCCAATCCCCTCCCCCACGCTCTGGGTCTCTTCTCTCCAGATAATCTACCTTTTAATCTCGTGTCACATATGTACAGTCATGTTGCATATGTGATGCAATTCTAGGTTATGTGTATGAGAGAGAACATGATAGTTGTCTTTTTGGGTCTGGCTTCTTTTACCAAACATGATAAGCTCCAGTCCCATTCATTTCTATGTAAATTTCATTCTTTATGGATGAATGAAACTCAAAGAATGAATGAGTGAATGAATGAATGAATGAATGAATGAATGTAAAAGTGCTACCCACACAAGCCTGATGGCCTGAGTAGGATCCCAGGAAGCCATGATGGAGAGAGAGGATTGACTCCTGAGAGCTGCCCTCTGACCTCCACATACACAGTGGCACAACAGTGTGTGCGCGCACGCACACAAATACACACACACACACACAAATACACCAATTAACTAGATTTACAAAAAAGCATCCCACTGTACATTTTATCCCCTTGTTTTCTTTATTTTTAAAAGTACAGGTTACTGTGGTGACACATGCTCTCTGTTGTGTAGGCCACCCCACCTGTGGGTTTAAGAAGAAATCGAATAAACAGAAGAGCAGCACCCAACTGTCTGCACCTCTGTTTCCCCTTTGGTCTTCCAGCCACAGTGAAGAGAAAGCATTTGGATGTGTAAATGGCCTCCTGGTCCTTGTCCCCTGGGCTAGGAGCCTTTACCTCAGGTCCTACCTCAGGCTCTGTCTACGGATGCATCACAGGGAGGAGTCTCTGGGTGTTCTGCTGTGTCCTGCTTGTCACAGGGCGCTTCTGGGTGTCACTCTCTAGCTCAAGAGTGGAGTCACATTGGGCTCTGGGAGGATGAGAATGAGTTTAAGGTAAATCAGGAGCCCATCTTTAGATTCAGATACATCCAGGGTGGCCTGGGAGGGAGGCCTCAGAGCTGGGGTGATGCTGAGCCCTGTTTGTTTCTTTTTTTTTTCCATACTGTACATACATACTCACCAGAAAAATTTAAACCAGGCATGTGAGCAATAACTAATAAAAACAATAATAATCATTATAATATACTGTAATACAAATTTCTTAAAATTTATGAACTGAGCCATGTGTGGTGACACACACCTTTAATCCCAGCACTCTGGAGGCAGAAGCAGTCAGGTCTCTGTGAGTCGGAGGCTAGCCTGGTCTACAAAGTGAGTTTTAGGACAACCAGGACTACATGCAGAAACCCTGTCTCGAAAAAAGCAAACACCAACAAAACAAAACAACAACAAAACCCAGCTTATGAACTATTTGTTTCTGGGATTTCCCATTCAATATTTTCAGACAGAATTGGAGCCTGGCTAAGCAGAACCATAGGAAGAGGACCCTGGATAAAGGGAAGGCCCTGTGAGGGCACAGGAGTATCTGGGGAACTGCTGTGAACGAATTCACAACTTTTCATACTGAGGTGTGAAAGTCCTCAGCACGCCTAGCATTTGTGATTTCTCTGCATTAATGCTGCTCTGTTACCCTTTTCCTGCCTCTGTCTGCTGGGGAGGGGTCAGCACAATTGCTGTGTAAGTAAACGAGAAGCAAGTGTGGTGTGCTGTCTGTGCAGCTCAGCAAGCATGAGCAAAAGCTGCTTGGGAGGGACAAAAGCTAATATGTGTACATACATATACATACATATGCTTAAACAGATAGATAACTAGGTAGATATATAGGTGATGGGTAGATGATATATGATAGATTAGTAGACAGAGATAGAGATAGAAATAGATAGATGATATAGATAATAGATAGATGATAAATAGCAGATAGATAAATAAGTAGATGTTAGACAGACAGATAGACAGATAGACAGACAGACAGACAGACAGACAGACAGAGGCAGGCTTTCACTCTATAGCCTTTGACTGGCCTGCTCCACTGCCAAGGCTGGCTTCAAACTCACAGAGCTCCACCTGTCTTTGCCTCCCAGTGCTGGAATCGAGGCACATACCACCTGATGTGGCCTTGCGGTTGAAGTTTAAAGAGCATCCCATCACATCGTACCTCACACTTGTATAATTACTGTGTGACAAAAATTTTAAAACATAAGAAACAAATTAAGGGGCTATAGACGTGGCGCAGAGACAACAGGTTCCATGGTGTTCCTTATGGCTCCTTCCATCCAGCAAATAGATCATTGCAGTGCAGCACCAAAGGCCAAAGTACACTGGGCATAATGGTGCATCCCTATAATCCCAGGGCTCAGGAAGCAGAGGCAGGAAGAGTATGAGTTCAAAACCAACCTGATGAAACAAAAACTGAGACCCTGACTCAAATTTTAAACAGAAAGGAAGAGAGAGAAAGAGAAAGAGAGACAGAGACAGAGACAGAGAATTGCAACTTTAATTTGAAGATCTTCATTGAGGAGGCTGGAGACATGGCTCATCAGCTATGAGTGTGCACTGCTCTTGCAGAGGACCCTAGTTCAATTCCCAGCACCCATGCTGAAAGGCTCATTGAAGGCCTGAAACTTTAGCTCCAAGGGACGCCTTCCTCTGACCTTGCAAGGTGCCTGCACTCACGTGCACACACAAAAACACATAATCTTAAAATAAAAATAAAATAATCTTTAAAAGACCTTATTGATTTGTGTTTATGATTCTGTGTTCAGGCAATACCTCTTACCCCATAAGGTAGAATTTGCTCCATGAAGACAGGCAGAGACAAAAAAGGGGAGAAAAGAGAGGAAAAGACACAAAGGCAGCAGACACTTGAAAGCTCTTTTCCTTGTAGCCTTAAAGCAGAAAACCTCTTCCTGCTGATGCATCTCAGAAGGACATATAGACACCCTAGCGTAGGCTTGCGTGGAGCGAGCTTCAAGGTGTTGAGTTGATGTGTTGAGCCCGGCAGAAGCTTAGGCCAAACCAATCGCTCCTGTTAGTTTACTGTGACGATGGTGCTTAGAAAGGCACACTGAGTGAAGGGAGCTACTTCTCTGGGTGCCTGTCTGTCCGTTTCGTAGCCTTAGATGTCCCTCACTCAGATGGAAAGTCCGTGTCCCCAGGACGAGTCCTTTAGGCTGTCCTGACAGATTATCCTTCAAGGTCTAACACTGCAGTCCCTTTATTTTCCCCCTCTCCTGAAAAAGCCAGGCTCCTAAAAGCTGCTCTTTCTCTTTTACCAAACAATACTGTTTGTTACAAAACCATGAATTTTAGAAAGGATATTCCCAAAGCAAATAAAAAAGGTACCTTTGGGGACTAGGAGTTAGACAAATTCCCTGGCAAGCAGGCAGGTAGGAAGAGAGGCCATGACTCAGTAATAAAGATAACGAACTTCCAAGATGGCTGGCTTCTTCCTCCCCCTCTTGACCTGAGACAAAAGCCAGTGGCTTAAAACAAAGGCTAGAAGGTTCTTTCTCCCATCCGAAGCTTTCCTGCGAATGTATTGCCTCATCAAAGCCCCAAGGCCAGAGCAGGACTTGTTACATAGCTGTGGGCTGTTCAGCCATCCTGTCTCTCTTCAAACTGATCAACCCTAAATTAGGAGAGGAAACCTTCAGAGACTTTAAAAACCCTGGACCTCGGTCAAGCTGAGACTGGATTTTTGGCTTCCTAAGATCCTGCTCCGCTTTGCAAAAGGGTCTTTATCTCTGTGTATCTGAGGTGTGCGTGCGTGCCGTGCGTGCCGTGCGTGTATTCGGACTTTCTTCGATTGCTGGTTCTGTCTGCTCCTGCTTGCTGAGTTTAAGATTTTTCTGCTGTTACCTACCCAGCTCATGATTTTTCCTACCTTTTAATTTTTTTTTAACAGAGAAAATGAACATGATCAAGACCCCTGGACATTCTAAGTGTGCTTGTTGGCCATTGAACCTCGGGTCTTGCACCTGCTCAGCACACGCTTAACCGTAGGCTACAATCCCAGCCTTGGAGAATACCCAACCCAGAACATACACCCGTCATTTATCGGACCACAGAGGAAATCAAGACATTCCAGAGGAATGATGTCATTGATCTGTGTTCTTTCACCACAATACACTGGAAATAGAAACCAGAAATAGAAATGCATTCTTCTATCCCATAACTCTGACAACTAAAAATACCCCCTAAATAGTCTCTATACTAAAAAGAAAACTATGATGAAAAAGAAATATTTAGAATGGAATGCAATGAAATCATGCATTACAAAAATATACATGGGTTAGCTAAAAATTGTACCCAATGAGCAATGTAGGTCTTAAGAACATTCTGTAGATACAAAATACATTTTAAACTTAATGAGTTAAGCATTCATATAACTCAGAAGGAGAAAATTACACACACACACCCAATTTAGATGAATAGAGAAATAAACATAAACACTAAAATAATAGAATAAAACCCAAGAATATAAAAATTATCAATAATAGTAAAATATTGTTATTAATTAAGGGACTAGTGAGGTGGCTCAGTGGGTGGAAGTGATTGGTGGTCAATCTGGGCCAACTGAATTGGTCCTCTGAATTTACATAAATACAGGAGAGAATGGACCCCCAAAAGTTGTCCTCTGACCTATACACACATACACACACTCATGCACACACTATGATATGCTCCTAACACATACTTACACAATAATAATACACAAAAGTAAATTTAAAATAAAATAAATTGCCATTAGGTAAAATAGACAAATCTCTGAAGAAAGGCAAAACAAAAAAACCTCAGGATTGAAATATGGTAAAGTCTGTCTATTATATAGTTTCGAAACTTTAATTAAATAGACTTTATAGAACTATATAAGTTATATTGACCCCAGGAAGAAGAATCAGAAAGTTTGTATGTGACAGTGATTATTAAAATAATCTGATGGCCAGTCAAATGTCTTCAAGAAAGGAAAAAAAATTTATATATACTTACCCCAAGACAGGGTTTCTCTGTGTAACCCTGGCTATCTCAGAACTCGCTCTAGAGGCCAAGCTGGCCTTGAACTCAGAGATTTGCTGCATGTGGCTGACAACTACCTGTGACTCAATTCCAAGGGTTATAACCACCTCTTTTGGCCTCCATAGGCACCAGGCATACATATAGCATAAAAAATCTTCAGAAAAAAAAATATATATGGGGATGGAGAGATGGTTCAGTGGTTAGAAGCACTGACTGCTCTTCCAGAAGTCCTGAGTTCAATTCCCAGCAACCACATGGTGGCTTACAACCATCTGCAATGGGATCTGATGCCCTCTTCTGGCATGTCTGAAGATAGCTACAGTGTACTCATATGCATAAAATAAACTAAATAAAAAAAAACATATTCAACAAATCTAAACTAGAAAACTTAACTTGATATTTGATATTTGATAACTCTGTAGCTCCTGGTGAAAGTGCAAACACACTTGATGAAAATCAGGATACACACACTCCCTTACACACACTCCCTCCTGCTACCTGTTAGCTCTTGGGTTCCACACAGGTCAGGACACACAGGTCCTGACCCCAAATTCCAGCTTCTGGAGACAAAGAGGAAAGGGGATAGATCGAGCAGAGATCTTGCAGGTGAGAACTTTATAGTAAGGGACTCCTGAAGGCTATCGACAGTGTGGGGCACTGAAGAGAGAGACTCCTTTCCCACCAAACAAAGCAAGATGTCCATTCTTAAAGGCTTCCAAGGGTAAAGTGGGCCGAAGGCTTAGCTGATTGGTGGCCTACTCTATTGTACTTGCAATCACCTTACCTCTGATTCCCCAGGGGCAGGGGTACACATAATAAATAAATACATCTTAAAAAAAAAAAAAAAGGAATGTCAGTTGTGTCCATGAGGAAGGGTGGGCTTGGAAGGCAGAGCAGGTAGGGGTGGGGGTCACCACTTTCTACCAGGGTGGATTTTAAGTGTCACTAGTCTTTGGTTATCATCCTTTCCTTTGAAATGTGGGATGGGTTTCCCGCCCACTGAGTGTGGCTAGACTTGGTGACTCACTAAGGAGTAGAAAGATGTGTGTGACTTTGGAAGCTATGTCATAAAAGGAACTGCAGCTTCCTGCTTGCTTTCGCCTATACACTTATCTTGGATCAGGGAAGCCAGCTACCCAAGTCGTGAGAACTTGGGGCAGCCTGGTGGAGGGCTACTGGGGAGAAAATAGAGGGGCTTCTAGCCAACTGCCTTGTGTGCACCTTCTTTGAAATACACTTCCTATAGACCTCAGATGTGTCTCAGTCCTCTTAAGCCGCTGAAAAGATGCCACAGCCCCAATGGCTGAACAGCACACACTTCTCAGAGCTCAGGAGGTGGAAGGTCTGGGATTGAGTGCTGCTGGATCCCATGTCTGATGAGGACCCGTTTTCTGATGTGGCCTGGGGGGAAGTGATCTCTTCCTGTCCTTCTGAGGGCTTTAAACCCATCACATGGCTCATTCCCATGATGCCATCTACACCTAAATACTTCCCAAAGGTCTTACTTCCAAACACCACCATGCTTCAGATTAGATCTTCAATCCCCCACTCCAGGGGTGGGGTTGTGTGTGGGAGGATTCGATCTGTAGAGGATAATTGACATATCATGAACAACTTTTACCTGTGGGAGAGAAGCTAGACTGACTCCAGAATCTTGACCCCAAGAACCTACGGGGTAGTAAATGTGACTCTAAGCTGTTAAATGTTGGAGGCCATGTTTTGTGCAGCAGTGGGTAACTGAAATATTCTAGTAGCAGGAAGCATTTGTGAACCCCAAGAGACCAATCAGGAATCCATCTGATGCACGAGGGTCTTTATTCACAAGCTCCGGTTTAAGCTTAACTCACCACCAATCCACAGGATGGTTCTGGTGGAGAAAAACCCCATGAACACTCATTGGGACAGGCTTCATAGAAAATGGCAAGGGATGGGGTGAGTGTTTCTAGCCCGGCAAGCATCTAATTGGGGTGGTACTGTGGCCTTTAGTATAATTAGCTGGTGCTGGGAGACAAACCATAAACTTAACTTCTGCTTTTCTCCTGATTGGTTGTTGTTAGGCAGGGGTGGGCGTATAACCTGGGGGTACAGATTTGTTAGGGGAGACCGGTGCTAGATGCAGATATTTGGGAGGGGGGGTAACCTGGAAACTGGTGCTAGACACTGGATTGTGGGGGTTCAGGGGGGTGTAACCTGGAAACTGGCAATAGGAACCGGCCTGTTCAAACTTGGATCAGGTTCTCTAAGATAGAGTCTCAGTCCAAAAAGATTTGGTCTCACAATACGACTTCATACCTCTATAAAGAACTTCAGACTTTTTTAAAAGATAAAATGAGCAAACATGAGAAATGCTTTAAACCTGAGACATGCATATTTTTGTAGAGGAATTTTAATCCAGCAACATGGTTGCTGGAATACAGACATGCCCTTAGTACACACCTTTAACTCCCTAACGATGTAGGTTAACGTTACTTTCTAGAAGGAAGCAGCCATATTGGATAATGATGTCTAATTGAGGAACAAAGTGATGAATCAGGGAAAGATTTGACAGAATGAATCAGAGATAGGATATGCCCAACTTTCAGGAGAACAGGACAGGAAAGAGAATCTATTTAAGAGCAGTTCAGGGAGAGAGAGTGGGGGCAGTTCTGTCCAGTCAGTTGGGAGTTGGTGTAGTGAGTGCAATGCAGTGGAGTTGAGTTCAACCGTTCTTGCAGTTCAGTGCAGGTCAGCAGAGGCAGTTGAAGCCAGAGGATAAAAAGGAGCCAGAAGATTAGAACAAATTGCCAGTTAGTTTGAGGCCAAACAGAGAAATTCAGTGAGAAGCTGAGAGAAGCAAGATTGAATCAGTCAGCTTGGAGAGAAGTTTGAGCCAGAGCAGCTGAGTTGAACCAGCCAGCCAGAGTTCAGAAAGAACTAGAAAGGGTGAGCTTATTCAGCAGTAAGCCTCGGAGATGACAAGTACATCTGGTGAATATAAGTTGTATTTATGGGCTGGTGAGTTGGCTCAGTGGTTAAGAGCACCAGTTGCTCTTCCAGAGGTCCTGAGTTCAATTCCAAGCAACCACATTGTGGCTTACAGACATCTATGAGGGGATCTGATGCCCTCTTCTGGCCTGCAGATGTATATGCAGCAGAGCACTCACATAAAAATTTTTTTTTAAAAAAAAAGCCAAAAAAAGTTACATTTACATATTTTATTAGACTTTCGTTGCTGTGACAAAATACCAGAGCTAACCAACTTAAAACAAGAAAGATGCATTTTGACTTAAGGTTTCAAAGGTTTTGGTTCAAGGTCCTTTGCTCTCATTGTTTTGGGCCTGAACTGGGGGTGTATCTCATTGTGGGAGCTGTGTAGCATAGATGTTTATCTTCTAGTGGGCAGGGAAGAGAGAGGTGGAGGGAAGCTAGGGACAAACTATACTCTTCAAAGACACAGTCTAGGTGACCTTCCTCTAATCGGGGCCCACCATTAAAGGGCATATTGGGGTATGAGCTTGTCTGTGGGTTAGCACCACAGTGACTGGACCGTGAGGGCTCATTGGATGATGTATTCATGTGGCTAGAGTCCCGGAGAGACAATCACACCCACCTCTGAAGTTTGTTACTGAATGTTCCTAGGATCTAATCTCTGCTGTATGTTGGGGGGGGGGGGTGCTACATTTTATACCCAACCCACAATACCATACCAAACCACATACCATAAAGTAACAGTTAACCATTTGAGGGGTGTCTTACTTAGGGTTTCATTGCTGTGAAGACACACCATGACCATGGCAACTCTTATAAAAACAATTAGTTAAGGCTGGATTACCATTTAGAAGTGTAACAAAGTTCTACTAGTCAGCATTTCCAGATGGTTAATGTGTTACTATTCATATTTTTAAAAAATCTCTCCCCAAATGTGTCCACTATCCAAAATTCAGGAAGTAAAATACAAAGAAAATAAATATGCTTTATGGGTTCCACCATAATTGACATTTTTTGTGTACCTACTCCTAAACTCTTCTTCAATATACATGTAGGCATACTGTGTACACATATACTTCCTCTCTGTCTTTTTTTTTTCTTTCTGAGAATCTGACCATGTACCTGAGGCTAGCCTAAAACTCATGATCCTCTACTCCTTCCTGCTAAGATTGCAGTTATATGCCAATACATCCAACAACTCTTCACACTTTATAAATCCATCCTGTATTTTTGGGGAAGGGTCTCACTTTGTGGATCAGGTTGGCCTAGGTCTCGCTATGTGGGTCAAGTTGATCTCAAAATTATGGTCCTCCAGCATCAGCCTCCCAAGTGCTGAGATTTTAAAGCACACACCACAACACCCAGTTTCATCTTGCTTTTCTCAGGATACTTTGTTTGTTGTTATTGAGACAGAGTCTCCTGTAGCTTGGGCTAGCCTTGAACTTGCTTTTAGTTTAGGATGACCTTGAATTTTGGATCCTCCTGTTTCTAACTCCAGGTGCTAGAATTACAACTGTGTGCCACCACAGAGTATGCAGTGCTGATGATAAAATTCAGGACTTCATGCATGCTGGGCAAGCTCTTACCAACTGAGCTAGCCTTGGCTCCATTCTCATGATGCTATTAATAGGCCTCTATCCACATCAATATCATTCCAGACTAATGTTTCAGAAAATCTCTTGATTTAATATATTTAACAAGTCTCTTATTTTTTAACTTAAAAACATTTATTTGTGTGTATGTGTGTGGGTGAGGTGTGTGTGTTTGTATACGAATGTGGGTATCCAGGGAAGCCAGAAAAGACGACATATCCTCTGGAGCTAAAGTCACAGGCAGCTGTGGGTTGCCGAGTGTGGCCCAGGGAACTGAACTCTGGTTCTAAGCAAGAGCTTTCAGTGTTCTTAACACTGAACTATTTGTCCAGCCCCAGCCAATCCCTTGCTCAATGACTGTAATTTGTTTCCCGCTTTGTTAGTTTGGATTTTTAAAACTTTTTATTGATTCTTTGTGTTTCATATCATGCACCCCAGTCCATCCCATCTCCCCATTCCCTCATATCTGCCTTTCATCCTTGCAACCTCCCCCTCAAAGTAAAAATTACACAAACAACAACAGATCATAGAAAACATCTCAGTGTGGAAGCTGTAGTGTGTTACAGTGTGTCCCACAGTATACTCCTCGGTCCACACACCTTCACTTTCAGTTGTTCATCGCAATGAGTCATTGGTCTGGTTTGAGATCTCTGGCTTCTGGGACACCATCAGTATTGGATCCTCATCGAGACTCTTCCCAGTTATCCTGTTGTTGCCCTGTGTGATGGAGATCCTGCAGCTTTGGAACAGCAGGACTGGACCTTTCATATGTCCCAATCTTTTGCAGATGATACAGATTTGGGGTGGGCCGTCTCAGAGCTCTGGATCGGGACCTGGGTGGTAGCAGAGCTGATCCGTCCACCAGCTCTCCCTTATCAGCATTACCAGGGCAAGCACTCACTCTTCCTTCACAATGCTGCCATCAGCGGGAGGAAGGGTCAGTTCTCTCCCTCTCAAACCCTTAATGCTAGCTCACTCGAGCCTTTGCCATCAGAGCCAGCTACACTGTGTTGCCTAGGTCAGGTGCAGAGCCTGCTTTCCAGAGTGCTACACTTAGTGAGGGAACAGGGCTAGCTCTCCTCCTCTCATGCCCTCAGAGCCAGCTCTCTTGACTAGACCACCTACTAGAGGTGGCAAGAGGAGCACCACCCCACACCCATGCCAAGAGTGGGAGTGGGGGGGGCAGCTGTTCAGTCTCACCTGCACCCCCTTCACCAGGGCTAGCTCTACTGTGCTGCCCAGGTGAGGTGCAGGGCCCGCTCTCCTGAGTGTTGCAGTTGGCAGTTTGGCTTTTAAGAAACAGATATTGGAGATGGGTTGTTGTGGCAATCTCTAGGTTAGAATGGCAAGAAGCCCCAGAGGGTCTATGGAGGTGACTATAGCAAAGATTCCTAGCAGTGAGGGCTATGGATCCTGAAGAGGCCATTCCCTGTAGCCAGGCAAGACTCCTAGTGGAAGGATAAGGACAGCAGCTCACCCACAAAGCCTTCAACCCAAAATGTGTCCTGCCTACAAGACTTGCAGAGACAAAGAGAGATCAGAGTCTCAGGGAATGGCCAACCAATGACTGCCCTAAATTGAGACCCACCCCATGGGCAAGAACCAATCCCCAACACTATCAACGGTACTCTGTTATGCTTGTAGACAAGAACATAGCTGTCATCTGAGAGGATCCACTCAACCACCAATGGAAAGAGATGCAGAGACTCACACCCAAACAGTAGATGGAGCATGGGGACTCTTACAAAGGAGTTGGGAGAAAGAGGATAGGGACTCCATAAGAAGACAAATAGAGTCAACTAACTTGGTACCTAAAAAGCAAGCACAGGCTGGACCTAGAATGAATCCCTGCACGTATGTTGCAGATGAGCAGCTTGGTCTTCATGCGGGTCCCCCAAACAACTGGAGCAGGGGCTCTCCCTGAGTCTGTTGCCTACCTGTGAATCCCATATCCCTAAGTGGACAGCCTTCTTTGGCCTCAGTGGGAGATGATATGGGAGGGATAGGAGGATGGGATGGGGGAGGGTGATACCCAGAGAGGGGCTTCCCCTTCTAAGGGTAATGGGGAAGAACTTATATGAGGGGGTAAGGGGAGAGAGGAAGGGCTGATATTGGATTGTAAAGTGAATAAATAAATTTAATAATGATAATAAAAGAAACAAATATTGTTGCTCAACAGAGGAAAATGGACCTCTGTGTGTTCAATGTGAGCAATGCAATGAGACCCTGTCTGAAATATTAAAAGAAAAAAATCCACAAATAGTCTTAAGGAAAATTTTATACACACATATTTATCTTTGTATTGCTTACTGAAGTAAAGATGCCTGCTTCAGGGATGGCTCCGTTTTAATAACTTTTGAAACATACTGCCAGCCCCCCTCCCCTCTGGAAAAGCTGTACTGGTTCATACTTCCATTCCCCTCAGTAACTCAGACAACAAGACCCTTCAGACTCCCTTGACCAACATCTTCTCTGTGGCTTATTGTCTCCAGGAAGGGCCCTGCTTCCTGGAAACTAACAAACCCCCAAGTCCTCAACCACAAACAGACTTTTATTTATTTAATTTATGCATTTCATTTCTATGTGCAGAACTGGGGATGGTGACTGGCAAGCATTCTGCTACTGTGCTCTATTCCCAGACCAGCATACCTTTTAATTTATACCAACACCACATTTTAAAAAATAAATCAAGTGAATATAATGTGTTGTACTATATTTCAACATTGGATGGGTGTGTGTTGAGCTAATGTTATGTTCGTTTCTAGGCGTTCTAAGCCTCTTTCCCTTCGATGAGTGAACTGTTCTCTTATTCAGAAGCCATGGATTCTCATTCAACGTCTCCTCTGTAGGTACTCAGCATTGCTCGCATATACAGGCTCCTTTTCTGAAACAAGCCTGGCATTCATTGAGGATACAGCATACCCACAGTGTTGTGCTTACCTAGGTACCTTTGCCAGGTCCGGTGATCTCTGAGCACTTATAATACAAGCAAGGGTTGGGGCTGGTGAGATAGCTCAGCAGGTAAGAACACTGACTGCTCTTCTGAAGGTCCCGAGTTCAAGTCCCAGCAACTACATGGTGGCTCACAATCACCCATAATGAGATCTGACCCCCTCTTCTGGTGTGTCTGAAGACAGCTACAGTGTACTCATATATAGTAATAAATAAATAAATAAATAAATAAATAAATAAAATAAAAGCAAGGGTTGCCCAGGATACCATTGCCACACTATAGATATAGAACTATCTGTCTCATCATTAGTTAACTGGCCCTTAAGTGGCCCAGGATCTCTACTTTTTCCTGACAAGCTTTGGCTTTGGTCATTTTCAACCTCTGAAACCCAGCTCCTTCCCAGCTCTCAGGAATAAAAGCTGTATTTTTCTTGCATGGGGCAAGAAGAGTCAGGAGAACTGGGGAGAAGACAGGAAGACTCCTGCGTTTACTGACCACACAGCCTAGACTTTGTTTCAAAATGAGGTGGAGGGCTGGGGAGATGACTCAGTCAGTAATGGCATCCCAGGCATGAAGGCCTGAGGTTGGATCTATAGAGTCCGTGACACTTCAGGCATGGCAGGGCATACTTGTAATCCCAGCATTAGGGGGACAGAGACAGGAAGATCCCTGGGACTCACTGCTTATGTTGTCTGGATTTAGTGAGTTCCAAGTTCAATGAGAAACCCTGTTGTTGTGTCTGACTTTGCTACCCTGATTATGTTCCAGGAATAGGCCACACTACCAGCCCCTACCCTGCTTCCCTTGAATCCACAAATAAGATGCAGACATACAGGTTGTTCAGTTTCAACTTGCCTTCTTGGTACAATTGCTGGGCATTATTAAACTCCCGAGGCTAGCGTGTCCTTATCAATACTCTTTGCTTCAACACCTCTCTACCTGCCCTAAACTTTACTTGCTCAGTTACATCTAGTCCCTGCTGCTAAACATTCCCAACCACCTGCCTTTAGGAGCAGCTTGTGTGGCCACTCCGTTTTAGATCTCACATGGCTGGTCAACTTTTCTCCATCAGAAGCATGGCGAACTCTGTCTCTCTTCTCCTTGTATCTGTCTCTTGCTTCCCGGGACCCAGAAGTCCCGCCTATTCCTTCTGCCCACCAATTGGCCCATGGCTTCTTTAGGACAAGTTAAGAACCAATTGGGGAACAGAACATTAGCACCAGAACCACCCCTATACCCTGTCTCTGAAAAATAAGGTATACAGCAATCAAGGAAGACACTGATGTCAACTTCTGGTCCCCATGGGTGCACATGCGCGCGCGTGCGCGCTTGCACTTGAGCGCACGTGCACATGCACACGCACACGCACACACACACACACAAACTGGCTCTTGAGGAATGTCACCCAAGAGTGTCTCCTGGCTTCCACATGTATGAGTACCTGTTGACACAGGTGCACTCAAACAGACACTTAGTACAGGACTTTTATTGGCAACATTGTAGATTGTGTTATTGGCAACATTGTAGATTGTGTTATTGGCAACATTGTAGATTGTGGTTTCTGAGGCAAGCTTTGAGAATGGAAGAGTGGGAAGCTTTAAGAGGCATTTTCTTCCCACACAGCTGGGCCTTGGTAACAAGACTGAGAAGACCTGGACTGTGGCCTCTGCCAGTTAGCACTCATTTTCTAAACCCACACGTACCATATTAAAGTGGGTATTTTCCCTCCAGGCCCCAAGCTCCTGGAATAATGACTCAGACTCAAAATATATTTACAAATACCTAAGCCATATAGCTAGGCTCATTCCCTGACTAGCTTAACTGACTAACTTAAAATAACCCATTTATACTCATCTTCATTCTGACACATGGCTGGTTACTTCTGCTTAGGTACCATGCGTTTATCTTCCTCACATCTACCCTGATGACTCTCTCATACCTGACTCTATCCCAGAATCCTTTCTGCCTACCGGATATCCCACTTTCTATTTGCTGCCTCAGCTACAGGCCAATTAGTTTTAATTGACAGGTGATATATCCATACAGTACAAAGTAGGTGTTCTCTACAGTACTCCTTACTCAAATGTCCTGTGAGAACTGTGCTAGGTGTGGTACTCAAAGGTGTGGCCAAAGGAGGGAACCCTGATCTCTGGACCAGCTTCCCTACCAGTACATCAGCCATCAGCCCTACTCTACCATCGAGAAGGTGGAAGCTGATCAGCCATAGAAGGGCACAGCCTGCTCTCTCCATCTCTGTGGCCAGTGACTGTTGACTGCCCTGGCCTGCAGACCCTGTAGCTGAGATAGGAAGGGATTGTGCTCATGGGTGTCCATTCAGAGAGCTTTCATGAGCTAGTAGCTATCATACCACAACAGCAAACTATTTCCTGGCATGGCTCTGGACCATTCGGCAACTTCAATGTCTTGGGAGAAGAGAGAAACAGTGAAAGTCACTGAATCAATCAATTCTTTAAAAATATTTATGTATTGTGTGTGTGTGTGTGTGTGTGTGTGTGTGTGTATGTGTATGGGTGTGTGTGGTTGTGTGTGTGAGGTGTGTGTGTGTGTGTATACATGTGTATACACTTGTGCATGTAAGGACATGTCCAGAGGTTAGAAGAGAACTCACTGGGGTTGATTCTCTCCTTCTACCAGGCGGGTTCTGAGGATGAAACAGGTCATCAGGTTTGGTGGCAAGCACCTTTACCTGCTGAGTCATCTATCTCACCAGCCGTGGATTGAAACAACAATACACATAAAAATATAGTATGTGGAAGATGCTCAGATGGGTCCAGACCTCAGAGGAAAGGACACAGGTCCGCTGTTCTGTTTGTTCCTTGTGGTTCCATTTGGCCATCAGATCTTTACAAGACCTGTGTATACACAGATTTCTGGCTCAGTAAAACATGCCCTGAGAGCTGAATCCCAAGCACCTCAACCATCTCCCCCCTCAGAGAACAAGGGAAGCACGTATTACCATTTCCACCCAGTAGAGACCAAACCACACAAATACACCAGGACCAGACGGAGTGCCAACATCATTAACGTATGCTCTCCAAAGATTCTGAAACCGTGAAAGAAAACTCAGGTTGTTGGTTTCAACCCCCAAGAACTCAAACACAGTCACCCTTAGCAGGAATGTGACTCATCCATAAACAACGGTAATGTACAGAACTCATAAGCAATCCTCCCTATCTTTGGAGACTTGGTTCTATCTCTGCCCTGCCCCACTCTCCATACACAGAGATATCCAGAGCTATGGATGCTCATGCCCTTTACGTGAGATTTCTTATTTAACTATATGTGTGTGGTGGGAGGGATATGTGCCCACAAGTGCAGGCATTCATGGATACTAGGACATCAGATCCTCTATGATCTGATGAGTTACAATGAGTTATAGACTGTGCAACCTGGATACTTGGGATAGAGCTCAGGTCTTCTGCAAGGGCAGTACACGGTCTTAATCACTAAGCTATCTCTCCAGTTCCTCAAGTGCTTTATATAAAACATCATGGAGTGGGGCTAGAGAGATGGTTCAGGGGTTAAGGGCACTTGCCACTCTTGCAGAGAAGCTGGGATCGTTTCCCTACACCCCATGGTAGTTCACAACTCTCTACTGTCTATAATTCCAGTTCTTTGGGATTTGTTCTCTTTGGGCACCAGTCATCCATGTAGTACATTTATATGCAGGAGACACTCATATACACAAAATAAAAGCAAACAAATCTTGCTTAAAGTGGCTTGGTGTTTGCACTAAGCCCCCATACCTTCCCATACACTTGAGTCAACTCGAGGTTATTTATGATACTTCAGACAATGGAAATCCTATGCAAATCTCTATTCTACCACATTGCTTAAGAAATAACGACAAGGAAAACACTTGTTCAATAAGAATACACCAACTTTTGTAGGTCTAACTACACAGTATAGGGTTGATAGTTGAGAAAATATTCAAAAAACATGTATAAGGGTGTGTGCCCTTGGGAAATGTGTGGGAAATGACCTCCGGGTGTTCCTACTCCTCATCCCACAGTTGTGGATCCAGAACTAGACTCAGAGAACAGCAAAGTCAAGGTTTACGTTTTGGAATTTTCTGGAATTCTTCCAAGGTTAGTTGAATTTGTGGATGTAAAGACTGGGGGTTGAAGGGCTGATTGTATCTATATCATTGTTTGAAGATGTAGATCTGTTCCTCCATATATTTAATTTTATGTCAAGACGATGCCAAGGTTCAGAAAACTGTATTGCATGAAATGAGAGATGAACTCTCTAAGAATGAGTTCTTTTTAACTGACAGAGAAAGGAGCTCTTTAATGAATTATAGGAAGACCATTATTGGGGCTTGAGAGGTCGCTCAATGGATAAGAACACCGGCCACTCCTCCAGAGGAACCAGGTTCAGTTCCCAGCACCCACATGGCAGCTCCCTGTATCCACATGGCAGATCACAGACATCTGTAACTCCAGTTCCAGGGGACCTGATGCTCTTTATTTAGTCTCTGCAGATACCAGACATGCCCATGGTGCACAGACACACATGCACGCAACACACATGCACGCAACACATACACACACACACACACACACAAAAAAAAAATAGAAATAAAAACAAAGAACACATAAAAAAATCTGATTCATCTATAGCAAGAGCTACAATGGTCAGTTGAATTATTTTGTTCTAACCAAAATTGAACATACTAAATTATTAATGTTTGAACCTAAAGAACATACTAAATATACCTGTGTTCACTTCTGAGTATTCAATATGTTTACAGCACACAGTTATGCACTTTACAGTGAGAAGGCTAGGCTGACTTCATGACAGACTTCAAATTGGCAGTTCAGGAGACTAGGCCTAAATCTCTGTTTCCAAGAACTGGGCAAGTCCAGGCCTCTGAAGCTGTCTTGCCACCTGGCCTGAGGCAAAGACAGTGGGTTAGCAGCAATTTCCAGACTTCCTCAGTAGCAGTTTCCAGACCTCCCCAACAACAGTTTCCAGTCCCCCAGACCCCAGCAATGGTTCTGGAATGTTCCTAGAGACAGAGCCAAGATTAAGATAGAGGTCACCTACCCCTCTCTGGAATTCCCCTAATGTGCCTTAAATTGGGTCTGGGAGCTCACTTCAGGGTCTCTCTATCTTTGTAGATCGTAGAGCCCAGCATGCTGGACTTCTGTAAAATAAAACGCTCTTTGAGTTTACGTGCTATGTGAGTCTGGGTGTCGTTCTTCGGTGAGTCATGGACCTTGCAACAGTGGAGGCTATTTTCTATTAGATGAAGGGAATGTGAGAAAGAAATATATTTTCTCAAACTTTGGTTTATCTCTAAATATCAACACCTGGAATGTTTAGTGCACTTGCTTTTTGTTTTGTTTTGTTTTACTATTTTTACTTTTTTTCTCTTTTTTTTGGTTTTTCGAGACAGGGTCTCTCTGTATAGCCCTGGCTATCCTGGAACTCACTCTGTAGACCAGGCTGTTCTAGAACTCAGAAATCCGCCGTCCTCTGCCTCCCAAGTGCTGGGATTAAAGGCATGCACCACTGCCCAGCTTTTTTTTTTTTTTTTCTATCAAAGATGCTTTTAAAAATACACTAAATATCCTGGAGATAAAACTATTGGTAGAGTGTATGTGTGCCTCAAACCATCTGAGGGTCTAGTCCCCAGCACTTCACAAAACCAAGTGTGGCAGCACAGGCCTAAAACCCCAGTGCCCACGAGGTAGAGACAGAAAAGTCAGCTTCATTCATTTACTTGCTGTCTGACAGTCCATCCTAGCTTCATTCATTCCCTCTCACAGTCACGGAGATCTGGCTTGTTTGTAATTTGAGATTGCTTGGCTCATCCTTGTAGGAAGATGCTAACACTGCGGTTCATTGCCCAGCTCTGCACCTACTTGTGTGGAGGAGTGTACCCTGTGAGATGAAACCATGGGCAGGATCATGGGCTACAAACATGTTCGATTTTGAACAGTAATGCCAAGGGGTTTTACAGAGTGATTGTAAAGCTTCGTTCATTCTTGGCAGCCACTTCCTCAGTTTCTAGTAAAGATAAGCAGAGTGGTTTTTAATGTCTTACAGGTTTCTTGCAAGTTTCTTTTCCGCAAACATCATTTGAGTGAGTGAAGATTGGAGTTAACCAAAGGCCAAGGACAGAATTTCTTTCCAAACTACAGACTTGAAGAAAGAAAATAAAAACAAATCAACCCCAGAAATGTAAACGCGCTCCAAGCACAATACACTAGGGATTGCCTTGTTACCAAAACATCTGAGAAGTAATCCGAGATGGTCGGTTCAGAACTCTGAAGGCCTGGATCTAATCTCCTTCCTCATTTTTCAATAGAACAAACGAAATACACAGAGAGACTCCAACCACCAATATTAAAGCAATGCCATTCACAGACACCTAAGCAAATAAGCAACTCTCCAATATAATCATAGATGCATCAAGCAGTGGAACAGGTTTGAGAGGGGGGGGGCGCGGGGGGGGGGCGGGGGGGGCGGGGGGGGGCTGTGGGTGAAGCTCAGGACAGAACATGTTCCTAGCACCCAACGACTGCCATCCCCACCCGTAACGCTAAGACAGATAGCAGACTGGAAGCCTCAGTGTCTCTGGTCTCAAATAACTGTTGGAAGTAGGAAGTGGAGCCGTTTTTCAGAGACTATTAGCACATCCATTCCAGTGGCCCAGGAAGAGCTTGGCATTTGCCTCACTCCAAAGAAGCTTTGAAAGCAGGACAGTGAAGAACAAGCTCTCCAGCGCCCCCTAGGCTCTTCAACAGATTTCCTGCCATGATTAGTAAGGTTTCCATATAATCAATTAACTTTTAAAAAAGCGATTCATTTATTTTATTTATATGAGTACATTGTAGCTGTCTTCAGACACACCAGAAGAGGGCATCGGATTCTATTATGGATGGTTGTGAGCCACCATGTGGTTGCTGGGAATTGAACTCAGGACCTTTGGAAGAACTGTCAGTGCTCTTAACCACTGAGCCATCTCTCCAGTCCACCAATTAATTTTTTGTTTGTTTTTGAGGCAAGGTTTCTCTGTGTAGCCCTGGCTGTCCTGAAACTCACTCTGTAGTCCAGGCTGACCTGCCCCTGCCTCTGGAGTGCTGGGATTAAAGGCATGAGCCACCACTGCCTGGTCCCATCAATTAATTTTTAACAGAAGATAGTGTGAAGGCTAATAGCTAGCTGAGAAAGTTGTCAAGTTATCACAGTTAAAAAGGTAAATAACTGTTAGGCCTGGTGGCACAAGCTTTTAATCCCAGCACTCCAGAGGCAGAGGCAAGCAGATCTCTGTGAGTTTGAGGCCAACCTGATAATATATAATGAGTTCAAGAAATCCAGGGCTACATAGCAAGACTCAGTCTCTGTCTCTCTGTCTCTCTGTCTCTCTGTCTCTCTGTCTCTCTGTCTCTCTGTCTCTCTGTCTCTCTGTCTCTCTGTCTCTCTGTCTCTCTGTCTCTCTCTCTCTCTCTCTCATACACAAATGTAAATAGCTTTTAGGAGTTGGCAATTAAAAAAACCCATTTATTTGTAAATGTAAATGTTTGCAAATAAATCAGTATGTTTCTACAATAGAATAAAAAGTAGCCATGAGAATAAATGAAGTGCTACTATATGAGATGATATAGATGAATCTCAAACATAATGAATGAAAAAAGTGAGCTATCTTGCCAGCCTTTATTATTATTGTTATTGTTGTTGTTAAATTTAATTGGGGGAATACAAGAGTGGAATCCAAAACTTTGCAGACTTGGCATTAAGCTATATCCCAGGACTGGGCTGCCTTTAATTGTGGACTTTTAGTTTTGTTTTGTACTCAGGGTAATGTGGTATATCCAACACTTGCTCTGGAGCACAAAGCTGCCTTTGGTTGCTGGTGGTAATAATGACCACTTTATGAAATTAGAGAGTTAAGAACCAGTTGTAGGAACAGCAACCTATAATATCAGCATCTAGGAGGCAGAAACAGTAAAGGTTCGAAAGTGAAGTGTAGGGCTATCTTGTGATAAATAACAATTTCCATGCCAGTTTGAGGTACACAGTGAGACCCCATCTAGAAAAAAATAAGTTAGGTATGTGGCTTTATGTTAGATCTTAGAGCCTATCTGTCTAATATAGGCCGTCTCTTTAGATTTATGAATGTGCAACACATGAGTGTTTGGGAGTTATAGATTATTGGGAGCCATCATGTGGGTGCTGGGAACCAACTTCAGGTCCTCTGCAAGAGCAACAAGTTCTCTTAACTGCTGAGCCATCTCTCCAGACCTTAGAGCCAGTCTTTAAAGCAGACGTTCAAAATGGACAATGCCGTCCTCAGTTTGCAGAGCAAAATAGAGTTATAAGATATCTAGACATTTGTCCTGAGCTCTGTGTCTGGTTGGTGTCTGCACTAAAGCTGAGGTCCTTCTTAAAGCATGTGCTCTGCAAAACTCCCCCGTGGGCAGCTGTCCCCTCTGCCTGCCACTGTGGGGAGGAGCCTGGGTGAGCTAAGATGCCATAGGCCACACAGAGGAAGGTACCATGCAGTCTGATACAGAGGGGCTCCATCTGCATCCCAGGGAGCTGCTATATATTATATATTTTTCCTTTCTCAGCTTGCTATGTTTGTTCAAGATGCTCCTCATCAGACTTAACCAGAGAACAAAGTCTCTGTTGGGCTTTTTTGAGACTTCCTTTGTTAGCGCAATTAATACAAATCTCTTTATCTTAGCCTCAGTCTCTTCAGATAATGGCAAAAAGCAGCCACTTTCTTCACCAAAACATCACAAAAACAGTCTCTCAGCCACATATTAAAGTTCTTCTCCACTGAAACCTTTAGAGCCAGCAGGTCTACACCACACAGTTCAAATGACCCTCAGCACCACTGTCTTTCATACTCCTACTAAGTTGGCCCACTAAGCCCCACTTAAAGCATTCCATGGCTTTCCAAATCCAAAGTCCCCAAATCCACATTCTTCCAAACAAAAGCATGGTCAGGCCTATCACAGTAATAATCCACTCCTGGTACCAACTTCTATCCTAGTTAGGGTTTTACTGCTGTGAACAGAAACCATGACCAAGACAACACTTATAAGGACAACATTTAATTGGGGCTGGCTTACAGGTTCAGAGGTTCAGTCCATTATCACCAAGACAGGAACATGGCAGTATCTAGTCAGGCATGGTGCAGGCAGAGCTGAGAGTTCTACAACTTCATCTGAAGGCTGCTAGCAGAAACCTGACTTCCAGGCAGCTAGGATGAGAGTCTTATAGCCCCCACACACATGACACATCTACTCCAACAGGGCCATACCTTCTAATAGTGCCAACCCCTAGGCCTAGCATATACAAGCCATCACAGGAGGGGTCTAGAAAGTTGGCTCAGTTGTTAAGAACATGAAAATACTGTTTTTGTAGAGGATTCAGGTTTTGTTCCTAGCACCCATGTCAGGCAGCTCACAGCCATTTGTAATTCCATCTCTAAGAGATCCCATGTTCTCTTCTGGCCCCCAAAAACACTGCACTCATATACAACAAATCCACACACAGGCACACACATATACACACAATTAAGAATTAAAAAAGGGTTGGAGAGATGGCTCAATGGTTAAGAGCACTGACTGCTCTTCCAGAGGTCCTGAGTTCAATTCCCAGCAACCATATGGTGGCTCACAACCATCTGTAATGGGATCTGATGCCCTCTTCTGGTGTGTCTAAAGACAGCTACAATGTACTCAGGGGGTAGAGGCAGGTGGATCTCCTAGTCCAAGGTCATCACATGGTCTACAAAGCAAGTTCTGGGACAGCCAGAGCTATACAGAGAAATTCTGTCTTGAAAAAAAAAAAAAAACCCAGAACAAACAAAGAAACAAATATAAAATCTTAAAAAGAAAAACAAAGAAAAATATATCTGGGAAGGAAGAATGAATCGTACAATGGGCTATAGAGAGTGGCCGTGTCTAAAAAAGAAATTGAAGTAGAGATAGAAAAAGAACAGAAAGGAAGAAAGATTCTGGAAAAGGAAAAATGCATCAGTCACATTCCTTCTAAAAATTCCTAAGCAGGATCCTGCTGTCACCCATGGTAAGAGGAGATGCACACACATAGAAGAATACACTGCAGAAGGACCGAAGAGGAAGCAAATATGTATTTGGGTCACTCAAATGCTGGCATAATAACCCTGAGAAGACAGCAAGGAGAGCCTCTCAAATGCCTTTGGTCCCTTGCCAGCCATAGTGTTTGTGTCCGGCCACTGGGACCCCAGGAGGGCTGACCGGAGTCCCACGGTCTCAGGCCACACGGTAGGAAGTCAGCAGAATCACAGAGGAGATGAGGTTGCAGAATCTTCCAGAAATCTTCCTGAGAAGATGACCCAGTCCCTCTGTTCCAGCAATGCCTGTGAGCAAAGAGTCACCTGGGGACATGGAACCTGTGCTCCCCAGTCAGCAGTATATATAGAGAGTCCCCACTTAGGAGGAACCACAAACACCAGTCACATGGGGCAGGGCCTTGGGCGAAGCCACCAGTTACTGCGAATCTGTGACCTTCAGTTAACCACAAAGGCTTCTGCAGCCCCCTCTAACTCCCTATCCAACCCTGCTGGGCTGTGCCGTCTGCTTCCTTACAACCAAACATTCAAGGGTTGCTCTGGGTCTGCCATTCTGGTCCTTGTTGCAGACAAAGCCAGGGAGCACCAGCTTCAGGCATTTAAGGAACAAGAGACCTTCAGAAAGCTGCCAGAGCAATAGTACCTTACCCGCCATCCTCTCCATCCCCATCACAGCCTCCCTCGGAAAACCTAGAACCACCACGGCCCTGGTTTATCCCTCTCCGGCTTGGAGTGACCCTGGAGGAACCCAAGCAAGCAACCACTTCTGGCGAGAAGGAATCTGGCCGGGTGTGAGCAAGTCCTTATGTTTGTACTGTGCTTTAAAGTCTCCAAACATCCCTCACGTTACCACATTTTTGTCTGACAACTGATTATCGAGCCAAGCAGTGTTAACCCCACCCTAAGAATGTAAAAATTTAAACTTGAAAGAGCTTATGCAATAGCCCTAAGTGCTAAAACTGGAATGCCAACCCTGTCACTTAACACCAAGTAAAACCCTGTCTGATAAAATAATGGCTGCCATAAATTGAACACTCACTGTCGGGATCATGCTTTTGCCTCACAGGCTGAATTTAGCTGGCTTTAAAGTAAACCTAGTGCTTAAAGGAGCTTCACTATGTCATTTGTAGGGATGAGGAAAGCTGAGGCTCAAGGAGATTAAGCAACTGCTTCGGTCATATAGCGGCCCAACACTACCAATACATGAAGTTTTTCTCGTCACATATCACACCAAAACATGACCTTGGCCGGGAAACAAAGTAATAAACAGATGAGAATCCCAAGAGAAAGTTAAGAAAGTACACATTCAAGAGTTAGCAATGGGATCTAGGAGCACAGGTCTGTGATCCCTTTTTCTCAGGAGGTTGAGGCAGGAGGACCTGAAGGTCAAGCCCACTTGGGCTACATCATGAATTAGAACTTCCGTGAATGAGGAAGAAATCCTTTGACATAAACACACAAAAGGAGTGAGGGAGAGGGTGGGGTGGGGGCGGGGATGTCTCAGATAGCAAGGTACCTGCTGGCCACGCTGAGGGCCTGAGCTCACCCCCACTGAACCCAGATATAAAGGTGCCACTTGTAATCCCAGGGATGCGGAGCAGAGATAGAAGGATCTCTGGGGTTTGCTGACCAGGCAGCCTGATAGCATCAGGGCGCTCCAGATTGGCGAGAGATCCTGTTTGAACCAAAATGAAACAAAGCTGATGATGGTTCCTGAGGAATGAAGTTAACTTCTAACGCAAGCATGCGCACATGCGTATATTAGGACTTTGTCATAGTCATCAGAGGGTATTGATTGAAAGCCCAGACTGAAGCGGGGGAAACTTCAGGTTTCAGCGATTAGATCTGTAGACAGACATCCCCAGGTTACTGTAAAGCCAAAACGAAACGTGACAAACAATAGTGACCAGAGCCTGACAGGAAACAGAGGGAATATTTCAAAGTATTTAACTGCAGAAACAGATAAATGAAACTGTTGCATACAGAAGTGTGGGCAGGACCGGAGGAAGCTAGCAGGGAGTGGGTGGATCCAGAGACTGCAGATGCTGGGAATAGCTGCCACCTCTAGGTCTAAAGCGATGTGGGAGCCGGTTTTTCAGCACTGTGACAAAGTAACCGATGCCTTTACTTTACAAGAAAAAAAGGTTGTTGAGTCTGTGGTTCCAGAGGTCCCTGGCTGTGGTTGGTAGGCCTGTACTTCTAGGTTTGTGGTGAACCAGAATACCGCACCAAAAAGCAGTGGTGAAGCCTCGCTGCTCGTGTTGAGCTGGGAAGAGCTATACCCACAATAAATTAAAACCTCCGACCCCCACCGGGCCCCACCTTCTGGAAGCTCCATTGCCTCCCAGTAGCACCGAGCTGAAGACCAACTCCTCCTCATGTGGGCCTCTTGGGGACATTCCAGAACAAACTGCAACAGGACAAAGGACAAAAGTCACTGGGGAAGAGTGACTGACGGAGTTGGAGTGGGACAGCTTCCTAGGATGGGCTACAACTATTTCTGGTGCTACTCTTTGACCCTTCAGGCCCCTCTGCAGAAGTCTCCATCAGCAGGATGCTCCAGGAAGCCTGCAGGCAGTGAGTAAACCAGGAAAGCTGCCACAAAGATCCTTGGGACCACCATCATTGCAGAGAAAGGAGACATGAACAGGAAGCCGGAAGCACGCAGCCGGAAGCATGCAGAAATAAACAGAAGGGTTCTGGGCCTGACCCCTCCCGGGCAGTGGTTTAGCTAAAGCCACCATTGAACACTGACTGCTTATTCAGCAGAGCTGACTGATTTGCATAAACTGCATACTAAAGAGAGGGTCAATATTTCCTGCATTTCTTTTCCCTGAGGCTTTACAGTGTTCCTCTTCTTGGAGCAAGTGTCTTCAGGGCTCTTAGCCAATCCTCAAAAGACAAAGGAGGGTTCATTCGCAGCCTCTCCCACCAGACCACTCAGCAGTGTTACATTGGGATATACAGTTGCCCTTTGATTTACCTCATGTGCATATCAACGCATGGCAAGTTCACAGAGTCCCAGGTTGAAATGTACTTAACCCATCAAACCTTCCAGAAATCCTCACTTAGCAGCGAGGCACAGTACCATGGTGGGTAGCTCTGGGGCTATGGGACTGAAAGACCTGGGATCTGAATTGCCTGTCTGATCCACCCAGGATAAGAGCCCAACTCAAATCACAAGAATCCAAAGCCAAAGGGATGAAAGCAGCATCTTAAAGACAAGCCTGCCTTCCCAAGTTCACGGAAATGTTAGGCAGGAGCCAAGATCAAAAGACAACTTAAATGTCTGTGAATAGATGAATGAATAAAAACAATGGTGTGTGTGTGTGTGTGTGTGTGTGTGTGTGTGTGTGTGTTCTCACATGGCCAGTGTAATGTTATTCAGCCATAAAAAGAAGGAAACCGGGGCTAGAGAGATGGCTCAGTGGTTAAGAGCACTGACTGCTCTTCCAGAGGTCCTGAGTTCAATTCCCAGCAACCACATGGTGGCTCACAACCACATGTAAGGGATCTGATGTGTTCTGGTGTGTCTGAAGATAGCTACAGCGTACTCATATACATAAGATAAATAAATTGTTAAAAAAAAAAAAAAGAAAGAAAAGGAATAAACTCTGGTCTTCCAGTACACAGTCTAGAAACTGTGATTAAAAGCTCTGCATTGTGTCAGGCATAGTGGTGCACACCTTTGATCCTAACACTCAGGAGGCAGAGGCAGGTGAATCTCTGTCAGTTTGAGGGTAGCCTGGTCTATGTAAAGAGTTCCAGGACAGCCAGAGCTACAGAGAGAGAGAGAGAGAGAGAGAGAGAGAGAGAGAGAGAGAGAGACCCTGGTTTTTGTTTTGTTTTGTTTTTATTCAAGTTTTAAAAAGCAAAAAATAAAACAAACATCAAAAATGTGTTGCATACTTGAAATTTACGGAAAGTTCATCTTAAATTCTCTTGCCGGCTCTCTCTCTCTCTCTCTCTCTCTCTCTCTCTCACACACACACACACACACACACACACACACAATCACAACCTTTGCACTGTGATAGACAACACACAGTTCGTTAATCACTTTGATCATGGGTAATCTTTTCACAATGTATATATGCATCAAATTATCACCTTGTATACTGTATACCTTGAATACATACATTTTGTCAGTGGTATATCAATAAAGTAAAAAGATAAAAAAAAAAAAAAAAGCTTCTCCCTCAGCAGAGTGAGACAAAGCCACATCCAAATACTGCTCTCCTCTTCGTGTGTCTCTGGCTTTCTTTCTTAAAAGGTCTCATTGCAAGAACTCAGCGACAGAGAACATTCAGACCGGCTATGCTTCCAGTTTCCTGGGTCCTACAGCATCTGGTTGTCATGCAAGCAGAGGTGACAACATCTGTACCAACACCTCTGCTGGGGTGACACCTGGCAGGTGATGCTGCCAAGCCTTTATGCTATAGAAAGAGACAAGAGGGCAGGGCAGCTCCCACAGCAGCTGTTACTGTGGGAAAGGTGCAGTGGGGGAGGGGTTACTGACGAGTGGGAAGACATGGAGGCTCATGAACAATAGGCTGGTTCTGGAGATGATGCAACCTGGTAAAGGGGTTAAAGGCGCTTTGTCAACAGCCTGTAGGAGGGAAGTGGCTTTCACAGGTTGTCCTGAGTTGCAGATGTATGTTGTGGCACATGTGTATACACTCATGCACAAAATAAAAAAAGCAATGTAAAACAAAACAAAAAGGCGCCTCCAGTTTTTCAAATTAAAAAGCCCTCACAACAGAAGGAATGCTTACGGCCAAGCTAAAAGGCCTCAGATGCTTTGGTGGCCCTTGCAGGATGTGCCAGAAGCCTTCGGAGACCCAGCATCTCAGAACTTCAATGACAGCTATTTTTGCAATGACACCTTGGTAGATTGGGGAAGGAGCAGAATGAAAGAGGAGTGTCTGTCTGTCTGTCTGTCTGTGTGCGTCTATGCATGTTTGTCTGCATGCTTCTATGTGTGTCTCTGTGAAGGAAATGGTTGTCTTAGGGTTTCATTGCTGCAAAGAGACACCATGACCACAGCAACTCTTCTAAAGGAAAACATTGGGGCTGGCTTACAGTTCAGAGGTTTAGTCCATTATTTTCATGGCGGGAAGCATGGTGACATGTAGGCAGACATGATACTAAAGTAGCTGAGAGTTCTACATCTGAACCTACAGGCAGCAGGAAGAGTAAGAGAGCTACTGGACCTGGCTGGAGCTTCAGAGATCTCAAACCCAACCCCCTAGTGATGCATTGCCTCCAACAAGGCCACACCCACCCCAACAAGGCCACGCCTCCAATAATGTCACTTTCTATGAATCTACGGGGGCCATTCAGGCCTCATTCATTCAGACCACCCAGAGGTTGTCAACTGTAGAGGGACTTCATCTCCTGAGGTAGTTTACCTTTCATATCAGAGCCTTCTCACTGTTTGACAAGAAACAGTACTTTCGGATAATGCTAAAACAGAATGCAGCTCACATCCAAGAACCACAGGGTCTCGGATGTTCTAGCCTATTGGGACAAGGTGGGGTGAAGGATTGCAAACGGTCAATCTCTGATTCCTAGTTTTGGGAGTCCAGCAATTTTCCTTTATGGCTTTGATAAAGAATTAAAAAAAAATAGGGCCCCAGTAGACAGAGAAATCAAATTGGCACCATCAGAACGCACACTAGGAGCCTTCTGGAAAAGATGGCTCAGCAGTTAAGATGTTTACTCTGCTTCAAGGGATCAGATGCCCTCTTCTGAACTCCATGGGCATCCGCATACACACTGGCACTTACACACACACACACACACACACACTTAAAAAGAAAAGAAAGAAAAGCCTGTTAGTGTTATAAGAAGTCTGGAATGTTCTATCCTCCAGTTTTGCTCTATTCGTGACACTTTGCTCTCTTCCCTCAACTATTTCACGTCCGTAAAATGAATTATTTTATAAGTGTGAATGGATTAATCTGGTAGCTGTAGGTCTTTATTTTACACTTGTCCCCAATAGCCATTGAGAGAAACCAAGATTTATTTCAAGCTGCACCCTGATAGCTGGGCAGTTAAATGATCTACCTTAACCCTCCATGCTAATCTGGCTGCCTCTCCGCCCCAGCCCCATGATACTTGCAGTTTAATGTGATTTTAGCTCTCTCTGCTAGATGTTTCTTCCCACGATGTCTTCTTAGGCCCTCTCTCCTCATGGTTCCAATTCCAGCTTCTCGGCATAGTTGATCTGAATCTCTCCCTCCCCCTCCCCCTCCCCCTCTCCTTCCCCAGAGCACCCCCCCCTCTCTTTCTCCTTTGGCTGGCAGAAGTCCTGCCCTATTCTCCCTTCTGCCCAGCCATTGTGCGATCTGCATTTATTGACAAGGCAGAGAACACGTGGTAAGAATTGTTTACATAAACTTGAGAGAGGAGATCCTAGACATAAGCACGACAATGCCGTGTTCAGACCAAAACAAGATATGAAGGCAGAGAAATCTGCATTTGAACAACACAAGGATAACCTATACACTGTGCACAAAACCATTACACCTACACATGTCTAAACGGTAACCAGGCCCCAGAGCCTGCAGGCTTATCGGGAGAGGCAATAATAAAGACTTAAGTACGTCTACCTCAGGTTGAGCGGCAGATAGCAGAAATATGTTCACTCTCCTCACAGAAAAGACTTGAGGGGTTTATGAATGATGGTTCAAAAATGTCAAGGGCTGGGGGTCTTGGGGAGGGGACATTTTTGGGTTACTAGTTATGTGGTCAGTGCTCACGGGAAGGTTTGCGATGTAGAGGGGATACTTTGTCGTTCCTCTTGGCTATCACAACCTCACTTCCTCATCTCAGCTGGGCTTCAGAAATGGTGGGCAGCCAGGCAGCTGGTCCTCCAGGGACCTGGTTAGGCAATGGAATGTATTTGATGACTGCCCTCTTCCAGCTGGTACTTCATTGAAAACGGAAGGCACCTGTAGACATTTCAAGGCCGTCTTAAAACTGGTGGTATCAAGCCCAGAACTGTTTTTCGGTTTTAATCTTTTTTTAAAAGATTTATTTATTTATTTATTTATTTATATGAATACACCATTGCTCTCTTCAGACACACATCAGAAGAGGGCATCGGATCCCGTTACAGATGGTTCTGAGTCACCATGTGGTTGCTGGGATTTGAACCCAGGACCTCTGGAGGAGCAGTCAGTGCTCTTAACCGCTGAGCCATCTCTCCAGCCCCCTTGGTCTTTAACCTTTAGACGTTCAGACAACCCTCAAACACCCCCTATTCAGAGTTGTTTTAAACTGCTCCACACAAAGCAACTTCCTCTTGCCCTGTCTAACCTTCTTCATCCCCATTACTAAGAATTAGTTTTTTTATTTGTTTAGTTTTAGTATTCTTTTTCCACAATCACTCCTCTGAATCTCAAAGTGAAAAAAAGACTCTGTCCCATCTCCCATACCACATCAGCTGGCGAGGGTTCTCTGGGTTAAAGTTCCCAGAGAGCTGGCAGCAGCTTGCTGACCTGTGGCGGAGCTGAATACAGAATTACCTGAAGGAAGTTTTGAAACACGGATACCTGGGAGCCCTCTCCTGGGATGCAGGGTCACCTGCTCTCCTGAGGACCGTCTTGTTTCTAAGGTGCTTGGGTGAGCCTGCTGTACAGTGAGGGCTGAGATCTCAGGCTTGCAGCTACCTCCTTAATTAGGTTGGTCCAAGCCTCTCCCACATCCTCTGGGCTTCTGAAATCTTTGCAGTCTGCAATGATAGCGTGAAAAGAGGTGAGGAGAACCAGCGCTTTTTTTTTTTTTCTATTGTAATTTGCACATGAATTATTAAGCCTAGCACTTACACCATTTTGTGCAAATTCCCTCCTGGGCTCTTCTCCTTTGGGAAGTTACCTTCAAGGACTGCTAGTGGGGTGTCAGCAAGTGCAGAGACAGGCAAAGTAGGAAAACGGCAGCCGAGCAACCAAATTCCTTCATCTGAATCATTGCCTCCATTCTCAGAATTCCATAAAACTTTCCCATCTGGCTCCTACTGTATCCACCTGTGCAGTAATTGTCTACTGTGCCGTGGGAGGGTGGCCTTGAACAAGCCCAGCATACATGCATAGCTCTCCCAAAGCTGGTATTCACGATGTTAAAAGGAAGATTCCTTAGACCAAGTCAATCTAGTAGAGGTTGAGTACCAGAAAGTAATTCATGAAATTGGGCAGTTCCCCAAACCAAGCCAGAACATCTTTGGCTCCTGCCAAAGATACAATTGGACAGCATTTATAGAAAAACAGAACACAGAAAATAACTGCATCAGCTACAGAGGGATCACCCACTAATCAACAGCTTAACTAGTTGTCTACATTTTAATTGGCTACAGAGCGTCTTGCAGCCAGCCAGCCAATGCACATTTACTAAGATTAAATTTTACTGTCTTGTTCTGTTGGACTGAACACAGGTGCCCAGTCCAAGATCAGGGCCGTCTATAAATAGTGTCCAATAGGGAGGACCAAGGGACCTAGTGGGATGGGGGTTGGGTGGGGATGGGGATGGAGGTGGGGATTGGGTTGGGATGGAGGTGGGATGAAGATAGAATGGGGATGGGGGTGGGAATGGGAGTTGCTATGGAATGACTCTAAAGATTCCTCCATAGGCTCCTGTTTTGAGTGCCCAGTTTTCAGTTTGGTAAAGCTGTTTGGAGAGCCAGTGGGACCTAAGTAACGGAAGGAGGTAATAGGAGGAGGCCTGTAGGTTATAGGCTGACCCCTAGTCCTGGCTGCTCTCTGCTTTCTGGTCTAAGAGGTGAACAGCCTGCATCATGCTGTATCGAATGGAATCACTCCACCATGCCTGCTTCTACCATAGACCAAAGAGCAGAAACTCAAGAGTCAAAAGAAATCTCTATCTTAAGTTTCCTTAAACATTCTGTCTTTTAGGAGGAATCTTGGTCGCAGTGATGCCAAACTACTGATCCAGGATAGAGTTCACATCAGTCAATCACCTGGACTAACACAAAGTTGACCACAGGGCTAGGTTCAGAAGCAGGAGTCTATGGAACCAAAGTTGTCTGCTATTCCCCTGAATTGAACTGGCATCTTATTGCCATAGGCCCATGATCACCAACGTTTTAGAATTAGAAAGTTGTGGATGTTGGAAGAATAAATCCATTAATATTCCCGTAGCAGCACAGAAATATACACATGAAAGGGGACAGAGCCACACAGCAGCCTTTTGTCACTTCACTTCTGCACTTTACAGGCATGAGCTTCAAAGAAAGGAGCCTATATAATAGAAAAAAATGTAATAAACAGGTGCGCTGGATAGTTTGTATCAATTTGACACAAGCTAAAGTCATCTGAAAAGAAGGGAGCCTCAATTAAGGAAGTGCTTCCATAAGACTGGGCTATAGGCAAGCCTGTAAGTTATTTTCTTAATTAGTGATTGATGGGAGAGGACCCTGCCCATTATGGGTCATTTCATCCTGGGCTGGTGGTCCTGAGTTCTATAAGAAAGCAGGCTGAGCAAACCAACGGAGCAAGCCAGTAAACCACACCCCTCCATGGCCTCTGCATCAGCTCCTGCCTCCTAGACTCTGTTCTGCTTGCATTACTGTCCTGGCTTCCTTCTGTGATGGACTATGATGTGAAAGTGTGAACTGAATAAACCCTTTCCTCCCCAACTTGCTTTTGGCCGTGGTGTTTCATCACAGCAATAGGAACCCTGGCTAAGACAAGGAAATAGCTTCGCAAAGTCCTGTATGCAGGTGGCCTCACAAGAGGCTTTCAGGACAACAGGCTTTCCTGATAAGGGCTGCCATCGCCCTCCATCTAAAATCAGAAAACAGAGGCATGAATGGGTTAAATAATTTGCACAAAGTCCCATGGCTTATCCATTTATTTACTCAGTCTTAGTTTCAATCAGAAAGCATGCAGATGATCTTAGTGGTGTAAGCCCGTCATCTCAGATACCCAGGAAGCAGAAGCTGAGGCAGGAGGATTGCAAACTCAATCATGGATCAAGACCTTGTGGCAAAATAAAATTGTTTTAGAGGGCTGGAGATGTAACTCAGTGTAGAGCTCTTGCTTACATGTGCAAAGCTCTGGGTTCATTACCCAGTATGGAAGTAAGGTTGAGAACACACAATTATATATACATCCGAAGTGTGTGTGTGTGTGTGTGTTACTGGATGGTAGACTATTTCCAGAATGGCTGTAGAATATTGGACTTTGGTTTTCAAGTCTTAGCTTTATAACTTTAAATCTTTCCTGGGTTTGATCCCAAAATATAAAAGTAAATTGTACCTTTCCTTTTCATTATTGGTCTTAGTTCAGCAGCAGCCAAGCCACACAAACAATTGTAAGTTCACCCTGTGAGCCGCTGTTCAATGTCTGTGGAGGGTGATGAGGAGCGCTTATGGTCCAGTCATGTATCTGCTGTTTGCTGGACACCCACAAAACACTGTCACTTAACCCAAGTCAGACACACTCCTAACAAAGCGAAACACGGTGTGTGAAGTTCTATCAGCTCTGAGGTCAAGAGCACCTGCTGCTCTTGCAGAGAGAATGCTCCTGCATTCGGTTCATAGCTCCCACGTGGCTGCTCACAACCACCTGTAAGTCCAGTCCCAGGGGATCCGATGCCACTTCTGATCTCCTCAGACAGAAGGCCTGCACATGGTGCACAGACATCATTACAGGCAAAAACACCCATACAGAAAAATAAAATATAATAAAACAAAAGCTATACCACAGAAGTGAATGAAGTTAGACAACTGGGGAAGGGCTTTTCCTTAGCTATGAAACTATGTAGAGAACTTGGCATGAGCAGTGTGCTTTGCCTTCAGTGAAACTAACTCAGCTTCCTCCTGACCAATAACCTTAGCTCTCCCAGGGTGGTCTGATAACATTTCCAGAAGCAATTTCCTACTATTGTGCCCTATGTTTTCAGAATGTGCATAGATGGGCCCCTAAGGAAGGAGTTAGAGAAAATACCCAAGGAGCTAAAAGGGTTGGCAACCCTATAGGAGAATCAACAATATGAACTAACCAGTACCCCCCAGAACTAACCAGTACCCCCAGAACTGTGTCTCTAGTTGCATATGTAGCAGAGGATGCCCTAGTTGGCCATCAATGGGAGGAGAGGTCCTTGGTCTTGAGAAGATCATATGCCCCCGTACAGGGGAATGCCAGGGCCAGGAAGTGGGAGTGAGTGGGTTGGTGAGCAGGGCAGGGGGAGGGTATAGGGGACTTTCGGGATAGCATTTGGAATGTAAATAAAGAAAATATCTAATAAAAAAACTCAAAAAAAAAGAATGTGCATAGACTCTCACACACATTATCAAAGAAGCGTCTCACTTTGTACCTTTACTGAAGGAGAAAGCGTTGAAATCACACCCTTTCAGAATCCTAGAACTGTGAGTTTTGCTCCGTCTTTCACTTTGCTCCTCATTAGAACTTAAAACTATTATGCAGAACATAAAGAAAATATCGGCTGTTGTGCTGATTTTCTTCCCTTTGTTTCCTGGATTTTCTTATTTCAGAAAGTTAGAAAAAAAAATCATTGATTTCCATAAGTGTGTTCTTTAAAGATTCATTGTAGTCCAAAGAGTGATTTTATTCTGCTTAGGTATGGGTAATGTCCAGAGAATTAAACCCAAGGAGAAGAACATTTTCTCTACAGATATGTAGTCTTTTGTGTAGAGAGATTGAGATGGGGTTTCTCTGTGAGGCTCTGGCTGTTCTGGAACCTTCTCTATAGACCAGACTAGCCTCAAACTCTGAGATCTGGCTCTCTTTGCCTCTCCCCAGTGCTGGGGCTAAAGGCATGCACCACCACACCTGGCTCAGAAATGTAGTCTTGATTTCAACTTGGAACACATATACTCTTACACGTTTCAGATACTGGCAATTAATTCCTTGGCCTTAGCACATCAAGGCAAATGGTCTACCACTAAAGTATGCTCTCTCAGCCCTTAAATTAATTCTCCTACAAATAATGAGAACATCCTTCTGCTGGGTTGGCTTGCCCTAAAATATGATGTTGTCTTCTTCACAAAGCTTCCACTCATATTTAACAGGATCCAACTTCCCCTGACTCTGGGAACTACAGCCTCACACTTTAAACCAAGCAATGCTGGAAGAAAAGTATCCTTTGAAGAAAAGCAACTTGGGAAGATACAGATGACCCAGTGCTCAAACCTAAAAGGGTTTCCTCACCTTATTCACTCTTCATCCCTGTTCTTTGACTCATGCCAGATGCCATTCCTGATGCTACAAACACATTGGTAGACAGACAGATGTGGTCTGTAGGTGAGGGACTCTCAGATGTCTGCGTGTCTCCGTATCACTCAGAGGGTCGATGAAACCAAGGGTGTCTCTCAGCCCACCTCCAGAAAGTCCCTGTCTTTGGATCTGTGGACTGTTTCCAGATGACGGCGGTGCACATTCCCCATCCCTCTGCTTTTTTAGATAAGCTCTCTCACCGACTTTGAGCTTAGCTGATCTGCGTCTCTGTCTCCCCAGTGCTGGGATTACACATGGCAGGCTTTGTACTTGAGTACTCAGGTCCTCATGCTGAGAAGAATGCTGGCAAGGTCCACATGGTGGAAGGAGAGAGCCAGCTCCCGCGGGTTGTCCTCTGACCCCCACACGTGTGCCACGATACGCGTGTACCCACCCAGATACAAGTAAATGCACAAATGTAAAATTTTTTGTTTTAAAGATTTTACCCTCTCTTTTACATTTTGCCTATCGGCATTTTAGAGTTTTTGCTCTTTCCGTTGTGGTTGAGTGATTTTGAGTGAGTTTTATTCTGTTTGTTGTGATACAACTGATCTCACTCCTTTGCCTCTGGCTGTCCAGTTACCACATCTGTAACCCTGTGTTGAAATGCCTACTGGAGTGGAAACCTCTGGGTTCTTTGGAATGTCAGCTGTGTCAGAGGGTGTTTTGCTAGGGTAGATACAGGTGAAAGGATGTTTTGCTAAAGCAAATATGTGAATGGATTTGTGATGAAGGATTCTTCGCTAATGATATACATGCATTGGGTCACCTTAGATTGTGTAGTTGAGCTCCATTTGTTGGGACTCCATAGAGAGAAACGCATCAAAAAACTCCTGTGGCTTTTTGCTGCTTCCTCAGACTCTGGCTGATTGGCAGAGTGATGTCAGCTGATACAGGCTCACCTGTAGTTTTACTAAGAGACTCATGTGCTGAAGCAGGACCCATGGAGGACACGTGATGTTTGGAAGGAGTACAAATAGGACTCAACGGACAGTGCAGGAGGCTGGGCTTGGCTTGCTGGTTGAGCTAGCTGTACAATGCTTGTCTGTCTCGCTTCTTCGTTGATCTTCACTTGAGAGAGGCACACCCGAGAACTTCTGCTGGCATTCCTTGTGATCGGAATCCCTCCTGCTGACTCATGCCCATTCAGCGGGCCTGGCTGTCTTTGCTAGGTCATGCCACCACTGTTGATCTGCTGATTAGTGTTTGCTATACCAACACTGCCAAACTGGACTGCTGGTGTATCTATGAAGTGTTTGAGAGTGGATCGAGCTGCTGCTGCTGACCTGTGAACTGAACCGCTGATTTCCTGACAATGCAGATGGGATTTGCTCCAAAGAACCCTTTCTAAACAGGTCCATTCCCCTGTATTCTAATAACCTTTCTTTTCTACTACCACTGGTGGGTGGTGGGCTAGGAGGGAGGTTAGAGTGTTTAAGAACCATTACTAAAATTAGGTTGAGAAAAATCTAAAGTTGCACTCTACTCTTCCAACCCATGCACAATCATTTGAATGACTGCCACGTTTTCATTAAATGTGACTATAGACGTATGAATTTCTTGACCCTCAGTTCTACTCCACTGATCTATGTCTGTCCTCGAATCGGATCACACTGTCTGGTACTTCTTGTGCTTAAGCATTGGCACAGCGTTTCACTAACCGGATTTTGATCTGGTATTAAAATGAGAAAGGTTTACAGACTGAACACATGGCTCAACGCACCAGTTCTCCTGATAACCATAAAGGACCAAGGTTCCTACTCAAGTCTGAGTATCAGATAAACCACAGATAATAATACCTCTAAAATGGCCTTGCAGAATCTTTTTGAAACTCAGACTTTGCTGGGACATTCCGACTTTCTCTAACCCCACGAGATCTTTGGAAGTGTCTGGAGACTTTTGTGGTTGTCACAAGTTGGCTATGCTGCTGAGCTCTGGTGGGGATGGGCCAGGGGTCTGCTGAGCACAGGCAGAGCCTCCCAACAAAGAACCCAACAGGCCCACCAGGTCTTAGGTCTTGCCTTTCAGGTTCTCTAAAGAATGAATCTCTAGTCTCCCATCTGACAGTTGGGGGGGGGGGAGTTGGGGGCTACATGCACTTGGGGCCCAGGGCAGGGCACCAGCATCTACGTTTTAAAGCTCAGCATGACTTATTTTCCATAGTCACAGTGAGGACTGCAATATTTTTTTTTTCCTTCTTGGTTTTCTTCCATACCAAATAAGCATTCTAAGGAAATGCTGACCAAGATAAGATAGCATTTACACGAAGCCGAAGGACTGAAAGGCCAGCCTGCCCATGACCCTGGTGCCTTCCTTTTCTGGTAAATCCCACAGTCAGAACTAGCCTCACAGAGAAGTGCTGGAAAGATGAGGTAGGGCCTGAGGTTGCGTTGCCTGTCTCCTTCAGGCCAGGAGGGCCACCCTTCCTGAGGGAGCCGCACACAGCTACCTCCTCATGAACAGAGCCTTTCTTTTCTCTGCAGGGATATAAGCAAATAGCCTGAGGTGGGGACGGTATGGCACCGCTCTTAATCAAACAACTTGGAAATGAGCAGGGGAGGAAGGAAGCGCAGGGGTGGGGCGGGTCCTGAATGCTTTCTGCTTAGGAGATGGGTATGAACTCATGGGAGGTTATTTGAGGCTATTCATCCCTGGCACAATTCACAGTTGTCATTAAAGTGAATACCAGCATGTTAGAAATCAGGGATAATGGCCTCTTTCTTGCCATGACTGGTCCCTGTTTCCATCCTGTGTAGATCTCTGTGCCACACATGTGCTTATGTGGAGGCAGAATGAACACATACTGTGATCCGCCCACTCTGGAGACTTAAGATATTCTCAGGGAAAGAATTAGAGAATAGTAGAGTTCCATCCTCCCCCAAACTTTATTTATTTTTAATAAGACATATAAAACCAAAAAGGAACCAAATCTCTGTTGACTGGAAAATAGACGCTGGGTTTGGGGTGGAGGTGGTAAGAGTAAAAAATCTATTTGCGCATTCATTAAGAAAGCAAATTAAATCGGGCTTTGGCTACACAAAAGCTTTGCTTTTACGGAAAGAAGTCTGTCTGTCTGACTTGCTGCAGGAAAGAACACAAGAAGGGGAAGCTACACAGAAGGGTAAGCCCTGGGAAAGCCTGCTTGGGGCTCATGTGGTCCAGCATGGCCTAGGTGGGGGATGGGCAGGGCATATAGTTTCTTTCTTCTTGATAACCGGGAATGACCAGATATGCTGTCAAATAACTTCTGTAATGACTATACAAACTTCAATAGCCATCTGGGTCCATCTTTTATCTTTGGAGAGTGGATACTGTTGAAACTAGTATGTCTCATGAGCTACTGTGAAGCGTTTGTGTGTGTTCACCGCATCTATCTGTACCCGAGAACCCAGGTCTGTCCCCAGCCTTGTTTTCCAGCCTTCTGTCTTCATTTCAGTCATTTCAGGACATCAGGTAGCAGTTAAGCACTTTTCTTATTGCTGTGACCAGATATCTGCCAAGAACAGTTTTTTTTTCTAAAGAATTATTTATTTATTTTATGTATATGAATACACTGTAGCTGTACAGATGGTTGTGAGCCTTCCTGTGGTTGTTGGATATTGAATTTATGACCTCTGCTTGCTCCAGTTGGCCCTGCTTGTTCAGCTCACTCCGGCCCAAAGATTGATTTATTATTATAAATAAGTACACTGTAGCTGTCTTTGGACACACCAGAAGAGGGCGTCATATCTCATTATGGGTGGTTGTGAGCCACCATGTGGTTGCTCGGTCTTGAACTCAGGACCTTTGGAAGAGAAGTCAGTAATCTTACCCAATGAGCCATCTAGCCAGCCCAGCCAAGAACAGTCTTAAGCAATGACTTTAGCTTGTGGTAAAGGGCACCATCCACCCTGTCAGGAAAGGATAAATTGCAGGAGACTGCTCACACACAGGCTTGCTCACACACAGGCTTGTTCACACACAGGCTTGCTCACATCTCCACAGATTAGGAGGAATTAGAGTAGGACAGGGAGTAGGGTTGGGCTACAAAGTTGTAAGACCAATCCCCTCAGTGACCCATTTATTCCAGAGAGGTCCAAAGATGCCACCCCAAACAGTACCACAAACCGGAAAACCAAACGTTCAAACTCATGAGCCTGTGAGAGA